>NW_015090995.1:6004760-6466615 GCF_001431845.1 Calidris pugnax
ACTCCTGAGGCGTGAGGCGGGCGATGCCTCTCGCCGCCGGGCGCCTGGTTCCCGGGGCGCGGCGGCGCTCGGCGGCGGCCCCTGCCCCTGCTGCCCCCTCGGGCGCCCCGAGAGCAGGTACGAGCCGAGGAGCGCGGAGGGAAGGAAGGGGGAGCGCGGTTCGGAGGCGCCCCGCTGGCGGGAGAGGGGGCAGGGAGGGTTTGCTGTCATTTACTCTCCACCACCCGGTTTGAAATGTTGAGGGGGAGACGGGGCTGCCCCGGGCCGGGAGCGGAGGGAGCCGCTCTGCCGGCGGCGGGTCGGGCGGGAGGCGGCGCGGGGAGCCCCGCGGTTCTGAGAGCTCCTCGACGGGGCTTCCCCCTCCAGCAGCTCCGCAGGCGCTTTCCGAGAGGGACAGGAGGGGCGGAGGCGGGGGAATTTAAGAGGAGTTTTACAAGTGGCCGCCTTGTCCCCCCCGTCCCCCCCCAAGCTTGCAACCTGCTTTGCCTCCCCTCGCAGCCTCTGCTCCGGGCCGTTTTCACTGGGGAATTCTTCTTTCTCTCCTTACCTGTCTCAAAAGGTTTGACTGTAGGTACTGAAGCGGGGATCGACGGCGCATAAAGATGCTGAAGGGTGTTTGGTTGCTCAGTTTGTTAACAGTGGCTGGGATCTCGCGGACAGAGAGTCGCAAACCTGCCAAAGACATTTGCAGCAAGAGCCGCTGCCCTTGTGAGGAGAAGGAGAACGTGCTGAACATTAATTGTGAAAACAAAGGATTTACAACCGTCAGCCTCCTCCTGCCACCACCATCCAAGATCTACCAGCTGTTCCTCAACGGGAACGCGCTGACCCGCCTGTTCCCCAATGAGTTCGTCAACTACTCCAATGCCGTGACACTCCACTTGGGCAACAACGACATGCAGGAGATCCGCACAGGGGCCTTCAGCGGCCTCCGCACCCTCAAGAGGCTGCACCTCAATAACAACAAGCTGGAAGTGCTGAAGGAGGACACGTTTCTGGGCTTGGAGAGTCTGGAGTACCTGCAGGCCGATTACAATTACATCAGTGCCATTGAGGCGGGGGCCTTCAGCAAGCTAAACAAGCTCAAGGTGCTGATTCTCAATGACAACCTCCTGCTGTCCCTGCCCAGCAATGTCTTCCGCTTCGTGCTCCTCACTCACCTGGACCTACGGGGCAACCGTCTGAAGATGATGCCTTTTGCTGGTGTGCTGGAGCACATTGGAGGCATCATGGAAATCCAGCTGGAGGAAAATCCTTGGAACTGCACCTGCGACTTGCTGCCACTCAAGGCCTGGCTAGACACCATCACCGTGTTTGTGGGTGAGATAGTCTGCGAAACCCCCTTCAGGCTTCATGGGAAAGATGTGACCCAGCTCACCAGGCAAGATCTCTGCCCTAGGAAAAGCTCCAGTGATTCAAACCAGAGGGAAAAACACCCTGTCCTCTCAGACCCACACATCTCGAGGCTATCGCCCACAGCCAACTCTGCTATCAACCCTACCAGAGCCCCAAAAGCCAGCCGGCCACCCAAAACCAGGAACCGCCCCACACCCCGCGTCACTGTGTCAAAAGACAGACAAATATTCGGACCTATCATGGTTTACCAGACAAAGTCTCCTATGCCCATCACCTGCCCAGCTGGCTGCATCTGTACTTCACAGAGCTCGGACAACGGCTTAAACGTGAACTGCCAAGAGAAAAAGATAAGTAACATCTCCGATCTCCACCCTAGGCCCACCAGTCCAAAGAAACTTTACCTTACCAGTAACTATCTGCAAGTCATTTATAGAACCGATCTCGTAGAGTACAGCTCTCTGGATTTGTTACACCTAGGAAATAACAGAATTGCAGTGATACAAGAGGGTGCCTTTACAAACCTCACAAGTTTACGTAGACTTTATCTTAATGGCAACTACCTTGAGATTCTGTACCCATCTATGTTTGCCGGGCTGCACAGCCTGCAATATCTCTACCTAGAGTACAATGTCATTAAGGAGATCCTGCCACGCACCTTTGATGCTCTGAGTAATCTTCATCTGTTATTTCTCAATAACAACCTGCTCAGATCCTTGCCTGACAACGTCTTCGGCGGCACTTCCCTCACCAGACTCAACCTTAGAAACAACCATTTCTCACACCTGCCCGTGAGAGGAGTCTTGGACCAGCTCTCGGCTCTCATTCAGATAGACCTCCAGGAGAACCCTTGGGACTGCACATGTGACATCCTGGGGCTGAGGAACTGGATCGAGCAAGTCACTAACCAGAACAACCAGCAGTCAAATCCCCCCGTAGTTATCAACGAAGTCATATGTGAGTCTCCCACCAAGCACTCTGGAGAGCATCTGAAATTCCTGAGCAAAGAAGCTATCTGCCCAGAGAACCCCAACTTGTCAGATTCTTCTCTCCTCTCCATGAATCAGAACACAGATACACCCCATCTCCTTGGTGTCTCGCCCAGCTCCTACCCAGAAATACACACCGAAGTTCCGCTGTCTGTCTTAATTTTAGGCTTGCTGGTTGTGTTTATTTTGTCAGTCTGTTTTGGGGCAGGCCTATTTGTCTTTGTCCTTAAGCGCCGGAAGGGAGTGCAAAGCATGCCCAGCAGTGCAAACAACTTAGATATAAGTTCATTTCAGCTCCAGTATGGGTCTTACAACACTGAGACCCATGATAAAACTGAAGGACATGTTTATAACTACATCCCCCCTCCTGTTGGACAGATGTGCCAAAACCCGATCTACATGCAAAAGGAAGGGGATCCAGTTGCCTACTACAGGAATCTCCATGAGTTTAGCTATAGCAATCTTGACCACAAAAAGGAAGACCCCACCAGTCTCGCATTTACAATCAGTGCAGCTGAATTACTGGAAAAGCAATCCTCGCCAAGGGAACCAGAGCTTCTGTATCAAAATATTGCAGAAAGGGTCAAGGAACTCCCCGCCGGAGGATTAGTTCATTATAACTTTTGCACCTTACCCAAAAGGCAGTTTGCCCCTTCATATGAATCAAGACGCCAAAACCAGGACAGGATAAATAAAACTGTTTTATATGGAACTCCCAGGAAATATTTTGCAGAACAGTCTAAACCGGAGCACCCTTTACTCCAAGGAAAGCTACAAACAGAACCAGACTACCTCGAAGTTCTGGAAAAACAAACTGCAATCAGTCAGCTGTGAGGGGGGAGGTGGGAGATAAAATTTTTAAATGAGCTCAGCATCACATTTGATTCAGTCTGAACTCAGTGCTGATGTCATCTGTCGCATTCCCAACATTTCCACTTTTTAAATTAGAGAGGGAGTGAGAGAGAAATGGAACCCTTACAGCATAGCAGGGATATGGTGTTGCTTTTGCAACGTTCCCTTTAAATTATTTCTATATCTCTCTCCTTTTGACCCTTCTGTAGGAACTGTCACTGCAAATGTATGTTTCTGTAATAGATCTTGCATAATTCTTTTTAATTCAAAAGGAAATGAGGAAGGGGGTCTTTGGGGTTTCTGTTGTTTTGGGTTTTTTTTCTTTCATTTCAAAGTGGAAACTTAATGTATTATGTAGAAGATCTCCAAAGATCTTTTTCCTGGACTATGACATTCTTTTGTAAATAATAATATACAGTACTGCTGTTTCAATTACCAAGTATAGCCACTGGGCGTCACTTTTTTGTGTTAAAGTGCCTTTGCACTTTAAGTACATTATTACTTAATTGTTGCTCTTAGCTTTGATAAATTGAACCTATTTTAATGTGTTGTATTTTTGAAATTAAAAAAAAATTGTAAAATAGATCTATATGTCAGCTGCATTAAATCAGAAGGTTTGATTTATAGGAAAGCTGCCCTTTAAATGAATCTAGTTCTAGGACCTTACAGACTCAAATGTAAATTATTGGGGTATTTTTTCCCTCTAGGTTTGTTTAGAGTGATTCACTGAGAAGATTTAGCAATGGACTAGAGGTTATCAAATGCCTCAGCTGGGAGTAACAGCTCATTAATAAAAGACATTTAACACAATATCATAGTGAACTGAACAATTAATGTCCTTCTTAATACATGGCATTGCAGCTCTAACTCAGTAATGTTCAGTAGTTTAAGATTATTTTCATACTTTAGAGAACATTACTCATATTTTATGCATTAAATTAGGTATTTTTATACATTTTATGACAGAGTTTATATTTGTAACTTTTTTGGACTGCAATTAACATGTCCTTTTCCTGCCACATACATATTTTCTTTGTAAGCAGGGACACCAGCAGGGGTCATCCCACACCTCATTAAATTTGTTAACAATACAGGCAAATGAACCAATGCCAAAAGTAAAATTTGAACCTGGGTCTCTGGAATCCTCCAAATCAAGGTAGCAGAAGTCAGTATGTTCATCACACTAACTTTCAGTAGTCTGAACTATGTCAAGTTTTCAGTCTCTAAAGCAAAAGGAATACTGCAATAATTCTAATCTACCAGAGAAAACTACTAATGAGTTCATTATCTTAAATTTTATAAAATGTTTCAAGTTAACTGAATTCCATTCTCAACATTGGTTTTCTTAAGCCCATCAGTGAACAAACAGTAAGTCTTCTTTCCCATTAAATCAGGCCTGTTTTACTTCAAGCTTTACGTTACCACCTTCAATTTACATTTCCTTCACGGAAAATATTGAAACCATTTTTATTAACAAGTATACAGTCAAACTTTATTAAGCCTTATTAGGTTCTAAATAATTTTTAGATGCAAACATTATTGTGCGATTTAAACAAACAGCCCTTATTTACAACAAAAACAGTTTTGTTTTGTCTATTGTAAATCCTTATGCAACTGGGATGGTGATCTGCATATAAAGTAGGCCAGGCTTTTCAATTCCTTATTAAAGCAATTGATGGAGTCTGAAAGAAGCACACTGTTTCCTTTTCATAAATAGGTTACTGCACATAATAATCCTTTATTATCATGCGGAGATTGAAGTGGCCTCTGCTGACTGATTTTTAGAGCTTTACTATAGTTAATAATACAGTATCTAGAACTTTGAGAAATTTTCAGCAATAGCATTTGAGCTATAAATAACTACAATCAAAGTTGTTCTAATCAGGACTTTGCCAAAAGGAAGTTGCTTTATATTTAAGAGCTAACGAGGCTTTGCCCGTATATTGCCAGATATCTGAGTCATTCAGTAAACTGTCTTCTAATGATTTTTGTGACATCTGAGTACATTAATATGCTAACATGTCAATTCTTTATGTTTAGAGTCCATAGCATCTATGGCTGTTCATTAGATCAGGTTTAAAACTGAAGTGCTACAATGAACTACTGAAGAATCAGCCTTCAAAATGGTCTCACTTCAAGAAGGAGGCGAAATGGTATCGCATTAGTTGAACTTGGAACGTTTGACTGGAATAGCATCCATCTTTGAGTGAGGTACTTGTTTGAAAGCTTCCAGTAGTGATTGTCTTATTATGGCTCCTTTCCCTGGGTAATTAAAAGCATCTATTCCTAAAACCTTAAGAAAAGTATAAGTATTATTTTAAAGTAAAGTTATTAACTCTTTCCACTTACGATTTTAGTATTGCCTGCAAAAGAAGTACCATGTTTTATCAGGCACTCTAGCTAGGATATTATTATTTATTATTCTCTAGTGAACCAGAACCAATTACAGGTTTTTTGCTCAGAAAAATGCCGGGGTTTCCTAC
Source organism: Calidris pugnax (assembly GCF_001431845.1). NCBI lineage: Eukaryota > Metazoa > Chordata > Aves > Charadriiformes > Scolopacidae > Calidris > Calidris pugnax. The sequence continues at coordinate 6,010,438 of NW_015090995.1, forward strand.
AAAAATGTTTTCAATTTTCTAGTGTTTGCAAACAACAGAGATAGAGCATTGATTCTTTTAGTAATTTTATCTTGTTTATTTTTACTGTTTCAGTCCCAGACTGTCTTAATATGTTTGCTTTGGTAGCACAGACATCTTTTACAGAGGTTCCTGTTGCTTTAGATTTCCTTATCTTTCCTAGTGGAATTTATTTAGCGGCTAGATTTTATTTTGCATCACCAGTACCAACTTAAAAATCATTATTGCTGTAGATATTTTGGGTTTGTTTTTATATCCTTCAGCTGACATCTATTAAGAAATTCTTTTCATAGTGTGTCTAGGTGAGAGAGAAGGAGATTTTTTTCAGTTACGCTTAAAGAGATTTGTTTAACAGGGAAAGTGTGTCGGCAGCTGCTGTGTAGAAGGTCTCTACATTTCTTTAGCTGTGCAGCCCTGGAAGCTGCTGCTTGTTAGGGGAGAGCTGCTTGCCTGAGTTATGGCTTGATAATGAGTCTGAAAAAAATTTTCCTTCATAGTTAGAAAAGTTGAACTGTGAAAATTACGTAACCAGGTTAGCAAAGTAATTTTTTCTTCAGGAAAATGGGATGCAAATAGTTTTCTTTCTTTGTGAGTTTTCTTTTGTGAAAAGGGACATAATGACCTTTACAGAAACAGTCATGGTGCAGACTGAAGCACTGTTAAAACTATGCAGTTATCTCCAGTGAAAATGAGGGCCAGTACACTTCCAGTGCATGGATACATTTTTAAGAGATCTTTCTGTGTAAGCATGAAGTAACGTTTAGCAATGATCTTAGAAACTGGATTTCAATATGTAACTTCCATGGCAAAATGGAGAGAGATGCTAACCTTACACTGTGCCCAGATTGCCCTACGGTTCCTAGGCAGACATGTCTCTCCTGGGGTGATGCTGTGGCTTTCCTAACAACAGAACACACCCAGAAGATGACAAGTTAATTGCCCTCCCTTTTTTTTCCCTACAAAACAAATGCCACTTTTTCAAAAGGGTCTGTACTTTCTATCTGGGTTCTCAGGTCTGCTGCAGAGCCACTCCAAATGCCCATTGGTAGTCCCCCTTTCTGCAGTCTCTTTCTTCCATCAGATTTGATCTTTTTAGGTTCCAGAATTTGCTCAGTTCCTACCTCACCTCCATTATTGGCTTCTCAAGTCCTCACCATGTAATGCCCCAACCTTTCCCCTCATATCTGTACCTTTAGGCTCTCCTTTTCTTCTCTAGCTAGCTCTAGAGGACCTATTTCAGCCTTGAAGGGAATTAATGTCCCTGCTCTACTGACAGCTCAGCCCTTATCTCCTCCTGTGATATTGCTGAGTAGCCCCATGTGAAATGAGACACCTGATCCCAGTGGTGAATAGGCTGGAGGAAGGTCTGCATAGCTATTCTCTCTTCTACTCATTGAGCAGAGGAGAAAAGGATCAAATAGCATTTCAGCTTCCACGCAGGATTGTGCCAGCCCTGGCTATGCAAGCAGCATTTCTGAGAAAGAACAAATGGATGTGCTGTCTGGAGCTACAGACATCACATCGCACTTTGCTGTAATTTCAGTGAGTTGTCTTCAGCATGGGTTAATCTTGCCAAAATTAGCTTCTAAAATTTAAGACTCAGACTGGTTGTGTGGGGTCTCTGCAGTAAATAGCAAAACCCAGGTTGTTCAAAGGTGATTTATTCCTTCCCAAAATATATGGCACGAATTTGGCTACAGATACGCTTGCTTTTTTTCTGGTAACTGCAGAGAAGATAGATAATGAGCACTGATTAGATAGCTAATTCCCACATAGCTGCAGTCAGCCCAGCCTGATCGTTTTCTAGCATACCCACATGAAACATATATGCTCTGCTGAGTATCTGCCAGTCTCTTCCCCAAGACATTTCCATTCTGTCCCTGAGAGAAATGTTCCTTGTAGTGTTTATAGCCTGCTTCAGTCAAAGGCACTGGCTTTTTATAACACCTTCTTGTGCTGATAGAGAACTATACAGTAGGGTTTAGTTTGGTTTTCTTTTTCTTCCCATCAACACTTGAGTTTGTAAAATAAAAATCAAACTTTTTAAAGTTAGAAGCTGTAATTAGTAGTGTCAAAATAAGGATACCAACAAGTTAAATTGCATAAATAAAATTCTTAAAGAATACTGATCTTGTATAGGAATACGAGTGCCATAATTTTGAACTGCTCATGAGTGAAATGAGATACTGGAAATGTTAATGAAACTTCTTAGGCTTTTACAGGCTAATCACTGATACAGTTTATGATTTTTCATATTACTGTTTTTGCAGACAATAAATGCCATTTAACGGAGAGAGAAGAAAAAAAAAAACCCTATTCCCCAAAGTCCCTCCCCCAACCATACAATTCCAAACCAAGACATAAATTAACTTATGCAGATGATGTGACATTTCTTGTATTTTTCCCTTCACTTTTTCAAAGTGTTCTGTCGGTGAAGTACAAAAGTTATTCTTTTGTAAGAGGATCATTAAGTCTGTTTGGATTATTGATCTCATAGCTTTTCTGGGCACAAGGCCAATCATTTTGACTAAGGTTTTTAATCCTAGCTAATGAGGGAGGTGGATTAATGAGAAGTTTTTTGTTGTTTTTTGTTATTGGCGGGTTGGTTGGATTTTTTGAACCAGTAGATTGACATGTTTATGAATACAGATGAATAGATCATTTTGAATGAAAGAAATGTTGGAGCTGCAATCGGAGATGCAGTCATTCTAAAGACCAAATAGACTCAAGAGTATGAGTGAAGTCTGAAAAACAAGAAATCATAAAACTGGTTTTCCTCCTGAGATGATAAACACAGAGTACATTTGAGTACAGCAGTGGCTTTTGTAACATGCTGTTAAACATTTGGAGGGATGAATTTAGAAGCCAGATGCACCTCCATTCTCTTCAAGGATGTTCAGGTAACTGAAGTGTTCAGAATTTGGTTCTCATCTCTGATTGTTGCCCTATTTGTTCATGCATCTAAATAACCACTGCTAATGGTAATTTACCACTATGTTTGAAGAAGTAATCAAGATGAAGTTTGGAAGAGAAGAATTAGTAGCAGTATTTCCAAATCTTTTTTATCACTATTTTTAAAAATACAATGAATCAACCCTTTGTGTAATTAACACCATAGTCTTTTAACTTCTAATGTCCTTTGTAAAAACTAACTTTTCAGCAAACTGTTCAGATCAATATACGTGGATAGTTACAAAACAAGAGCAATGCAAAACCTTGTTGCTGATCTGAAAAAGGAAGGTGGCACTGTCACTTAGAAATAGAGACAATGTAAATCCGTATTTGCAGTATAACAGAAATTGCACTAAAATTACAAAATGTCTGCAATGCGACGTCAGGATTCTTTATGGTGACAGAACAGGTACAGAGTTGCGTCTTAGCAACACAGATTCCTTGTATCTTCTTTTGATGCCCTGCTTGTGTATTGCTCCCCAGAGCCAGATGTGTTAGGCACCAATTATCTTCTGAGTAGGAGGAAGTACAGACATTTTAAGAATTCTGTCTGCATTGGAAAAGGCACGTCTAATGTATATAGACCTGTTGCAGTTATCTCCTCTTGAGATAAGACCCATTTCCATACAAAAGCCTGGAAAATAATCCCCTCGAGATCACTGATAATATGACAGAGTCTATTTTAAGCCATCTTGATTTTTGTTCTGAGAGCCTCCCGTCTGAGAGGAATTGGGGTTGAGGCAGGTTTTTTTCCATGCTATAAACTTTTTTCCTTCTCCCCAGGGATTTGTTACTGACTTGGTACATGCCAGTATCATAGCTGGACAGCTAAAATGAACAGAATATTCTGAGAGAAATGTGAAAATGTAATGAGTACATGTAATTCTCTTCTAATCACAAAAGATCAAGCAACATAATTCTGAATCAAATCTGTCACAGTGTCTTCTAGAGGTCTCGGGGTACCGTCAAATCTGAGCAATTCAGATGAAGAATTTTGTTAGCTTGACACCTGAGCGGCTCCAGTGGAGTCCTCTGGGAGTGGCACCAGTGATAAGAATCTCACCAGGGCAGTCACTGGATTTACCGAAGTGTGAGTGCAGAGGAGAGAGAAAAGTGGTTATGTCCTCTTACCATCACTTAAAATGCCATTTGGGAGTTTTCCAGACTGAATGCTTACTCACATAAATCTGAAGTCAGCATACTCCAAGTTTATACCTGAGTCACTAAGTAGCAGATTTTCAGTAATGTCTGAGTACCCCATGATGTGACCTTTTGGCTTAAAGTGAGGCCAAAATCTTAACTGCTATCACCTCTCCGGCTCCTGGGCCTCCTGGGAGGGCGAGGTTTTGCTTGGAATCTCAAATTTATTATATCTTTGCTAAAATTTAATTCTTGGTTATTCCTGACTGTATTCTTGCTGTGGAGGACAAGTAGAATATATTCAGCTAAGTCTATGTTTGTCCTTTATCTTCTTTCACAAGTAGCCAAGTTCCCCAAGTACCAGGGCAGCTGAGACTCGAAACGCTCAGAAGAGTTTCAGAAACTCAGTGATCCATTCAAGTGAGCAAAGCTTTAGCAAAGCTTTACTGCTCCCATCACATCTGCTGTGTTCTGCTGAGCTGTTGCTTCTATTCAGATGTATTCCAACTTGAAACACATACACACTAATAAGTACCTGTGGAAAACCTTACAATATTCAGCTTACATGCTTACTTACAATAGAAAAAAGAGGGGGGAACATAGAGGCTAGGAAAAGCCTTCCAAATTTTCTGGGCTTTTTTTCTGAAGGTTTCAGAGGGGCTTATTATGATTATTAGTGAATCAGAAGGAAACCTAACAATGCCTGTGTGGGGTTTTTTTGTGTTTTTATGCACAATAGTGGACAAAAAAATAAGGGGAGGTCCTTTATCATTCTCTTAACTCTCAAGATGCTAGAAGTAGACTACCAGAAAGCTAAGGACTTTGGCGCTCATAAATCAAAGAGCTTACACAAATGCCTATTTTTTGTGCAACTTCTAAAGGGAAGTAGTACAAGCCAGCTTTCCTAAGGGCTAAGGGAACTGGACAGGCAATTCTCTTGGACAGTTAGAAATCCTAGACTTAAAGTTATACCAGATATACTGCAATTCAGGCACAAGCACGGCTCATGAAAAGACAATGATAGTGGGGAAAATGCTTAATGCTACAGTTCACACTTTAATTACCGGTGTAGTTTTTAGCTTGTTTTCTGAGACCATATTTACCATCCCATCTAACTCATAAGCGACTTACCAAAACTGAGTGGATAATTCTTATTTATTAGTGTGGCCTTCTTTTCCATAACACAATGTTTACAAATTTGTTTGCTGGTGGCTTATGTTTTCCATGGCTTCTCATTGTTCTCCAAATAATGCGTGGGAATAATTCCTAGCTGTAGAGACCTAATGGATATTTCATAGCAAATGCTTAAAATTGAACTACCAAGGACTTTGTTTATACTATTGTATTTATTTATTTATTTGCCCTAGATAGGGAGGCAGTGGGCCTAGTTAAGAGCTCGTTTGCTGGGAACTGAGAAACTAGTGTTAAGTTGAGAAATTCTAGCCTTAAAGTTATACCAGATATACTGCAATTCAGACACAAGCACGGCTCATGAAAAGACAATGATAGTGGGGAAAATGCTTAATGCTACAGTTCACACTTTAATTACCGGTGTAGTTTTTAGCTTGTTTTCTGAGACCATATTTACCATCCCATCTAACTCATAAGCGACTTACCAAAACTGAGTGGATAATTCTTATTTATTAGTGTGGCCTTCTTTTCCATAACACAATGTTTACAAATTTGTTTGCTGGTGGCTTATGTTTTCCATGGCTTCTCATTGTTCTCCAAATAATGCGTGGGAATAATTCCTAGCTGTAGAGACCTAATGGATATTTCATAGCAAATGCTTAAAATTGAACTACCAAGGACTTTGTTTATACTATTGTATTTATTTATTTATTTGCCCTAGATAGGGAGGCAGTGGGCCTAGTTAAGAGCTCGTTTGCTGGGAACTGAGAAACTAGTGTTCTCTTTTTAGTTCTGCCAGCGACCTTGCACAAGGCATACCTGTGTCCCCATGCTTTAATTTCTGCATCATTAAATGAAGAGGATGATACTTTCTGCCCTAGTCTAGTGAGATTTACTGATGAGAAATGCTAAGTATAATTGTTTTTCAAAGCTAGTGCTTATGGCTTTATAGCTTCATCCAAATACAGCAATACTCTACTGCTTCTTTCCCTGGCATATGTTATTCTGATCTAAGAATGTGGTGTGTACATTCCAGATTTAGTTTGGTTTTCTCATTTTACAGTTAAAAACAGACCATGAAGATTACCTTGTACAGGGAAAAAATACTATCTCCTTGTAAAAGGAGATGACATACATGGAATGAAATGGGGGGTGGGTGAGATACAGTTTGTTTTAAACTGTTGAAAACGCACAGTATCCCATCTCCTAAATTTTCCTTCTCTGGGTGAGTTGAATCACCTTCTCTGTTTCTGCCCTATAGAATCCTTTCAACAGTAGTTCTTAGCATACCTGTTATTTTTTATTCATCTTTTTCTGCATGAAGTCAGTTTGGCTGTTGCAGACAGTTTTTATGCTAGTAAGTGAGCCAAAAGAGGCTCTGAGTGGCAGACAGCTGCTGAAATAAAAAGAACCTGGCACTCTGGGAAGAGAAGGAAATTCATTCTACTTTGTTTTTTTTCTCTTCCCTGTTTCTCTTTTTAGTTCTGCCAGCGACCTTGCACAAGGCATACCTGTGTCCCCATGCTTTAATTTCTGCATCATTAAATGAAGAGGATGATACTTTCTGCCCTAGTCTAGTGAGATTTACTGATGAGAAATGCTAAGTATAATTGTTTTTCAAAGCTAGTGCTTATGGCTTTATAGCTTCATCCAAATACAGCAATACTCTACTGCTTCTTTCCCTGGCATATGTTATTCTGATCTAAGAATGTGGTGTGTACATTCCAGATTTAGTTTGGTTTTCTCATTTTACAGTTAAAAACAGACCATGAAGATTACCTTGTACAGGGAAAAAATACTATCTCCTTGTAAAAGGAGATGACATACATGGAATGAAATGGGGGGTGGGTGAGATACAGTTTGTTTTAAACTGTTGAAAACGCACAGTATCCCATCTCCTAAATTTTCCTTCTCTGGGTGAGTTGAATCACCTTCTCTGTTTCTGCCCTATAGAATCCTTTCAACAGTAGTTCTTAGCATACCTGTTATTTTTTATTCATCTTTTTCTGCATGAAGTCAGTTTGGCTGTTGCAGACAGTTTTTATGCTAGTAAGTGAGCCAAAAGAGGCTCTGAGTGGCAGACAGCTGCTGAAATAAAAAGAACCTGGCACTCTGGGAAGAGAAGGAAATTCATTCTACTTTGTTTTTTTTCTCTTCCCTGTACTCTGTAACCTTTTCTTTTTTCTATTCTGTAGTTACTGTGATAATTCTCTTGCCCAGATAATGCAGAGTGTAGGCATATTTTCCATATTACAGCCCAGCTACATACTATAAAATCCCACTATTTGTGTGGGAAAGCCCACCATTTTCCACAGTCCTCCAGAGAGTATGAAGACAAGTCGTGCCTAGCAATCTGAGGATGCTTCCATGCAACAGGGAGCTGATCTGTAAACGTAGGACTACGTGCTACAAGAATCTGTGGCAGCATATTCACTCAGTGCAACACAGTCACAATTTCACCTCTACTTTTAAACTGGCTTTTGATTAACTGACTAAAATTGATTCCCTGGCTAGGAATGTTATTCTGGTTTAGGTTGAAATTTTGTGCCCTTCTAAATTTTGAGACTGCTAAGACTGACGCTATCACTTTCCTTGCTGATTCATAAAGTGGGACACGTGAACAACTGTTCCTGGTTTCTAGGCTGTAAATGACATGGGAGTTTTCTGGCTGGATGTGGCAAGTGCTCTAATCCCATGCACAATTTTATTTTTCTAGATAATTGGCAGTTGTTTAGAGCCTATTTACATAGAATTATATAGAACATAAGATACGTGGTACACCAAAAAATATTTCTAGCAGTGCAGTGTAACCCATCTGTCCTGGACCAGTAGAAGTACATCAAAAACAGTTCAAATAATCCTTCAAAAGATTTGTTCTCTTTAAGTTCTGGGAATGTAAACATTCCATGTTCCTTTTAATGTGTTCATCTTAAAGATTTTAAGTGTTAACTTTTCTATCCTAAGAATAACAAAGATTATTATTATTTAAGTAATGGTATCTGGAACCTCAGCTGCTATAAATAGTGTTAAACATCCCTGTAATGGTTTACAGTAGCTGAGGGTGCAGCCACTTTGTTTCATAGACGTCTTAACCTAAGCAATCAACATTTACACCAATAATGGATCAGCACTATAAGCGATGTTGTTCCCTTTAATTTCACTGCTTTAGAACCAACACAATTTGCTGTTGTTTGGGAATTTTTAGTCACATTTAGAAAAAAGATACCTTTGAAAGTTCACCACCTAGTTCATTTTGGGATGCAAATGAATAATTTCTGCAATAAAACTCGTTGCTTGATATATTTATACTTCCGGTGCTTTATGAAGCCTTTTAATTCTTAAGTCTTATAGTTGGTAACACAAAGTAGTGAGACAGAAAGGCGTATTTTTGTGTTCTCCATTTGGGACTCCTTACCTATTCTGAAAGATCAAAGCTACTTAACAACTCTTACATACCCACTCTGCCACCCTCAGAGTTTGGATGTGAGTCTGTAATCAATGGCAACGGCACTGTAACAGTAAATTTACTTTCACATAAAACTAGCTGTAGAGTCTTGGGACATGCACAAAGTCACATTTAGAAAGTCATGTTTTCCCAAGATTGGCCACAGCTGTTTCTTCTTCTTTGTGAGCAACACATTGTCTTAATCTAAAAGACATAACCTTATTGTCATGCAAATATTTATGCCACATTAGAATCAGGCTTGCTCTTTTCACAATAGATAAGCTTCCTGTATTATTACAGATAACGAAAATCCAATTTCAGAAAATGTTCTGTTATTGTTTCTTTTTTCCTCAGCTTTTTATTAGTGAAGAACTTGTAATTATTTGGTCTTATTCAGACTTTCCAGAGGAAGAACTGAAGTCATATTTCCCACACATTGGGATTCTGATCATTGAAATTCACTTCTTTCTCTTCTTTCTATTGCCTTTAAATAAAGGAGTGTACTAGGGAAAAAGACTCAGCTCAGCCTGGAATGATACAAGTGCAAGTCAGGAATAATTGAAAATAGTTTTGATCACCCTTTGAAATCCTAGATTAAGCAGTTTTGCTAACACTCAAAGAAATTCACTGGAACCTTTTGATTTATTGCACAATAGATAGAAAGCTTCTTTTCTTCTTCTTCAGGCTCTTACTCTGCCAATGGATATTTATTCGGTAAGTAGCATTGACATGAAAAGTCTGAAGTTGTCCACTTTTCTCCCCTTGACCAACATTCTCTTGGTAAACAGAGTACCATGAGGACAGCAGTGTTAATCCTCTAAATTTAGCTTTGTAAAAAAGCCACACAGAAAGCTGTGAAAGCTTTGAGCAAAATTAACAAAACTTTGCAAGCTTTGCCAGCATCTTTCCAGAACACTTGCCATTATATGAGATTCCAATTTAATAATACCCATAACAGTTTCTTCCAATGGAAATAACAGGGTACCCTTAGCTCAAGTAACTCCATTTTGCAACATGGATTGCAATGTTGATTGCAATGCTAGTTCTCTTATCTCTTGAATTTTGCTTATTAATCAAATTAATTGAATTGATAAATTGAATTTTGCTGCCTCTGGGCTGAGCAGCCAGGCTGCTTCTGCAAAGGGGAAGTAAGGGACAAAAGTGGAACTGCAACAGAGACACACAAGCACAGCCCCAAAGAGAAAATCAAAGCCACCAAGAAGGACAAGACTGTCCTCCTAGGAGGGACCCTCACTCACACATAGAGACCTTGTTTGTCCAGCACAACATGCCATCCCAGATTCCAGAGTCAGGCTTTGGTGGGCTTTGGCATAACCAAACTAGACACCGGACACCTGGCCTTTTTGCTTCCTCAAGAACTGCTTGCAGGGCATACACATTCAGCCAGTTGCACTGGGTTGATATCTACCCATCCAAAGGTGTCTACATTCCCTTAAACTTGGCTAATTTGGCAAGAAATCCAATGGGCTGGTGGAAATCCCAGGACTAAGGTATTCAGTCAGCAGTGGTCTCTGTTTCAGCTGACTGGAAAAATGTGAACAGCACACACAGCTCTCCTCAAAAGAGTCCCAGGAGTCTGCCCCAACCCTCCTAATTTCATTGCACTGAATAAGCAGTCACTATTATTAAAGATAACATTTAAGTAAGATGTCTCAACAAGGGCACAGAGGAAGATAAATATTATAATAGTTATATGAGGATATACTTGGTGTTGGAGACCAAACAGGAATCGAGTGGTGGAGGTGCTAAGATACAAACTAGCATCCCAGAGTACAGGCCCATGAATGCTATGTGTTGCTGCTCTGCCTGCAATAATAGATAATGCTGCCACCAGAAAAGCACAGATCAGAGGTTTCCTGCAGTTTCCAAAGGTTTTTTGGTGGTTTTTTTTTCATCATTAGTTATGCTGAGTTTGAGTTCTCCCAAATTTACCCACTGAAATCATAGAATCATAGAAAGGTTTGGGTTCCAACGCCCCTGCCATGTGCAAGGACACCTTCCACTAGACCAGGTAACTCATCCGATCTGGCCATGAACGCTTCAAGCCATGGGGTATCCACAACTTCACTGGGCAACCTGTTCCAGTGTCTCACCACCTGCACAGTAAAGAATTTCCTCCTAGTATCTAATCTAAATCTCCCTTCTTTCAGTTTAAAACCGTTACCCCTCATCCTATCACTACATTTCCTGACAGAGTCCCTCCCCATCTTTCCTGTAGGCCCCTTTTAAGTACTGAAAGGCTGCTATAAGGTCTCCCCAGAGCTTTCTCTTCTCCAGGCTGAACAACCCCAACTCTCTCAGCCTGTCTTCATAGGAGAGGTGCTCCAGCCCTCTGATCATTTTCAAAGCACTCTGCTGGACTTGCTCCACCAAGTCCGTGTCTTTCCTATGCTCAGGGCCCCAGAGCTGGACACAGTACACCAGGTCAGGTCTCAAGGGAGCAGAGTAAAGGGGCAGAGTCACCTCTCTTGACCTGCTGACCACGCTGCTTTTGTTGCAGCCCAGGACATGGTTGGTTTTCTGGGCTGAAAGTGTGCACTGCCAGCTCATGTTGAGCATCAACCAACACCCCCAAGCCCTTCTCTTGAGGGCTGTTCTCAATTCATTCTCCACCCAGCCTGTATTTGTGCTTGGGATTGCCTGGACCCATGTACAGGACCTTCTCCTTGGCCTTGTTGAACTCCATGAAGTTCGCATAGGCCCACCTCTCAAGGGCATCCCTTCCCTCCAGCGTGTCAGCCGCTCCACAGAGTCACACTATGCATAGAATACATATGAACATGAGTGGCAAAATCTGTCCCTGCCTTCTTTTTAAGGGGCCTGACTGGCCAAACAAATAAGACTATCACTTTGCCGCAGCATTTGAAGATACCGGAGAGGAGGCATGGGGTGAAGTTCTATTGGAGGAACAGACATTATTCTGAATGCAGTCCCCAAGCCCTGTGGAGGAAATCATGCTGCCAATACCATGCTAATAGCTATGTACTGTTTTCCATGGGATGGCAAACGAGGCGCTGCTGCTTTAAATACTTTAACTCTCCTCCTCTGTTAATAGTCCAACAGCAAGGTACTGTACTCCAGCAGTTTTTGTCTCCTCTATGATGAACGATATCATGTTCAGAAATCAACCTGTTTTTAAATGGGGGAGGGGAGATATAAAAGACAGAGAATGCCACAGAACCAGCCTTGCGTTTCTAGACTCAGATAAATTTTCATCTGTCCCAAATATATCAACAGGACCATCCTGAACAGGAGACTTAGGAAGATGGGGCTCCTTGATGACCTCAAAAGTGAAAGAACAGATGAGCCCTATCTTTTTTATTAACTGACCCTGGCTCCAAGTGCTTTCTGATAGCACGGATGACAGAAAGAACACTGGACGCTCTCTGCCCTCAGAATAAAATGGGTCACACAGCACCATCAATTTTTCAGCAAAGCTGCTCCCTTGGAATCAGTGCTTGACTTGTTCTTAAAAATTGTGCACTGATCTACCCTTTTAATGTAGAGAAATGATGATCTCTATACCAGTCAGGGCAGTACTGTACTCTCTAGTCCAGTGCAGCAAGAGTTTCGACTCCAGTGATAATTCAAGTCCTTTGATGGATGAACGATAAGTATTATTGCCTCCACAGATGGTTCTCTATAATAAATGTTGCTTTTTTTGCTGTTTGATTTTGTCATTCATGTGGGATTCATATCATTTAACGGTAGCTACCTAAGCGTGAGGTATCTTGTCTAATTTAATCATCTGTGTTCTTTTTATAGTTAACAGAAGAAATCAGCCCCACCACAAGTTGATTCATCTCACCCACCTTAGCAAATTGTCATTGTCTGCAATCTATTCATGCCTTTGTGAGTTAGACTAGTCTTCTCTCCAAGTTAAATTAAGAGCTGAAAGTCCTACTGAACAAGAAACAGATGAAACCCCCAAAGTGCTTTTTATTTTCAAGTCACATCCATAGGGATCTTGTCAAGAGATAAAAAGAAACAAGGCAAAGAAAAAATAAATGTTCTCCTATATAAAATATTTTCTAAATGTTCTCCTATATAAAATATTTTCCAATGAGAAGGTCATATAGTTAGTGGTATGCAGCCCTCTACACCTCCTTCCTTCAGGCCCACAACCACAAATTCTCAGGGCTCCCTGAGCCTTTAATCTCCTCCACTCACCTCCCTTCTTGAAGATACCTGGTTAGATAATTCTGTACCAAATCTTCTGTGCCTATCCTCAGATCCTCCCATGAAAAAAACCCCACCTTTTTTGCAAGACTTAGCTAATCCTGGAATCCTGTACAGATACCTAAGATATCAGTCCTCATCTCCCTCCTAAGCTAGTTTCAGGCAATAGGGTTTTTTCAGACATGTGACTTGAGATTTGTAGTCCTTTTAAAATACAGGTGCCCTAGCCACAGATATGGTTTTGTAGCAGATAAATCCTTCAGTGGCACCACATGTTGCACCAGCAGGAAAATTACATCCTCTCCAGCCACATTGGGATATATTTTCACAAAGAGAAAGATCCAGCAGTTTTAAGAGTAGCAAAGATACTCATGCATTCAAGTAGATTTAAGAGGAGTACATGAGAGAAAGTCATTTGGAAGATGCCTAGGAGCTACTACCATGAGGGGACTGGTCTTGTACTGAATAGTGAGAAAGCAAGAGATTCCACCAAGTGCTGCAAATCTCCATGTTGCTAACTCCAAGGCAGTGCCAGCCATATAAAGTTGCTGTGAGTATCTAGCAAAGCATTTAAAATTATTCTGCTTAGCCAACCATGGCTTTATAATCTGCTGTCTGTCATAACAGTTGCTGCTTATAGAGAGTGACCTCACTTGCTATTACTCACTGAGACAAATCACTCCGTCTTTTTTCCATGTCCATTTGTAAATGAAAAAGCTTGGGAGGAAAAGGTAGCATTTTCAAAGGTTTACTGGTGTCTAAGTGTTTAGCCCAACCATAAATTATCTCTTGAACAGCCAGTCATAAAAGAAATACAAAGTATTTTTAAGCAGCTAATGGTCATTTGTTTCTCAAGCTCTGAGCAGTTCTAGAAGATGCCTAAATGCCCACTTTACTCTAGCAATGCATACATGAATAACTATTGCCACCCAGACAAGTCATGTGAGTTTATAAAATTTTATGATTTATCTCTTTTTTCAGTTGCTGGTATTTTGTCACCAATCACATTTGTCCAGATAAACAGTGCCCCAGGCAATTAAGGAACACTCAGTTCCAGAAGGACAAACCGTCCTCATCATCCTCTGAGGCCTCTGTCCCAGCTCCCAAGGTGAATCCCAAGTCTAAGTAGCTGCTGCAGCCTTTCCAAGATGCTCATATAAGGAAAAAGGTGCTCTTGCAGCCATCCCAGTTTGTATTGTATGACTCCTAGTCATCTCTTTTGCAGAAGCAAAGGAAAGATAAGTGAGGAAGTAGCTGGAGATGTCTAGGCTTCCCTCCCCAAACAGGTTTGCCACCATGCACCTCTTGTGTGCCATGCTGACAAAATGGGTAATACAATGCATAAAACGAAGACTTTCCTGACTGGGCTTTTTAACATCTTACTCACAGATTCAACACCATTAATCTTCGTCTGGAAAGCCATGGATATTACTTTCTATAGCAAGTAAATAATCATTCTTTTTTATTACTTGCTCTCTGTAATAATAAAGATGCATATTTTACTCTTCTGTTTTGTATTAAGGAGGCAGAAAGACAACGCAGGCTGTACTCTTGCTTCAGGTGAGCCCTGTGTCCCCCAGCTTATACTGGAGTTTATCTCTCCTTTATAAAATAAATAAACCAGCAATAACTACCTCTTATTCATTTACATTGGCTCCACTGAAAAACAATATTCAGATATCAATTGATCAAATAGGGCAATTCATCCATGCAGTAATTGCATTATTGTGGGCTTATCCAGAAGAATTGTAAGGAAGATAAGGATGTCCCCATGGGAAATTCAAACACAAGTAGAATGTAAATTTGGTAAACGCACAAAAATGCATGTCATTCATCTCCTTCTATAGCAAGAATCTCAAACTGAAAAGTCAAGTAACTTAAAACAGTTCTTTAAAAGTCATACAGATGACTCATGTTAATAACAGAATTACCCCCATCTTTGCAAAAAGGGGGTATGTATTTTTTTCACAAGTCATTAGATTCCATCAGCTAGTATTTAGAGTTCTATTGAAGTGTAAAATATGTAGTTATTGTTGCTCATTGTTATTTGATACCCTTCACTTTCCACTCTAAGACATGCTAAATATAAAAGAAAATTCAGGCTGTAGAGACAACTCTTCTAAAAATATCAGCCCATTATCTACTTTTTTTTTCTTTCTTATTGAGAAAGGATGAAATACACCTATCAAAGATATTATAAGCCAATTGCACCCTTTTGATGCAATCCTGTATCACTGAAGTCCATGTAAATTCAGTAGGAGCAGGATTAAAGTCTTTACTGGAACAGCAGTGGTGTATTATAGGAACCTTTCATATAATTGAAAATCCTCCCAGCAACAAAGTGATTTGTAAGGAGACACTGAGTTTGTGGCTGAAAAGAGAATTTTAAACTATGCAGCATGTGCCAAGCCACCAGTTCCTGGTCCTGCATTTTTCCTATCCAGGAAGAGTGCTCAGCACTGCTGTGATTCTCAGCCTGGGAATAACTCTGCCTTACCTCTCCTTCCTGCTATGAACAGCTTCACAGTGAGATCACATCACACCTGCAAAAACTAGCAATCCTTATGAGTGTCCTAGATATGACACGTTAGAGCAGCAGACCTTCCTCTGCTGCTCAGCAAATCTCTGATGCTGAAAGATTTTGCTGTTCAGTTCATGAACCTAAAGGCAGTTGAGTTTAAAACTGCTTTTTAAGAAGCTCCTTAAATCTTAGAGCTAGATAAGTGAAAACACAAAAGTTTCAGGAGATACATGCACATTTCCTACCTTTCCAAACAAAAAAAAAGTCCTTAACAAGAGCGTATTTTAACAGCAACGTTATAAGTGGAATTTTTGCCATTGGACACAGCAGGATGGACATCATCCCCACCACACATAGGCCCAGAGATTTCCACAGGACTTGAATGCACATATTGCACAGGCTGGAATGACAGCCCTTTGTGCCTCTGTCCTTCTGCCCTCTTTCAAGCAGAGGAATCCCTCTTCTCTTCAGGTAGGAGCTTGGGTTTGAACAAGAGCTTTACCTATATAAAACAAGTGACTCTCTCTTTAATATCCTGTTGCTATCAAATGTTTATATCCATTGATTATCCCATAAGATGATCAACATCAAAGCCAACGTATCTTTTATTACAAAGGATATTGCTCAAATGACATATAGCTGCCTCTGTATTAGTAAAGACTGTACTGCATAATGAAGCTTGAATTATTTCCCTCTGAAATGGAAGCCAAAACATCCCATTTTATGCCATGTCCAGTCAAGTATCTACATTTTGGTTGCTGTGGCACAAACTTAATATCTTGTGTCTATACTTGTGGGAAATATACAAAGCCTTTTTGGCACTGACTGACTTTCTTGTGGCAAAATAGATATATGAAGATTGCTATCCAGCAAGTCCATTCAGTTATTTCCCATTTATTTAGTCTTCTTTTAAAGCCTTTACTCTTCTTAAAAGATTCCATTAGACTAGTAGCTTTAAAAAGTACTGCTGAGCCAATTAATTGTATTAAACAAAATGATAAGGAAAACAATATCAACATGCCTCTGAGATAATTATCTCTGATCTCAACACAATTATTTTTTTTAATAGTACTCACAGATTGAAGCCGTCTGAACACTGAGAAACAGTTAATTCTGCTTTTTATAATTTTTCTAGTCAGTGTAGAACTACCTAATACACAAATACACACATTTCAAGCAAGTATGACAGAATGAGGGCATTGTAGTTATGATACTCTATGTATATTTGGAACTGTGGGTAAATTTAGTAGGGCTGCTTCAGTTGCTTGTAATAAATACACTCAATGCCATCCTCTGATTCAGAGAGGAAAGACCCGGAATCACTTGGTAGCAAAAGATAAAATTAGGAGTGGGAGACCCTCTGGAAACTGGATGTACAATTCAAAATCCCAACCATCTGCAGTGAAAACCCAGCCTTCACACACCACCGTGCCCTCCCAGCGCCGGTGCCACGTACCTGCCTGCCTGGTGCCTCATACAGAGCAGTGGTTTATCAGCCACATCACTGCACCCACACTGTAACACACTCAGTGACCTTCTTACACATGATGCATTAAGTGAAACTTAGTGCCAGTCTCCCTGCATCCTTGCAGAAATATGAAAGTTTCTGCTCATCTATACTCTAAGGGCATTATCCAGTTTTCCTGAACACCTGCACGCTGCTTTGAATGGACTTTGGACCTGGCTGCTGTCTCTGAACCTCTTTGCACAACAGAGAGATTGGAAATGTGGAGCCGAGGCACTGTGCCTGGGAAAAGCCTCTCTACTGTCACATCCCATGCCTAGCACAGGATGCTGCACGTGTCGGGATCAGGAATGGATGTAAGAGCTGCAATCCTGTGTCCTACAATGCATTACAGAGGTTAGCTTATGCTGATCTGACTCTTTTTCTGTTTCCCAATAGAACGAGTTTGAACATAATTAGTTTTTTTAATTAAGAACCTAATTATTATGATCTATTTGATAAGGCCTATTCTATGTCCTTAAAGGGGCAACAGTTATTTAATTCATTTGTCCAGACAGCAGGTTGGCAGGTATACCCACGGTCATCAGAGTGGCAGCAGTGTTGGGTTGTCTTAGTCCAAAGAAAGTTCACAGGGAAAGCAAAGTAATCCAGGGAATATGACTGAGGTGAGCACACCCTCCTTCCTCTCCTAGGGCCCTTTGGGTTTTTCTAAGACCAAAAGCTTGTCTGCTGTTTCTATATATATTAATGATGTAAAGATTATTTATTTTTTTTTTTAACAAAGCTTGAATCTTACAGGTACACAGAAGGAGGCTATAACTTCTCGTCAAGATACGGGATTATAATAAAGCAAGGTAACTGTAAATTTCCTATGACTGACTTAGATTACATTTCTCATATCAAAACTGTTCTACAAAGAAGTAAGTTTTGTGAAACAAATGTGTGCAACATTTCCAGAATAAAAGGAGAATGAGGCTTACAGGTTGTTTTTAAAACATATTTTAAGAAGTAAGCAGAACCCGATCAAATGTCAAGAACCAATTTGTTCATGTGAGATTTGCCACAGGTAGGCTCTAAAAGTCAGTGAGAGCTTAGTTTTTATTTCACAAGTCCTGATCATATCAGTTAGCTTCATGCTGTTAGATTAACTTCCACACTGAACTTTCCAGAGACAGAGGGAAGAAAAAGATAAGGGAGAAAAAAGCGAAGAGAAGCCTAAAAGAAAGGCAAAGGAAATAAAAAGAAGCTGGAGATGGGATATAAAAACCGTAAATAATACAGAATTGCTAGGATTAAAAAAAAAGGAGGGAGGAGGGATATGCAAAAAGATGGGAGGGGAAAACAAATGCTCCTGATTGACAAGAAAAGAAAATGAGAATTTACTGAGACTAACAGAGGGAAGGCAAAGCACTGAGTATTTCGTTTTCTTTAGCTGAGGGGATAAGACAAACACCAGTGCATTATTTTGCCCTCAGCACTAAGTAGGGCTGACTTCCATTCCAAGTGTTTTACAATAGCCTTTACTCATTCATGGAGGTTTTGAACTTTCGACTCCTGCATCATCCTATGGAAAATACTGTTATAAATGTAGTAGGGTTTACTTTCTGCTCAGTTGTATTTACTTTACGAAATTGATAAAAAAATTATCACAAGGTCAAAGGGAAAGTCTATGTTCAAGCTAACTTGGATCAGATCATTAATGCTAAAATTACTAGGATCCCTATGGAGCTACACTAATTTACACCAGCAGGGAATTTGCACTGTGTCCGTTCAAGTACAGCCTAAAGCAGATACCTAATAAAACTATTAAAATTAAAAGTGACATAATTTCATTGAAGTGACTGTATTGTACTGTACTGAGGCCAATGGAGTGCAGTTATATTAACCAGGTCCTATATTGCTTTGCAATAATTATTAACTTCAGTATAACTTCCTTTTCAGACCAAATTTCTAAAATGTTTGTATCTTTCATTTAAGAGAACACAGCAAATTTCCTGTAGTTTAATAATGTTCTTCTTCAGTTTCCTTTTTATTTTTGTAGCATTTTGTTTTGATCTATGAGATACCTTTTAATGCACATTGTTCCATCTAAAGAGCTCACGTCTAAATACTACCCCATGTATAAAAGGTTTAATTTTCCTACCTAACATAGGCAAAGGGCAAGAATATAGGAACACTGCACTAGCTTGATCCTGTGGTTCACTTAGTCCTATAATCCTATATCTTTCTCTAATAGTGGCCAGCACAACTTTTACAATTTGTGGTATAAGCTGTCCTCACCATTAAATATTTCCTTACCAGGATAAGCATGGAAATGAAACATCCAGTTTATTACCTCTTTCAAAAATAATTTTACATTCTTCTCATTGTTATTCTTGTTATTAATCGACTAGACTCCTTATGAATGTTGTTAAATTTTTGGTCTGAATGGTTAGGGGGTTTGCAAATAAAGGTGCAGGTTTTGTTCAGAGTTAGGCAGTCACTGGATTTACCGAAGTGTGAGTGCAGAGGAGAGAGAAAAGTGGTTATGTCCTCTTACCATCACTTAAAATGCCATTTGGGAGTTTTCCAGACTGAATGCTTACTCACATAAATCTGAAGTCAGCATACTCCAAGTTTATACCTGAGTCACTAAGTAGCAGATTTTCAGTAATGTCTGAGTACCCCATGATGTGACCTTTTGGCTTAAAGTGAGGCCAAAATCTTAACTGCTATCACCTCTCCGGCTCCTGGGCCTCCTGGGAGGGCGAGGTTTTGCTTGGAATCTCAAATTTATTATATCTTTGCTAAAATTTAATTCTTGGTTATTCCTGACTGTATTCTTGCTGTGGAGGACAAGTAGAATATATTCAGCTAAGTCTATGTTTGTCCTTTATCTTCTTTCACAAGTAGCCAAGTTCCCCAAGTACCAGGGCAGCTGAGACTCGAAACGCTCAGAAGAGTTTCAGAAACTCAGTGATCCATTCAAGTGAGCAAAGCTTTAGCAAAGCTTTACTGCTCCCATCACATCTGCTGTGTTCTGCTGAGCTGTTGCTTCTATTCAGATGTATTCCAACTTGAAACACATACACACTAATAAGTACCTGTGGAAAACCTTACAATATTCAGCTTACATGCTTACTTACAATAGAAAAAAGAGGGGGGAACATAGAGGCTAGGAAAAGCCTTCCAAATTTTCTGGGCTTTTTTTCTGAAGGTTTCAGAGGGGCTTATTATGATTATTAGTGAATCAGAAGGAAACCTAACAATGCCTGTGTGGGGTTTTTTTGTGTTTTTATGCACAATAGTGGACAAAAAAATAAGGGGAGGTCCTTTATCATTCTCTTAACTCTCAAGATGCTAGAAGTAGACTACCAGAAAGCTAAGGACTTTGGCGCTCATAAATCAAAGAGCTTACACAAATGCCTATTTTTTGTGGAACTTCTAAAGGGAAGTAGTACAAGCCAGCTTTCCTAACGGCTAAGGGAACTGGACAGGCAATTCTCTTGGACAGTTAGAAATCCTAGACTTAAAGTTATACCAGATATACTGCAATTCAGGCACAAGCACGGCTCATGAAAAGACAATGATAGTGGGGAAAATGCTTAATGCTACAGTTCACACTTTAATTACCGGTGTAGTTTTTAGCTTGTTTTCTGAGACCATATTTACCATCCCATCTAACTCATAAGCGACTTACCAAAACTGAGTGGATAATTCTTATTTATTAGTGTGGCCTTCTTTTCCATAACACAATGTTTACAAATTTGTTTGCTGGTGGCTTATGTTTTCCATGGCTTCTCATTGTTCTCCAAATAATGCGTGGGAATAATTCCTAGCTGTAGAGACCTAATGGATATTTCATAGCAAATGCTTAAAATTGAACTACCAAGGACTTTGTTTATACTATTGTATTTATTTATTTATTTGCCCTAGATAGGGAGGCAGTGGGCCTAGTTAAGAGCTCGTTTGCTGGGAACTGAGAAACTAGTGTTCTCTTTTTAGTTCTGCCAGCGACCTTGCACAAGGCATACCTGTGTCCCCATGCTTTAATTTCTGCATCATTAAATGAAGAGGATGATACTTTCTGCCCTAGTCTAGTGAGATTTACTGATGAGAAATGCTAAGTATAATTGTTTTTCAAAGCTAGTGCTTATGGCTTTATAGCTTCATCCAAATACAGCAATACTCTACTGCTTCTTTCCCTGGCATATGTTATTCTGATCTAAGAATGTGGTGTGTACATTCCAGATTTAGTTTGGTTTTCTCATTTTACAGTTAAAAACAGACCATGAAGATTACCTTGTACAGGGAAAAAATACTATCTCCTTGTAAAAGGAGATGACATACATGGAATGAAATGGGGGGTGGGTGAGATACAGTTTGTTTTAAACTGTTGAAAACGCACAGTATCCCATCTCCTAAATTTTCCTTCTCTGGGCGAGTTGAATCACCTTCTCTGTTTCTGCCCTATAGAATCCTTTCAACAGTAGTTCTTAGCATACCTGTTATTTTTTATTCATCTTTTTCTGCATGAAGTCAGTTTGGCTGTTGCAGACAGTTTTTATGCTAGTAAGTGAGCCAAAAGAGGCTCTGAGTGGCAGACAGCTGCTGAAATAAAAAGAACCTGGCACTCTGGGAAGAGAAGGAAATTCATTCTACTTTGTTTTTTTTCTCTTCCCTGTACTCTGTAACCTTTTCTTTTTTCTATTCTGTAGTTACTGTGATAATTCTCTTGCCCAGATAATGCAGAGTGTAGGCATATTTTCCATATTACAGCCCAGCTACATACTATAAAATCCCACTATTTGTGTGGGAAAGCCCACCATTTTCCACAGTCCTCCAGAGAGTATGAAGACAAGTCGTGCCTAGCAATCTGAGGATGCTTCCATGCAACAGGGAGCTGATCTGTAAACGTAGGACTACGTGCTACAAGAATCTGTGGCAGCATATTCACTCAGTGCAACACAGTCACAATTTCACCTCTACTTTTAAACTGGCTTTTGATTAACTGACTAAAATTGATTCCCTGGCTAGGAATGTTATTCTGGTTTAGGTTGAAATTTTGTGCCCTTCTAAATTTTGAGACTGCTAAGACTGACGCTATCACTTTCCTTGCTGATTCATAAAGTGGGACACGTGAACAACTGTTCCTGGTTTCTAGGCTGTAAATGACATGGGAGTTTTCTGGCTGGATGTGGCAAGTGCTCTAATCCCATGCACAATTTTATTTTTCTAGATAATTGGCAGTTGTTTAGAGCCTATTTACATAGAATTATATAGAACATAAGATACGTGGTACACCAAAAAATATTTCTAGCAGTGCAGTGTAACCCATCTGTCCTGGACCAGTAGAAGTACATCAAAAACAGTTCAAATAATCCTTCAAAAGATTTGTTCTCTTTAAGTTCTGGGAATGTAAACATTCCATGTTCCTTTTAATGTGTTCATCTTAAAGATTTTAAGTGTTAACTTTTCTATCCTAAGAATAACAAAGATTATTATTATTTAAGTAATGGTATCTGGAACCTCAGCTGCTATAAATAGTGTTAAACATCCCTGTAATGGTTTACAGTAGCTGAGGGTGCAGCCACTTTGTTTCATAGACGTCTTAACCTAAGCAATCAACATTTACACCAATAATGGATCAGCACTATAAGCGATGTTGTTCCCTTTAATTTCACTGCTTTAGAACCAACACAATTTGCTGTTGTTTGGGAATTTTTAGTCACATTTAGAAAAAAGATACCTTTGAAAGTTCACCACCTAGTTCATTTTGGGATGCAAATGAATAATTTCTGCAATAAAACTCGTTGCTTGATATATTTATACTTCCGGTGCTTTATGAAGCCTTTTAATTCTTAAGTCTTATAGTTGGTAACACAAAGTAGTGAGACAGAAAGGCGTATTTTTGTGTTCTCCATTTGGGACTCCTTACCTATTCTGAAAGATCAAAGCTACTTAACAACTCTTACATACCCACTCTGCCACCCTCAGAGTTTGGATGTGAGTCTGTAATCAATGGCAACGGCACTGTAACAGTAAATTTACTTTCACATAAAACTAGCTGTAGAGTCTTGGGACATGCACAAAGTCACATTTAGAAAGTCATGTTTTCCCAAGATTGGCCACAGCTGTTTCTTCTTCTTTGTGAGCAACACATTGTCTTAATCTAAAAGACATAACCTTATTGTCATGCAAATATTTATGCCACATTAGAATCAGGCTTGCTCTTTTCACAATAGATAAGCTTCCTGTATTATTACAGATAACGAAAATCCAATTTCAGAAAATGTTCTGTTATTGTTTCTTTTTTCCTCAGCTTTTTATTAGTGAAGAACTTGTAATTATTTGGTCTTATTCAGACTTTCCAGAGGAAGAACTGAAGTCATATTTCCCACACATTGGGATTCTGATCATTGAAATTCACTTCTTTCTCTTCTTTCTATTGCCTTTAAATAAAGGAGTGTACTAGGGAAAAAGACTCAGCTCAGCCTGGAATGATACAAGTGCAAGTCAGGAATAATTGAAAATAGTTTTGATCACCCTTTGAAATCCTAGATTAAGCAGTTTTGCTAACACTCAAAGAAATTCACTGGAACCTTTTGATTTATTGCACAATAGATAGAAAGCTTCTTTTCTTCTTCTTCAGGCTCTTACTCTGCCAATGGATATTTATTCGGTAAGTAGCATTGACATGAAAAGTCTGAAGTTGTCCACTTTTCTCCCCTTGACCAACATTCTCTTGGTAAACAGAGTACCATGAGGACAGCAGTGTTAATCCTCTAAATTTAGCTTTGTAAAAAAGCCACACAGAAAGCTGTGAAAGCTTTGAGCAAAATTAACAAAACTTTGCAAGCTTTGCCAGCATCTTTCCAGAACACTTGCCATTATATGAGATTCCAATTTAATAATACCCATAACAGTTTCTTCCAATGGAAATAACAGGGTACCCTTAGCTCAAGTAACTCCATTTCGCAACATGGATTGCAATGTTGATTGCAATGCTAGTTCTCTTATCTCTTGAATTTTGCTTATTAATCAAATTAATTGAATTGATAAATTGAATTTTGCTGCCTCTGGGCTGAGCAGCCAGGCTGCTTCTGCAAAGGGGAAGTAAGGGACAAAAGTGGAACTGCAACAGAGACACACAAGCACAGCCCCAAAGAGAAAATCAAAGCCACCAAGAAGGACAAGACTGTCCTCCTAGGAGGGACCCTCACTCACACATAGAGACCTTGTTTGTCCAGCACAACATGCCATCCCAGATTCCAGAGTCAGGCTTTGGTGGGCTTTGGCATAACCAAACTAGACACCGGACACCTGGCCTTTTTGCTTCCTCAAGAACTGCTTGCAGGGCATACACATTCAGCCAGTTGCACTGGGTTGATATCTACCCATCCAAAGGTGTCTACATTCCCTTAAACTTGGCTAATTTGGCAAGAAATCCAATGGGCTGGTGGAAATCCCAGGACTAAGGTATTCAGTCAGCAGTGGTCTCTGTTTCAGCTGACTGGAAAAATGTGAACAGCACACACAGCTCTCCTCAAAAGAGTCCCAGGAGTCTGCCCCAACCCTCCTAATTTCATTGCACTGAATAAGCAGTCACTATTATTAAAGATAACATTTAAGTAAGATGTCTCAACAAGGGCACAGAGGAAGATAAATATTATAATAGTTATATGAGGATATACTTGGTGTTGGAGACCAAACAGGAATCGAGTGGTGGAGGTGCTAAGATACAAACTAGCATCCCAGAGTACAGGCCCATGAATGTTATGTGTTGCTGCTCTGCCTGCAATAATAGATAATGCTGCCACCAGAAAAGCACAGATCAGAGGTTTCCTGCAGTTTCCAAAGGTTTTTTGGTGGTTTTTTTTTCATCATTAGTTATGCTGAGTTTGAGTTCTCCCAAATTTACCCACTGAAATCATAGAATCATAGAAAGGTTTGGGTTCCAACGCCCCTGCCATGTGCAGGGACACCTTCCACTAGACCAGGTAACTCATCCGATCTGGCCATGAACGCTTCAAGCCATGGGGTATCCACAACTTCACTGGGCAACCTGTTCCAGTGTCTCACCACCTGCACAGTAAAGAATTTCCTCCTAGTATCTAATCTAAATCTCCCTTCTTTCAGTTTAAAACCGTTACCCCTCATCCTATCACTACATTTCCTGACAGAGTCCCTCCCCATCTTTCCTGTAGGCCCCTTTTAAGTACTGAAAGGCTGCTATAAGGTCTCCCCAGAGCTTTCTCTTCTCCAGGCTGAACAACCCCAACTCTCTCAGCCTGTCTTCATAGGAGAGGTGCTCCAGCCCTCTGATCATTTTCAAAGCACTCTGCTGGACTTGCTCCACCAAGTCCGTGTCTTTCCTATGCTCAGGGCCCCAGAGCTGGACACAGTACACCAGGTCAGGTCTCAAGGGAGCAGAGTAAAGGGGCAGAGTCACCTCTCTTGACCTGCTGACCACGCTGCTTTTGTTGCAGCCCAGGACATGGTTGGTTTTCTGGGCTGAAAGTGTGCACTGCCAGCTCATGTTGAGCATCAACCAACACCCCCAAGCCCTTCTCTTGAGGGCTGTTCTCAATTCATTCTCCACCCAGCCTGTATTTGTGCTTGGGATTGCAGGACCTTCTCCTTGGCCTTGTTGAACTCCATGAAGTTCGCATAGGCCCACCTCTCAAGGGCATCCCTTCCCTCCAGCGTGTCAGCCGCTCCACAGAGTCACACTATGCATAGAATACATATGAACATGAGTGGCAAAATCTGTCCCTGCCTTCTTTTTAAGGGGCCTGACTGGCCAAACAAATAAGACTATCACTTTGCCGCAGCATTTGAAGATACCGGAGAGGAGGCATGGGGTGAAGTTCTATTGGAGGAACAGACATTATTCTGAATGCAGTCCCCAAGCCCTGTGGAGGAAATCATGCTGCCAATACCATGCTAATAGCTATGTACTGTTTTCCATGGGATGGCAAACGAGGCGCTGCTGCTTTAAATACTTTAACTCTCCTCCTCTGTTAATAGTCCAACAGCAAGGTACTGTACTCCAGCAGTTTTTGTCTCCTCTATGATGAACGATATCATGTTCAGAAATCAACCTGTTTTTAAATGGGGGAGGGGAGATATAAAAGACAGAGAATGCCACAGAACCAGCCTTGCGTTTCTAGACTCAGATAAATTTTCATCTGTCCCAAATATATCAACAGGACCATCCTGAACAGGAGACTTAGGAAGATGGGGCTCCTTGATGACCTCAAAAGTGAAAGAACAGATGAGCCCTATCTTTTTTATTAACTGACCCTGGCTCCAAGTGCTTTCTGATAGCACGGATGACAGAAAGAACACTGGACGCTCTCTGCCCTCAGAATAAAATGGGTCACACAGCACCATCAATTTTTCAGCAAAGCTGCTCCCTTGGAATCAGTGCTTGACTTGTTCTTAAAAATTGTGCACTGATCTACCCTTTTAATGTAGAGAAATGATGATCTCTATACCAGTCAGGGCAGTACTGTACTCTCTAGTCCAGTGCAGCAAGAGTTTCGACTCCAGTGATAATTCAAGTCCTTTGATGGATGAACGATAAGTATTATTGCCTCCACAGATGGTTCTCTATAATAAATGTTGCTTTTTTTGCTGTTTGATTTTGTCATTCATGTGGGATTCATATCATTTAACGGTAGCTACCTAAGCGTGAGGTATCTTGTCTAATTTAATCATCTGTGTTCTTTTTATAGTTAACAGAAGAAATCAGCCCCACCACAAGTTGATTCATCTCACCCACCTTAGCAAATTGTCATTGTCTGCAATCTATTCATGCCTTTGTGAGTTAGTTAGACTAGTCTTCTCTCCAAGTTAAATTAAGAGCTGAAAGTCCTACTGAACAAGAAACAGATGAAACCCCCAAAGTGCTTTTTATTTTCAAGTCACATCCATAGGGATCTTGTCAAGAGATAAAAAGAAACAAGGCAAAGAAAAAATAAATGTTCTCCTATATAAAATATTTTCTAAATGTTCTCCTATATAAAATATTTTCCAATGAGAAGGTCATATAGTTAGTGGTATGCAGCCCTCTACACCTCCTTCCTTCAGGCCCACAACCACAAATTCTCAGGGCTCCCTGAGCCTTTAATCTCCTCCACTCACCTCCCTTCTTGAAGATACCTGGTTAGATAATTCTGTACCAAATCTTCTGTGCCTATCCTCAGATCCTCCCATGAAAAAAACCCCACCTTTTTTGCAAGACTTAGCTAATCCTGGAATCCTGTACAGATACCTAAGATATCAGTCCTCATCTCCCTCCTAAGCTAGTTTCAGGCAATAGGGTTTTTTCAGACATGTGACTTGAGATTTGTAGTCCTTTTAAAATACAGGTGCCCTAGCCACAGATATGGTTTTGTAGCAGATAAATCCTTCAGTGGCACCACATGTTGCACCAGCAGGAAAATTACATCCTCTCCAGCCACATTGGGATATATTTTCACAAAGAGAAAGATCCAGCAGTTTTAAGAGTAGCAAAGATACTCATGCATTCAAGTAGATTTAAGAGGAGTACATGAGAGAAAGTCATTTGGAAGATGCCTAGGAGCTACTACCATGAGGGGACTGGTCTTGTACTGAATAGTGAGAAAGCAAGAGATTCCACCAAGTGCTGCAAATCTCCATGTTGCTAACTCCAAGGCAGTGCCAGCCATATAAAGTTGCTGTGAGTATCTAGCAAAGCATTTAAAATTATTCTGCTTAGCCAACCATGGCTTTATAATCTGCTGTCTGTCATAACAGTTGCTGCTTATAGAGAGTGACCTCACTTGCTATTACTCACTGAGACAAATCACTCCGTCTTTTTTCCATGTCCATTTGTAAATGAAAAAGCTTGGGAGGAAAAGGTAGCATTTTCAAAGGTTTACTGGTGTCTAAGTGTTTAGCCCAACCATAAATTATCTCTTGAACAGCCAGTCATAAAAGAAATACAAAGTATTTTTAAGCAGCTAATGGTCATTTGTTTCTCAAGCTCTGAGCAGTTCTAGAAGATGCCTAAATGCCCACTTTACTCTAGCAATGCATACATGAATAACTATTGCCACCCAGACAAGTCATGTGAGTTTATAAAATTTTATGATTTATCTCTTTTTTCAGTTGCTGGTATTTTGTCACCAATCACATTTGTCCAGATAAACAGTGCCCCAGGCAATTAAGGAACACTCAGTTCCAGAAGGACAAACCGTCCTCATCATCCTCTGAGGCCTCTGTCCCAGCTCCCAAGGTGAATCCCAAGTCTAAGTAGCTGCTGCAGCCTTTCCAAGATGCTCATATAAGGAAAAAGGTGCTCTTGCAGCCATCCCAGTTTGTATTGTATGACTCCTAGTCATCTCTTTTGCAGAAGCAAAGGAAAGATAAGTGAGGAAGTAGCTGGAGATGTCTAGGCTTCCCTCCCCAAACAGGTTTGCCACCATGCACCTCTTGTGTGCCATGCTGACAAAATGGGTAATACAATGCATAAAACGAAGACTTTCCTGACTGGGCTTTTTAACATCTTACTCACAGATTCAACACCATTAATCTTCGTCTGGAAAGCCATGGATATTACTTTCTATAGCAAGTAAATAATCATTCTTTTTTATTACTTGCTCTCTGTAATAATAAAGATGCATATTTTACTCTTCTGTTTTGTATTAAGGAGGCAGAAAGACAACGCAGGCTGTACTCTTGCTTCAGGTGAGCCCTGTGTCCCCCAGCTTATACTGGAGTTTATCTCTCCTTTATAAAATAAATAAACCAGCAATAACTACCTCTTATTCATTTACATTGGCTCCACTGAAAAACAATATTCAGATATCAATTGATCAAATAGGGCAATTCATCCATGCAGTAATTGCATTATTGTGGGCTTATCCAGAAGAATTGTAAGGAAGATAAGGATGTCCCCATGGGAAATTCAAACACAAGTAGAATGTAAATTTGGTAAACGCACAAAAATGCATGTCATTCATCTCCTTCTATAGCAAGAATCTCAAACTGAAAAGTCAAGTAACTTAAAACAGTTCTTTAAAAGTCATACAGATGACTCATGTTAATAACAGAATTACCCCCATCTTTGCAAAAAGGGGGTATGTATTTTTTTCACAAGTCATTAGATTCCATCAGCTAGTATTTAGAGTTCTATTGAAGTGTAAAATATGTAGTTATTGTTGCTCATTGTTATTTGATACCCTTCACTTTCCACTCTAAGACATGCTAAATATAAAAGAAAATTCAGGCTGTAGAGACAACTCTTCTAAAAATATCAGCCCATTATCTACTTTTTTTTTCTTTCTTATTGAGAAAGGATGAAATACACCCATCAAAGATATTATAAGCCAATTGCACCCTTTTGATGCAATCCTGTATCACTGAAGTCCATGTAAATTCAGTAGGAGCAGGATTAAAGTCTTTACTGGAACAGCAGTGGTGTATTATAGGAACCTTTCATATAATTGAAAATCCTCCCAGCAACAAAGTGATTTGTAAGGAGACACTGAGTTTGTGGCTGAAAAGAGAATTTTAAACTATGCAGCATGTGCCAAGCCACCAGTTCCTGGTCCTGCATTTTTCCTATCCAGGAAGAGTGCTCAGCACTGCTGTGATTCTCAGCCTGGGAATAACTCTGCCTTACCTCTCCTTCCTGCTATGAACAGCTTCACAGTGAGATCACATCACACCTGCAAAAACTAGCAATCCTTATGAGTGTCCTAGATATGACACGTTAGAGCAGCAGACCTTCCTCTGCTGCTCAGCAAATCTCTGATGCTGAAAGATTTTGCTGTTCAGTTCATGAACCTAAAGGCAGTTGAGTTTAAAACTGCTTTTTAAGAAGCTCCTTAAATCTTAGAGCTAGATAAGTGAAAACACAAAAGTTTCAGGAGATACATGCACATTTCCTACCTTTCCAAAGAAAATAAAAGTCCTTAACAAGAGCGTATTTTAACAGCAACGTTATAAGTGGAATTTTTGCCATTGGACACAGCAGGATGGACATCATCCCCACCACACATAGGCCCAGAGATTTCCACAGGACTTGAATGCACATATTGCACAGGCTGGAATGACAGCCCTTTGTGCCTCTGTCCTTCTGCCCTCTTTCAAGCAGAGGAATCCCTCTTCTCTTCAGGTAGGAGCTTGGGTTTGAACAAGAGCTTTACCTATATAAAACAAGTGACTCTCTCTTTAATATCCTGTTGCTATCAAATGTTTATATCCATTGATTATCCCATAAGATGATCAACATCAAAGCCAACGTATCTTTTATTACAAAGGATATTGCTCAAATGACATATAGCTGCCTCTGTATTAGTAAAGACTGTACTGCATAATGAAGCTTGAATTATTTCCCTCTGAAATGGAAGCCAAAACATCCCATTTTATGCCATGTCCAGTCAAGTATCTACATTTTGGTTGCTGTGGCACAAACTTAATATCTTGTGTCTATACTTGTGGGAAATATACAAAGCCTTTTTGGCACTGACTGACTTTCTTGTGGCAAAATAGATATATGAAGATTGCTATCCAGCAAGTCCATTCAGTTATTTCCCATTTATTTAGTCTTCTTTTAAAGCCTTTACTCTTCTTAAAAGATTCCATTAGACTAGTAGCTTTAAAAAGTACTGCTGAGCCAATTAATTGTATTAAACAAAATGATAAGGAAAACAATATCAACATGCCTCTGAGATAATTATCTCTGATCTCAACACAATTATTTTTATTTTTTAATAGTACTCACAGATTGAAGCCGTCTGAACACTGAGAAACAGTTAATTCTGCTTTTTATAATTTTTCTAGTCAGTGTAGAACTACCTAATACACAAATACACACATTTCAAGCAAGTATGACAGAATGAGGGCATTGTAGTTATGATACTCTATGTATATTTGGAACTGTGGGTAAATTTAGTAGGGCTGCTTCAGTTGCTTGTAATAAATACACTCAATGCCATCCTCTGATTCAGAGAGGAAAGACCCGGAATCACTTGGTAGCAAAAGATAAAATTAGGAGTGGGAGACCCTCTGGAAACTGGATGTACAATTCAAAATCCCAACCATCTGCAGTGAAAACCCAGCCTTCACACACCACCGTGCCCTCCCAGCGCCGGTGCCACGTACCTGCCTGCCTGGTGCCTCATACAGAGCAGTGGTTTATCAGCCACATCACTGCACCCACACTGTAACACACTCAGTGACCTTCTTACACATGATGCATTAAGTGAAACTTAGTGCCAGTCTCCCTGCATCCTTGCAGAAATATGAAAGTTTCTGCTCATCTATACTCTAAGGGCATTATCCAGTTTTCCTGAACACCTGCACGCTGCTTTGAATGGACTTTGGACCTGGCTGCTGTCTCTGAACCTCTTTGCACAACAGAGAGATTGGAAATGTGGAGCCGAGGCACTGTGCCTGGGAAAAGCCTCTCTACTGTCACATCCCATGCCTAGCACAGGATGCTGCACGTGTCGGGATCAGGAATGGATGTAAGAGCTGCAATCCTGTGTCCTACAATGCATTACAGAGGTTAGCTTATGCTGATCTGACTCTTTTTCTGTTTCCCAATAGAACGAGTTTGAACATAATTAGTTTTTTTAATTAAGAACCTAATTATTATGATCTATTTGATAAGGCCTATTCTATGTCCTTAAAGGGGCAACAGTTATTTAATTCATTTGTCCAGACAGCAGGTTGGCAGGTATACCCACGGTCATCAGAGTGGCAGCAGTGTTGGGTTGTCTTAGTCCAAAGAAAGTTCACAGGGAAAGCAAAGTAATCCAGGGAATATGACTGAGGTGAGCACACCCTCCTTCCTCTCCTAGGGCCCTTTGGGTTTTTCTAAGACCAAAAGCTTGTCTGCTGTTTCTATATATATTAATGATGTAAAGATTATTTTTTTTTTTTTAACAAAGCTTGAATCTTACAGGTACACAGAAGGAGGCTATAACTTCTCCTTAAGATACGGGATTATAATAAAGCAAGGTAACTGTAAATTTCCTATGACTGACTTAGATTACATTTCTCATATCAAAACTGTTCTACAAAGAAGTAAGTTTTGTGAAACAAATGTGTGCAACATTTCCAGAATAAAAGGAGAATGAGGCTTACAGGTTGTTTTTAAAACATATTTTAAGAAGTAAGCAGAACCCGATCAAATGTCAAGAACCAATTTGTTCATGTGAGATTTGCCACAGGTAGGCTCTAAAAGTCAGTGAGAGCTTAGTTTTTATTTCACAAGTCCTGATCATATCAGTTAGCTTCATGCTGTTAGATTAACTTCCACACTGAACTTTCCAGAGACAGAGGGAAGAAAAAGATAAGGGAGAAAAAAGC
Organism: Calidris pugnax; assembly: GCF_001431845.1. Classification (NCBI taxonomy): domain Eukaryota; kingdom Metazoa; phylum Chordata; class Aves; order Charadriiformes; family Scolopacidae; genus Calidris; species Calidris pugnax. The sequence continues at coordinate 6,042,640 of NW_015090995.1, forward strand.
GAAGAGAAGCCTAAAAGAAAGGCAAAGGAAATAAAAAGAAGCTGGAGATGGGATATAAAAACCGTAAATAATACAGAATTGCTAGGATTAAAAAAAAAGGAGGGAGGAGGGATATGCAAAAAGATGGGAGGGGAAAACAAATGCTCCTGATTGACAAGAAAAGAAAATGAGAATTTACTGAGACTAACAGAGGGAAGGCAAAGCACTGAGTATTTCGTTTTCTTTAGCTGAGGGGATAAGACAAACACCAGTGCATTATTTTGCCCTCAGCACTAAGTAGGGCTGACTTCCATTCCAAGTGTTTTACAATAGCCTTTACTCATTCATGGAGGTTTTGAACTTTCGACTCCTGCATCATCCTATGGAAAATACTGTTATAAATGTAGTAGGGTCTACTTTCTGCTCAGTTGTATTTACTTTACGAAATTGATAAAAAAATTATCACAAGGTCAAAGGGAAAGTCTATGTTCAAGCTAACTTGGATCAGATCATTAATGCTAAAATTACTAGGATCCCTATGGAGCTACACTAATTTACACCAGCAGGGAATTTGCACTGTGTCCGTTCAAGTACAGCCTAAAGCAGATACCTAATAAAACTATTAAAATTAAAAGTGACATAATTTCATTGAAGTGACTGTATTGTACTGTACTGAGGCCAATGGAGTGCAGTTATATTAACCAGGTCCTATATTGCTTTGCAATAATTATTAACTTCAGTATAACTTCCTTTTCAGACCAAATTTCTAAAATGTTTGTATCTTTCATTTAAGAGAACACAGCAAATTTCCTGTAGTTTAATAATGTTCTTCTTCAGTTTCCTTTTTATTTTTGTAGCATTTTGTTTTGATCTATGAGATACCTTTTAATGCACATTGTTCCATCTAAAGAGCTCACGTCTAAATACTACCCCATGTATAAAAGGTTTAATTTTCCTACCTAACATAGGCAAAGGGCAAGAATATAGGAACACTGCACTAGCTTGATCCTGTGGTTCACTTAGTCCTATAATCCTATATCTTTCTCTAATAGTGGCCAGCACAACTTTTACAATTTGTGGTATAAGCTGTCCTCACCATTAAATATTTCCTTACCAGGATAAGCATGGAAATGAAACATCCAGTTTATTACCTCTTTCAAAAATAATTTTACATTCTTCTCATTGTTATTCTTGTTATTAATCGACTAGACTCCTTATGAATGTTGTTAAATTTTTGGTCTGAATGGTTAGGGGGTTTGCAAATAAAGGTGCAGGTTTTGTTCAGAGTTATCAAAATTACCAATTGCTGAGGGAACATTTCCCAGTCAGGTCTAATTATAATATTTTACATGATCTTCCCCATCCTATTCCTTATGCTTCTTAACTGTCTTTTTCGACTTCTGGTCACAGCTAAAATCTTCATTAAGCTGTCTGTAACAACATCCAAATCTCTTTCCTGAACTGAATAATTAATTCCAAATCCTTTCCACTTTCATAGATGTTTTAATAGTTTGAGTGTATTGATGGTGAGTCTCATTTGCTGTCATGATCCTGGTGAAGCTCATCCATCAGCATACAATATGGAATAAGACCACAGGGTCGCTAAGTCTGGAAGCACTTCACCACATAATTGATGTTTTAAACTGGAAAAAACAGTACGAACATCTTCTTTCCATTCCCACACACCATAAATCAGTCTTCCTTAGTGACGACTAACCAATATGCCTGTACTCTCTGCAAATTTTGCTGCCTTCCTATTCATAATCTTTTTCTGGAATTACTAAATATATTAAGCAATGTTGCAACTAATACAGAAAGTTAAGCTTTACTTGTCAGGAGGAAACTCTAAATTTCCTGTTTCTTCTCATATGGAGAAACAAGCTCAAGGTTTACATAATCTAGAAGCCGCCTTATCAAAATATAAATGCTATGAAAGTTGAGGAAACTGTGTTCTAGAATTTTTGTATACATTTCTCCTTGATTCTCATAAAATATGAATCAGGATCATGAGGAATTTATGAATTCATTTTTTTCCCCCCAGTAAAAGAATATATTCCTGTAAAGAATAAATTTAGACTAAGGTATTATAAAATGCACAGAAATGCAGTATGGAACAATTCAAATGCTTTCAGAAATAGAAAACAGTGGGTTTCAGTGCAGTATCAAGGTGGTGAGGACTCACCGTTTCATTGTGCTCTGAACTTGTTTTAACTCTCCACTGGTTTTACTTTTTTCTGTCTTTAGGGGGAAAAAAAGGATTAAATTGTCATTACAGGTAATAAAGGGAGAATCTGATCTTCAGATATGAGCTTTAATAATTTAGGCTCCTTTTAGCAATCATAGCCTGAAGCTAGAAAAGCAGAACAGAGAATTTCCCACAGAAAAGTAGTACTTCAGCACTTCTTCACCATTCCTTTCATTCCTAGAAGCCCATTCACTTGACTTGTATCCGTAAAAGATCCTGGCACTTTGGCATATGCCAAGGCAAAAAGGGAGACTCAACTCATCCATATCTCATACCATACACATTTCTTGGACCTGCCAGCATTGCAGAAGATAATCAAGTCATTCTCCAATCACCCTGATTGGAGATTGTTTTTTACCCTTACAGCTTCTGAGATCCTTTGTCCAACTTTGCTACAAGTAGAAGACAGCATACATCGTGCAAATGAAGAGAGGGAATCTGAGACAGGCTGCATCAAACATGTGAACAGGAATAAAATGTTTTTGGAAATTGAGTTTAAAATCTGGTGAGAAGTCTGAACACCTTCATAATATTTGAAAACGCTAGCATCTCACTAAGCATGCATATGGAAACCATTAGACTTCCTATAGCTTCTGTGTGCAACTCCCACAAATGAGACATCATTTGTATCAGGAAAAACAATGTTATAGTAAAATATTAATCAACAGAAAGATAAGATTTCCCTTACCATACCTGACAAACCAGGAAATCAAACGATTTAACTTACATCGACTTATATCGACAATTCACTGAATTTGAAAAAGATTCATTCTCCGGTTTCCACAAAAAAAAAAAAAAAAAGAAAAAAAAAAAAAATCGGGCTAGGAAAAAAAAAAAAAAAAGCTGTGGTACATTAAACTGCTACAGCCACAAAATCCCAAAAGGCAAACAGAAAAAAATCTTGGAAAAAAGTGCAAGACACTATTAAAAAAATTTTATCTCCCGGTTTAAAAAAAAAAAAAAAAAAAAAAAAGCAAAGAATGTATCTGTAACTATGTGTAAGGAAATGTTTAATCCAGGTGTCTACAGGGCACGACAGGGCTTCCCTGGGAACGATTCACACGTTTCCATATTAACTGTGTATATTGGTAATTATAAGACTAAGTAAAAATGCAGGAAGAACGCTCACAAATAATGCATGATTGCCTGCTATTTACAGCTTGTTGAATTCATAAAATGTGAATAATTAGCAGAGTTCTGGGAAAAGTAAAAAGCACTCATTTTTTAATATTAAGCCATACTTTCCATTGACCAAATGCCAAGGGATAGACTGTGCCCCAGTCCTTTCACTAGAAGCCTCCTCAAATCCTGCAGTTCGGAGCCGTGCTTGAGAAGCAGCCACCAGGGACTCAACAGGCCACTCTCAAAGCTATTTGCAGAGTTATCGATGGAGGCATCATCAGGTATTGCTAGAATGACAGGTAATTTACAGCTGAACATGAATTTTTTAGAAATTCTTAAAGATAACCCTTCACAGTGTGCAGTTAAAAATGCCCTTATTCTTCCCTGTAATCGTAACTCTGGTTCATACACAGTCAGAGGAAAATGCACAACGGTGGTGGTTGCAAACTAAACCAATACATATATAGGCTATAACTTTCCTTAATCTGTACTAAGAGGATAATTCAACTAAGCTTTATATAAGTTGACAAAGCAGACTTACGGCACATTTCTAAAGCGAAATGTCTTTGTTGATGAATTAAACTCTATAAAGACTGCCAGTAACCCCACTTGTGTATACCTGGTTTTATTGAGGCGTAAAATTCACTTCAGTCTGCAAAATTCAGAGTGATGGATAGGAACAGTGCAAACTTAAACCACCTGTAAGTAAATTAAGCCATCCTTTAGAAACAAGTGACCATTCACAGTGTATTCTTTTTCCTATTTGCACTGAATTGTTTGCAACTATCCATTATCGAGCATCAACTGTTTTTTAAGGCTAAAAATTTTAAAATGCTCTGCCTACCTGCTGAAAACACTCAGCTACAGAATTGCTTTCAAATAAGCGCTACTAACTTTTATATAAAAGATTTGTAAATATAGGGAATGAGTGAGTGAAATAGCAATTTTTGCCCTAGATTCTCAAGTGCCCAGTGGGTGTGCTTCACATTTAAGGAGCTTTCCTTCTGCTGCTAACTCTGAGTCCTCACACAGGTTCCACAGCCTCTGTTTTGCAGTGCACAATGTTAATTGCAAATGTGAAGATTGGTAGGTGGGAAAAAGACATTTGTTTTGGTTTAGTAGCCAGCAGTAGTTTATTTTGCATATTTAAACTAAACTGCACAAAATCACTAATAGAAAAAAAAAGTGTGGTACAAATGGGATCTCTGACCAAAGATCAGATTTACTGCTAAGCCACAGAAAACAGAGTTGGTTAACATTCAATTCAAACTGTCACATTAAAAAAAAAAAAAAAAAAAAAAATATACCCAACTAAATGTTGCCATGCTTCTGCAGTGAGATCCTTTGGACAGACAGATGATAGAACTCTTTTATAAAAAGTAAACCACCATTAACTGTCACCAATCGACAAAAAAAAAAAAAAAAAAAAAAAAGATGTATCCCACTAAATGTTGCCATGCTTCTGCAGTGAGATCCTTTGGACAGACAGATGATAGAACTCTTTTATAAAAAGTAAACCACCATTAACTGTCACCATATGTTAACATTAATTTATATCTATTTACAGCCAATTAATAACTGCATCATTCAGTTATTTTCTCTTTATGCTAGCTGGTGTGTTAAAAAGAGTAAACTCTTAAAAAGAAGCACTTAAGCTGACACTAGTTCAACAAACCTCAGCCACACTCACTGCGAGTTGACATTAGCTGTCCTACCATTTCAATTCTGGGGAACTCAGAACGGACATTCCTATTCCTCCTGGATGGCACAATTATAGGCTGAATCCTCTTATTAAGTAGAATTAAAGGGAATCATAGAGGAGAAAGACAGTGCTAAGCATGAAGGCTATGGATCTTTACAGTATCTGCTTAAAAGTAATAAGCATCACAGGTTGAATACATAAAATGGCCTTTTCTATCAGAACAAAGATCACAATTTCCTTGCATCCTTTCCCGCAAATGGCCAAGAGCAGAAGTCTAAAGGATCATATGAACAAGTCAACAGTGTTGTGATACTTCCTCAGAATATTTTCTCAGCCTCCAAAAATTTGCATCTCAGAGCTTTCCTAAGCCACAAATACAGAAATGCGGTGACTTCCAGAACTAGGTCTGATAAGAAATGCAGGACAACTGCCTCCCCAGAATTTAACAGAGAGTCATTAATGTAAAGGTAATGGCAATGGAGTATGTTACTGAGTCGGATGTAGAAAATAGAAACAAAAATCACTGACTCCAATAGGTTTTGCCAGAATGCTACAGGCAGTAATATCAACTGAAACATTGAGGTCAACAGGGATGAGGAAAGGGAACCACAGACTAATAAGCAATGTTATTTAAACACAACAGAAAAGTCAATGTCAATGCTGCAAAAATGGCACAAGTCAGGTTGGAAACATTGGCTGAATATGTCGGGGGAAGTGATATGGGGCAGAAAGCCATGATGTTCACACTAATGAAATATTAATAACTCTTCACCTTACCTACTAATTACAGTGTCCAAAGTGTGCAAAACAACATGTATTCAAACACCACTGCAAAGGGCCAAAGGTGCTGCACTTTCCCATCAGTTTTAAACCTTTGCTCATTTGAACAAGACCTGTCAATTGTCATGCCTCCAGCTCTGTCACTGAATTGATGTGTATGTCTTTAGGAAAAGACCTCATTGCTGATTTTTTCATTTTCACACCTTAAGTTTTTATCGAATAATTAGACCATGAGAAACAAACAAAAATGTCAGAGAGAAGAATCCATTGAAGACCTCATGTCAGTTTTCAGAGCTTCCAATTTCACACCATCTATAAGGAATATGATTTCTGTTTTCATTGTTGTCTCCAGAAACAAGGATCAGCTCCTCTCAGTTGCTGTCAGCTGGACTCAGTGTTGCCTGAACATTCACACCAATGTATTGTAACAGATTTTCTTTCCTGTGCTTACAAAAGAATGCTTTTCCAGTGAATGCCTTAATTTTCATTTCCTAAGTGAAAGGTTTAAATTTCCTCTCTACATCATCGTAGAATATCTTATCAAGTGGAGAATTCTAGTCTTAATGTGATCCTACTTACAAAGCAAATTTGGAAAAAACATTACAGGGCATTTGGATTTTCAGCTCAGACAGACAGATTGTTGTTATTTGCATATAATCCCATTTCAGATTTTTAATTTATACAGAGAAGTAATTAAGCCAAAAGGGGGAGAAAAAGCCAAAGAACTTCCTACTCTATGCCACTGACCAGAATTAATTTCTTCACTCTTTCTACTCAAGTTTGGACTTTGGCTTAAATAGAAGTACGAACATTTCAAGCACTTCAGGAAATTTACCAGGTGTTAGTCTGCTGAAACCAGGTATAATCCCCACCTCCTCTAGTCTCTACTTCCTTGCTTTTCGTAGTCTGTGTGGAGCCATCTGGTTTATGCATAAAGTGTATCAAATTGGTTCTTATTTGGAGACGTTCCTTTCTATTCCATGTACAGGCCTACTTATTATCAACATTATAACATTACAAATTGCTAAAAAAATAATGTTGCTTTAAAAAAAAATGCTCCACTGCAATGCACAATGTGTGTTTGCTGCCGTGCAGCGATTTGACAGGCAGGGCATAAGGAATAGTTAGAAGTGAAGACTCCAACAGTGGGCAAGAGCCATAACTGAGCTATATCTAGTTTCTGCTATTTTTATTTTCATATTATTAACATAGAAAGTATCATGCACAGTAGGACATATAATTTGAATGGGCAGGAAATGGGTTATTAACATAATATTAAAAGCTTGACAATAAAGCATAGTTTTTGTTCTACACTTAGAAAAACAATTTCTGAACAGCATTTCTATGTGGCATATACCAAAAGGAACAGGTCATTTTATTTTTGGCACAGATTCAATTTAAAGCTCAGTATTTTCATCACAATAGATCTTTATTTGATGCTTTCTGTGCTTAACTTTTCTTCCCCTTTTTAAAAATAAAATACCTGCGTTAGCTTTCGGCTTAGTTCTCTTTTCTTGTTCTGTTTCATACTTTTAATTTGCTTGGAAATGCAGCTCTTTGTTCCAGCCCCTGAATGAGCGGTATTGTTGCAGATATGAGTTAATTCTTGGTAGTTACTACCTAGATGAGTTTTAGATATGATGTACCTTGTCCAATACAGTAAGATACAGCAACACATTTGCAGGGTGTTTCCAACCTGTTGCAACAGAGTCTCTGAAGTCTAGAATTATCTAGACTCAAGATAAGTTCTGATTTTGCACCCTAGAGATTTATGCTTACAACAAAATGAGGCAGTTTTTCCTCTTGGATCATTCTGGTGTCTATGCATTCATGAATAAGAACACTGGGAAGCTCCTAACTCTTCCCACTGACTTTTATGGAAACTAGAAGTCAAACTATTAATATAAATTCTTACACTCTTGTCCTCAGCTTTTTAAATAGATCTAATACAAATCAGCAGAAAAAAACTGACTTCTCTGGAAGTAACAGCAAAGGAACCTCAAATGCACTATTGGGACAGACTGTGAGGCAAAGAGAAGCTCCCGGTTTCTTTTTATAATGTTTCTGCTTACAGTCTCTAGATGTTTTGTCATATTACATTTCTCCTTCAAAGTCTTCTGCTGTTCTCCTCCAAAGGATCAGTATACCCTAGTCCACGTGGATTTCTGTGTATTTTCATCACAATAGATCTTTATTTGATGCTTTCTGTGCTTAACTTTTCTTCCCCTTTTTAAAAATAAAATACCTGCGTTAGCTTTCGGCTTAGTTCTCTTTTCTTGTTCTGTTTCATACTTTTAATTTGCTTGGAAATGCAGCTCTTTGTTCCAGCCCCTGAATGAGCGGTATTGTTGCAGATATGAGTTAATTCTTGGTAGTTACTACCTAGATGAGTTTTAGATATGATGTACCTTGTCCAATACAGTAAGATACAGCAACACATTTGCAGGGTGTTTCCAACCTGTTGCAACAGAGTCTCTGAAGTCTAGAATTATCTAGACTCAAGATAAGTTCTGATTTTGCACCCTAGAGATTTATGCTTACAACAAAATGAGGCAGAGATTTAGTTTTTCCTCTTGGATCATTCTGGTGTCTATGCATTCATGAATAAGAACACTGGGAAGCTCCTAACTCTTCCCACTGACTTTTATGGAAACTAGAAGTCAAACTATTAATATAAATTCTTACACTCTTGTCCTCAGCTTTTTAAATAGATCTAATACAAATCAGCAGAAAAAAACTGACTTCTCTGGAAGTAACAGCAAAGGAACCTCAAATGCACTATTGGGACAGACTGTGAGGCAAAGAGAAGCTCCCGGTTTCTTTTTATAATGTTTCTGCTTACAGTCTCTAGATGTTTTGTCATATTACATTTCTCCTTCAAAGTCTTCTGCTGTTCTCCTCCAAAGGATCAGTATACCCTAGTCCACGTGGATTTCTGTTAGCTATTCACTAAACAGCTCAGTTACACATTTCCAGGACTTAAAGCAGAAGTCTTACCAGAAAATAAAAATTTCATCTGACTATGGGTACACTGCAGATGATGAAAAAGGTGGTCAGATAAACAAGAACAACAGATAAAAAGAGAGCATAGATTTGAGGAAGAGGTATTCTTAATTACACAAGAAATCCCGTGTATGCATTCCCAGAAGATTTTAAGGAAGATATTTATCCCAGGCAGCAGACAGTCACACTACCATACCTGGTAAGGTTTCACTTAGATTTTTCTTGAATGTAGAATAGATTTCCCTATGAGCATGTATTTCCAGCAGAGTGTAAATCCAAATCATCTTGTTTACACCAGTGATGTTGTGGGAATACAGGGATTTTGCTACCAGACACTCTACAAATGACATTCCATTTATATTTACTGTTTCTTAACCACTCACAATAAAAAACGTTATACAGTAGCAAGTTCATTGTCTTTATGACATTTTAACAACAGCTGCTTAATAATGGATCTGAAATTTTAAAGCATGATTATCCATTCCTTTCTTTTTCTAACCCCATCTAGCATTCAGAGATTAGGAGAGTCAGAAATTTTTCAATTACTCTATTAAAATAATACACTCTTAGATATAAGTGCTACCATGCAAGATTAAGAGCTCATATGCGGGCTAAATGAAGAATCAGAGAGATTGTCCCTTTCCAGAGGGCAACTTATCATGTTCAAGGATATAAGAGGAACTTTTCCAGCTAGGAAGGACCCTTCGGCATAAGCAGAGATAAGAAGACATCTGAGAAGAGTAGAAATTAGACACACTGCCAGATCTTGCAGGTAATGAACAAAAAGCAGCTTTTATTGCAGAATATCATGGATTTTGCTACCACACTAGAAAAACTCTTGGGTTATTGGGGTACTAACTCCAAGTACTAAGGGTAGACAGATGCAATTTGAAGTTGTGGATGATCAAGGGTCCTGTACCTTGGAGCAAAGGTGGGTTAGCACTGCAGGAACACACTGAAAGCCATTTCTAGAATATTAAAAGAGTAAACTAGGTGCATTGTAAAGTCTGAGATGTTTTCCAAAAGATGAGAATATAAACTAGCACCATCTGTAGCTTTCTGGATTTCTGGATTTGGCAACTTCACTGTGACCCTAAACAAAACACTTCCTAAAAATACTGTCTATTGTGTACATTTAATACTGGCATTAAAAATATTTCCTGGCAGCAGGCAGTTTTAGAGGGAAGTTATTCTGATTTCTCTTAAATGAAGTGTGATTTAATAGCATTTAAATAGCATTTTCTTTCCAGCAAGATACATAGCCTAGTCACACCAGTAAAGGACTTGTTCTGTTTCCTGACAAGCTCAGCTTCGGCAGAAACAAACGTACAGCATTTTGCTAGTCCCTTGGTAAAAGAAAGAATGCAAGATATCAAAAAGCTGGGTGAGAACTGTTCTTGCTGAAAAGTGCCAGTCTCCAGCTAGAGAGGCAGAACACAGGCTAGTTTTTCTACTGCCACCCATGTTATGGTTCTACCTACACAAGGCATTCCACTGGGAAGCGAAGCAAAAAAAAGGCAAACAAAATAAACTGATGTTCAATATATCTGATTTTTCTGTTTAAAATAAAGAAATCAAGCTTATATTAGCAGAGCCACATTTCTCTTCAGAAAAACGGTTGAGTCATTTCAACAGTACCTTGGCCTGGCTGGAAAAAAAAAAATAAGTCTGCAAATCTCTTGCAGTTGATTCAATTGATTCATAGTGGATTGGCCATCACATTGTGAGCGTAAAGAAAACGGGCTAACAATCACCAAATGCAGACAGTTATGACCTAGAAGAAATAAACAAAAATGGCTGAAACCCCCCTGGGTTTCAAATCACTGAGCCAACAAGGATCAAGTGAGAGCAGGCTAAAATGAACTGAGAATTATTCTCAGACAAAAAAGAAATTTCTGATAAAGATAATTGCGCTTCTTGTAAAATTTATGCCACCTGCTTCTCCTGACAAGATGTGTGCTATAAAATAAAAGTGAAGGCCTCTGTGGACAGCTGCTTACTCTGAAAAAAAAAAAAAAAACATTAATAAAAGTATAAAGAAGCTCTCTTTTTTTTTTTTTTTTAATTATATCAGATAGCAGTTGATTCAATTGATTCATAGTGGATTGGCCATCACATTGTGAGCGTAAAGAAAACGGGCTAACAATCACCAAATGCAGACAGTTATGACCTAGAAGAAATAAACAAAAATGGCTGAAACCCCCCTGGGTTTCAAATCACTGAGCCAACAAGGATCAAGTGAGAGCAGGCTAAAATGAACTGAGAATTATTCTCAGACAAAAAAGAAATTTCTGATAAAGATAATTGCGCTTCTTGTAAAATTTATGCCACCTGCTTCTCCTGACAAGATGTGTGCTATAAAATAAAAGTGAAGGCCTCTGTGGACAGCTGCTTACTCTGAAAAAAAAAAAAAAAACATTAATAAAAGTATAAAGAAGCTCTCTTTTTTTTTTTTTTTTAATTATATCAGATGGAAATAGGGAACAAAGTATGACTTTGCCTTGTATTGATTATTCTGTGCTTTCAGTTATCTGTTGTGAACACAGTCATAGATAATTGCTAAATATCCTATTGATACCTAATAAATCATTCATGTTTGTTTGTTTTTTTTTCTAACCAGCAAGCCAGCATTTATATTTGGTCTTCTTCCAGCTAATATTGAATATGATCCATTTGTACTAAACAAAATCTCAAGGACTGGAAGCTATCTGCCGGCAAGGTCACACTGGCTGAATAATATATTTGATTTACACTGTAACCAAAAATTAGTATCTCTCTCTCATCTCAGTAAAGCAGGTGAATAAAATGCAGCTTTTAAATAACTGTTTTGTACTCTCCTGTGCACTTGAGTCCTTAGAGAGAACCTGAATATACATAAGTAGGAAACAAAATATATACTAACTGTGGTGTCATACAATCTGTCACTTAAATCCTTATCAGCACCTGAGGAATGGAAGGCAGCAATTGCAACCCCAGCCTTTGAGGACGACTCCACAGGGTATACAAGAAACTATAGATAAGTAATTGACTTTCAGGCAAATAGCTAAAATCAGAATGAAAACTAGAACTGGCAGATACTCAGACAACCATAAGGGAAGAAGTCATGCAGTTTCTGCAGGCAGAAGGTATGTCCTTCAAGCCTTTTACAGGTCTTTGAAGGAGTCAACAAGCATGTGGATAGGTGTAGTGTGGTCAATACATTGTCCTTGAATTTCAAAAAGAGCTTTTGACAGAGTTCTTGAAGAAGGAAAGCTTTCACAGAATAAAGGAGAACAGTTCTCTTGCAGATCAGTAACACATTAAAAACTAAGAAACAAGGATAAAAAGAAATAGCCAGTGTTCACAATGGAGGGTGGTTGCCACAGAGGTCCAGTGGGGTCTGTTTTGTAAACAGATGCTATTCAGCATGTTATGAATGAATTGAAAAAGAGAGTGAACAGTCAGATAAAACATATCCAGGTGACACAAATTATTCGGGATAAAACAGCAGATAAAATACAATGTTGATTATTGCAATCAATAATAATAATCCCAGCATTTACAATACGGGATTCAATTTTTTTTTTTACCAGGAGAAAAAAAAAAATGAATAATTTCAGATAGTTCTCTGAAAATACCTGTTATAGGTCCAGAAAGGCATGTAATGTTAAATACCAGAGGAAAAAAAAAAGATAATAAGAAAACATAGTTCATTTCTGGTGTTCCCTCTATTTTTAATTAAATTCTGATAATACCCGCTTAAAGAGGAACACAGCAGAACTAGAAAAGATACAGAACAAAAAAAATGAAGATGATCAGAAGTATGGAACAGCCTTTACTTTGAGACAATAAATAGTCTATGACTTCAGGTTTAAAAAGAGATGATATATGACAGGCCACAATAAAATCTTGAAAGACAGAGATTTGCTAGTTTATATGATACAAGAAGTAGCCCCTACCCATATAAATGATCAGGCAGCAGATTTAAAATAAATTTAAAATTTCCGAGTGCCACACAGTGTTGTGGAGGCCACAAGTACAGCTGTCTCTAAGCAGTATTGAAGAACAAATTAAACTCAAAGGTTTGTAGTCATCTGGTCTGCCTCCTCTGCTCCTGAACTCTCTAAATTTATGACTGCTGGAAGAAGGAAAGTATCATTCTGAATATGTCCACTGTTACTCTCATTCCTATGTATCTTATATATATCTTTCAGAACTACAGTATCTAATATATCCACTAATATAGATCACAACCGTATTTCTGCTCTTTTGTACTTTGTTCCACTTTTTCCAAATGCTTCTGGCCTCATCAGGCTTGGGGTATTTCACAGTCTGCAGATGAAGTAACTAGTCAATATTATATTATATCCTCATTATTCAGCAAGTAGCCAATACATTTCCTTCACTATGTGCCATCAAACACAAGCCCTGAATGCAGAACCATTCTTTTCCCAATAGGCATGAGGACCTGGTTGCCAGTCAGTTTCTCTTCCTGACTCTTCAATGAAGTCAGAAAATATCATTAGGGAAGACAGGAGACAAAGGGATGTCCATTACTGATTCAGATTCCCAACTATCACAAACTTTTTTTCATATCATCATTTTCATTAGTTTCTCAAGCTCTATTTTGAATGTGATTATGTGTTTTCCCTACAACTTTCCCTGGAAAGTTATTCTAGAATCTGATTGCTCCTATAGTTCAGAACTGTTCCGAATTTTATTAATTTATTTTCTTTTATTAATCTATTTGATGTATAATTTCATTAATTAATTGCATTAATTTATTTTATTATTTTATTAATTTATTTCTAATTGTTACTGTCCAGTTTATATCCACTTTTTCTTGACCCAATATGTGTTTAATTAGCTACCTCTCTGCCACGGTGTTTCTCAACACCCTTCATGTCTCCTCCCTTTACTTTTGTAGATAGTCATAGTTTGCATTTTTACTCCCTTCTTCTGCCAGCCTTCTTTTTATACAGCTCAAAAGCCAGGCATGTCTAGTGTCTTCACTTAAGACAGGTACTTTACTCCTCTAAGCATCCTAGTTATCGTCCTCTAAATTTATTCTGTTCTGAGTTCATCTTTCTTGAAGTCAGATGACCAGAACTGTGTGGTGTCATATAAACCATTACATTTTCTTTATTCCTTGGGATGGAATTTGATATTTTTACTGACACACAACTTTAGCTTAACCAATGATTTTCTATGGGGGAACCAAGCAAGGTTACCTTGGGTTCCTTTTACTTATTATAGCAAAATCTAGATATTACTTGTGCTATAAGTAAACAGAAGAGAATTGAGAGCATCCCAAAATATTTCATAATGTCATTGACAGAAAAGCTGAATAATTTACACCATTTATCTTCTAAAACCCCAAAACTTTTAATATAAAAATTTAAAAAATGAAACAGATTTTCATACTATCTTCTCAATTTTCATATGCACAAGGAGTTCATTGACTTATGTGGTTCCTAAATGACTTTGACATTTCATTAATGAGAAAGATAAATCTCAGAAGGGTAAGGAAAATAATTTCTCTTAGAGTGCTGGGAATTATTTTGACCTACAATCACAGCCCTAGTACAGTTCAGAAGGACACTACTAAACTACACTAATTAAGAGAGAAAAATTTATGCTCTTTGTGAGTATGTTACAACTTCTTTGTCTTTACTTACCTAGCAATATTTGTAAGTTGGTCTGTCTTATATCAGAAACATAAATAATGGCAGAAGCTTGAGGTTGGGTAAAATATAGGCTGATGAAGTGTTCTAGGCTTGTAATGGAATGAAAGTTGGTCTTAAATTACTTAGCCTAAGTATTGCTACTGTAGTTTAATCATAACTGTGTATAGCGTTTGGTGCTATTTTGTATGGTCATATGTACCGGAAGCAGTTGTAACATGACAAATTTGGGATTCTGCCATAATAACTTCATGAGAATAGGAATTTTGACTTGATAGTGAAGTAGAAATGGGGAAGAACTCTAAAGAATTTTAGTAATTAGAAATTTAGATTAGTTTAGATTTTAGGAATCCTGATGGCAAATTCCATGAACAGCTCTCCATTCTTGTGTTGGATAGAGGGTATTAAAATGAACTGCATAGCCAACATAATGGTGATATTGTGAATGGTAACACATAGGATGCCTAAAAGCTGTTTAAGTTTTAAATCAAATCTGAAAGTACATACTTAGTGGGATTGCTAAGTATAAGCATGCTAGTTATTTAATCACTGTTACAATGGTAGTTAGGCTAATATTAATAATTGCAATTACAAAACTTTCTCAATCTTTAAGAAGCTAGGTATCTTTGAAAATTTATTTTGTTATCATTTTTGCAATGCTGGCTTCCCATGGGAGCAGAGTTGAGCATCCTGAAATGGCTGTAGCATTAGAAGCATACAAATCCTACACACGAAATTCTAAGCAATGAGGCTTTTGTACATACAGAAATGTTGCCTGTGCATGAAAACAAGGAGAAACAATTATTATTACACTGACACATGGCTGTTCTATCAGCAAATCTGCTTCTATTACACCTGAAGTCTTAAAATTCCAGGGCTTAGGGTAAAACAACTTCTCTTCTTGATTTTGATGTCTTGATATTAACTAAAATATTCTACAGTGCTTTGATGTTTTATGTAATATCACCAGTTGGAGGCCTGAAAACTAAAAGAAAATCAAATTAATTAGCAAAGTAATTAGGTGGTATTTAACACCAGGGATTCAGTAATTACAAGACAACATAATGCTCTGGACACTGAAAAGTTATTAAGTCCTTTATATCCATTTTTAAAAATGTAGTAAAATGAATGCAAGTACTGGAAAAGATGAATTCTGCAATTACAGAAGTGGGCCTTTTCATTTTAAAAGAAAAAAAAAGTTAAGTTTAGACCTTAAAACAAAGTGTAGTTGAACTCTTGGAGTTTCATTTGCCGATGTTTCAACATTAGGGTAAGCTTCAATTCCTCCAGTGACTGTGCAAATCTGTAAACTGTGTCCTTGCTGACTAGAAAGGCTTTATTAACCTGTCAGTAAACACTGTATGATTTTTCAAGTTTGCAATGAATTGGAAACCAGGAGAGTTTTCTGAACACTACAATGTAGTCAAAGTCAGGACTCATATTTTGGCTCTAGGTGCTCATTTACAAATGAGCAATTCATCATGTGAAACAGAAAGGAAATAGCTCCAGGTTTATGTCACATTGTTGTGATGTGAAGTGCTTCTCATTGACATGACTCTGCTGTAGAGGGAGTACCAGCAAGACTGACAAAGCTGAGAAAGCAGGAGCTGAATTTTGCTCTGACTTTCCACATTGTTCTGGTTAGAATGGGGAGACTGCAAAAATCATCTAAATGCGTTTAAACCATCCCAAGGAAGAAAAGAGAGGCATATCACAGGACAATGAGGGAGAAGACTTCTTTATGATGGTACCAAATAATTGCTATTCTCAAAAGACACCGCAATAAATGAGGAAGAAAGCCTAACCTGAGTCTATTGTGCTGTGCAGTCTCTCTGATCATTTGAGAGTAGGCAAAGAAGTCAAATGTACTAATACAGCTGTAATCCCATACTGACAGGTCAAGGTAACGTAGCATGCCTTCTCCATATAACATCAATATTCTGTTAAAGTATTGAAGATACTACTCTAAGACACCTTGTAACCGTAGCAGATTGTGTTGTTGGTTCTCAGCTGAGACAAACTATTTCTAAATTTATGAAACCCAATGGAGAAGACAAACCTTCAGGGCCTTGCAGAAGTTTCTGGCTGGATTTAGTTTTCTTATATTGAGGCTATAATATCTGTAAAAAGGATAAAGTGTATCTCAAAAGAGAATGCCTGAGAATTGAAAGAGAATGCCTATTAAAAACATTAAAAGGTCAAAGAAGAAGCTGTGTGCCTTGATTCATAACCATATAGCATTATTTTAAAAATACGATGAACGAATTCTATCTAATTCCTGGCTTGTAGCCCTGCAACAGACATTAATTTAATAATATTAATAAATACTCGGGGTTCTTTTTAATAAAATCAAAGTATTGACTGAATTCAGAGACACTCAAAATACATCTTTGACTCTGTTAGATATTAATCCATCATATTCTGCATAGACTAGAAATTGAACGTTCTTTGCAAACCTAATGTGTCTAGTCTCTTACCCTATACACACAAACTACGTTTTCTAAAGAGTTTTCTATTGAATAATCAAGTAGAAAAGATTTCAAACAAACAGCAGCATATTCTAAAATCCAGTTCTTTACAACAGAATTTGTAAATCTGAAGTCTGTTCCCCTCATTTTTTGTGAGCTGGGGTACAAACTTGTGCCTTGGTCCTATCTAGATTCTGTGTGCATAAGTCTTGGCAATACGGTATACTGTTATGTGTGACTAAGGATGCACTTCTTTCCCCTATGCTGCACCATGCAATAACCCTCCAATTGTTAATTTTATTCTGTAGTTGCCAGAATAAATTATGTCCCTTATGGCAGTTCAGTAATGTGCTCCTATAAAAGCTAGTAGAAAGTCAATAGAAAACAGAAGAATGACTCCTGTTAATTTCAACAGGCCCTGGCTCAGACCAGCTCTAATTTTTTTGTTTTGTTTTAGTTTTAGATAGAAAAAAAGACATAACTATAAGATACTGCCTAGGTACTTATTTTGCAACAGTGTATGTTTATAGAGGATATATTTTTTAAGTTTGGAAGCAAACACCTAGAATATCATTTCATTAATGCAAGTTATGGATATGGATCACTAGAAGCATTATACTTGGGTAGTGGCAGCCAATAGTTTAATTCACCCAAAATAATGGAATGGCCACTCTTGCCCTCTATTACTCCCACTGGCATTAGGTCTAGACAATGTCACATCGAAGAGTAGCAGTTAACACCAGGGCAATCTGACACAAGCCTGGAGCTATTTCCCTTTTCCTTCACATGATGAATTGTTCATTTGCAAATGAACACCTTGAGCCAAAATACTAATGCAGAGTTTGCCTGCATCCTACTGTTTGGAAGAATTATTATAGTGACAATACCCACTGATATGTATTACATAGGTGCCCGATGTGGTTTGTCATTGAATAATTTAATTGGTAAGTTAGTTAATATTCACAGACTACAGTCTTCCAAACTAAACTGCATTTCAAAATGCTCAAATTCTATTAACCTTTGTGTTTGTTAACATAGGATGTTACTTAGAAAAAACATATATTTTGTCAAGTTGGAGCAAATTTCTGGGAAAAGGGAAGAGATTTGACAAACAGAAGCAAAGACAAGCCTATTCTTTTACTGTTCAATAACAGTAATTTCACACAGAAGAAAGTATGTTTTAAGATTGGGAATGTCTCAATGGTTACAATTTTTGTACCTGTATTTTCTGCTGCAACGGGAAAGGCTTGCAATGTCAGCACTGTGGTTTCAGATACAAATGTGGCACATGGGTGGGTGCACAGTTGCAGCTCCATTGGACTCACACAGCAGAGAAAGGTAATATAGAATCATAGAATTGTCTACGTTGGAAGGGACCTTTAAGATCATCTAGTTCAACCATCAACCTAACTTTGATAAAAAAACATGACTAAACCATGTCACTAAGCACTATGTCAACCTGTCTTTTAAATACCTCCAGGGATGGTGCCTCAACCACTGCCCTGGGCAGCCCATTCCAATGCTTAATAACCCTTTCAGTGCAAAATTGTTTCCTAATATCCAATCTGAACCTCCCGTGGTGCAACTTGAGGCCATTTCCTCTTGTCCTATTGCCTGTGACTTGGGAGAAGAGGCTGACTCCTGCCTCTCTATCTGTGTTTCTATATCTGAAACATATCAGTGTTTCTATATCTGAAATACTGTGCCCATGCTACTGCTCTGCTTTGGTAAGCACCCACCCATACAGGGTGCTGAAATAATGTTTTGTAGCTGTCAACAGCTTGAAAAACCTTGAACGTGATGGTTAGGAAGGAATGAAATAAGCAAACCACTAATTCCATTTCTGTAGAGCACAGTCCATGTTATAAAGCAAGAAAGATATTAAATATATCCACAACAAAGCCGGCTGGAGTGAAACACTGGAAGGCACAAAAATCTTTCTCATCACTCAGAATGTTAATCCTTGAATATTTAGACAGAATTATTAAGGACCCAACCTGAAAATTTTTTCCTCATCACTGCAATTACACTACCTGCCTGCAAAAATATGCTAATAGTTGTAATGCACCTTGAATATCTCAATCAAATATTGCATTTCTTGAATTCTTCTCTTTGTTTTGCCTTTGGTAATCCTCCTCATGCCAGAGCTGAGGCTGATTTTGTCACAGCTAATACGGCTGTACTTTTGCCTCTCTTGCAGGAATGAATGCTTGATTTGGTTTCAACAGTTTCCAGGCCTAGATGAACAATAAAAGTGTTTTGAAAAATGACACCCAAACACTCAATGCACGAACTTTAGATTTGGTTACAGGGCACTGTACACATTATTATAGCATATCATAACTTTGAAGGTCATGCTTTCACAGTCTGCTAAGTGGAATTCTCTTCAAAGCTATCACAAAAAAATATTGTCTAAGAGTGTGCAGGGAAGAACACCTGATGATTACACTCTCTGTATCACAAGTAAACCCATTCATTTTTCTCTATGCTATAATGAAAAAATCCTGTAAGCATCACAGTATCTCCACAGATACGTTAATAAAAAGGCTAAATAAGTATTTTTAATAACTTTAGAACTTCAAAGAGAGAGATGAGGGAATTCTGGGAGCTCTGTTTTATCATGAACTTTGCAAGCAAGAGAAAGCATTCTACAAGCTATAAATTGACATTCCCAAAGGAATAGGAAAAAACCTGCTTGCAGTATACATAAAACAGGTCAGGGATGCCAATTACAATATTATACAAGTCTTTCCAGCACTGCAAGGGATTTCTAACTGCCTGAAAATAAAAATCTCCTCCAGAAGCTAACACCTGAGTGTTTTATTAGCACTTTATATTAAATGGTAATGCTCATTCCATTTCACTTGTATTTTCATTTGAATTTCAGTGGTTTAAGTTTCTCTTCACCCTCTCCTGCCCTCTCCTGAGAACATTTTGATTATAAGGATGGCTTCCTTGGAGCCTAACAGGAGAAATTTAAAAAAAATACTTTCTAATTAAAAATGGCCAGCACAATTTGTATTTGTTATTTGACTTAGAGTTTAACAAGATGTCTTTTTCTATGTAGTTAAGATACTAAACAATATCTTTTGATTAAAGAATGTTGAAATCAACCAGAACACATAGATGACAGAAATAAGGATAAAAAGCCTTCTTCAGTGAAAATGTGTGCTTTTCTAATAAGTTAATCTATTTAGTAATGCTTCTACGGGAAGAGATTTCTGTGAAACACTTCAGCAAATCACCCCTTGTTCCATTCATTCGAGCCTTTCATGTGTCATTATTGCTTAGTTTTTAAAGATCATACAAATACTATTGTCCTTCCTTTTTACTAGCATAAGGAAATTTTCAAACCATAGCTCATTTTCTATTTTTTCATTATATATTTTTCTAGTGAAAAAAGAACTACTGCTTGCCAGGTAAGAGAGAGGTCTACCAATAACTGTAACTTAGAATTTTCTCCTCTTCTCTCCATTTCTGAGTTTCTGATATATCACTGAAAAAAAATTGTCTTTACACTTTCTCTGTCAGTACTTTTCCTGGAAGTGAGAATTTGACATTCAGAGGATGTACAAAGGAAACTAATCTTCCTCAAAGTACCACCAAATTCACTCTAAATTTTTTGTGATTGCTTCACTGAGGCATTTCTTTATTGGTGTGTTTATAGATTTAGATATCAAAGATGTTTTTCTAAAAAAACAATATCAAATGTAGGCATGATAAAATTTCAATAACTAAAAGAAAAAAAAACAAAAACAACACCTTCTCAGAACTGGGATGAGGACCTAAAGATATCTTCTTCATGACCCAATAAAGACAATAATAGCTTTCATTTCACTGCCTTAATCTGTAACGGCCCAGACATAGACCTGGTCCTATAGCCATTAGAAACCAGTATCATCAAATTTCCATTAACCTCAGTGCCAGTAATAAGCTTCAGCAGAGAAGACTACAGAAAATGGGGGTTTCCAAATGCCTACATTCAACAGCCCTCAACACTCAAGAATAGGTGTTTTTTCAAATAAGCAGTAGTTTCTGATGTGCTTTATCTACTCAGAAGGCACAAAATCCAAGAAAGAATTTTTTTTTTATAGAGGAATCAAACACCAGTCCCTTCTAAAAACTCAGATCATGAGATTGATTTTCTAATAAAATGAGATTTACGCAATTGTACTATTTTGTATCTGTCCTTCTCTCAGCAGTGATTTCCAACAACCTGGTTCATTTCAAGAAAACTGGCAAAAAGAGTAAAGTTCTCACAGATATTAAGTTCCTTCAAATGTGAATGACCAATGGCTGTGCAGGGGACTCAACAACTCTGCCGTTTAGTTTCTTATTATTATTTCCAGCAAGCTTGCCTTTCTTCCTCATCCCTCAGGCCACAAAGTTTGAACATATTCAAATACAGATTTGCAGCCAGACAACAAGGGCACAGCCCCTTTTTGAAGGCAGGGCGACCTGTTTGGCAGTAGCCTGTAGTTTCACCAGTTCTATGTGTAATCAGAAGTCTACACAATCCTTCACATTCATTCGAAAGAACAATGTTAATTACTCATCCTCTTCTCCGATAGTATATTTCTTAATGGGCATATGACAAAACAAACAACATCCTCTATCCTAATTGTTATATTATAGATTTTCAATATTAGTATGGTAATTATGAAGAAGAGACATCATTTAAAGCTGCTCTCCAGTGACCACCATTCACTGCAAGGAAAGAGTTCACCAGCTAGATAATGGCTTAACAACGGCAAATAAAAAAGCCCCAAACAGCACTGAGTACTTCCCACATTTCCTGTTTGTTTTGATGGATTGATTTCTGGAGAGACACAGAAGGCTTGTAGCAATGAAAAAATCTGAACTTTAATTTTCTTCTGACCCCAAGGAGAAACACTGTTCCTTGAAATAATCCTCAGATTCTGTTGTTGTGTTTTCAATTACAGTATTTTATGCATCAGCCTTAATAGCAGTATCTGCTTAACAGCAACATGAAGAATGACTCAAATCAGCTGTTTGAACACCTAGAAAACTACATTTAGACTATTTTCTCACAAATTATATTACATTACATGCAATACTTATGCTTAGAGAAAGCTCCAACAGTCCTCTAACTACAAAAACATTTTGATATTTGAACCTAGAAAGGTGGAGACAACACTTTGAAGAGGTTATGTGCATATCTGTTTTATGTATTCCTTAATTTTTTTTTATAACTGAAATTAGTTATATCTCTGAGAATAAAAATGCAAGTAGTCAACACGTATGGTGGTCACACAGTCACTTAGTACTTGTTTTAAGTCCAAGTCCCTGACTTCTGACAGAGCTTATTGCTTGTAAAGGAAACATATTCCTAATGTTCCTATTCTTAATTCACAATCATACATACAGACAATTTCATTAGTACATATACATACTTTATTTCTATACTATGTACAAAATTGCTTTCCCTAACTGTAGATATTCCTCATGGTCCAGCCCAAAAGTACAACATTTGGGTCTCTCCAGATCTTATTAGCCTTAATTCTCTGGGTTTAGGGTTGATTCAAGGCTGACAAGAGCCCACTTCATTTTTCTGCTGCTTCACTCAGCTGCTACTCTGTGGGTGTCTGAGACGATTCTGCTTCCATAAGAGGCTGAGACTGCCTCATGTCAGCAAGGAGAGCTAAACAGTACATCAAAGAAAGTTCCTACATAAAATGCCCAAAAGCTGAATGCATGTGTGGAGTTCTCTTTTAAAGCAGCTACACATTTTATACGTGGAAAAGGATCTTTAATAAACATAAACAGAGCAGAGCACTACAATCAGCCAATCTTAGAAGTCAAAATTCACAGCAGTGCCCTGTGACAAGCTAGCCTGACATTCAAGTCAGAGATGACCATGTCCTATTACACTGAGAGACCCACTGGAAGGAGGAAAGGCAGGATCTAAGCACACAAGAAAGCTCTAGGAGTGCTAATCCTTTATTTATAAAGAATCTTTTTCCTAATAAAGCCAGCAACTGGGAGAAAATTGAAGCTTCTCTGGAGGCTCCATCACCAGCATAAGAGGTGTGGCAAACTGCAACCATGATTTTTCAACACCAGGGAGTGGAAATGCTCTTGGATCTAGCACCGGGAGAAAAGCGTTGCAGCCCCAGATGCAGGCAGAAAAGGTGAGGGAAGGGTGTAAGGAAATGTATCAACAGCCAGCTCTTGGAGATTAAAATAATGCATTTACATTGCAAGATGTTGACATACTCTTCTCCCTTTCCCCCATAGTCCATGTTTTTACATAACAAGAAAGAGTTTTCTCTCAGGGCCATCTGCATAAGGACCTTCCGCAGCCCAAATGCTCCAATACTTGCTATTTGCAGTACTCATATTTGTAAAATACTGGTTTCCATTAACTCCTGATGTAACAGATCATTGCACTCCAGTCCTATGGAGCATGCTTAGTAATCTCTCTAGACTGCACACAGGCATCTCTTTGTATTACCAAAGATATTTTGCAGTCAGTTCTATAAATGACTTTACTCTCGTTCTGTTTACCGAATTAGTTACAAGATTCAGTTCTATTTCTTGTTCAAAATCTCATACATTCTGGATGCAGCATGTGAGGTATCCAGATAAGGGGCTTCCATCTTTGAGTATCAAGGGTGCAAATATTCTCATGATTACAAAATCAGCCTTTTAAATGTGAAGGCAGCTCTTTTCAATTCGCTCAGAGTTAACTACAGCTGCCACCAGTAAAAGTTAGCAGTGCAACGCACTGTGCATGCCAGAAATTACCTCCCCATGGATAAGCAACGTCAGTGCAAGAATACAACGTGGTTGATGATAAGCAATAAGGAAAGGCAGCTCTGGCATCATAGAACAAAGCAGATTTAATCCCAGTTCCAAAGGGCACGAGATCTTAAGTGTCCCATTTACATGAAAAGAATGTGGGAGAGAATGAGCCCCTTAAGCTAGGAGATGAAAAGGTCAAAAACATATATATTAAGAGAATCCTACAGTAGACTGATGCTTCAGCTGGGGCTGCTAGTGTGGGAAGCACTCTGAAGACAAAGGATAAACGGATTAGGAAAGACTGCAGAGGGACAACTGGCCCTGCGATGGCAGCAGAACTTGAAAGCAATGGAAGCACACTCACACGATATAAAATACAAATAGATAACTCAATTGCAAAGAGATGGAGGAAGAACACACAACACACACCTCCCTAATGGTAACTCATTTCTAGCACCGAGTTTTTAACAATGCTGACTTTAAGTGACACCCAAAATCTTGGCTACACATAAAAATTATTGTCTTTTTTAACTGCAATGCAATAGTTAGAACAAAATAACTCCCCCTACTGTCAGCATTTTAGTGATAATAACATAAAGGAGTTTATACATATGCAGATTATACCCTTAGTAAAAGGTGAAGAAAATACCCTGGCACCCTGATGGCAAAGTACTGCAACCACTCAAGGGGCAGTACTAACACAACTACAGCAGCAAAGAAAAAAACAAATCACAACCCTCATCAAAGAACAAAACTTGTAGACCAATCCTAAGCCTCTCAAGCACACTAAACATAACTGCTTGCAGAACACAGAAACTTCATGACACAGAAATCTCATATAGCTGGTTTGTGTAAGAACAGAAGGATTTGTAAACTCCACATGGGATATGTGGAGAGATTTCTTCAGAGGGTGACTGTTGCCACAGAATGAAGCATTCATTCATTTAAAGATGTTGACTGAAAGGCCATTGATTGAATCCCTGAGTCTCGATAACAACCGTCCTGTGGGTTATGTCAACTAACTGTCAGGTGAATTATATGGACAGTAAGTGTAAGTCTGAATAACTTCAGATAATATGGGCACAGGTGCAGAGCAAAGGCAGAGCAACATCTAGTAGTTTCAGAAACCTTTCCAGCAACCTTTCTTGTAGGCAAAGGATGTTTACCCATGTAGTTCACCGCTGTGAACACAAAAAGCTCAGTTTATTGTATATATGCATGGGTCAGGGGACTTTTTGCCTATTTTTTGCCCTTTTGCCTACTCCTTTAAATACATTCGCCTACAAAGCTGGTAAGCAGCTTTTGAGAAACAAGACACAGAAATGGTTTTCACTTCCAGCAGACTATAGGGTACTAGGGAGATAGCTGACAGCTCTTTAACCTCAGAAATAACCTTAAATACTCCCAATAAGGAATGCTTACAGTACTCCTAGTTAAAACATGGCTATGAGACACCCTTCTTCACTTAGGCATGTTGGGCTAGAAACAGAAGTGTCATGAATGGCAACAGAAATTATGTCCCATTAAACACGTATTAGCTAAAGATGCAAATTTAGCTGAAGAATGCTCTACAGTTGGCTAGTAGACTGTAAACCATTACAGTTGAGAAAGCTGTGAGATAATATTGTACAACACGAAATTACAAAAGGGAGAGATTAGAACCAGTGAACACAAAGGAAATATGAAATGGATCTTATTTTCTCAATATATTATTTTTTATTATCTCTCATATGTGACTGTTTTGTTGTGCAAGATGTACTGTACAGAAGAATGAAGGGAACAACTAGGGTAGGGACCGGACTGGACGATGCAGAAATCCTGCAAATGGATTTTGCAAGATTTTGGTTCCAAATGGGGAAAATCCTCTATGATCCTCACAGAAGGTGGCAGAGGATAGCCTTACAAAAAGCTCCTTGGTACATCTGTTTTGTATAAAAAGATACTGTTTGGAGTTTTAATTTAATTTTAATTTTTGGTTAAGAAATGCACGTTAGCGATAAAACAAATTCTAGCATATGGGGTTTTTTTATTCACTCTCATTAACTTGAAATATCACTGAGAGTTATTTCAAACTCATTTTTAAAATCATTGAAGTAATTAGGTTGAACTTTTTAGAACTTTACAGCCAGCTCTTCTTTCCTCTAGATTTATTCAAAGGTACCAACCACAGTGCTGTGTAACTAAACATCACCTTACAGATTTGTGACATTTTTTTGTTCATACGTTATTGGCTGCTTGGATTAATGAAGCAAACCAGCCAGCTCCTAAAGCAGTTTGTGATCAATTTTCTACCTGCGTAGAAAGTTCTTTGAACAGTACAAAGGACCTAAATCTGGCTAAAAACACTAATTAGGTTAAGACTTTTCTCAGCTATTTGGAGTTAACCAGTAGTATAAAATTAGAGGATCCTCATCCTTTGCTATTTATCACTCCCCCTCACTTCAAGACTGGGGATGCATTAAAATTGGGCAAAGTGTTGTCGCACTCTGACAACTCACAATATATACATGGGTCCTTGCAAACAATAGTCAGACAGTCATAAATTAGACCAGTGTATAGGTTGCTCTAAATTACTCTACGTTTAAAGAAGTTTAATGATGAGAGAATGACAGCCAATTCTTTGGGAGAACCCCCATTCCTGAGTTGAAAAGACCTTGGCACAAGAGAGAATCTCACTCTTTTTCAGTGCTTCTACACTATTTTTAGGAGTCATCATTCTTCCATGCTGAGAGATCATTTTCTAAGTCCTCTGTGTTGCCATAGCAAAAGCCAGATTTTTTCCCCCCCAATGCCTGACAAAAAGAGTCTGTGCAATATTACAGAGAAAAAAAGTATAAACAACAGTTTTTAAATTACTCAAAATATTTTCCTGTATTACATGCCTTCACTTTCTGAGCTACCTTAAAGTACAGTTTAGTCTTATCAAGGGTATAAAATATATCTGAATTCTTTCAATCGACCTCAGACCTGGGAAATCTGAAAAGGGCTGATCTTGCCTCATGACTTTGAAAGTTTTGTGAACTGGAAGAGAATGGCTGATGCAGAGGACACACTTTCTCAGGCAGACATTTTAAGGGATGGTTTCTATTCCCTTATAGCTGTGGTTAAAAGAAAATCAGGACAGCTAGCAATCACAAAGTGAGAAAGACTATTACACTAAAGTAATCAGAAAAGAAATCACAATTTTCCCTACTTGTAAGAGCCTAAGTACTGGAAAGTCATACTTAGAACTGCCTAACACAAATATAGGATCTTTTTTGCCCCCAAATAATTCAGAGAGTTAAAAAAAAAATAAAATGCACACTTGCATTGCATTAAGATCAGTTTAGACCAAACCACATCACTGAGTTTTGCATGCACCTCAGCCTGAACAATATAATTTTGCCCCATATTATTAATGTTCAATATAATGAGGCTTCAGTCAGTTAGCCCAGTATGTAATTAAATATTCAGCAGCAGCGGAAGTTAGTAACACAAAAGGGGACAGAATGCTGTAGCAGACACACAAACACTACAGCTTTTAGTATATACCAATTTGCATTCTAAATAGGCACTTGACTTTTCCTCTGTGACAGTCTCACAATTGATTAGATAAATATTTTGCAGTAAGCCACCAGAATGGAGGGGCATAAATCAAAGTGTCATTTTAGAGAAGAAGAAATCCTTAAACAACTAAAAAAGTAATACTGTGGTTTGAAATAATCCATTACTTCCAAAGTTGTAAAGTCTCGATCAAGGTCTAGCTCTATGAACAGCACAACTTGGCTGACTGTTTTCCACAACCAATCTTTCATGTGGTGTAACTGAAAAGTGGGATTTCTTGATACTCTAAAACCTACTGAAAAGCACTAATTCATACTATATATGTTACAACAGTAGAAGTAACCTATGCAAAGGTGGAAAAAAATTTTGTTTACCTATCCCACGTGTCTGCAAATTTAGCTCAGATAATAATAAAAATATTCCCATGTACGAAAATGAAGGCCAGTAAAAACAAGAAAGAATTTGTTTAAGATTAGGCTGTGGGTGAAATGAAGGTGGCCACAAAATACTAACCTGAGTGCAGCCCTCATTCCTGTTACCTACTTTTGACAGACCACATAAGGACTAGCCAATATTTTAGACTTTGCACACAAACTTTGCTGCCAAAACACTCCATTAGGGGAAGAGCTGTCTTGAGTGAGGAGACAGTAGTCCTTCCTTGCCTAAGCCCTGGGCATGTGGGAAAAGGTTTAAGGAAAAATGTTTCTCTCTCTCATGCATTGAGAAGATTAGAAGCTATGGAATCTTGTAACAGTGACTAATTGCTGTCCTTGGCTGTACAACTCTACAGTCACTATTTAGAAAATCTGTCCCTCAACATCCATTGTCCCTCAACATTTCATTGCACACTAAATAAAGTCTTTGAATAAATAATTAATCTTGTTTGCATTCCCTCTTGTGGTCTCTATTATTGTAAATTCTGGTAGATATTTTCACAGAATCACAGAATGGTTAAGGTTGGAAGGGACCTTTGGAGGTCACTTTGCCCAACCCCCCTGCTCAAGCAGGGTCACCTACAGCAGGTTGTCCAGAACTATGTCCAGACAGCTTTTGAGTATCTCCAAGGAGGGAGACTCCACAATCACTCTGGACAGCCTGTGCCAGTGCTCGGTCACCCTCACAGTAAAATATTCAGAGGGAACCTCCTGTGTCTCAGCTTGTGGCCACTGCCTCTTATCCTCTCACTGGACATGACTGAAAAGACCATGGCTGTCTTCTTTACACGCTCCCTTCAGATATTTGTCCACATTCGTGAGTTCCCCACCTGAGCCTTCTTCAGGCTAAACCATCCCATCTCTCTCAGCCTTTCCTCATAGGAGAGGTGTTCCAACACCTTCATCATCTTGGTGGCCCCTCAGCAGACTCTCTACAGTAGCTCCCTATCTCTCTTGCACTGAAGATCCTCCAACTGCACACAGTACTCCAGTATTCAGCAAAAAGAGGTCTTTTAAAATTTAGAACTTGAATTCTGTCTAAAGTTTAACTGCTTAGTAAGTGTGAACTCTAGGAACATTGTCATTTGTAAGCTATTAGTTGTATGTCAATTAATTGCAAGAAATTTCTGATGTAATTGATTATTTAATCTGTTTTAGGAGGCATTGGATTATTTAAGCAGAAAATACAAGACATTCTTATCACTTAGAGGGTTTAGAAATTTGAATAGACAACCCAAGGCTGTCATTAGTAGCTGAATTTGCTGTTGGCAATGACATAGACTCATTGTTGGCAGAAAAAGAAAATGTACATTGTCATTTTTCCAAAACTATCGTGGATTTTCAATTTCAGAGTTGTGGGTATTTTATTATTGCTGTTTTGGGGTTTTATTTCCTTAAATTTCCCAACATAAATAAAACAATTGAAGGCCAAGTTTTTTGATGATGACAACCCATGCAAATTGCATTTCTTAGAAAGTTATTGTGTAGAAAGAACCGGCCCAGTCTGACTCCCTTGCCCACTTTAGACTGATTCACCAACACCAGTTATTCACTAAGGAAACTGTATTCCCACATTGGTTTAAGGGTTGCAGATGGAGTGGAAAAGCAGCTCAAGAATACATATATATGTGTGTGTATATATATATCTTTCCCTTCCATTGCATTCAAACACACAAAAAAGGTAGATGAACTTGGACAGCTTCAATTTACATTATGTGACCTCCACTTATTTGGCATATTTGAGATGTGACTGAGATAGCATCCTAGTAATTTATGAGTTGGTTTAGCATGAAAAATGTATTGTCTGGGAGCTGATCCTTCTAAGCAGTAAAAATAAACAAGTCCACTTTTCAAGTTAGGCTAAATACTGTCTCTGAATAGAAAGCTGTGTTTCTCTGAGTGCTGAAATCCAAGACAGAAATGGACTAAAATAG
Source organism: Calidris pugnax (assembly GCF_001431845.1). Taxonomy (NCBI): domain Eukaryota; kingdom Metazoa; phylum Chordata; class Aves; order Charadriiformes; family Scolopacidae; genus Calidris; species Calidris pugnax. The sequence goes on from NW_015090995.1 coordinate 6,072,278, forward strand.
TGTGCTGATTGTTTTCCTTATGTGGCACATCACAAAAAATGTCTGCTTAATTGTTTGTGTTTATTTTGCACCTTATTAGTAGATATTGCATATAAAAATCGCAGGGCACCTGATTTTACGTGAGAGGTATCCATCACCCAGACGCTGTGATAGCTCTGTCAGGAAGAAGCAGATAATGCAGCTCCTCCTGAGGGAATGTTTTTTTTAGGCAACAAGAGTGAAGAGCACTCAGCACCAGAATTACCTCCATATACAAAGCTGCACTGACCATGCTGCTCCTCCTCATGCCCTTAGTCGCTTCCCTATGCCTCTTGCCAGTTGGCAGTATCATCTGAGTGGTCCTTCTTATTTCCAACTGCTCTGTGTCTTTGTCATTTCATTACAACCCATTTCTACAGAGGACTTCAGGAACAGACCCATAATATTTGTGCACAGAGGAGCAAAATCCATAGCTTTCCTTGATGAGAGAGAGGTATGGAAATAACATTTGTGGAAACAAAATTCCACTTGTAGAAAAGTTCAGGATATTGGAGAGCACCTTGCAAAATCAAGGCTGTCTTTGCTACTCAATTATACATGAGCCAGAAACACAAACTTCAACTCCTCAAAATATCACTGATGTCAAGAGGTTGACTTCCCAAAACAGACCTTTTTCATGCCACATTGATGCAAGGTGGGCCAATTTTATATCTTTCTGAATCACTTGATCTTCCAGTAGTATTCCAAAGCACAAGCAGAGCAATACTCATAATTAACAACTGTGTTATGGCCTAAAAAAGGCTTTCTGCTCAGGAAGCTGATAGCTGAGCAGAAACAAGCCAAACACATGCTGTTAAGGGGCCATTGCTCTTATGCTGAACAAATACACAAAAAAAAAAGCTGAAAACCTTTTGTAAAAAAAAAAAAAAAAAAGTTGTAAAGGCCTAATGATAGTTGATAGAAGTTTGGCACATTCAGATTTGACTTCTGATTCATCCACGCATAAATGACACGTTTAACTTCTAAAGCAACCCAAACTGTAGTTTTATCTCTGTGTTAGTGATAGTCATAGATCTAACACTCCGCTTTATCTATTAATACATGCTTTAAGAAAAGCAACCCCTTCCCAATCTTTGACCTCTAATGTATGGCTGCTATTTTCAGATATTAGGTACTTCAGATTTTGTCCCCTAGTCACCCAGAACATGACTCAGATATTCACAAACTTGATTGAGAGGAGCATCACTACTCTCTTAAAATTAAAACTCTTCTGCACTTAAAGGAATGAAATAAAATACTATCTATTTAACTGTCTGTCTACCTCATGGGACTAGAAAATGAAAGAAATTTAGACAAGTGACCGTTTCAGTCCTACATTTCATCTCTTTTCATATTATTAACTACTGTTTTCCCCATTGTGACCAGTCATAGAGAGATTGCTACCTCTGAATCCCAAGTGCCTGACACTTATGTGATTTGTCCTGTTAATCAAAAACTCCAGCTTTGATTATGAGATCAGGAAGAAAGAATAGGATCTTTTTCTTCAACCATCATTAGTGCTTCTGTAGAAAGTAAAAGATATCTGAAATATGGGAAAAACGTGCATGAAACCCATGTGTATCTTGACTTCTAATGGCTAAGTTAACAGCACTCCTTAGATCAATTGTGATTTTTAGTAAACCACTCTAGAGTAGATAAATCTCCCAAAAGATACTAAAGGACCCCAACTTTAACTGTGCAGTTGTACGGTACTCCCCTGTTTATTACAGGATTACCTCTATTATTATTATATTTACATTTTATTCCCATGACCCATTTATCGTCTAACGTTGCCCCTACCAGTACTTATTTTTCACTGCCAATAAAGAAGCCTAAAGGTAAGTAGGACCAGAGTTATGCTCCTTATTCAAGTACCTAAATTCAGGAATGATTAATCCAGGTGACAATGCTTACCGTATTTTATTGATTTAACACCAGATGAGTATCTGTAATGCACAAATTCAGGGAGCCCATTTACAAGACCAGTCACCTTAGACTCTATGCATCAAAGGAAAGAGACTGTTTCAGAGAGTGATTCAGAGAAGCCCTGGTTTTGCTGCTCTGAATTACTCTCAAGTGAATCCTTTCTCTGTTAACTATACAGAATTAGGTACGCAAAGTAAGCCATACAGCTACCTTTCTGTATTCCTGGGTTTTTCTGGGAACTGAAGTTAAGCTTAAGCTGACTGATAAAAAATTTCCCTTGACTGATGTAAAATTTTCCAGATCAATAACTCTTTAAAAAAAAAAAGGCCCTGTGTTTAGTCTCTTCTAGGCATTTGAACTTCAATTGGCTTTTCCATTAAAAAATATCTGCAAGCACTTCCGTTGTCCAAGGAACAGAAAGCTGTCTTATATCAAGTCTAGCTCAGCTGAAGACATATAAAATGACTGAGTACCCTAATCTGTGCCCTTACCTCTTTGCCCTGAAGATAGTCACATTTGTTATCTGACATGAGATGTTTATGAGTACAGGAGGCATTCAATGCAGGACATCTCAACATTGTCTGTTAGCAACTTCCACTCTCCAATGCGTGTCTTTAAATGAAAACTAAAACACAATTTCAAATCAGGCAGCAGTTTACCCTATTCCATTCACAGGAGCTCTTCATATTTCAGTTACTCAAATAGAAACATAGGTTTTTCCAATAACCTGCATCACATGCCAAAGCTATATAGTAATAGGCACAGTAGCATTTTGTTCCTATGCTTTTGGTAAACCCAAATAGTAATTCTTAGTGCTATCAAGAAAGTCAGTAAAGAAAACACCCAATTGGTTCACCATTACCTCCTCATTAAACTGAGCTCACTTGGGGTCCCTCACTCCAAACTGAGGTACATTTGACTGTTGGAATGCTTATAATTCAGAGTAGGAGAATTTCTGAATACACAGTTTGTCCTACATAGTAATAGAGTTTTACAAAAAGTGTCTGTACTCAATCTAGACCTCTTTCAATCATTTCAGTTTCATGTAAAGCTTAGGAGATCACAGTTATTCAATTTGCTTAAAAATTAATCTCAATTAAATTTGGAAAGCATCGTCTAGAGGTTTCAAAGGAGAATAATTTTTCTATTCACTCAAATACTTTAATGAACGGCGATGTTTGGATAAAATGAGATGTGGATTCATTGCCAGAAGTATGACAAGTCACAACTCTACTAACTACTGTTACTGGTTGTCTGCCAACTTAGGATATTGTTATTTTTGCATGCAAGGTGTTTTCCTGTAACTATATTCCTGTAACTCAGTTCACATCTCTAAATGGTAATGACATTCCTTCATTCCTCATCATTTGTATGTCTGCCTTGTCTCCTAGAAACACCAGTTATTTTTTACATACATACTCTCCTAATATGCACATATTTAACCCGCCCACATATGCTATCTAAATCGAAAGACTCTGACTGTCTCTTTTAACACATTTTAGTTGACTGAGGTTAGCTCCAGCATCCTTGGTTCTGTGTGTGTTATTTCATCCAGGCTGGCTTCTGTCACCAGATGGGATTCATTTGTTGGTTGAGCCACTACGGACTGAAAAACTGTAGGATATATGCAGAGAGGCAATCCCCAAATTTCTGGACAGTGGCGTATACATGCATCCTCTCTGTGCTGTGAGTTATAGCACCTAGACAGAAAGCCCAGCTCCACTATACAAGCTATAGAAACTTTTAGTGTTTCCACAACATCAGGCAAAATGAAAGCTATCTCACACATCATGCTTGATATGGCAGAGTCGTGATTTAGTTGGTCCTACTACAGTGAAAGATACAAGTAGGATTTACTTCAAACTTCAGCAACACTACATTTCTCAAGTCAACAATTTATGTTCACTTCATTTTGAATGAGAACTACAACAATATAGCTCTACGATAGCAAGCTTGATGATTGTATGCAAACAACTACAGCAGAAAATTTACAGAACCATACATAAATAGACAAAAAACTTATGAGAGTCTTTCCCTTTGAAAATGAAGTTAAAGCAAAAAAATGCAATCATGAATATAATGAAAATTGTTATCTTTTTTAACACTGCTATCTTTAACTGACAGCACAGACACTTGAGAGTTGCCTGTAAATTAGTTCTTGTAAGAGATGAATTTTTTGTATTCTGCACGGCTGGTTCAACAAATAGAAATAACTGCAAGGTATTTGGCCAGTTAAAGATATTGCAGGCTGCCAATGAACTGACAGAAGGACTACTGTGACTGAGAGATGAGACAGTCTCTATTTCACTGCCCGAAGTCCAAACCACAGACTCCCCTATTTTTCTCCCACTCTCTCACTTTTACATTTACATTAGTTCAGCTCTGGCAATGTCTGTTGTGACGAGAAGGCTAGCACTGACAGTCCCCTGGCACTATTGCTGCTTATAGGGCCAGTCATCATATCTAGGGACAAAGAGATGAGAATTATGGTCACCCGCTCTACTTGCCCAGTGGTGCTTTCCCCAACACAAATGCCCTTGCAATCACGGCAGCAGTGAGGAATTTTAAGAAAGCAAAAAAGTGCATCTCAGAAAATGCAATTCTCCAATGAGCCTAGAAGTCATTCCTGCAAAACAGCCCACTACAAATCTACAATGAGGAGGGTTTTGGTAGAAATTGTGTTTGTGATATTTGCTTTTTTTTTTTTTTCCAAGAGGCAAAAATGTTCTTTAAAAAGTTTGGTTTCACAGTGTCTTGCTAAGTTATGCAGAAAAATATCTGGACTGTATACACACAAAACAGGAGCAGAGGTGCGTACGCAAGGAATGGGGTGGGGTATATAAATAATGAAGGATTCCCTTTCACAGCCCTACTTCCACGGTCAGTCTTAAGCTGGACATACATTTCTCTCATAAATTTTCCTTCACCCAATTTTAAGCTGCACCAAGGAGGTGCATGTCAGCATAAACCATTCCTAGGGTTTGAATTCATAAATATCAAAAGTTACTGAATCTGCAGACCTCCGGGAAGTAGATTACATTCTATTTATACTCATGGCCAGATTCTAACCTCTACTTTAACAGCCTCAAATTACAGAATGTTTGCTGGCATAAGTAAATTCTCTGTTTACACCAGTTTATGTGAGGTTAGACTGCATATAAGAGAGGAAGAATTAATGGTTAGAGTAAATTTATACTACAGTTTTAAGATATTGAAGCAGAACGTGAAAACTCCCAAATTAAAAGTGTTCCAAAGTTGATTTATTCATGATAATTGTGACAAGAAAAGGAATCAAAAAATGGCTGCAAGACAAATTTTCCCGCATAAAATCTAATATCGTCTCAGATCAACATTTATCACCTCATTTTTGCCTTATGATATTTTAACCCACATTTAAATTGCTATCTGAGAGAATTTCTAAGCTTCCAGGAATGAGTCAGCCATCATTTAGTCATAAGACACCCCATATAAGTACTGTCCATTTAAACATATAGATAAAGCATTTAAAGTGTCAAGGATAAGGCACAAGAGCAAGTAATTTTAGATCAAGCTAATTAAGCTTATCAAGTCTGAATCACTTTCATAAAAGCTTCTGTTACAAAAAAAGTTTGCAAACTCACAATGTAAGAGATCATAAGTCAACACACCAGCCAGCTGTGTGTTTAACGAATAACTGACAGAATGACATTCTTAACTTATTGTAATTTCACATTCTGTATTTTTAGGATTTTTAAAAAATCAATGTACAGGGGGGGATCAAAGAGACTGGGAGAGAAAATGCCCAACAGCAATCTTAATATAACTGAATTATTCCTTTAGCAAATAATCACTTCAATAAAACTCAATGCAGGATCTTGGTGGATTAGTGGGTTGTTTGAATCCAGATTTCAGTGCTACATATGGTTTGCTCAGCCCGGACTAAAGGCAGAGCTGTTGCAGGAAACGAAAATACCACCCAGTTCCCAACAGAAGACACCAGCTTTCCCATGGTCTGTGTTGGGATGAAGATATCTTGAGACAAGAAGACCACAGTTACACATACTTTTCTTTCCCTGATTGTTGCTTCCTGAACATTTAGAAATATAAGCCTTAGAAAAAAGAAATCAACTGAGGGCTTGCACAGCACCCAGCTGAATTAGGAGCACTTCAGTATGTACTTGTTCATCTTTGTTGCTGTGTGGGAGCTTGTCTCAGGAGAAGATAACTACTCATAGTCAAATTCCAGCAACCATTGGCTTTCCACTATTACTATTACTTCCTTTAATTATAAAAATTATAGTGGACCCTAAAGAAAAAGATAGCTGTAACGTGTACTGCCAAAAAATGATGGAAATGAAGTCCCTACTTTTTCCTGACAAACACTGCATGACCAGTGCCAGCTGTGCATAACAGTCCAAACACGTCCCAGCAGCCACACCACTGGTTCATGTGTCAAAAATGTCCTAGATGCTGAAAAAAAATATTACCAAACCCTCACTTTTAAGATGATGCCTACTTTGTAACACTTTGTCCTGCAATGACACTCTGCTGCTTGTGTAATGCAGGATATTCATCGCTCATAAGCACGTAAGTATGTGCACAATACGTTTTGGAGCTCCTGTCTCCAAATCTGTCCCATCAAGCCTGGCAACAGTCTCTTCAGTGAAGACATAATGCAGCTACTCTGATGTAATTCTAGCTGTATCTACCTTTCAAAAGCACTAAAGAAATACGTAAGATTGTTATCAGGCTCTTAGCTCCATTTTCTATCCTCTAAAGAAAAGACATAAGATATCTATCCTAAGAAATGTCACTAAACACAAATAGATGTTTCAAGCAATTCAGAAACATTTGCTACTAAGTAGAAAAAACTAATTCTCTATCATAAAAAGATCCAGGTAATTGTTCTGACGTACTCTGCCAATTTCAGAAGTTTGACATCACTGTTATTTTGAAAAATGAGAAGCTTATTTCTTAATTGTGAGCAATGAGAACAAACACCAAACTCCTTCTGTATAACAGAATACTACAATTCCATTGCAATTTCCTCAGAGCTTAGCAAAATGAATAAACTGAAAGGCACATTATTTTTACTGAACATTTGAGTTCTAATTGAAACAAGCAGATAACTAACACCTAAAGTTTTTCAGTATGTATATTAAATTCAAAAATTAAGTTATTTTCCCATAGATATTAATGTAAATTTGTGCTGAGCCAAATCTTAGATATTATAACCAAGGTTCTCTTGACAGAAAACTCACGCATCTGTTCTGCTTCTCTTTTACACCTCTTGACAAGGCATTAACATTTTCAAGCTGAACACTTTCCCCACTCTGGCTTCTGCATGGTGCCATGGTGCTCAGAAGGGCCTGGAACACGGTTACCACATCCTCACTGCTGATAGCACATCCCAACAAGTCCTTCTGGATGGATAAGTGTTCCCAAGATGCATCCTTTTGTACTCAAATATTTGATACCACGTAAAAGAGCGGAACATTTTCACTTTGCATAAACAATTAGTTTAAAGGTACCTTCGTCTTCCCTTCTCCACAAGGAGGAATTTTAATGAGGCCTTCAACATTTAAAATAAAGATGTACTAGATCTGTAGCTAATTACAGTAGCCGATTAGTCCAATTAGCTATCTATTAGAATAAATGGACTTCCTCATTTAAAAAAATAAAAAGAAATCTTGCAACTGATGATGAAAATCGTAAAATAAGAATGGATGACCTGTATGGAGCTTTTTTTTACCTGTCCTACTTTTAACTGTTTTTTTCACTGCCCCTGTATTAGGCAACGCACTTAACCAGCTATCAAAACAAATGCTCTTTTTATAGGCTGTTTACTATACCACCATTTGTCTAATCAAAGCAACTTTGTCTATGACATTTTAAGAGAAATGCCTTTGAAGAAATATCAGACTTAAGCACAAGGAGTTATACATGCAGAATGGATGAAATTCTTTTTTTTTTTTTAGTATAATTTCCTTTAGTATGTGTACAGTCTTCTTATTTATATTGTATTATATTAAAAAAAAATCCTTTCCAGTTAATAGTATCCATCCTAAAATGATGAATGCCACACTAGGTAATTTTAACTGCATCAGTCATTAGAAAGAGATAAAAACTACGTGTCAATTCTGAATTACTTTGAACTGAAAGTGCTATTTTCTAGAATTAGCAACCTAAATATAATCACGTTTTATGGCAGGCAAAACATGTTCAAATTAATTTTGAAAACATCACATGCTTTACAAGAAAAAAAATATCATGATATCAGATTTAGGGTTGTTCCCGACCTGATCTTAAATATTCGTAATTTACATCATAAATATACATGAAATGTTGGTCAAAGCTCCTGTAAGAGTGATATGGTGTGACCTAGTGAAGGAGGACAAGCTAAACTGAGTTCTTATTTCCCCTCAAGAGAGTGTAAAAAAGATGACTGCAGTGAAACAACACAGCTCAGCTGCTCACGAGGTTAAGCCAAGCTATTACTCTCACTGAAAACTCTGGCCCAGCATAGCCCACATGCTTTAAAGAGCTGGAAAAAATAAAACTCTCATTTCTAACTAAAGGTGTTTTGCACTGATATCAAATCCGCATCCCCGCTTCTGAAAAACAGATTCAGCTTACTTCTGGGTGTTCAGTGTTAGTTAGACTAAGGAGAGTTTGGAGAGTACAGAAAGTTTGAATTGAATACTGAGTACAAGAGGGTGGGGGTTTTTTGGTGTTTTCTGGTTTGTTTTTTTTTTTCTGATCTCTTCTGAAAATATACTAAAAAGGAAAACAGTGTTACCAAAGTTGATTGTATCATTATAAGAACATTAGTAAATATTAGAAGATAACAATGCAACTTCTTACTAACTCAAGTCTCAGATTTAACACCTTAATGTAATGCTGTTACTATATTTATCTCATACTTGCAAGATATCTAGTCTAAGAGGAACTTAATCTTCAACAAAAGTTCCTGCAAATTACTATTAATACTATTACTATTTATAACAACACATTTTTTTCCCTAATACCCCCAAAACTTGTTCAAAATATAACATGGACTTGAATATTCAAATATGTTCCCAAAGTTATTTGTAATCAAATCAAATAAAATATTAACTCCTGAATGTCAAAGGAAATTCCTGGATTATTTTTTGAAGATTTTAAATGTCATTACATTTTACATGTTATTGCAAATTTATACATCTTGAATGAAAGTAAGATTCTTTCTGCATATTCTTTACTATATTGCAATGAAACGTTCCAGGCAAAATTTTCAGTAAACAAAGACTCAATCAGATTACTAACTTTAAATGTTAATTTTTTTGCCTTTAAGTGATGGTTAATAGACATATACCACCTTATAACACCCTGATAATTACAGTTTAGGGAAACAATAACAGGTAAATGGATGAAGGGTCAGGCAGAATTCTTTTCTTCCCTCTTCATCCTTTGAATGCAGAGTTCAGATAAGGTAGGAATAATTTTAAAAAGTAGAGCTCTCCAAAGAATTGCAACATCCCTACACAATACTTTCTACATTGTCTTTCTTAGACCTGTGATAAGATGAAAGAGACAGAAAAGCAAAAATGCCTTAATTTATCAGTTGGTAAATGGAGAATCCAGAAAAGCAGAAGCAAATCTTCATTATTCCCCTAGTAGCACATTGGACGCAGCACAAACTGCAATTACTGAAGACCCACTTTCTAAATAAGAACAACTCTTCAATTCAAAATTGATTTCAGTGTCTTTGGAGGTGTGAAGGCGACACACATGCACGCACACACACACACAAATTAACCACAATAACTCTCAATTCCAAGGAGAGTATTATATGAAAAAGAAGCAGCTTTCCAAAAGCAAAAAAAAAAAAAAAAAAGCAGCAGCTAAAAGGGTAAAAATGCTTATCCACGATAGGAAGACTATTAAAAGATACCATTATTTGAAGCTCACAGTAAGTATTTAAAATTTTTCAAGACTATAGTAAAGGAAGGGGGAAAAAAGATGTTGCTCTTAAGCTGCAGAATAAAAGAGACTATTAGAGCTAAAAAGCCTCTTGCACAAAGCTGTAGTTATCACTTAATTAAAAAAAAAAGAGGGGAAATAATGTTAACAAGCTATATTTAAAACAATAAAACGGGATTCTGAGACTTAGAATGCTGCCTACATATGAACACACACACAGAAAAACCCACTTTCTGAAACGTGTCAAAAGTAACACATCAAAGAAACTTTAGTGTCCATAGATCCCTGAGCTGTAAACAGGGTGCTGATGCCACAAAAGAAGAGAATACGATACCGGCGCCTTCTGTCAAGCACAACTTTTTCTTGGAGAGACTGTCTACAGGCACATTCCCTTGATTCTGCCCATTTCCATGTCTTCCTGCCAGCTCACTGTTATCACCAAAATACAATATGTACCTAGTTCTATGTAGTAAAAACCACTTAAAGACTATCACCCTATAATCATAGAATCATAGAATGGTTGGTGTTAGAAGGGACCTTAAAGATCATCTAGTTCCAACGCCCCTGCCATGGGTAATAACACCTTCCACTAGACCAGGTTACTCAAGTCCCATCCAACCTGGCATTGAATGCTTCAAGGCATGGGGCATCCTCAATTTCTCTGGGCAACCTGTTCCAGTGTCTCACCACCTGCACAGTAAAGAATTTCTTCCTGATACCTAATATAAATCTCCCATCTCCTCTCTTTCAGTTTAAAACTGTTGCCCTTCATCCTATCACTACATTCCCTGATAAAGAGTCCCTCCCCATCTCTCCTGTAGGCCCCCTTTAAGTATCAGAAGGCTGCTATAAGGTGTCCCCAGAGCTTTCTTTTCTCCAGGCTGAACAACCCCAACTCTCTCAGTCTGTTGTCACAGGAGAGGTGCTCCAGCTCCCTGATCATCTTCATGCCCCTCTTCAGGGCTTCAACAGATCCATGTCCTTCTTATGTTGGGGGCCCCAGGGCCGGACACAGTATGCCATGTGAGGTCTCAAGACAGCAGAGTAGAGGGGCAGAATTACCTCCCTCGACCTGTTGGCCATGCTGCTTTCAATGCAGCCCAAGACACAGTTGGCTTTCTGGGCTGCAGATGCGCAATGCTGGCTCATGTTGAGCTTCTCGTCAATCAACACCCCCAAGCCTTTCTCCTCAGGGCTGTTCTCAATTAATCTTCCACCCAGCCTGTATTTGTGATAGGGATTGCCATGTCCTACACCTGGCAGGACCCCGAACTTGGCCTTGCTGAACTTCATGAGGTTCAGTGGGCCCACCTCTCAAGCCTCTCCAGGTCCCTCTGGGTATCATTCCTTCCCTCCAGCCTGTTGACCACACCACTCATCTTGGTGTGTTGGCAAACTTACTGAGGATGCACTCAATCCTACTATTCATGTTGCCAACAAAGATGTTAAATAGCACTGGTCCCAGTAGTGACCCACGAAGAAAGCCATTCATCAATGGCCACCAATTGGACATTGAGCCATCGACTACAACTCTTTCAGTGTGGCCATCCAGCCAATTCCTTATCCACTGAGTGGTCCATCTGTCAAATCCACGTCTCTCTAAATTAGAGGCAAGGATGTAATGATGGACAGCATCAAATAATCTCACTTAGCATGCCTTAAATCTTCCATGCAGAAGAGCAGGACACCAGTCAACCCACCAGATACCTTCCTTTGTTGAGCATTTTCAAACCCTACTAGCAGTTTTGACATAGTTCTTGAGGACCTAATACTTCAGAAAATCAGTTCATAAGCTAGAGGCCACATTCTCCATTTGCTTTTCAGCAACACTGGACTGACAAGATGTTGTAGAGAGGTGGCAGTCAGGCTCTTCTTCCAAGTAACAAGTGATAGGACAAGAGGAAATGGCCTCAAGTAGCGCCAGGGGAGGTTTAGACCGAATATTAGGAAAAATTTTCACACTGAAAGGGTTATCAAGCATTGGAGCAGGCTGTCCAAGGAACTGGTTGAGTCACAATCCCTGGAGGTATTTAAATGATGGGTAGACATAATGCTTAGAAGTATGATTCAGTGAGGGGTTTTGTCAGTGTTAGGTTGATGGTTGGACTAGGTGATCTGAAAGGTCCCTTACAATCGGGCAATCCTACGATTCTATGTCATACTTTAACTGTCTGATGCATCCCAATGGATCTGGCCCTGCATCAGCTGGCTTGCATACTTAAAGATAAAAACACGTCAATAAACATAATAAAAGTAGCTTTCATGTTCCCAGACCATACCAGCTTCATTGCCTCTTGTTTAACATTTCCAGTCCTCCTCATTTATTTATTTACATTTTGGTGTACTAAAATGTAAAATTTTCATCAGAAAATCAGAATATTTGTAAAGTCTTTTTTGGTCCTGTTTTAGTTCAGCTCAACTGTGGATCTGCCTACTCAAATGGACAAATTTAGAAAATATAAATGTAGCAGATGCTTACAAATATGCCCTACTTTTACAGTCATCTTTTCTTTATGCATTTTTATTAGGTAGTAACAAGCAGAGCTTCCATGCAGTTTTTGAGGTAAAAAAGACTGGGGTTTTTTGAAAAGCAAACACAGCCATCTAATAAGCAAGTACATTTTCAAGCAGAGTTGGTGTGTATAGCACAATGGGCTCCATTGAGAAATATTTGAAGAAAGATTTTTATATCCAATTTTCATGGATCTGTGATTACATGGTGATGAAATCTAATTTATTACATTATTCACCAGAGAGAAGTTCTGGTACTTTTGGCAGGTTTCTCAGCATGCAAACAAACAAATGGCTGCCTACATTGCCCAGCGTGGAATTTGCTGTTCCTTGTTTTTGCCATAAATGTCTACACTTTATAGCTGCTCTGGGCCAGTGATTCAAACAAAATAAGAAAGAAAGCGGAAGTCAGTGGAACAAGGGAAGGAAGAGTCATAACTAGAAGAGCAGAATATTTGTGATTAATGAAGGCTTCTAGTAGCACAGAGCTTACAGTAGTAATTATACAGCATCAAATATAGTTTCAAAAGTAATAGCAATGTACTATCACTCTGTGGAAATACACTCCAAAGATTTACTGTTAATACTATAAAGACTTAGCTAGAACATATGGATGATAGGAAGATCTCAATATGCATCACTGAGATTAGCACCTTGTCCTTAATTCAGTAGATGAGAGAGACATAGCAAGACTAAGTTGTTTTTCCAAAGTATAGGTAAGTTATTGACTAAGTCCAGAAACATTACGCAAGCACTAAGCAAAACACAGCAAGTCAGTTTATCCTTGAACTACATACCACAACCTTTGTTTTGTTATGTATATTAGCTTAATGACTTCAGCTTTTTATTTTAAAAAAAGACCATAATTACAATAGCAGTTTATCTCTTCCAATAAAATAATGAAAATTTACTTAGCTTTGTTGCTTGTGGAACAGTTTGTTACATATTAAATTATATTCTTGCATTTCCCTCAGGAACAGGTATTTTTCATGGAGTATCTTTCCACATGAACAAATCTGAGGGATACCTACAAAGTCCATCAGTACTTGAAAGGTCAGACCTGCTTAGCGATACTGGCTAGTATCCGTAGGAGACCTATTAATCTCCAAAGGCTAGTTGGAGGTACCTTTCATAAGCAACATCAGAGAAAGGAAAGAATTAAAGAATGAGTGTCCTGAAGGAAAATCTTACCTCAGTCCAGAATTTCATAAGTCTACTTATGAAAAACATTTGATTCTAACAGCCTTTGCTGGCTAAGATGAAGATGTCATCTCTTCTATTAATTTTGACAAGTTCAACTTAATTGTTTTCAGTATTCTGTCACTCGCATTGTTCATTTTAAATAGGTACATCAATTGGAAGTGGCATTAGCACATTAGTTAAAGGTTAGTTGTTCAAGCAGCATGGTGTATTGAAAAGAAGTATATCCTAATTTCATTAAAGAAGAAAGACACCTTTTCTGCTAAGCAATGTATGAGTACACCAGGACTCATCTAGCATTTCAATTGGATTTTGATGGCTGAAAATGTATCTTGAAAGTCCTCTTGTAAATCTAAATCTTAAGATCTTAAATCTTAATCAATTTTATTTCTCCCTCATTTTGTCATAAGATTTCTATGTCTGTTGTGTGAACCACTTCCTCGTTTATGCCTTTAATTTGTGCTTCAGTGACCTTTGTGACTACTTTGCTTGTTGTAAAAGCTTGACAGGGAACATGATATAATTTAATAAATAAAAATAACAAATTTTCCAGAACAGCTCCAGCAGAAATTTGTAATAAATACATCATGTATGATTTGAAGTCATTAAAAAACACAATTCAACACCAAATGTGTTAATGTCTTTAGATGTGTTAAATTAGCATTTAATTTTAATTTAACAAGGCCGTTATCATATAGAATTTAACAGCACTCAAGTGTGAGAGAAGCACATCTGGGAGCTCAATGAAGATACATTTACTATAATTCAAACCCAGTTTATTATCATGTCAACATCCTTTACTTTTTTTTTTGACAGCAAGTCTGGCTGCCCTTAGTATTTCCAGTATCAGTTGAGTAAAAACATATTTGTGCATTGGGCAATTTGAGGCTTGCACAGTGGCTAGTTATATGTATACACCACTTAAGCTTCACTCAAAAGACCACAGAGTATTGGTGTTCAGAATCAGGCATTATCTCAGAGAAAATAACACAACAGCCTCTTAGAAGTCCGATCACAAAACTTGTTCCATCTGTCTGGTCAGTAGAAAACATTTTGTAAATTTTAAACACTTTTTCTTTTTTAAAAAAACATTGAAAATGCAGCACTTTTTTCAAGACCAAGATGTTTTTGAAAGGTTTTGCATTTGATGGTAATGACTTTGTTCTAAAAAACTATTTCCCAAATAGTCAAGGATTAATTTCTCTTTCAAATACTTGAAATGTAATTTAATGCTCTGGTTTTGCTTTAAAAATTAGTTCCTGATTTACTTTTTTTTTTTAATACCTGCCTTTTATATTCACAAGATATTTAGGAACTACAGTACAATATACATGAGACAAACTTGTTATGACAAACATCTTTACAAAAGACCAAGAAGCAACTACCCTTAAATCTTTAGAAAGATAACAGCTTTTTTTGTGCTGTTATGTCACATTATAACATTAACAGAGCATATTTTGAGGGAATTTAAAAATTGGAGAATAGAATGAGATAGAAAATGTGGAAGAATTTTCAAACAGTAAAATTTCCCATAAAATTCCTATTCCCTTGAAATGCAAAATTCAATTTTCAACTTACTATGGCGTTTACTGATTTATTTCTCTGTTTATCAAGCTAGAAAACAATTTAAGTTTGAGACTTTTTCTGTGCAGTTGTCATACATTGTCTAAAGCTTGTCCTTATGCTACCTACGCTACAAGCATCAGACAGGAACCCTGGGAGCAGATGGGATCATTTATTGGCCTTTGTTAGATTGAGACCCAAGAATCACAAAGAGAAAAACCTACTGCCAATCCTTGAGCTCATATAAATGCAACTGCATTAAATGACGATAAAAGACATCCCTTCTAATTAAGCCTCATTAAGTACCTTTTTAGCAATCAGATGGTATTGAATTAACTGAGAATAGCTGACCTATAAAATCTAATTCAGACCTAGCTAAAATCTTTTTTGCCGCAGGCTCTCTTTCTTTTTTGTCATATGTCACAAATGATCTATTGATAAAAACAGAACTTGCCTTAAATAGCACAGCCATTGGGATTTGCAGAGTGTGACACTTAAATATTTCACCCATTTGAGACGCATAAATTATTATTCAAATTTCCATGGTCAAATTTTACTGCATTGACATTACATAAATAACCACTGAGGTTATCCTCTTACAACACCACGTCTTACAAGTGGCTGAAACCCACTGGGCCATACTCTTTCCCTACCTTTGACTGATGTAGCACAGCTGATCTCATCCACCCCGTCCCACAGCCTGTCATTCCCCTCCAATATATCAACTATGCTGGAGAGAAGGGGAAACTCAAAGCTGTCAAATTCTGTCTAGCCGTCAGTTTCTGCCACAGGGAATTTGCAGCCAGATTATGACCACTCTATGTCATCTAAGTGATGCAAATGATCGTATTAGAAAATCTGACTGAATATAATGAGACAATTAAGGACTTAGTTAAATCTGATTAAGGGCATGGGAAAATTCTCATACACAGAGAGACTGCAAAAAAGGACTTGTTTACCTGAAGGCAAACCTGAATGGGGAGAAACTTGAATAAAGAATGAAAATGCCAACAGATCTGGAGCATCAGAATTAGGAACTCTTTCCATCACTCTCATAGAAGCACAAGGATCATGGGGTGGGACTCAAAAGTGGCACATGTAAGACAAAATTGTTGGAAGATTTAACTACAAAAGAACTTAAGAGTGCACATAGTCCTACAGCAGCTTTGCCAGATTTGCCTAGTTCTTTGTTCTGTATCATTTTTTAAGGAGGAAGAATGTACCACTAAATTTGAAGAGGCTGTGTATAGCTTTTTTCTTCAATTTGGCACCTTACCCTGAACCACAGAATTGTATCAATTAAATATATTTATTGTGTATCTCCCTCACCTTTCTATTTTCCAGTCTAGGAAATCAGCATTCTTTTCTTAGTATTGTATGGGAGCTGATTCTTTGGGATCTTCATGCTTGAAAAGAAATGTTGACAATATTTATCCACTCTAGTTAGATATTTTAAGGAGTCACATAAATAAGTCCCTCCTTTATCTTTAAAATATTTGTCCTCCTTACAAACTTCTGAGATTAAGTTATATGCCTGTGAAAAGAAACATTCCTATTATTCCCAATAGACGAGCAGAGATCTGAAGTGTGAGGGCAAAGGTCCAGATATAGAAATATTTAAATCCCACAGGAAAGACTCATTTGCTATGACACTTCACTCAGTGACAGAAATGCTTGTTACTGGATACTAATCCAATCACTGGCTTTGCCTTCTCTTCAGCTGCTTATTACTAGCATCTAGGAGCAGATTGGTCCAGAAATACTCTACAAGCATCTTCTGTGGATGAAACTACTTCTTTAAGAGCTTGCCACAATATGACAGGTGGATTTCTGGTGACAGGTAAATCTCCATCTTTCCCATGGAAGGAACATACAGAGAGAAATAAAATAACCTCAAATAACTTCAAATTAAAGAAACGCAAACAACTAAATCAGCAGAAATAAACTATTTACAGGCTAGAGTGGTAAGTGGGTAGATACAGGAAACAACAGAAAGCAATAAAATAAGCTACTTGCTTTTCAGAGCACTATCCTTAGCAATTAAAACATCTCTATGAAAGAACACAACCTCGGGAAATGCCTAGTAATTGTTCGCAGCCACTCAGTACAGCCATTCTTAATGTTTATACTTTAATTGGTTTCCATAAACCTCTTTACCAGCTCATAACTCCATAGTTCTGCTACATTCCACCAATTAAATGTAATGGCATTAATACAAACTTATGTCAGTTTTTGCATTTGTTACAGTAAATTTTTCGGTTTCTGCAAATCCAGTCCAGTGACTGAGAATTTGCTGCCTTCTACTGCACTTTGGCTTTGAATTCATCCAACTTCCTCATAAAGTCCCCCCAATAAATGCTGCCAGCTGGAATTGCCATCTCATGACCATTTCACCATTAGTTCTGTGCTATTATTTGAGAAGAATTTAATGGCAGCTCTGTCATTGTCTTCAGTGGTATTGAAATAAAGCTACTCACAAGGTAAGTGAAAAGAGAATTAGTTCCCATTTGGTATCATGAAAAGCCCCATTTTGAAGAGACAAATTGGCATGGCTTTATATATAAATGCCTTCTTTACTTGGATAATAACCTTTCAGAGGATATTAGAATTTTATTGCACTTTTAAAAACAACTTTTACTGAGATTCATTCCAGCTAAGACTTACTGTTTGATACTGCTTAGTACTGCCATAAAATAGTACCAATATTTTTCACTTTATTCTCTTGGAATTCTGTACTTTTTGTTTTTTTCTTTAAAATTAGCTTCTGTCATGTGAATAAGGAGGAAGAAGACTGAAAATGTGTCTGTGCCTAATACTCTTGGTCTCAGCTGCATCTTCACTGCTAATGCATTTGAACGTCACATTTATTGCAGTATTATTCAAGGTAGTATGTGCTGAATGCTCTTCAGTTACTTATGACAGGGAAGTTTTGGTCCCAAACTACTTACAGCCTCATGCCTCTTATCTAAACTGCTAATAAAAAATAAATAACCAAAAGCGCAGTGGTTTACCTCTGAAAAAAGAGAACTGCTGAGTAGGAATGCACACAACCTCCTGTTAGACACCCAATAAAGTGTTCCATTCAGGAGAACCCAAGGCTTCCTTTAACGCCTTTATGTTGTTTCAGAAACCGCCCTGATTGCTTATTATGTAGCCTGGAAGCACCAACCACAGACCAGGACCTTATTGTGCTATTGCAGTGCAAATGACCAAATGTCTGGTTTCACAAACTTCTACTGAAGAAATAAGAGAAAACAGACATGGTGTGACTGTATTGGTCAGAATGGAATGAAGTGGTGCAATCACATCAACAGATGATACAGGAATGGCATGAAAGTCAAGTTTTTAAATTAATTCTTATGGGGCTTTTGGACAGTGACTTCCTAAGAGGTCAT
Organism: Calidris pugnax; assembly: GCF_001431845.1. Classification (NCBI taxonomy): domain Eukaryota; kingdom Metazoa; phylum Chordata; class Aves; order Charadriiformes; family Scolopacidae; genus Calidris; species Calidris pugnax. The sequence continues at coordinate 6,090,832 of NW_015090995.1, forward strand.
CTCAGTTTTCCTTATTGAAGAGACAGAAGTTAAACATTTATACCCTCAGAAAAGGCATTGTTAAAAAGATGTTGAATATGCAGTCAAATGTCCAAGTGTAAATGGGTTCGTACTATGCAGTTTTCTGAATATTCTAGCAATCACTGTTAGCATATCACTGTCTGCAAACAGAGCTATGCAAACAGAATAATGCTCTTCTCACTATCTTCCTTCAAAAGCAGAAAACAAGCTCTATCTACCCAAAAACCATTCTGATTTTAAATTGCAAATGTATATCTGGTTGTCTGGTTTTGTTTTCTGAAGAGTTACAATTAATTTAGACTTTGTAACTGCTTTTTCAACCTATTGTATACAATGAATATTTAAAGAAAAAATAAAGCTATTAAAGATGTCCTTGATTGATTAAAATTGGGCTTATAGCAATTTCAGTAATTAACAGGCCTTGAGGGAAAAAGTCTTCTATAAATGGTTTGTTGAAACCCAAAAATTCTTATAGCAATATGAAGCTCACAGTCTTTTCACCAGTGATATATTCTACAATATTCATCAGATTTTCAAAGATCTAACTATAGAAAGGAGTTCATGCATTTCAAGCATGTAAGAAAAGACAATAGCTCCTAATTAAATTTTGCATCCTTTGCTATCTTTAAAGACAGAAAAAAAGGCGCCTTATTTTTTCTCATGAGGTATATTAGACACAAAGATAAAAAGAACTGCCTCCTTTTTACAGTGCATAAGATTACTAGATTAGGCAGAGACTTTGCAGCCACAGACAGGCAGAAGGAAGTGGTCAGCGTTTGAAATATCTACTTAGATTTCCACAGTTCCAGATTTAACCAGATTTCATGGAACTGACCTTTGTATAACAGTCATTGGAACCACTTAAAAAAGAATACTTTCCTAACTGCATTTTCTTTCTATTTATATCCACTCATCCAGCATGGAAACTGGAAATTGCTCATTTGATTCCACAGCAACTTCTGAATGTCAGCTTGCACAGGGCTTGTCAGGGCACACAATGTGGTGCAGAGAGTCAACAGGAAGAGTTATGTAGCACAAAGCATGTGCGACAGCCTAATTGGGAAATCCAGATTGTTCTTTTGTATCTAAAAAACCACACGGGATACACTGTGATGACTCTTTGATTTGCTTTCTCTGCCAGTCCTGATATTTGTGTTACACTGGGAGCCTACGGCTGCAAGCTTGACATTCCTTCTCTAACAACAGCAGTTTCTGAGTGTGTTATCGCACCATCAATCCTCCAGCTCACACTACTGCAGCAGATGGTACACAGAAACCCAGGGTGTATTTGTCTGGTGAAAAAGTAAATAAAATTATATGACACTAAAATGCTGACATGAGTGGATATACTAATGAAAAGCCATTAGTTTTAATGGTGCAAAAAATTATGTTACCAGAATTCATTACATAACTGTAGAGAAAAAAAACCCACAGCTTTTAGTATAGTGCTTATGTAGTGACCTCTAAAGAGAAAAAAGGAGCTACAATGAGTCTAGATGCATAGAAAGAATGCATAAAATCATAGATAGATACATAGATACATAGATAGATAGCTGTGTTCTAACTATTTTCAAAGAAAATTTTCTCCTTATCACCGATTTATTCCAAATGAGACAGTTAAATCTATTCTAAGTCTCTTCTGCTGGATTCCAATTACTTTGATGTTCACTGCATTGTTTTGAGTTCTTTCTCAGGACTGAAGCATTTCCTAAGGTGCACAAGTCAGAGCAGGGTTTTTCATTTGGTACGAGGCCAACATATAACAAGGAACAATCCGTTTTACAGATCTGGTTGTGTGCCTGTAATGCTATACTTTATGAGCACTGCATCTATCCAGTTCTAACACCTCCAGAGTAGTTCTGGATCCATATGAACAGCATCTGAAGGACAAGTGCCTTGGCACCAACTACTTTTGGTGACATGTATTATCTATATTAGTTAAGTATAATACTTGCTGTAAAGAAGCCACTTGGCCCACAGAAGCAGCAAAACATTTCGATTTCCAAGCAGCACATAAGTCAGACAAAAAAGATAACACAAGGGCAGTGACTTTCCTCAGCTCACCCAACGCATCAGAGTCTGAGTCAGGAACAGGACCAACATCTCCTAAATACCTGCTGAACTCTCTTGGGTTTTGCAAGATGAGTAGCTCTCATAATTCCTGATAGAGAGAGCAGCTGTGTAATGCCTCTCTAAAATCCTGCAGGTGATCTAAGGAAAGAAGAATGAGCAATACACAGGCTGCTCACTCATTCCACAATGAACTAGTAATAGCAATTAAGCTCCACTCGAAGTTACCCTGGAAAATAGCAAAAAATGGAATATGGCACAATTTCTCCCATCATTAAGAAAGAAAAACAGAAAATAGCAGTATCTCCTAGTGTGTCAGGAACCCTGAATTTAAATAAATTATCATGGACATCTTCAGCGAATAGCAACTTGGAGAGGCCTTGGACATTCCTCACTGAGCCACTGAATAGAAAATAAATACACCAGCAACATAAAAAAATAGGAAACGAAATAATAAAGTTCCAGCTCTGACATAAGAAAATATAATCTAAAAATACTTCAGGTGCTTTTAGTTACATGACATCCTGATAATCAGCTCTTTCCTCATCTACTTACGTAGGTTTAATAGAAAAGTCAAGCTTCCTTCATTCTGTTATCCTCTAAAAAGAAACTTTAATCACTCTTTATTCAACACTGGGTACACTACACGCATAGGCACAAGGAGATTAGTAAAATCAAATCTCTTTGTCTGTTAATATATACAGCAGTGCAAATAAAATAGAGAAATGAGAGGAAAACACAAAAAATGTGAACAATCGAGGAGAGAATCTCAGACCAGGCAGAAGAATACTCAAGGACTTATGACAAACAAATCTCTTCAATAACCAATCTGTGGGGGGAGACCTTATCGTGCTCTATAACTACCTGAAGGAGGGGTGTAGAGAAGCGGGGGTCGGTCTCGTCTCCCAAGTCACAAGAGATAGGACAAGGGGAAATGGCCTCAGGTTGTGCCAGGATTGGATATTAGGAAAAATTTCTTCACAGAAAGGGTTATCCAGCATTGGAATAGGCTGCCCAGGGAAGTGGTTGTGGCACCATCCCTGGAGGTGTTCAAAAGATGGGTAGACATGGTCCTCAGGAATATGGTTTAGTGATTTTTTATCCCTTATTTCTTATTTATTTTTTTGTCAGAGTTAGGTTGATGGTTGGACTAGATGATCTTTAAGGTCCCTTCCAACCTAGACAATTCTATGATTCTGTGATTCTATGATTCTAATAACAGATTTCCTCACCTGTTTCTTCATTTACTGTTCACTGATGTTTTCCCTGACAATTTAAAAGAAAGGAAGGAAAATGGAAGGGAAGGATGCAAAAAGAACCAGCTTTTTGCTCAGCACTAATAGCAGAGGCAGAAGCAGATGCTGCCTCAGGGATCAACCTGTCAACCTTTCCTTTGCCTCTCCTTTTGCAGGGTATGCGTGAGCAACACCTAGAGCAGTCGTAAAGTTTATTTCAAGGGGGTTTCTAGGGGGGTTGAGTATATTTTGTACTTTCTTCTGTGACTCAGCCATGCTCAGTCTCTCCACTGATTTGTATCACAGTGTGGAGGGTAAGTTCTGTGTGACCACACAAGCACTGATGCACCAGAATAATAGAATAATTATTCCAAACACTGATTTCAGTGATTTTCTAATCACATAACTTCTGTGTTGCAACCAGTGAAATTTCACACTTTCCACAGTTCTTTATTTGAATTGTTCAGAAAAATAAGCATAATTTCATTCCCAAATCTGTTGAATTCAAATAAGTAGATGGATCATAACAGCTTAACTCCAGGCAGACAACAACTGTAAGAATCAAAACATCTCTTTCACCACTGTTTCAAAAGCTACACAGCTTTAAGGCTTGACCAAGTGCTAACACAGTACTAAAAATAAAACCCCTGATTCTTACTGGTTCGATTAACACGTACGCACACAGACACACAATATCTGTTCAAATCAGGATAACAACCCTAAAAAACGCAGGTGCTCTAAGAACAGTTTAGTTCATACACAGCCACGTCACTGAGCAATGCAATTTGCAGAAGTGCTGAGCAAAACAGGCCCTTTTGACTTAACTCTATCTATATAGCCCAGACCTGCTTCACCAGAAAGTGAAATAGTGCATTGTAAGGAACTTATATAAGGAAATTCTCTCCACAAGTTTGTTTGTTTAACTTTCTTCTTGTACCATCAATCACTCAGATGAGCTGTCTTACTTGTTTAGAACAGTCAAAGTCTAACAAGTTAAAACGTACATGAGTGGGGTGCTTTCCATGATACTTTTTTCTTTAGCCCAACTTCATTGCCTAAACATTTTCTACAGCAGTACCAGACTTGCCATTTTCTCTACACTACCTCGGGCCAACAGGGAAAGTCATTAGTTAGAGCAGTCAGTTTTCCCCTTCCCTACAGAAATCAAATGTGTCATCTCTCCAGTGCTCTCAGTCTCTGTGAGCCAACAGAGTACAGTCTTCGTAACCCTTTCAAATTGAGCAGGTTCTGCTCATAACACGGAATCTATGTAAAGGAGCTAGTTTACTGTTAATTACAATTTCTCCGTTTTTTGAGCTGAAGAAAATTAATGTGGATGTTTAAGCAAAAAAGCTATGAGCTTTCACAAAGAAGCAGCAGCCTTATGTTAAATTGTATGACTCCGGTGTTTGAATCAACCAGGCATTTCAAGCTGCCTGTAACAGGAGATACAGAGGATTTAGCACTGATAAAAAATCAGGTTACTTTTTAGGCTGAGATTTTTGAAACCCTTGTTGTAAATATCTGCTGGGATTGGGGGAATTTTTCTTTTTTAAACAAAAGAACTCAGCTTGTTAACACTTACGAAACTCATCCTACAAATTATTTTCTGTTTACCAAATATATCACGCTTATTTTTCTAAACGTTCCCCGCCCAGATATGCCCATTAACCCAGCTGAGAACAATGGACATCCATTTGGATGGAACTACTTATTTTGCAGTTTTTCAGGTTCTGTATCTACCTTTTCCTCTTGTAAGCTCTATTCAAATGATCTTCTGGGTTTTTTGTGTCGTTGCATTTTTAAAGGGCTTACCTTGTCACTCATTAGAACCTTTCCAGTGCAGCTCTGCCCAAGGGTTCTAACCTACATAGCATTCCTGCAGTCACTCGGGCACAGAAATCCTGCACTCACCTCATGAAAGACAGATCAAACAGCTTGGGCCAAAGCTCTAGCTGGTGTAAAACTGCAGGGCACTGTTATTTAAAAGAAATATCTGAAGTAGAACTCTTTTCCCAAAATGTGCATTACTCGGAGCTGGGGACACAAACATCAATGTGTTTGGAACTTGGCTACTCTCTAAACCAGGTGCTAAAAGCACAGCATGTGAGCTATGCTAAGTCACTACCCTGTTCCCCAAGGTAACTTATTGATTTTGTGGTTATACCACAAATTATGAACATGCATATAATCCAAGCTATCAGGCTGATTTACATGATGTTGATGTTCCATTAATTTCTTTTCTATAATTAAGTTCACCTCAGAAATGAAGTTGCAGAATTTAGTGCAGCACACAGAACAACCAGGCTTTGAAGTTTAATCTTGCCTAAACCATGATACATTTTTGTCAGTGAAGATTATAACATTTATGCTGCTTTTCACTTGTCTTAACAGATTTACTGCTTTCCTTCTACTGCCTTTCCTGAGGACCACAGTATTCTTGTCATTCTAATGTCACAGTTAAGTTTTCAAGTGTAGGTTTAATATTTTAAGTTTTACTTGTATGAAGATGGAAAAAATACCTAAGTACGGATTTTTGACAAACTACTCATTGGTACCAGTTCTGCAATGAACTTTAGGGAGGAAGCACAGGTTAGTGTGTAGATAAGAAGCCAAGTAGAAGCCAAATTCTGAAATCTGGCCTGCTTATGGCCCCAGGAAACACTCAGGTTCTTACTATACAAGCTTCTTTACCTTTTTAGGGGTTAGATTTAAATGGACATGGTAACATCTTTTGTAACTCTGTAGAGAGTTTTTTGATCCTAATATTAATTTTTCAGTACGAGGAACCCTTCAAATTATTACCAGAGATTAGAATCATTAAGATCAGCAAATCTCAAGAAGTTTAGTGTGTTGTTTTGGATGAGATGACAGCATTAAGAAGGTGACAGTATAACCTGAGTACTTCAGTGAAAAGTACATTAAACACATGTGAAAATTAGTTGGATTAGGACTATTGAAAGAGAATTAAACCATCTCTAATAAGTGTTACTAACATACTGAACTAATTACTTATGATGGGTCTTAACGGCAAGCAGATCAAGGAAACATGGCAAAAGTCATCACAATGTCCCATAACCAGAAGCCTGGGTGTGAGATGCTGCCAGCTGAGTTTTCAGCCATGACCCATATCCCCAGGAGGTCAGAAGTGAAAAAAACTGAAGCGAATGAGAGACATTTCTGTGTAAATGTCAGATACATTAAGGCACCCTTTAGAGTTTTAGAGCTGTTAAGTTCTTCAATACACATAGCCAATGAAAATTTTCTCAAAATTCAAGCTCTAAACCCTTAATCATTAGTGAGCAGTTACAAGTTTTCTAAAAACAGCCAAAATGTTCAGTCAAAGCATCATCCCAAATTAAATTATCTATATTTAAAGCTCGAGACTTAAAATTGCATATGAAACAACCCTATTTTTCTGGTCTTATCAGCTTTCCAAGTGACTGTCAAATTGTACTGGAAATGTAAGGTATCCTATTAACTGGGAATAAAAGAAGGCTGCACTGAACTGAGGGGTTATGGCTACATATTTCAGTAGACTGATTGCATTGACTCACACATTGATGCATTGTTCAAACACCTAACATTCAGCAAAGGATGAAAACACATATAAAAGGCAAATGCCTTTTGCAGAGGCAGTGTCATGGAGTAGAGTGGATTCTGAGCAAGTATTTCATGTGCACAGTCCTTCTGTGCACTTTACCATCACGCTCACTTTTCTATTGCTGCACTTTGCCTTTCACACAGATGGATATTTTGAGGAATTTGCTAAGGAATTTGCAAGGCCAGAACAGTGCATGAGCTTGAATCTAATTTGGTTTGTGTGAATGGCACCAAAAGTTTGAGCAAAAACTTTCTTTTGCTCTTTCCAAATTCTGTTTCTTCAAGTTCATTTTGAATAAATAATTTCTATTGTCTACATATCTCATGCACTTCTGAACTATCTGTCTAACTCTACATTTGCTACAGAAATTCTTCCAATACAAGCTCATAGAAACGTCTACTAGCTCCAGGCTTTATCCTACACACAATAGTCAGTCTGATGTCAGGACTACTTATGTCACTATTTATATCAAATCAGAAAAAAATTAGAAATGGGAATTTCCAGTACAAGAGATCTGAAATTTTTTGATCCCCTTAATCAAGTAAACCTTGGTTTCATCTCATCTTGAGCTTTAAGTCCACCTAAAATTCAAAACAGTCAGGGGTAGCTTATCCTCAAGTACTAAAATAACAAATAAAAATTACTTTACATTAGGAAAAGGTAAATTGTCTCCTTCTAACACAGTTAAAATATTAACAATTATTCTCCAGAGATCTATTTATTACACAGGAACAAAACTGACACCTGGCTAAGAATCATAGAATGGTCCAGGCCAGAAGGGACCTCCAAAGGTCATCTAGTCCGACCTCCCCGCAGTCAGCAGGGACACCTGCAACGAGACCAGGTTGCCCAGGGTCTTGTCGAACATCACCTTGAATATCTCCAGGGAAGGGGCTTCAACTACCTCCCTGGGCAACCTGTTCCAGCGTTCCACCACCCTCATAGCAAAGGTCTTTTTCCTAATATCCAATCTAAATCTGCTCTTCTCCAACTTAAAGCCATTGCCCCTCATCCTGTCACTGCAGGCCTTTGTAAACAGAATCTCCCCAGCCTTCCTGTAGGCCCCCCTCATGTACTGGAAGGCCACTATTAGGTCTAAGAAGAACTTATTATATGGATTTTTATGACAATGACTCCAATTAAGCTTTAAAGTTCAAATGTAATTGATGGAGAAATGCCAAGGGAGTGGCAAATTGCAATTTTTGTTACTGCTTCTCTCCCAGGAGGTACATTCCTTTTCAACTCAGCAGATCGCCCAGTTGCATATCTGCTTACTCTTTGATGGCTGTATTATGACAGCAGAGAAATGTGGGGGGAAAATGGTTGGAATGAGATAATTACTGCAGAATGCAAACACATTGCGTACAGGCTCTAACACAGTAAGAGCAGGAATTTTTTTCATTTCTTCCTTATATTGAAAATATTTATTTCCTGGATATCACGTGTGTTCTCTTAGTAGCACTGCCTTGGTTTATTGCATCCTCTCAGGTTAAGAAGATGGAACATACATTGCCATTGGTGTCAAAGAATGGAAAGGATTTGTTCTGTTCTGCTAAACAATTATGAGATCAGCACAGTTTTTACTGAGACATTGGTTAACACAATCAAACCAATTGATTGTGCAATTCTAACAGTCTAATACCCGAACAGTTCACGTACTACACTAGTGCTATTATCAGTTCATGTAAAAAAAGGCTAAGGCTCACATTCTAAGTAAGAATTTCAAACATCAATTCCTTTTAAAGCCCTAAAAAACTGTTGTCACATGCCGCTCAGACTAGTGAACCTTCCACACCCCTCAAATCAAATATGATATGTTGTCTTTCTTTCTGTAAGGCAACATTATAAAGCCACCCACATGTATTCAGCACTATTGTTTGCCCTGTAGCATCAATCACAGACAAATCATTCCAAAGCACCTCCTGTTCAAGGAAGTCAGTGGCTCTCGTGGTCAAAGAAATAAAGTAGCCAGCAGAAGTCATAGCAAGACCCATTACGGACCCTGTTGCAGGCAGTTTGTGCTTTTCAATATTGGTGAAAACAACAACTGAAGTGAAATAAAGGGAGATAATACCAAATGGACTTGACACTCCTTTTCATCAGGAAAGCTATGAAAGGCTGCTGTTTTCTCTCTCTAAATATTATTTTAATGTTTCTAAGTTCACTGCCATGAACTTTGATAAGAACATGCAATTTACTTAAATGCTTATTAATGGACAAGAAAATCCAGATCTAGTTATGAGAATGAAGATAAGAAATCAAGCATATACAATCTGAGGCTATCCAAAAGGGTCTCTCCTGTATTATTGTTTGATTTAGTGACACAAACTTTATAAATTTTGCAGTTCAAAAGGAATGTGCATTAATAATACTAAAAGACAGATATACCTCTGCTAGTTAATGCTCCAACAGACATGCATTTTTTAAAATATTCTGACACTGGAGCACCAGTGTCATACCTTTGCAAATGTCATCAGTCATGTTCTTTCTACTTTTAAATTACCTCACCTACCTTTACCAGTACCATTGCTTTAAGACAAAGAAACCAAACCATATTATTTTAAAATCCTAAAGAATAATTTGTATTATCATAAAGTGTCATGTCTTAAAAGTTACTTAAAATGTTATCAAGCTTGCAGTCAAAAATCTTGAAACTGTCTCCAACAAGCAGCAATGTTTGCAAAAAAAAATAAAAATAAGATGTCATCATGAGAAGAAATGAAAAGTAGGATAAGAGTGCTGTGTCACATAGATACAGCAGCAGATGGGAAAAAAAACAATTGGTCCCTGCAGCTGGGCAGCCCTCACACATCAGTACCTTCTGTACCCTTGACTTTGTAACTAGCAATTGGTGGACAGGACAGAGTAGCAAAGATGGAGCTCCTCTTCCAAAAAAAAAAAAAAAGGGGCCTTGTCATTTTTTATGTTTTCCTCCATTATATTATGTATTTTATCTGTGCAGGAGGTGGTACCAGAGCAGGTTCCCTGCACCCAACACGATGTGCTGTGAACTCCAGGGAGAGCCTCAGCACAGCCCAGAGCCTCCTAGAATGCTTTAGTACACAACCTCTCTGAATGTGGCCTTTTTACTGATAATTGGCAGATTAGCATGACTGCCTTGGTACTTCTGGCTGATCATTCATAGTAGAGAATGTAAATTAAAGGCAAAGAAAAGTGGGGTTTGTTTGGATTTTTTTTTAAAGAAAAGGTCAGAGATTTAGATCAGTCAATAATTTAGAGGAAAAACAAAGAGACAAAATCCTCAGAGACTCCATGTAGACACAAACAGCAAAACACTACAACAGTAAGAATTCAGAAAGACAGGAATTACTAAACACAGGCTGAAGTCTGGGATATTTAGAGCTTTGACTCATTGTCATTAAGACAACTCATTATGCCTGGAAATCATAGCTGTGTCCAAAGGGATAGCCATGCTGTTCCTAACCGCCTTCAGCATAGTCCCTTCTCTTTCAGTGTCTTCTGAAATGTTCAACACTTTTACCCATCGTTCTTATAATATCCATCACCTTGGTCTTCAGCATCGTCACCTAAGACTGACTTTGTGAAGTGGGAAAAACCCTGCCATGGTTAGAATTGCGTGCATCAAATGCACAACCAAGTCACAGCATTGCTGTGTAACCTGACACACATTTACTGGAGGGAGAGTTTGAATTTTCTGCCTGCCCCAATAAAAGTTTAGCATGGTGCTGCCCTGGACTACAAGGAGACCAGAAAACTTGTTTTTTCTTAAATATTCACAGTTCTTCTCAAGACTTGTTCTCTGATAAACTGTGAATTAGCCTGTCTTTTCCAGACAGCATCTAATATACTAGTGTGGGTATCTCACACTTACTTGCTTGTACAAATACAGTGTGTCCAGCCCTAAATATCTCCTTACCCAGTTTCACAGTGCCTTATTAACAGAGCAGATGATGAGGAAGTCTTTCTTCTAAATCAGGAAGATGAAAGGATTTAAAATTTTGAGTACCCCTAGAAGGATGTTTGGGTTATTTCTGAGCACAATACTGGATCGTATTTCTTAAATGAAGTGGTATGCAGGGAAACGCCCGGTCTGTGAGTCCTCACCAGCGTATGTGTATCAGGTGTCAAAGACTAAGATTCCTACAATTACACTGTAGCAGAAATGTAGGTCTCTAGGAGGTTGTTCAGGCACTTAGACCCTATATGTGTACAACTTAGATGGAAAGAAAGGGGCTTGTGCCTGTGATAGTACTTAAGTGCCCTAAACATGCTTTAGAGTTGACAAGTTCCCTCCCCCACATGAACTTAAAATATACTTTGCACATTCCTGTGACCTCCATTTCACTCTGCTGTAGAAGATAGCCCCCAATTTCAAAGATAATTTCCATCCAAATTTTCTGACATTGGTTTCTCATCTGTCATCAGTGCTTGAGGTTACTGTGCCCTTTTCCTTTATATTTACAGCATGAAACTTTTTTGGTTCAATTTCCTTTGCATGAAATATAAATGCAGCAGCAAATAAGAAGTAATCTAATGTCAACAGAGAAGCAGGCAGTGTAACAATGTTTTTTAACTGTATGAAACAAATGAAATGGAGCAGCTCGCATCAACAGCATGTTTAGCTTATTTCAGTGGCCCTTCTTAATTAACCCTTTAGAAAACAGACAAATGCATTACATAAACCATATACTCAGCAGACGTAGGTCGTAGAACAATCTACAGACCCTGAAAGTTTGCAGATGCACTGGGAAAAGTACTGCCAAAATTTCACCATCCTTTTGGCTGTATAAATACTTCCAAAAACACAGGGAAAATATTGCCATGTGTTAACTATTGATATCTGCTCTTATACAGTGAATCATCCTCCAAAGTAGCATCAGGGTAGATATATATTCAAAACTGTCATTGCAAAACTTCATTCCTTTATATATGCAACACTAACGATGCTGAATATACTGCAGCGTAACAGAGCACGTAAGGAAGAACTAGTTCTTTAGTGGAATGTGTTCTCAGCACATAAAAACCCTATTAATAAGAAAGGCTCAATATTTTTTTCCTCACCTTTTGTTCTCTTTTTTTGCTCCTGTTGTTCCTCCTACTTTTTAAGTCTCCTTAGGCATCAGTAGGAAAAATATTACCCATAAAGATCTGAAGTGGCCACAGCAACTGCATAGCGATGTGAGCTGCAAGATCTAGGTCTGGATGCCAGACTGTTTCTCACTTTTTGAGCCATCTAACTCTAGCAAGGAAGTTAGAGTTACACCAAATGTAAGGCACAGCAATGTGTGCATCTAGCCACTGCCCTCATTTAATTGGCACAGAAAATTGCTTGAGGTGTTTGGGACTGCAATTAAGGCTAGTAGACTCTAGAAAAATGGTCATTGGTGGTGGAGGGATTTTTAAAATTATTTTTAAGAAACCAAACTCTTTCTCAACTAAAAACTCATGGGCCTAATTAGAGATTAATTAAAGTTACTTGCTGCTGCTTAGTTGAATTACAGCTCAGTAGACATATTTTAAGTGGCAGGTATAAAATTTAGCCTTTACTATCTCTCCCTTTTGTCTCTGCTTCCAACAACCAGAACTTCCCAAATCAGCAAACTCATTCAATTCAAATTAGAATAATTGTCCATCCAATAACTGTCCATCTCAGCCTCACAGCTTGTAGATTCCCTCTGCAATTTGGCTTAAGGAAACAAAATTAATTTTAAGAAAATAACAGCCTGCCATTGTTACCACGCTGTGGCTTGTGATCCTGCTCTTTGGTATTACAGTTACTATACTGGGAATTTCCAGCTACATGTACAGAGCTAAAAAGAGGGAGGTCATTGCACCAAAACAACAGGTAAATTAACTAGTTCGGTCTACAAATCTGAGATTAAAATCTTATATGAAAAATGCGGATAGCAATAATTCATGTAGCAGCTATGAGTGAGACACGGAGGTTCATTTCCATTTTGACACCCAAATGGCCAACAGATTTTTCAGAAGTGCTCAGGCTGTCACCAAGCTCTGCACAAGCCATGGTTAAGAAGCACAGAGCTTGTCTGCAGACATCTAAGGTTTGCATTGTGAGACAACCAAGAATCATGGAACACTAGGTCAAACACATTCCTCCATAAAATTTAATGAAACACACACCTGAGTGTTACATTTAACATTTGATCTAAATTAGAAAATCCCCAAAAACATTGTCTCTTTAATTTCAGTTATCCATTTTTTGTTTTAATACTTTTCTAGACAAAAGCAGCATGCACAATTTCAATTTCAATGTTTATGTGGTTCATTTTTATTAAGTTGGACACCATTGTGTTTATATTGTCTGGTTATTTGGGTTTAGTAAGTCAGCAGAATGTTCTTTTGTTGGTTTTGGTAGTTATTTTTGGGAGACGTTGTTTTGATTTAATCAGATTGTTCTACAATCCTGTTGTCACAGCAACAGTGGACATAACTAGTTGACACAATTTTTTCCTCCAAACCTTCAGCACCATTCAGATTGCAGATTGAATTTAATAAGCCAATTTGACAGCCTACTTGAATCCTAATTGCAAGTTTTCCTAATAATATGACATTATCCTTTTCAGTACATTCTGAAAGATTTCAGTAAATTATTTTCCTATAGACTAGAGTAGTGGTTTTTCTTTGCTTAAATATATGTTAGGTGCTTTTCTCCCCTTCAATTTCAGAGAAGTATTCAACCTTGTAAATTTAGATCATTTGCTGACATTTTAAAAGAATTTTCAGGCTGGAAACATTTAGAGCTATTCTGTGTTTTACAGTGACAGGGCTGGATTTCTGATATTATACAGTAAGGACATATGCTTTTGGAGTTTTTTAAGGAAGAAAAGCCATTCAATCTAACAGATTTCCCACTGACTTTATAGACTGAACTTCTAAGCAGTGAATATATTTTAAGTATGAACATATTCACCACAAAACAAAAAACTCTTAGTGCAGTGCACTCCTTGAAAAGAACACAGCAGTTTCAAGCTGACCAGCCCACTCTTTTATACCAGAATACCCTGAATTAAAACATCTCTCTTTAAAAGGTTCCGGCACTAGGTGGTAACAGCTCCACAGCATTCTCAAAGATAACCACGACACTGAGGTAAAGCACTCCCATAATTGATACAGGTGGATCATGCCACTATCATAGCATTCTTCATAACAACACAAGATTAGAAAGCAACGTTGATTACAAGACCTCTCATTTTATGTTCTTTTAATTTTTACAGAGACAATTTTTCCATAGTGAAAACCAGAATAAAGTACCCTGAATTCTTTCCCCCGTAGAAGAAGTACACGTTGAATAAATTCATTATTTAACTGGGATGCATTACTCTTTCTGATCTCAGTCTAAAATCCTATCCTGTAAGCTTGAAAGTTACCCATCTCAACTGCAAAAAATAGAGTCTCAGGTAAGTCAAAGAAACAACTTGAAAGAAAATAATCTAAAAGTTAAGCAAAAGGTAGTAGGCCAGGTTTTCACATGGTGTGCAGCAGGCCAGTGGCAGTGATGATAAGTTGGTTTACATCAGCTGCAGATCTGATAGCTTCACTTTACAATACTCCAGTGGACATGCAGTGTAACATTTCAGACAAACATTTCAGGGCTGTCAAATAAAGAGACTGTTGCAGGTACATGACAAGTAGTCTTTGCTGGAAAAGCACTCTTTTGTACTACCACAAATAGAGCCCAGGAGACCGAGAGCTGGAAAGCACCAACCACAAGTACTGCAGTAACTCACAATGATGGGGAGTCCCTCATAGAGCTGGGCTGTAGATGAATTAAGAACTTTAAGAGAGACTGTCAGTCACAATCTGCCTGGAAAACTGAAATAACTGTTCTCATAAATTCACCCACTTCAGCAGCTTAATGTCTGTTTATTATGTGAACTATTTTTATTTTGCATTGAATTTAATTTGTGCATACTTAAATAATGTATGTATTCCACCTTCTGTCCCTTAGTGTAGCTGGTACCAGAAAAGAGGAGGTAGCCAGAGACACCCCATCCCTGGAAGTGTTCAAGGCCAGGCTGGATGAGGCTTTGAGCAACCTGCTCTAGTGGGAAGTGCCCATGCCCACAGCAGTGGGGTTGGAACTCAATGATCTTTAAGGTCCTTTCCAACTCTAACCATTCTATGATTCTAAGGGAGACAAGAACAAAGAGGGGAAAAAAAATAATCTCCACATTTTCAGTTTTGTGGATTTAATTACATCTTTAACATTAACTTAATTCCAGTAATGATACTGATATTTGGTATTAAGCTGTCAGTAATCCTTAACCATCATTTTGAATCCATTTAAGAGTATCAGATTAAGAAATCAAGCTATTGCATTAAGCATTATTATACCTCAATGACACCCAGCAAGCATAGTCACGAGCTAGACTGCTACGGCAAGACGCACACTGTAGACAGGGAGCAAACCACCCAGGTTCTTCTCCAAGCCCCTGACATGTAAGCCAAAGGCAAGGCTGGGGAAGAAATGGTAGAGCACAAGGAGAGAGAAGGGGACATTACTGATCAGGACCACACAGTACAACACAACTCAGAAGAAGCCTAATTTGTCAGGAGACAAAGATTTTAAGGAGCTAGTGATGTGTTGGGACAGATGATTACAGCGACCTCCTCCTGTCTTGTGTTCACTCAAAAAATCTAGGAAACAAAGGCTGGGAACCAGCTTTTGAAGCCAAATAGAACATTGCCTAATTCATTGTACAAGAAACAAGAAAGCATCCCAGGGTACCAAAGGCATCTTACAGTCTTCCCATGCATAGCAAGTAAATATAAAACCTGAACTCCCAGAGTCTCATTGCACTGACCTCGCACACGTGGAAACAAAAGCCTGTTTTGTCCTCGCTTGACTCCTACATCTCACTAATTACGTTGTGTAGAAAATAGATGTTTTCCTAACTGAAATACTACTTGGCTACATCATTCCTCTTAATTTCCTGTGAGTACTATGAACATTGAATAATTATCCTGAAAGTGGCTTCACAACAGGGGCAGGTAAGGTCTGTTTTGTCAATGATCCACTGACTATAAAAAGGAACCGCTAAGTCCTCTATCAGTACTAAGCAGTAACGCTCCAGTTCATTTTCTAAATGATTCTAAAAAAAGTAGTTCCTATTCACACTGACTAGATAATGTGTTCATTTCAGCATACTATAAACCTTAATATTTTGTTTCCTCTTTAAATAAAACTGGTCGGTAAGTCAATCAAATTAATATATTATTTACCCTCTAGCTTTTCCTGAATGGCTACATGTAAAGCCTGTGCGTGCACATGTGTGTATATATTTGGTTATAAAAGGGACTACAGTTTAGGGCTTAAAAGCTCCTAAAATCTCAAAAACCTATTAAAAGCTTCGGTTAAATTTGTCCTACAACTTCCACATTTGGTGTGCAGTGTACTACACAGGATTTCATAACAATAAGGAAGGTGGCAAAAAAACCCCCATGGTCTGAAACTAGTTTGTCATTTAAAGTCTAAATCAATTTGTGACCTTTTCTAGTGAATTTCTTGTTTGTGAAGTTTATGAAATTTTTTTCTACCCAAGATTTTTTTTCAAAACTGCAGCTTATTTGTTGTAATAAGTATTTAGTGACATAGAGCCACCACACCATCAGCACATATAATTTTTTTTTTTACTAATAATACCAGTATTTAAATTTGAAAGGTCCTTTTGTAATTTTGTATGAAAATTATGTTATATAGACTTTTTCAATTACACAGGAGTGGATTATGAGTTTGCTAACCTGAGCCTGCAATGATAAAGTGTTATCCTGAACAAAAGGAATAAGGGCCTTGAACAGAAAAAGCCAAAAATTCTACGAGTCTTCTGCCCTTTCAAGGAAAAATGATTATGCCTTGTACCTCTAAAGCATCAGAATTTGACAACAACTAACATCAGGTCACTCTAAGGAAAAGACTGGAAGTGGTGCTTTTTGCTAGCATTTTTCAAAAGGAAAAATTGCCTTTTAACACACAATACTCTTTTCAAGTCACAAAGCACACTGTATTCTTGTAGTATTAGATGATTTGATAAGAGAGACGTGTGAAGTCATTCTGAGTGTACCTACTGTGCAGTCAAAACAAATCACAGAGGGCTTTATACAGAATTTCAGGTTTCTTTTAGACTAACCAGTTCAGATACTAAGAGCTCTGTCCTGCAGAAAAAAAAGTCTAATTTAACCTGGTTTTGGCTAAGATTTTGCAGTTTGCAGTGAACTCTGTGCTGCTACAGTGAGATTCAGAATGCCTGAGCTTGGTGTATCACACCATAGTTACTGGTTTGACTTTGGGTGTTCTTTCTTGGTCTTTCCCTGCTTTTTTGTGTTGAATTACTTGAGAACAGAGCTCTTGAAAAAGCTTATTTAGCTTACAAAATAGTGTATGGATCTCTGCTGTTGCAGAGAATTAATTCAAATCAATATGAGAGTGATGGATCTTAATGATGTTTCACAAATTTGCATCTGCACACTTAGGAATCAATTCAAGGTAACTGAATGAATTTGTATAATTTCATTTTTAAATGAGACCCAATTCCCTATACCAGTGATTTTCTTATCTGTTGTTCCTGTCAGACTCCACTACTAAGGCTCTTCAGCTTTCTGTGCTATTACCTTCTTAGTTATCCAATTAAATAAAGACTAATCAGCTTATTTAATAAGATAGATTACAGTGTCTTTACTGGCCTAAGTTTGTGACAAAGATAAACACAGATATTTAAGATGCATAATGTGTTGTGTTAAAGTAAGCAACAGACTACCTATTATCTGGAGATTGGCAGGCGTCTGACTAACCAATGCGTGCTTCTATGTGTTTTTTGAGGGGAAAAAAATGCTCTGAGGATCAGTTGATCATATCATTCACATTTAAACCTAGAAAATGGAAAAGACAGATAAAAAGGTCATTCAGCAGATCTTCCATATTAAAATGAAATTGAAAAAACCCTTTACATACAGCCTGTTTGTAAACATCCTAATTGGTTTTTACAGAATCTAGGACCAGTATTTGCAGAAAAGAGTGACAAAATTCTTGAGAAATTGAAGCAGCCAGAAGCTGATTTCCAAATATGTATTTTTTTAAATATGTACCTCTGTTCAGGTTTTCCCCAACTAATCCATCTGGTTAGATAAAAAAAGATTTGTAAAGATAGAATTACATGGAATTAATGCTGATGCTGTATCTGACAATCTATCAGTAAAATGTGATGTTTTGTCACTAGCCTAGCGTATGATTTTTCTGGTTTTTTCCCCTCATTGTCCTGACTGCCATCTTGTCTCATACAACAGCCCCAGAATCAGTCCAGCTCAGACCAGTTTGTGGCGACAAGCTGAACCCCACAGAAAAAGAGAAGAGGCAGGAAAGACTGGCTCTAACAATTTGTAACAACCACAAAAACTTATTTTTTCTGTCCTGTTATAAATCCTTGACAAGCCACTAATTTCTCAAGTCAACGAAGCAAGTAATTTTCAAAAGCAAGATCTTCCATTTATTCTGGCCATATTATCTGGCCTATGGAAACCAGTGGAAAATCAACACCTACCATTTGAAGGAAACTGTGGGGCTTAGGCTCTGCATTTTTGCAAATTACAGGATTCTTTTTTTCTTTATTTCAATGACCAAGTCACTGATTAATAACAGAAGATCTTATAATCTTCAATAAGTTTTTTGGCCTTGATATGAAAAGTTCTAAAGCAATGTAGCATTTTCCTTCAAAACAGTCATGTTGGCAAAGATGAATGTTTCAAACTCTGTTTTGAAATATATCTACAGTTAAGCTCCAAAGAAATCGTTGAACATAAATCAAGACAGACTTGGATCCACTTAGTTTATTTTGATGAGAACTCCAGAGTAAATATACTGTGATGTTGCTAACAGGAGTGACACCCTGTGTGGACACAACTGGAAGCGTAGGTGCATACTCAAACTTGACAAACTGTTTCTTCTCAAGGGCATGAGAGGCAGCAGCAAGGTTATGTACAGTATTTATGACGGGATCCCACAGATCTTTCACATATCCCCACAGAAGTGATGTAGGGCCATACTGAAGAACAATTTTAGGTTGAAGAGATGATGATGTGTTGATTTATTTATTCCTAAATAATTTCTTTTATTTATTCCTAAACTATGTTCATAGCATTTCTGGTAAGGTCTCATCAATCTGCCCTTTGAAGACAGAACTGAGGAACCCAGATGTCCACAGGTAAACACTCTTTAAAAGCAAGGAGATGCTTAAAACCAAATCACAGTGGTTGTGTAAAGAGATAAAAATCCTTCCACTTCTGAAAATCATAACTTTTATCACTTTCAGCATCATTAAGTGTCCACCACACTCTAGGACAATTTGATCAGTTAAGGAGATCATTCTATTAACTTAAATACTGTCTTTGTGATATGAATGTACTTTCAGATTGAGATTCTGATTAAACATTAATACAGTGATTTTTTTGTGGGGGTGGGAGGGCTTGCTTGCTTGTTTGTTTTTGTAACCAGTAGGTTCCATAGAGTAAGCCTTTAAGACCTATCTTTTCTGTCATTTGCACCAGGGCAAATAAGAAGTAAGAAAATTCATGGAGATCAGTTACCAGAGTTACATAACTCATTTGAGTAAGAGAAAATAGACTTATTTTCCATCATTCTGTGGCTTAGTCCTATAACAGTTCTCCAACAATTTTGCTAGGCAAAATCTGTGTATAACTGCTGAAAAGTCTTTTTCATATGATTCAGTGATAAACTGAATCAGAAAAATGACAAAAATAGTTAAAACTGTGTCAAGAAAGACCTTGGGGTGATGAACTCGCCCTTTGATAAAAGCAATAGATAGCCAAATTTTGCTATTTTACTTGTAAAAGTTTCTGAAGATGTTTCTAAAGTTTACTTACTTCATAGTCTCAGAAGGGAACGCTTCATTACCTTTGCTATCCTACTGGTCTCAGTCACTGTAACATAAGCCTGTATTTTCCTATGGCATGATTAAACACAATGTTTAAGACTTAAATTAATCCATTAATATGACAAATGAGAAAATGAAAACTCTCTTTTTTGGAAAAAAAATAATTATCAAACAAAGCCCAGTGTATAATAACGCATCAGGAACATCTTTTTCATTTTATAATATTAGAAGCTAACTCAGTGGGAAAAAAATCATTATCAAAAATTATTCTGGACTATGTCCCTCAAACAACGTAAATGGAATACCAAGGCACAAAATCAGTAAAGCTTCATTTGGATATAAATTCTTTCCTCTGAAAAATGTTTTCAAGGTGCTGGAGTGACAGTTAATGAAATGCTAG
The DNA here is from genome assembly GCF_001431845.1 of Calidris pugnax. Classification (NCBI taxonomy): domain Eukaryota; kingdom Metazoa; phylum Chordata; class Aves; order Charadriiformes; family Scolopacidae; genus Calidris; species Calidris pugnax. The sequence continues at coordinate 6,111,049 of NW_015090995.1, forward strand.
TTACATATTTCTGCAACACATATTTCAGAAGTGACATAGCTTTTTCTCTTCCCTAAAAAAACTTCAGCTACTCTGAGGAGTAAGTGTAATTAAGGATTTCTGTTGCAAATCCACTACATACAGTTTATTCTATATGTAGTTTCATAGCTGTATTGCTTGAGGAAAACATTAGATGGAAAGTATGTAACAACTGGATATAAAGAATGGATCATCCATTTGACACTTGAACATAATTATGTTAATTTTCCACAGGTTAAACATTCACAGTCTACTTTACAAATTCAGATGCAATAATGTCAATGCACTCCTAACACAGATTTGTTTCCTCTTCTCTTGAATTACAATTCTTATTATCTTTACTCAGATACTTCCTAATCATAATTTGTAAATCAAAGTCCCCAAAGGGTCTGCAGGTTCTGCTTCTGGCCAAGCAGGGCTTCCAACCAACTCAGCAACTCAGCACACATATGCCCTCCAGTACCATAAACTAATGCTACTCCCAGTGCCCCAGGATAAAATGAATTTAATAGCTATGCAGCAAGTTGATTCTAAAGATAGTATATTATAGATAATATGCCAAGAACTCGATGATGTGCAATCTTTCTGCCATCAAGTCCCACTTACTGTGAATCCAGAGTCAGACAAAAACAGGGAAGTTGTGTATTTCAGATCTAATGCAATCGCCTAAAAAGCCCTATACCCAATCACACCATCTTTGTTAGCCTCTCACAAATAGCAAATAAGATGCATGCATCTTAACCAATCTTTCTAATGTAAGAGATCATCAATAATCATGTACTGGAGCATGAAAGCAATGATAATACTTTCATATACTCAACATGAACACTATTTCTGTGTTTCGGTTTCTTTTAACAAGACCTGTTAAAAGCTCATATTTGATCTAGCACACAGTTATTGATTACCGTGAATACAACTGCAGAGTCTTTTATCCAAGGCTATGAATTAATTTGCATCAGTGTGCCTTTCCTTCCTGATACTGTATTATGACAGTCCTTCAGAAAATACTTTCAAAACCACAAACTAAACAAAGAAAAAAACCCACCCCAAACAGAAAGAAGGAAGAAGTCACTTCATAGAATTATAGAATCATACGGGGTTGGAAGGGACCTCTGGAGATCATCTAGTCCAACTTCGCCGCCGGAGCGGGTCTACCTACAGCACGTTGCACAGGAACTTGTCCAGGCGGGTTTCGAATGTCTCCAAAGAAGGAGACTCCACCACCTCCCTCGGCAGCCTGTTCCAGTGCTCTACCACTCTCACAGTAAAGAAGTTCCTCCTCATGTTTAGGTGGAACTTCTTATACTCAAGTTTGTGCCCATTTCCTCTTGTCCTGTCACTGGGCACCACTGAAAAAAGACCAGCCCTGTCCTCCTGACACCCTCCCTTTACGCATTCATACGCATTAATTAGATCTCCCCTAAGCCTTCTCTTCTCAAGACTAAAAAGACCCAAGTCCCTCAGCCTCTCATCATAGGAGAGATGCTCCAGGCCCTTAATCATCTTTGTGGCCCTTTGCTGTACCCTCTCCAGCAATTCCCTGTCCTTCTTGAACGGGGGAGCCCAGAACTGGACACAGCGCCCTCACCAGGGCAGAGAGGCATGATGACCTCCCTTGACCTGCTGGCGACGCTCTTCTTGATGCACCCCAGGATGCCATTTGCCTTCTTGGCCACAAGGACACATTGCTGGCTCATGGTCATCCTGTTGTCCACTGGTAACAGGAGGTTCAACTTGGAACACTTCTACAGAGTTAGGTTGATTCCTAGTTATAGTTCTGTGCTTCACAATCAAAGCTCTTATAAATGTAAAATAAAGTGTATACAAAAGCTCTCAGAACAGTGAACTAACCAGAAGCAGTATTTACTTTACAATGAGGCAGAAGTAAAAAACTTTTAATTTAAAATTTTATACCTTTTTTTTTTTAAACTAAAATCAATTCATCTGGGAAAAAAAGCAGAGTCAATATTTTTTAAAAAAAGAGATACAAGCACAAAAATGAAATCAAGTGAGTTTTGCCGAGTTAAAGCATCTCATGTAAGACCAGAGCTTAAGCATCTCATGTCAGGCCAGAACTTTTTTGTTGTTGTTTGTCGTTTCAGAAGAAAATCCCTAAACAAGCAGTTAATATTTTTCAATCCAACTGACCAAAAATTATTTTGTCTTATTCTTGGTTCAGCTTCCGGAAAGAAATTCAGTATTTCACACAGCTTAAGCCATCTTATGTCACATTGTTAAGATGTGTCTAAGGATTGATTTTCATGAAAAACAGAGGAAAAGCAACTTTTTAGCAATGAGGCTTTAGGAGATCAAAAATCTGTCTCTTAGATTTACTGTAGGGCCTTTGCACAGGACTGGTCAATCTCGGAGGTCAATCTCTCCAATGCGAGGTATCCAATATTAGATTTTAAAATCTATATTTAGAAACCAAAATCTTTGGACTGATTTTTAACGAGATGAGCATTTCTTGCCTAACTGCAAAAACTCAAGTTCAAACAATTTGACTTACACTCTCTTTTCTATCAATGTCAGGAAAATGAGAAATAAATGTAAATGTAAAATGGGAAATAGAAGACTGCTGAGCTTCCCAAATGCACTGTGAGGATAAAGTGTCAAGTCTGATGAATCCTACTATGATGTACATCGTGAAAAGCTTATCAATAAAATATCAGGAAGGGATTAGAGGCAATGCCGCTGTAACAAAGTGGATTAAAATAGTTCTAACTGCTTTGAAAAACACCTTTCCTTTTCCATCTGCAGTACCTTCTCATATCCAACCAACCATCTCTCACACATGTATCATTACTCTCCCCAAGTAACAGAACTACAGACAAAGTATTACTGCTTTTCATAACATTTCTTGCAGTAATTGACTAAAACTCTAAGGGAAATGTCACTGTTATGTGGGAGAACTCTGGAGCTGTAAGCTAAAACAAGCCCACTGGCTTCACTAATCACGATAAGACTAAAGCTACAGTTCCTCAGGATCACAATTAAAATCTGTCTGTCTGTCCATACCATCCATCCACTTTTGTTATAAAAGATGTCCTTTTGGTATCTAATAACTTACGTAGGAAACATCAATCAATCCATGTAAACAGATTGGTTTCTGTAGCATCACCAGCCACCACTTGAGTTTGGCCTGGGAAACATTCATCAGTGCTTGCTGTCTCTGACATGAACCAGTTTTAGTTTCCAGTAGTTGAGCTACAACTCATGCAGCAAAAGAGAGCAATTAAGAATAAAATTTATCAGGATACTAAAGATGACATGTGAGTGTCAAGGCTGCTGATCATTAAATGAAGTGAGGAACTGGCAGGTAGGATAAAGTAACATAGGTAGCTATACAGCTACCTTAAAGGTTAACAAATTTCCTTCTCTCCTTCCCACCCTTGTCCTAAGCTGCTGCAAATGATATGAAATAATTGGTTTGACAGACTTTTCCCCCTAGACCAGATGTGTTGATCTCCCTTAGGTTCTTTAAGCAGAGTGATGGCAGATTTTAATCTTCCTGTGCCCACTGTAGCAGCTGTACAAACACTTCATTAACATGAGAATGGTGGTAAGTATGTGCTATTAGAAGGGGGGGTGGGGTGCTCTTCTGTAGCCTTCTTTGTAATTCATTGAATTTTATGCTATGAGTAGGTGCTAAATTGGGAATGAATAAATGTATTTCAAACCCTCACTTGGCATCCAATGTATGCTTATTCTCTTACAGATGAACCAAATTTTTAGCATCAGAATTTTTGCATCTATCCAGTGCCAAGGCAAGGGAGTTTTATAACATATACTTGAGAAAGATTTAGCAAGAAAAGGGAATTTTTCTGCCAAAAAAAAATCCATATTCTTAAAATGTCTTTTATTCCAGTTTTCATTTGCATAGAACTCAGGCTATGGCATGTAGCATCTGTTAACTCTGCTACAGCTATGTCAACATGGTGATTTTTTTTTCTTTCAGAAGGATTATGAGTTACTTTTCTCTTTGAGGTGATGCAGTTCTTAGACAACTTAAAACTCAGCTGCCTTCCTTAGGTTTCTCTTGATAGTTCCCTTCACTGCAGATGTCATTACTGAGAATTTACTGAGTCACTCTCAGTAAATGGTGAGTGCAAGATTATTTTTTTATGAAGAGGGAACTGAGACAGTTGATCTTTTGCATATTTAAGAATTTATTTGATGTCAAATTAAGAATAAAAGCATACTTTGTCAGGCATAGAAATTGTCACAAGATAAGGTCTACTCTGTCTGCTGCTCACTAGGGATATAGACATTGTCCATACTCTTCCAAAGTAGTAAGACATAAAATTGAACTGGAAAACTGGGATCTCATCCATTTCCTCGGTTTCTTCTTTTTCATATATAAACATGCCCACATAAAGCATTTTCTGTATGCCTATAAGTACATATATATTTCTCCATGTATATATTCATATATAGAGATATGTTCTATATATATGTATGTATAAATAGGTGCTTCTTTCCTGCACCAGATGTCACCTCTGAAGCATACGCCTGGCTAGGAAAGCAGACAAATGCTTTTTGAAGCAGATACATCTTCTATTTCCATACTGTGTTGGCAGGAGGTGGTAGTAAGTATTAAGAAATTCGTTCTATTCTTGCTAAGAGCCAACTGGCTGGGAGGTTGCTTTGGGGCATTGTGGATGTGATACATTGATAGTTCCTGAACTGAAGAGAAAAAATGAATTTGTATGTGGATATCTGAAACCTCTGTCTATTCCATGCTCTTCACACAGCTACCTAGGCTTGCTCTTTGCAAGGATGCTGCACATCATGTCTGAAGGCTCCAAGCCAAAATCTGACAGGACTTTCTTTACACTACCTCTCTGACACATGTACTGCAATATCCAGGCTCTTTGCAGCTTCAAAATTCAGAAGGTCAAATTTTGCTCTCAGATGTCATCACAAAACTCTCATTGCCCTGTTTTTAAACCTACTATGGTTTAACTTCTGCATAACCTTTTTCCAGAGGTTACAGAAGGAAATTAAAAGTTAAACAGAGCCTTTTAGCCAAACACCCATAACTTCATGAAATTATATTGCCTATACTAAGATAAGGAGAAACAACAGACAGTTTGAATTCTTACTAGTATCTTTCATCCTCATTTCTATTCTACATGAGAACTGGTTTGGATTTGCAGTAGCAGTAAACATAAAGACCCACCCTAAGTGTGCTAATTTTCCACCCTTCACCTCCTGCAGACTGATCTAACAACTCCAGTTTGTTCAAGACCACAGTTTGGTCTTTAGTATGAGCCTTCCATTAACTGAAATATTTCCTCTTCTGCAAATAAGTGACTACCTATAGCACAAGATGGAATTATTTCAGTCTCTCCAAATCAATTCTGCTATTAATTGAAAGCAACGACTGGCCGGTATAACCACTGAGTAGATCAGTTGTCTGCAGACAGCTCTACCAGCATATGTCAAGAGCTTGTTTCTCCAAAGAGTGGTACAAAAGCCTTGTTCACATCTTGACTACATCCTGAAATCCAGGATAATCATAAGATCCTGTAGCCAATGTCCCTAGTGACATTGTGGATAGCCAGAAAATTCACTTTGCGGGTGGCTAGGACTTACTTTGAATCATTCTAGGCAATCTAGTTTTGACCTTCATCACATGACTTTGCCCAAAACCTTATGGGAATGTTAAGGTTGCACAACATGTCAAGAGCCATCCACCTGGGAGGTTAGTGCCACTATAAGGACCACCTTACTTCAGCCACAAGTGCATATCCATCGCCACTGCAGTTCTGCAAGACAGGAGTAATATGAACAAATGGCAAAATCTGGCATCAAACCCCATCATGTGGGAGTTTCTGTTTGCCACATTTCACCAGCCCTGAAGTTCAGTTATACTATCTCCAAATTTGCAGCACCGTAATTGAAAGCAGCATCAGACACTGTCACAACTGATCCTTGTTGACAGTGATCAGAATTAATGCATGAACCATTATTGTTTGAACTAAACAGACAGTATCTATACCTGACCACTGAAACAATTTCAGATGTACAACAGAGTGGGCAAAGCAGGGAGGACAGGCATAATGACTACGAATGAGTGGGTTACACATATGTATCATTTGTCAGAGCTTTCAAATGTCATAACAAAATAGAAGACATTGACATTTTCCCAAGAGCGTATAGAAAGCTCTTAGTCTCCAATTACTGCAGAGTTAAGCTAAAAATGGGGGAGCAGTGAACTCTAGCTAACTTTTTTTTCCTTTTAAATTAACTTTCAACTGCTCCTGAAAGAGGACAGGCATCAGCTTTCAGAACCGGCAGTGCTTTATTTATTTTATTTTTGTTTAATTCACAGAAAATGTACATAGGCAGGAACTCTGAGAGTTACGATGGCCTTTTTTCTGCAGGTAGAAAAAATGTCTCTGCATCCATCACCAGCTAAAATTGACACAAAGCGTTCTTTTCTGCTGAGAAAAATTGGTGGTAGCTTGAAAAGAAATTACAGCTTAAAATTTCCTGCACAGTGAGCAATGCTCTGCAGAGAAAGAACATGTTCAAAATATCAGAAACACGTAGAGATCAAACAAAATCTCCAGCTAAATCTACCTTTGAGAGAAACTGATAGGATGAAACAGAGCTATGTAATTCCTGTGGTCTACACTGACAACAGAGGAATTCCTTGGTTCCTTCCTTTCTTCCTCCTTCTTCCTTCCCCCTCTCTTTTTTTTTCTCCCTCAGAGTATTGTGTGTGAAAAGGGAAAAAACTTGATCCTATGCTCCAGATCTAATATCTTCTCAGATGAGGATAGCAAAATAGGAATCAAAAAATAGCAGCTCAGAACAAAACTCCGCATCTCCTACGAAAAATTACATAAACTGAAGGCCACAGGTTGAGATTTGTATTAATCTCCATGAAAAGATGACACCCAAGTGGAAAGGTATTATGCTGTGGACACCCTCTCCTAAGCCATAATTCTAACATTGCTTCTTCCTTGAAACTAAGAGGTTTACCACACCACAATACAATCTTATCCCATTCCTGTGGTCATTCAGGTGAACCGAAAGTAGAGCCCAAATTGTAACTGAATCTACAGTAGAACAAACAAGGATTGAGGATTTCCATGGGGTTAAGAAGGAAGAAGGAGATTCCATAGGATGAATACATGGAAAGTTGCTTTCAAGGTATTTTTACTTTTTTCCTTTTATGGGATGGGGTAAGGAGTTGTTTGGTTTAGGATTTGGTTTTAAATTTGGTTTTTTTAATGTTTCTATTTAACATCTCCTTAATAACACAATGTGGAAAAAATCCCTGAGGAATTAGGTTCCAGAATCTAGAAACTTTCTTGTGCCCACTGAAGTGCTAGAGTCACACATACTTCTTGAACCAATGAATTCAGAAGCACCTTCTAAACTGCAAGAAATGTCTCTTAAAAGGCAACGTGAAAGTTTAATCCAAGGTGGTTGCTGTAGAAGACACAGCTGGCAATTCCAGTTTTCAGAGAATACTCTAATCACCAGGCTGTAGGGAAGGAATACAACCCTCTGCTCTTCTGCTAGCCATTCCTGAAAGCAAGCAGTGGTATCCTCTGCAAGATGACAAATCCTACAAAGGCTCCTCCTGCACTAAGAAACGGTTCCTCAAGGAACACAGGTGGTAGAAAATCCTTTTTTTTGCACCTAATAGGCCCTATGGACAGTCCAGATATGGCCTCCAGATAGCCCTGTGTAATGTAATAGGATCCTGGAAAACCAAGATCCATTACTGCTGGGGATATGATGAGAAGGCAGAAAGCAAAAAGTGACCTGCTAAGGGAAATTTTAGAAGCACAGCTTGTATTCAAAAATACACATGAAGTTTTAAATAGACTTTCAGATTGAGGCTGTGCAGATCATTACAGTATTTGCTAACTGGTACGTCCCAACCTTTTGGTGTACCTTCTGGAATAGTCATTGTGCTGAAATTTGAACTATTAGAGAAAACATTACATAAACATTGAAACACTCTCAAAGGCACTGCATGCCCACTCTGGTCAGGAAAAACCTGAGTTTTAAAACAAGAGTCTGCAGTTTAAATTCTTTTTCACTTGAAGCAGCAGAGACACAACCTTGCATTATCTTTAAAGACTGTGATAAAACACACTTTAAAGGCATCCTTCAAGGGGACACTAAAGCAATGAAACGTTGGCAGAAGTAATTAGGCAGAAACATTTTTTGCAAATAATGAGAAATATCTACTTTCATCTCACCATTTCTTGGCATGGAAATTTATAAGAAATTCCTTTCATTTCACTGTAATTTCTGTGCATGATGCAGTGGTTAGAACAGAACTTGCAGAGGAAATGAAAAATTGCTCATTTAAGTTTCAGATATTTTCTGATCAATGAAAACTTTTTTCAGGACTTTGTTTTTAATCACTCTCCTTCCACCAACACATCTTTCCTCATCGCTTCTATATGCAAAATATAAATATCCAAAAAACACACATTGCTCCCTGGTGTTGGACATTACAGATGAAATATTCCAAAATGTTTTTCTCAAACCATCCATTACTTTGTCTTTTAGCACATTAACAGCTACAGTCTTTGCCATCACAGCCATCCTTTTTTCTACAGGATACACCTCACAGAACACGCATGGAAAACAAATTCACAAGGTCTAGACAATTTATTTTCCTCCAACTCAGTATTGCCAACGATGCAGTTTTTGAGTCCTTCCTATCACTAACCAAGTTTCATGTTTACTGTGTGGCTGCCAATTTTATACTCTTTCCAAAGGCCTTTTTTGGCTCTTAACATTTCTGCTTTAGGTATCAAGGAAATTTGAAGTCAGATACATAAATCTTCTAGAAGATTTCTTAATGAGAAGCCTAGCAAAAGGATAGGAGCTGGCTACTGAACCTAGATAGCAATATCCTTTAGAGTGCCAAGTATGTCACAGTAAGCAATGGTGTAACCCTTTCACTTTTTTTGAGGCTGTAAATGAGACTAACTGTTCATCAGTCCTTGTTAAAGGAAATTGTCCACACTCTAGACAGCCAAAAAACAGAATGGGGATTCATATGGAGACATGAAGTATATTCCTACAGCTTCCAGATTGAATGACAGATTTTTACCACCTACATGCTGAGAATGGTGGCCCAAATTCCTGATTCCAACAGAAGCAAGGACATTGATGAGTTTATTTTAGCAATTAGAGTTGTTTCTTGCATCACTAAAAACGTATCACAGAGGTATTGCAGGTTACTTGAAACATGATTTTAAAATTTATTTTATTCTCCTGAGCTTTAATTGGTCTGCAGTAGTCATTTTTGTTCTTTTACTTAAAAAAGCAAAGCCATCAACAACATAAGTTAAAAAAATACATGAATCAGGTCTCGGAATTGTCTTGAGAGAGGAAGCACTAATGATAGGGGTGTATAAAATACCAAGCAATGATGCTTATGCACTTTACATCGTTTTACTGGGTAACGACTCCTCCAGCCTAAATTCACTGCTTAAAATCCAGTTAGGAGTGTGGCACCTAGCTCCTTTCTTAAAAAACTGAAGAGCAGTTTTTGTGGTGGTGGGTTTTTTCCCAAACCCAGGCAAAGAAGATAGATGCTGTGGGTCTCTGTTTTACAGTAGCATTCATCTAGGATGGAGATACCTGCCATTTAATTACCGACAGAGGATTCACCACCCCACTTCTCAGTCCCTTAGAAACTGCTCTAACCAACCACTCCTAATGCTGCCACTGTATTTTATTTATTATGTTTGTTTGCATGTGTTATGCCCTTCTCTTTCCAGTTTTATCCGATTATATCTACCTTGTAGACAGGCTAGAAGAGCCTGTCTCTAACACAGACAACGTATTTGCTATTCACTGCAGGCTAGAGAACCCTTTTCATCTGAGAGCTGCCTGGCGTTCACAGTAGCTGAGGCTCAGTCCTCTGTCCGCAGGCAGAACTCCAAATTCAGAAAACACAGTCTCCTGGCATCCCTGCAGTGTGCCACCAGGGACAATCAATGAATAATAGAAAAAGTCAGTATTTGTGGGACTGGGGCTGTAATTTTCTGTCAGAAACTCCAGGTTTGCACGTAAAGGGCTTACAAGAAATGAAATACAAAAGCAGAAAAAATTTTCAATTTTAAAATCCTACGTGAACAGTTGGCTAATCCCATCATTCACAAAAATGATCTCCCAGGTATTAGCTCACACAGAGATGACAGCAAGGAATCAAGCTAGTGCTGTTTCAGAGCTTCCTGGTCTCTCAGCTGCAATCTTTGCAGTTGATACGGCCATTCAATTTACACCTACATTAACCATCGCAGCACAATGTAAGGTACGTCAGCATAAGCACAATTTGGTGGCAATAAACAAAATTAATTTTGCCACAGAGGGCTGCTGTGACAGAGCCTGGGCTGCTGCTTCTTCCTCCCCAAAACAGCATAAATTATGCAGACACCACCTAATAGTCCAGCAGCTCCCCTCTCCCCCGGCTTGAAGCTTCAGGCCTTTTTGCTGACTGCTGTTCCATCAAATTTTCTCTGGCTGTACACACATGTAGAATGAGAAAGCCCACGTCCCACGAGTTTACTATCTAAACAGGAATGAAAGACAAGAGGTGAGAGCTACTTTTAGGAAGAAGGGCTTGAGGGCAACTTCTAAAAGCCTCGGGCAACAAGGGGAGCGGGCAGGCTAAGGGGCAGGCTAAGGCAAGTGGCTCTGCAAGCCAGCTCCCACTCAACAGGGAGGGGACAAGTCTCTGAGATTTGGTCCTGACCAGAGTCTCCCAACTCGCAATGGGAGCTGCTACTGGTAATTTGTGCATTCTGTATGAGATGACAAGGAGATAAGGCAAGGTCTTAAGACACCTCAAAATTCAGGCACCGAAAAGAGGCTTTAGAAGTAATTCCACTCCATCATTGCTTAGTTATCAACAGCATAAAAATCCAGCCTGACATTTCCATCACTTCTTAGAAAAACTATTTTGCATTGTAATCAACATAAAAGATGCTGCTAAGATCTTAAGAGATAATACTGATTTGCCCTAGGTAAGAAGTCAAGCTTCTTCACCAGCACCGCTTTTTGAAAACTTAGGTTTGTACAATAAATATTTTGGACAGCTTGCCCCGGAAAAGATCAAACACCACTTATTTCTTATTTTTCTTAAAATAAATTGTTTTCCTCTGTTGAAAAGTGAAACTCAAACTGCTGAGTGCCACACAACAACAAAAGAAGCCTTAACAGGACTGAAATGATTTTTTCTTGATTACAGCATCTCAAAAGCCTCAATGCTTCCTCTTAACTAAGTGTACTTCAAAAACGTTCTCTCAATTTGGAAAGGAAACACATATATGAGAAGAAGTGAGTGAGAAGTCGTAGAGCAAATATTCTCTTCCTAGATTTAACATCTTCTAGAAGATGCCTGAGATGGTAGATGACAGAAGTTGATGTTTTTTACAGCCCTATATTCCTGAATAGTTCAAATCTTAACTTTATAGCCTCAGGGAAAACAAAACGTGTCAAAATCATCAGACTGTATAATGGACCCTGAAAACTTTTATTTCCTTAATATCTTTATTAGCTTCAAGGTAGAATAATGTTTTACCTTGAACTCATTTTAGACTAAGGGCTCAAACACAGGACTAAGTAACTGATTTCTATAGCGAAAGAGAAGCAGCATAAACTTGTGGTTGTAAAATGAAAGGCTCTGAAACTACAGCATTGTCTCAGCCTGTAATGCAGGAGGGTTAAGAGGAATCAAACTGCCTGGCAACACGCTACAAAGCAATGTTTTAGTCTGAAGTTGCCAACTGCAGCGTGGTCACGTACAATTACTCAATCATGTAATTCACACATGGCTGTTGATCACATACTATTGCAAAATTATAATTAAATGCTACAGCTTACCAAGTCTACATTATTAAGAGATGACAGTGCTTGGTGTACTATAGAATGGCCAGTGACATCTGTGTGAACTTGGGCCTTTAAACAGGACCTGGACAGGAACTTACATGTTACAGCCACAGCAGGTCCTCATACCATCATCACCCAGGAACCTGTGACCCACCAGCAGAACACAAATATTAACTACGTGCTACCAAAGACAATGTGGTTCTGCCTGAACCACTGGCTTTTCTACAATTCCTACCTCTAAGAGTAGCACAGCTTTCCTTCAACATTCTTCAAGTAGCTACTCTTCCACATATCTATCTCTCTACTATACAACAATTATAGCATAAGAAACTTTCCCAGAACAGTCCTGGATCAGAGGAGGTCCACTGATACTCAGAAGGGTTATATTAATACGCACTCTGACTACAACTGAACATATCAGTACCTTGGCCCTTCATTATCATTTAGCAAGATGACTATACTACTGAAACCTCACTTATACATCACCTATAGTCATGCATACAGCATAGAAAACGTCTGCACACACAAAATGACCTTGCAGAATGACCACAGACAGGCTTAATAAAAGATGATCACTAGTAATAGTTACTAAGAATTATTTTATGGTATTATGCCATTACAAATATAGCGGTAGCTTTTGTGAAATTGAGAGAAACTGACAAATATTTTTAGGCTGCTTAGAGAAATAACAAGAGATGGTTATCTAATAAAATGAAATGTTTTAGCCAAAGGTATTTCTAAGAAATCTGCCTTCTGTCATACACTGTCAAGTTTCTAGTGTCAAAAAATAACTACTTTCAGCCATAAAACTTCTAAGTATGTGCATAGCAATTATGCAATTCTAAGATTGCATCTGAAGTCACTCTTCCTTACTGTGTACTGTTTAGTTTTTCCATCCTAATTTTGTTCATAATTACTGCACTTTAAAACTGATTATTTTGCTCATCTCTGATTGCAGGATCCCATAACACTTAACAAAGAATCCTATTTTCCTAAGAAACACAAATCACACATTTGAATGGCCGAGCCATAGTTATTGAAAATATGGAAATAAACTTTTAGTACTTGACAATTTGAAACATTTATTTTAGCACCTATGGAGGCATATATATGACTATAAACAAAATTCACATTTTAGTCAGAAATACATAATATTATTCTTCACAAATGGAGTCTTACCATGCATGTAGTACTTTATGTGATGAAAAACAACCGAGTGTGATCAATGTTATCAGAAGCCACACAACAGTCTTTTGAGGCATTGTCTCTAAGAATCCCCCAGCACCACCATTCAGTAAGCTTTCCTGCGACACATACAGTGAGAACGGTCCAGCAGTTGTATAACACTGGTGCCCCTGCAGAACACCACCTTTCTGAAAGGTTTCAGAATAACCCAAAGTTCTCCTGTGCTTCCTGCTTCTGCTCATAATCTAATTATGCCTGTTAAGATCTTTGATCTGTAAAAACTGGCTTTCAAGTTTTTGCTATAGCCGTAATTACTACAAGTTCTTTGTGGTGGTTTCCAATACTTTTTTTTTTTTTTTTGCTATAAAATCATGCTCTGATGTAATTCTCCTGAAATAGTGAAATGAAAATGAACTTGATTTATCTCACAAAAATCCTGAACTCCAATCATAAATTGTGTTGATTGCATATATCCCACTGAGGAGAGGAAAGTGTGAAAAAGTAAAATGAAAATGCATTCAATTTTATACATGAATGGAGTTAGCTAATACATCTTCATATAACTGCATAAATATCTTGTGAGGGTATTTTTTTAGTTTGTTTTTTCAAACTGATGATTTTTGTGTCTTCAAACATGTTCGTTTTTTCTATATTGGGGCATCTTTCCATAAGGTTCATTCTGCAACTCATTTGTTCATTAACAGCATGCAAGGGGAGCCTATGCAACCGTGTGATAAGCCTCTGCTACTCTGCTGAAGTTACAGGTTTAGTGAAGACTAACACAACACCAGAATAAAAAACAAAACAAAGCAAAGCAAAAAAACCCAGCTCAATTCACTCTCCAACTTCTCTGGCAGCTCTGCTGTATATTTAATAATTAAATCTAGCACAAATCTTGTTTGTGGCACTGTGAGACTTTACTAAGCATAAGCACTGTGATCTCTAACATAAGCAAGGGAAGAAATTTTGCTAAAACCATCATTTTCCATAAATAAGACGACATTTAGCTATACCCTTCTCTTTCATCAAGTACAAGACTTGGCAACTTTGACATTATATTTTTAAATTCTCTGGGCTTTCTATGGAAAGACACTTTAAGGTCTGATAAATTTTTAGGGGGAGAAAATGCAAAGAGAAAGCACATTTAAAAAAAACAACAAACACCACATTAAAAACCGTGTAATAATTTAGAAAAATATTGGTTTGACCTGCCATTTGAGACTACGTCTCATGACTTTTTCTTGTTGTCCTATACTGATCCAGAGAAATTCTAGATCTCATGGACTATAAGACCACAAGCATTTCCCTCCCTTCCTGCTGATCAGCTGAATCCTGTTCAACTCTGAGAAGCTGAAAATTTGGACAAATGCAATACAAGAAGTTTTACTTCCATTTTTTTCCCCCAGTGTGTACTTGAAACAGTGGGAACATGAAACTGGAACTGTGTGGAAAAATTTTCAGTATTCTTTAATAAAACCAGTTGGAAAAATTTTACTTAGTTCCCAAGCTGGAAAGTAAAACCATCTCCAGGAAACACCTCCTGGGAGGTAGGCCACTCACGTTCCCTCCTCCCTGCTCAACGTCATAATTCAGATGTTCCACCTCTGGGGCTTCCCACAGGACTATTACTACTTTGGCAGAACATCCTTTATGACAACAGATACTGGAGCATTTCAAAGACAGCTTTGAAACAGGGTCCTATCTGAATCAGTAAGAATTCATTCTTTGTACTGCTGGCACAAAGTTGTGTATTAAAAGACAAATTGTTAGGTACAGGGAGCTGTTTCAGTAGACCACCTTCCTGAAGCTGGCTTTTTAAAGGAGTGATAAAACTACTTCCCACAAGAAAAAATTGTTTCCCACACTCTCCACGCACACACTGGAAAGAGTGCAATGAGTACATGAGACGTAAATCATAAGAGCCAGAACTCCATTCGTCTGATAATTATATCAAATACCAGAAAAGAAACCTCGTTTAACAAATTATTAAAAGAATGACACCGAAATCCAGTTTAGAAACTGAGCTCACTTCAAGACAGTTTCAAGCTCTTCCTCACATACGCACAGAACTCTGGATTCCTCCATCATTTTCTCTGTTACTGTGGGTACTCAATCTTGCCCACTGAGCTGCTTTACCCTTCCCGTCTCCATCTGTAGCTACTTCACCTCTGCATATATTCTACATATATAGGGAAACATCCTAGTGATTTCCCAGCAGCTGCCTCTACATCACAAATGTCCATCCTCTGAGCAATGTTAATTCTCAGCACATCTCTCAATTCAGCAAACTACAGAAGGTTCCATACTATACTGTATTCTCCCACTAGTACCTCCTGGGGGCCTATGGTCATATTTCTGGTGCACTTTTCTTCATTATCAGGGTGAGATTCAGTACTTGGTAATGGCAGATCTCATCCCTATCTGGTATCTGCTGGTTTCTTTGTTTTGCTCCCCTAGGAAAATATGTTTGTATGACCAAACTTTAGTAGTTGTGATTAAAAAGCAGCAGAAAACAAGCACAGACACAACATTCCAGCACAATGTTTTGTAAAAGAGATACTGCCTGATTCGCAAATAAGCTCTGGAAACTCAGTGATGGGCTGCAAAGTTTGCTTTGTAGTAGTGGTTAAATCGGTCTGTTCTGCTTTGCTGCTGCTGTCATCCTGCTCAGCCTAAGGATATCCTTGCTGAGGTTGTGCTGTTCAATATCCCAAACCCTTTAATGTGGTAATGTAATATACTCTATCTACAAGTTTTCTCATTATTAAGAACTACCATCTCAATAATAATTAAATGAAGGGAAATAATCAGCTTTTGCTGCATGGTCTTCTCATCTGTTGCGGGTAAGATTAAAGCACAAACAAGTGGACAATTTACAGTCAAAAACCACCATATGTATCAAATAACGGAGTTCACCTATTATTGTATGCAAAGTCTCAGGTAAATACAAACTTTAGTCCTAACAGGGCAATGATGGTGTTGTTGAGATGCTGGTTTAGGAAAAAAGAAAACAAAATTTTCACAGGTGATATGCTAGCTGAGCTTTGAAGAGCTTTCAAAGAGAATTAACAACTTACCTGCATTAGTGATTCCAAGAACTCTTCTGGGTTTACAAGAGAATCAATTTAAAAATAAAAGTATCTGGTTTAGGTGTTAAAGAGTTTTTTATTTGCTTGGGAGAAAGTAGTTTTAATGGCACAAATAAGTTTGACATTTCCTGGTAGCAACACTGTTTATCGTTCAGAAGATCAAAAAATAAACAAATCACATTTATGTGCCTATTTACCAAAATATAATCTGAGGTTTTACAAGTGTAGAGGAAGAGATGTATTGCTCTGTGGCATGACTCAGGCACTTCAGCAAACATTTACAACTGCTGTTTAATGAATATACAAAATGTCCTCACAGGCCTGCTGTAGATAATGGATTTTCAAAGTCACATTTTGATGGACTCTGATCCCTCACCACAGACACACAACAGGTATTTCCAATAAATGGTTTAAGATTTTACCCTGAACAACAGATATTTGCTGAAAGTGGAATATGTATAAACATTTACTTCCAAATTTCTTACTTTAAAGAAAATCTCTATGAAATGGAGTTTTTCTTTAGAAGGTTTGGGTTTGCCTATTGGCATGTGCAGGTTCTATTTCAAATTGGGTATAACTCAAAACCTTAATATTTGGCCTCATCTGGAACAGGGCAGACCTGAGATGACAGCAGAGCAGGTGCAACACACTGCAATCTTCTGAGTACAGGGAGAGTATTTGAGCCTCCTCTTCCTCAGCTGCAAGGACTGCAGATTGTAGCTACTTTCAGATGAAATAGGAAAGCATTTTGTGGAGGAACTACACATGCGTATGTTTTGTTGTGGCTGGGATTTGAGAAGTAAAACTATGATAAAAACTAGATTAAACAGGTGTCATGGCTGTATTTCCTTCCACCAAAAATATTCCTGTCATTGTAAGGTGCCTAGTAAAATGGGACATGGCAAAAATATATTAAAAAAGATATATGTTGCTATGAGAAAATAAGCAAGTGAAAAAAAGGCTAGTGCCCAACCAACCAAAGAAATAAAAAGTCACTTGTACCAGAAAGCCAAACCTTAGCTTAGTGTCGTCCCAAACTGACAAACAAGCATCCAGTCTTGCCAAAAATGATCACTTGTTATCTTGTTTCCAGGACACACACGTCTGAATCGTTGACATATAACCAAATTACCTGCCAGGCCAAAACCAGTGCCCAAGTGTATCTGAAATACTCTGAAGTAGTATGTTCCATCCTGGTTTAGTTAAATAAGCTGTTATAATAGCGCTTTTGCAAAAAGAGGTGCATATCAACTCAAATGCACTCAGACGTAGATGGAGTAGATCATATCCTACCTGCAAAGTGTCTTGATGGACTAATTATGTACAAGATATTAAGTGCTGAGGAAAATGAATGGTATTTGTGCAAGACTGAAAAGACTTCCCAAAAGCACAAGTTGTTTTCTCAACTCATAGTTTCCCCCCTTCTCAAAAATTAAATTTCCACAGCACCTGTCCAGCCACAACAGAAAGACAAACTTCCCATGTCACTGCTGCATCAGGCAGCAAAAAGGAAAATATGCATCACTAATTCAGAGGTAGATTTCACTAATGCTATGCTCTTAGAAAATACCAAGAGCACAGGATAAAGCACTAGAAAAGAAATGAAGAAATCTATTAAAAAAATACTAAGTAATCTGTCGAAATAATACTGTACTCTCTTTCAACAGCCAAAGAACACCAGCACTGCAGCAAATTTTCTAAGCACTACAAAACTAAACAAGGAAATAGAAGAGAAAAAAGAGAACTGTGGCATATCTGATTCATTTAGGGTTACTGTTTTAGATAACCCCATTTTCTAGGGAAACATTTCAGTGGTCAGTCACTTTGTTTTTTTAGATTTTTTTTTAAAGACCTTATGCAAAGTGTTTGGTCATTGTTCTTCATAAAGCAAGTCTTCTTTGCAGTTGCTAAAGCGAAAGGTACTAGTATAAAAAAAAAAGTGAAAATACTTTGTTTAATAATGTCTTAGATCAACTTGTCTTTACGAAACAACCCCCTCCCCAGCAGCGACCAGGATGTGACAGAAGTATGTAACACTGCAACAGGCTGATCACTCAGGGTAAAGCTCAAACTCTGTTAGGTGATAACATCAGCAACAGTGACAGCAAAAGCATCCTTTATGCCCACTGACCCTAAAAGAAAACACAGCATCTGTTTTCCCTGTGAGTTAAAACTGCCCATGCCCATAAGCAAATTGTTTTCCAGTAAGATCACCTTTCAAGCATGTCACAGCTGATGGCTCACACCCTGCTCTCTTCTGGCTGCAGCCCAGCTAGAAGCCGTCTAGAACTGGGGGAATGAGCATCCCTCATCTGTACCTACTGTGCGTGCTGCCTACAGAACAGTCTCCACTGCACAAACGGCTAAATTCCAGTTTACAAATATAAATGAAGAATTTTTGCAAGCCATCAGCAATGCAATTACCCCTTTGGTAGAAAGTTAGAAAAACAAGACAGAAGAAACGCCTGTAATTTGTCAGAAGTAACGTTGCAGGGAATGATAAATATGCACCCAAATTGTTCAGAGTAAAACAACATTTTAGTTACAAAAAGGCAGGTCCTCATCTTCACGAACTGACTTTTTATTTACTCAGCAATAAATTTGAAGTGGAACAGAAAAAGAGTTCAATTTTTCAGACATACCAGCTACAATATAACCCAATAATGTAACTGTACCACAGGTGTTCAATTTTATTTTTGCAGTCCAAACACCATATTTTTTGTTTTCAATTTCAATACAGAAAGACAGTGATGGATTATTACAATTGTAACTCTATACTACATATCCTGTGTGGTAGCACGCGATAAAGACTTTTTCCTTTTTTTTGTATATGTGCATCTCCACGCCCAATTACTTGTGTCAAAATGACAGTACACTGAGTTTCTACAGTATTATCTATGCTGCAAAATACTCCGGTACAAGTGATTTTTATGCTCTTTGAAATCTTATGTTTGGTTTAGGGATATGGTAAAAATGCATGACTGAAAAATGCTTTCAGAGATTTATAATCTATTATTTGGCTGCTGAGGCATATCTCAGTGGCAGAAATAGGGCATCTGATGCCCTTCAGCTACTCTGAGATCACACAGAGCTCCTGCCTGAACATATCCATAAGGCTCCAAACTCATTTCCTGAAATTAAAGTGCAAGCAGAATTAATATGGAGCCTCCCTCTTCTGACTTGTCTAACGCTGTAGTGGAGAATTTCTTTGACTTCATCTCTCTACGGACAGCTAGCCAGTAGTATAAATCACTGCGGTCTCATTGATAGCAATGTACATACATCTGTGGTCTGTACAACAAACACAGAAAATATGCCTTTCAGGATTTGTTCCAGGCTTTCCTGACATGCATTTTTGGCTTTATGAAGATGTTCTCTAGGAAAGTGCATGCACAGGACAAGGTTAACAGGACTATAACCTATAACAGGACTTCACCATTGCCAAACATGTTCCAAGACAGTAAAATTTTATTAGATTGGAAAGGAAATGAAAATTTCCTCCAAACTAGAAGTTCTGCCTCTCAACCATTACAGTATTTCACTTTCTTTCGGTATGTGCAATTTCAGTGTCAACATAGTTCAGACACAACCCAAAACTTTACAAATACATGCATTACTATTACTTAGGAATTTTAGTACCAGTGCTCATGTGATAGCAACAGGAAAAATATTTATATTCAAATTCAGATGCTTTTATAAGAGAGACTGAACTATAATCACACCCTACCACAGATATTCATCAGTAATTACATTTTTTTAAAGTTTTCTAAAATGCATGCCATGAAAATCAAAAGCACATAATTAAGAGCAACATGCAAACAAGGGTTTTTATTTACATCTAGTCAACATTTTTGTCACAGATAATTGCAGACCTTAATGAAAACAATTTGATCTATTAAAGATGTATGAAATAAGCATAATGGATATGCAAAGTAGATTTCATTTCTTTCAAAAGAAGAAAACGTATTAAAAAAATCAATTAGGGAAGGGACTGGTTGGTATAGGCAGCCAATAAGATGCACCAGTACTGAACTACTCATTAAAAATAACATTCCTTTTCATTTAGTCCCTTATTTACTGAGTCTCTCAAAAATGAATACTGTTCTTTTTTAATCAAATGTATTTGTTATTTGCAAGTATTTTACAAATTGTTAAAATAATGCTCCACCATAGTAATTTGAATTACCTAATTTTGTTATGCACTAACTCTGTTTAGTTCGGATACACTACATCATTTCTGCTTTTTTCACTGTTTCCAATAAGCCTTCTTAAACAGGGACACAACGAAAGGCAAATAGCTGACAGGAATACATTGTGCTGAAGCTTCATACAAACACCTCACAAAATTATTTTAATTAAACAGAAGCTCCAGATGGCTGTATTTTGACCAGAAAATCTCTCATTTCAGACTTTTGTCTCTACCAAACCTGGTCAGCAAAATGAGCTATCTTTGCTTATAGAACTTGGCCATAAATATAACTTTTCACCATAAGACCATAAACTATCGCAGGGATTTAAATGAAAATTGCAGTCAAAAGCTGAACACTACTATAATGAGCTGCTACAAACTACCAGTTGTTTTCCAATTCATGTGAAAAAAAAAAAAAATAAATTAAAAACCCTAGAATTTTCATAGACTTTTTTATAGACCAGTGTCTACAAAAGCAGCAGAAGTCTTACATTGTGTGAAGAGGTCAAAAGCTCAATGGATATGAATGATGAGCAGGAAAGGCAGCCTTCCTCAGGCGTACAAGAAACACACTAGAGGGTATATGCAAAAAAAGTAAGGCCTGAACTAGCTGTTTAGAAAATTTCAGGTGAGAGGACAAAAAATTGCCATCCTCTTTTCCTGCCTTCTATTTCCAAAGGCATCACTGGTTTTTCATCAATCTAAGATCTACACATCTACAAATTATATCCTCTCTGATATTTACAAAAGCCCCACCACTGGCAGATATATCTCAACGGAATATAAACCACTGTTGTTAAATATGCAAAAGTTAAGAAATAAAGCCCCAGAGCAAACCACCTGCTCTTTTAGGTCATCAGTTTAAACAAAAGCAAAATCCAAACAATACTTTGCTTCCAAATAACGTCTGAATACATATAAGGAGATGATTTTTTTAAGCAAAGGCATGCCATTGTTATAAAGTGATTTTTCAAAGTATTGCACGGGTTATTTCTTCTAATTTATATTCTGTGGCTGTTTGAAAAATTCCTTGCCACTGTCATTTTTCAACTGTATGTTTATCAAATGTAGAGGTCAATGGTTAGAAGGATGAATAACCTTGAGCAATTTTCACTGCTGTCAAATATCACAGTAGAAGGTGTTTCTAAATTCCCTGATTATCTGAGAACTTTCTCGTAAATTAACTCTTTTTTTTTTTTTTTTTTTTTTTTTTTTTTTTTGTCGAAGAGGAAGAAAAGGAGGGGGGAGGTAACACAAACTTGTTATTTTCCAAACTCATTATTTTCTGGGAAGAAAAAAGGGGTATTGGGGAAAGGACGACAACTCCTTTTTGTTCTTATTTTTAATTATGAGTTTGGAAATGCTGAATCACCTCTGTTCCATGTGTGTGTGACTGCAAGCAGAACACATGCTCATGTGATATGAATTTCACAAGGAAGACACAAGGAATTTTTATACTGACAGATGCTGAAACACCTCGTTCTACTCATATTAGTCTCAAACTTGGAAACACACAAGCTGGAATAGCAATGCTGTCGACAGGCATCCAACCTTAGATCCAGATACAGTCTAGTCACAAAGGTTTGGCATGGTTCCAAAGCTAATAATCTCTTGGCAGGAATCAAAGCTTCTTAATTTAGGTTTGATACCAAGTTAATTTGGCTAGATTGTACCAGGTCCTGATCAGAAAAGTCCATACAGCGTTGATTCATGTGAATTTATAAGCTTGGATCTCATCTAGCTTCAACATCTCTGCATTGAACTCTTTTTCATGGCGCACACTTTCACTAGAATCTGTCTGTTCCCCTTCTGGAAGCACAAAGGAACTGGAAAACTGTTATCAGCTGAGAAAAGCAAAGGATTGAGAGGTTTTAAGCACTGCTCTGTCAGATGCCTGCAGAATCACAGCAAAATATAGTCCATCCTGATTTCTTTGGTTGTTTTTTTTTGGACACACGCATGGTCTATTTTCTTCTTAAACCCATAAGCAGGCTGAGTGCTGGCACTAGCTTTGAAGAGGACAGAATCTCAAAACTATTCCAAGCATTTTACAGAAAGGGAGCCTTCAGTAGGATATTCTCCACAGGAGCTCCTTACTCTGATATTTTATTGAGCTTCTACACTACTATTTCAGATTCTTTCTTGGTCAGATATTTATCTGGGTTGGTAGTGTGGAGGAAAAGACAACTGTACTGGTCTTTACAGAAGGACAGTGTCTGTGCCATTTGCTACTCTTTTTCTTCTTTTTCCTGTTTTCTGCTGGTTTATATTCAAAATAACATTAATATTTTCCCAGGGAGGCTGAAGCCATTAACAAGAGAGGAATTTCTCAGCATATTTACATCTATTATGTAGATTCTCTGGAAATGCACAGTTCTAACTCAAGCTAGCCAAACAGATAAGAGAAACAGGATTGATGCTCAGCTGTTTTGAAGCTCGGGGAAAATGAAACAGATGCAAATCTAAGAATGAACTTTGTCCAGGTTCCTCAGCTATTCTGAATTCTTCTGCAGGAGTCTCTCTCATGCATTATCAAGGAAATGCGTGTTAGAGGTATATGCTTTATGTTTACTTGAAATTTTCCAATTAAAAACCATTGGCAAAAATAGCACTAAGCACTGAGTAATAACATAGCTGTACCTGAATCTACTGAGCAGTACTTCATTGCTCATTCCTCTCCATCTCATAACAAGTGGGATGCTTAAAGGATTCAAGGTCATGAAACTGACTGGGAAAAGGAACATCCAGATACTGAACTCACAAAGCTGTGATTAAAAAAACAACATCAAACAAAGAAAAAAAAAAGAAAAAATATCCCTGTTTTAGAGACTTATGCATAAAATGCATAATAGATTTGGAGTCCTGAGTCCGGGACACCTCTTTTTTCATCATCCATTTGTTAAGTGTTTCTGTTTTTGTGAACAAGCACACACAAATGACATGAGACAAACAAGCAGGTAACAGTGATTGAATTCTTGTTCTCGAGACCTTGGATCAAACTTGAATATAGCTGAAAGTAATCTTAGACTTAATTCTTCTCCTGCAGTTGTTAATGCAACCCAGAATGCAAGAGCTGCCTACGATACATCGGCATCCTATCTTAAAAACTCTGAGCTATGCAACACCAGAAAGGCCACTATATATGTGGCTTCCATAAACGGTCCACATTACTTGCTTATATGAGAGGAAAAATCACCATTTTTGCACACCACAACTTCTATTTAAGAGTACACTGCTGTTCACAACACCCACAGGCCATAGCATTCTAGACAATCATCACCAGACTCAACGCTGTAGAAGGCAATTGTAGGGTGAAACTAACAGAGCTTACTTAGGATGATGAAATGGACATTTTAACTCCATCTCTGTTGGTGCTCAGGTATTCAATTCTCCATCCTACTGTACCAAGAGAACCAGGTATGAAGTTGCCATGGGCAAGATTAGTTTGGAAATTCTGTATAATGGGGTTTGGAGACAATAGTCTAATAGCAGTATCAAACAAAGACATCTAAAGAGCTGAGGTCTGCGAAACTTGGGAAAAGATTAGATATTAGTCACCTGTGCTTTCAGAGGACTAGACTTGACAATGATCATGTCCGTTCAGTTTTATGTTCTCGTTTTGAAGACTCATCCAACCATAAGTAAGAGGAAAGAAAGTAATGGTTGCAACAAAGAAGCCATAAGAAAGTAAAATTGTATGGGTAAGACACTGGTAAGACACCAGGTAAGACACTGGTAAGACACTGGTAAGACACCTCTAGAAGAAACATTGTCATATTTCGTAAGTTTTCATAAATATTCAGTGCAGTAAGAAATTCAGTAAGGAATGACTCAGTGGTGCTGTGGGAATAGCAGAAATAGTTCTATAAGTATTCTATGAGAAGAACAATTTGGCATACATTATGTAAAAGAAACTTCAAGTCATCTTTAAGTCTGACAGTACTGGCAGAGTTCCAAGGATCAAATATTTGGGTAAAAGTGTGTACCTAGGGACTGATCAAGAGTATACTTTTCATGATAAAATCTGACTATTGTGAAGACTAATTACTATAGTTTACAAAATAAATAAATAAATAAATAAATAAAATAATAAAGTATTGCCAGGCTGGGAATGAAGAAGCTAAAGATTTATCAGCTTCTGACAAAGGACATTATTCTTCCTTTTCTGGATATTAACTTAGGAGAAAATATTGCGGTGTACTTGCAAGGAGATAAAATAAGAACTCTGATGCAGGCTGTATAATTATAATGCTACCTGACACACAGGACTATGCTGCATTCTGGGAGCTGCTTGTGGCAGAACAACTGACATCGTGAGAAAAAGTACAGTGTTCTCCTTACAGAGAGCTTGGCTTTCTAGTTTATAAGAAAGAACATAATGGTATTAAGACACATTATGAGAAAAGAAGAACATCTTTGCCATTGTGCTGCAAATACAACATCATCGGCATTAACTTCCAAGAGTTTGTAGTAAATTAGTTAATGATTGCCTTTTACGGAATAGCCAGACAAGTAAATCATAAGGAGTTTGCCAACCAGAATGATCCTGGTACCCAAAGTACTTAAATTCTACATTTTTCTTAACGGAAAAAAACAAAAACAAAAACAAAACAACAAAACAACACAGTATTTGACCCACTCTAGAACATAAGTGATTTTAATCCTGCTCCTTCTAAATTCTCAGTAACAATACAAATGACACAAAACACACACTAAAACCTGCAATTGATCTCTACTGGAAAAAATCAAGGTCCAGGCAAAACAGCCCAAATAAAACATCCCTGATCAGTTCCCCAGAGACTCCTCCGGCAATGTACACTGAGCAGCCCTGAACAGAAAGATTTAGCCAACTGGGGATCCTTTCATACATGGAAAAAGAGATGGAACCGGACCCCTTGAAAAGAATCAAGACTGGCATATGTGGTAGTCATGAAAGGTCACAGGACAGGCGACAGAATTAAATCAGACATTTATCTGAATTATACATGAGATTAAAGTAATCTCGGTGTTATAATAAGAACTGCCGTGCAGTGTCAGGCCAAAGGGCCAAACAGCTGTAAGAGTGGCCAGTGGGGCATGTCCAAGCAAGAGTGTGGCAATGACAATGTCCTTGATGTATGCTCATGATTACTGTATGTCTGTACAGCTGATTGCATGTGGGGCTATAAAAAAATTAATAGGTACAGGACTATGCCTCTCCTAAGGTTAAAACAGACATGTAAAATCCCCCAAGCCCTTAAACCTCTGTCTTTCTCCCATACTTTATAATCACAGACCTGAAAAAAATACAACCTGCAGGTAAGAAGACTCTTGAGTAATCCGGTATGTCATGTTGTATTTGTGCCATATTGCACTACAATATGGCACTCGTAACGGGGACTCCACAGAGAGGTGGATACTACTGACTCCTGATGGCGTCGAAACATGCATCAGTTCACAGGTGGCCCAATGTGCTAATTAGTCATCATGTCTCCAGGTGGGAACAGCTGGACACAAGTCCTTTTTGATGACAAACTGCTCACATTTTTATAAGCAAAACTATAAAAATTTTGGCATAAAAGCTTTGTATTCAAAGGGACCCATGATCATTTTCCAATTTCAGGAACGCCATTTATGTTTTTATATTTCTTTCACTTTGTTTTGTAGTGTCCAACTGAATACTGCATGTCACTGCTCGGGTATAAATAGAACGTGTCAGTCCTTCAAAATCAGGCAGCCTTGCCAACTGGGCAAAGAATTTTGAATTACATTTCCACAGATCTACAACATCACCAGACAAAAAGGAAAAAAATACAAATAATATATTTAGTACTCAAGAAGACAGATGGCAGAATTCATCTTAGTGTGTTCTGACATAGTGGTCGTGCAAGAAGCCAACTCCTGCTCCTGACAAAATTCTACATCATAGCCAAAGTGGAGCAACCTGGTAATTTTGGCAAA
This sequence comes from Calidris pugnax, assembly GCF_001431845.1. Lineage (NCBI taxonomy): Eukaryota > Metazoa > Chordata > Aves > Charadriiformes > Scolopacidae > Calidris > Calidris pugnax. Next base: position 6,137,350 of record NW_015090995.1, read on the forward strand.
AAATTGATAGATGGATTTTTATTTTATTTCTAAAATACATTTTGGATATATCAAGATTTACTACAAACCACCTCTCAGTGTTGGCAAAGAGTGGAAGAACCACTCTGTTTTGAAATAGTCAAAGTGGACTGAGATTCTTAGAATGAAATATATTGATTTCTTAATCCAAAATGTCTTTTAATTTTCAAAATATCCTTTCTTTTTAATTAAGTTGTCCCCTTAAGTTTTTGCTTTTCAAACAGTGAAGAAAAAAATATTAGGTAGAACCCTTTGGTCTTGGTTCTTCACCAATAAAATGACAGTTAGACATGCACTGTTGACAAATATCTGCTATTTTGACAGTTCTGTTGAGAGGATGAGGTCCAAAACTAGGCCAACACATTTTTTTTCATATAGTAACAGTTAGTATGTTTCCCATAAGGATTATGCTTAGATGGCTAAACTGTATTACATGACAAATTAACACGGTAATGAACACATGTCTTAGCTACTGGGCTATCGCAGTAGTTTTCACTGAGCCATAACTATTGACAAAGAAAACTGTGAGACATTACAAAATCAAACTAGAGAAAAAGAAAGTGTCAGCCCTTAACGTAAACTGTGCTTCTCTAATATAACACCTTATTCTTGGGGCATTTATAATCAAAGAATCACTACATAAAAATGCCAAAGAAAATGACTACGCATGTGAATGTCTGATGCTGAAAAGAAAAGTGATTGATGAGAACAATATTGAGACTTAAATATCACCTAATCACAATCAGTAACTTTTAGTCTGTGACCTACCTGCACAACCAAATGCACGTGGTAAAAAAAGAAAAAGACAAAATTGCACTAGTTCATACACAGGAACATGCACTTTAGAATCAAAACACATGATGGAAAAAGCTTCAGTGCACATTTCTTTAAATATTAAATAGCTGAAAATTAAAGTATCAAAAATCCTGACAAAGGGGTATTAAGCTCCACAAGGTCTACATTTGAACTTCTTGTGACAGAATGGTTTGCTTTCAGATCTTTGTAAAAAGTTTTCCTCTACCAGCCACTATTCTCTTCTGAAATAGTTTCTAATGCTTCACTGCTGGTCAAATGTCAAACACGCACATTGGGGAACCAGAGAACTGTAGCTCATCCCTATTGTCTTGGTCACACCAAATTCTTCTCCAATTACTTTTCACCATTCTGTAAAAAGCGGTTAACAACGCTTACCTGCCTTTTGAAGATATTTCCCAAGTGGGATGAATCAACAGAAATACAGTTAAAAATCCACCCTTTTATTGTCCTAATAAATGCACAAAGTTCAAATGTAGCTATTTTATTCCAATTAATAAAACCCATTGATGCCTGCATGCGATTCTTTAAATGTCCTTACGCTGAGAAGTCCAAACACTGCACATAGACTGTGTCAACATCATCTTTTTTCTAGACGGAGCCTGCCTCTGAGGCTGAAGGGCATGGAGTTCAGTGTGGGAAAAGCAGTTCCCCAAATGCCAGGATATGCCATTAACAACACTTGGGAGAACTAGCAGTGAGGTAGCTGGACACATTGCACACACTTTGGTCACATCAGAACAGCATGAGCAGTCACAGATATGCTTGCAACTGCTACTTCTCCTCGTCCTCTACAGCACCAAAGAGATAAAAATCAAATCCAAGAGTAAGTTGTAAAGGCTAAAATATGTGGGATTGGTGACAGCCAGAAACAGCTTGTTTAAGGACTAAAAATTTGTGCCTGGTATGTGGCACCTTCTGGAAGAAGCATTCATAGTTGTTAATTGCCTCTGATTGTCTTAACAGCCTGAATGTATTTGGGCTTGGGACTGAAAAATTCAAGTAAATAAGGAATGGATGTGCTATTCAAAGCAATAAAACACCATGAAGAATGTGTCCTTTCAAAGGACATCACCTTCAGAAAAGGCAAAAAGGGAATCAGAGATATACAAATTGATTTTATGATCATTATTTAATGCAGAAGGACATGAGGGTCCTTTGAAGGTAAAAATTATTATAATCAAGCTATTATTACCTATTTTCATCCTAAATCAATTTCCCTCACAGGCTTTAGCTGGAATCAGTAAGGTAATAAACGTCAGTCCTGTAAATTCAACGTGGGAGAAAGTTCATAAGCATCTGTTCCTTAAAAAGATTTATGTACAAACTTTGGCATTTTTTCCCGGAAGCCTGATGATGGATGTGTAAAGGTTGATAGCTGTGCCTGTCAGGGGTGGACACTTTGTAAAACATAACAAACAGCGCCCTTGTAGATGAAAGGCAAACAGCCAGGCTCAACCTCTTGGAAAATGGTTACATCTCATGTACAAAGAGAGCTACAATTTACTTTGCTATCATATTAAAAGGTTACTAAAACTACTGAATGGTACCCAGTTTCCCCAGGGAAAGCAGAGCAGACTGACAGATCCTAGGTTATAACAGAAGCCTCCAGAGCAATGTGACAATCCAGAGAGACAAACTTCACACTTGGTGTACGATAATTCCTCTAGAGGCAAACCAGTATAATTTGGTTTTCTATTTACTGTAAAAAAAACAACCAACACATTGGATACTGATGAGAATAAACATTTTGTATCTAATTGCAATTAAGCATGTTGATGGGCACCAGGACAAGCAGCAGAATCCATGGCGGGTCCCCACTAGCTCCTTCATAATCTGCAGGCACAGTTTTGAGTGACCTTGTTTATAACCATAGCCACCTTCCTAGCAGAAGTGTTTAGAGTTCTGTTGGTTTCCCTGGCAACTATTAGTAATGCAAGCAAGATACAACATAGAAAGCATATTTTACCCAATCCTATTTCCAATAATTGAGCTAATTTCCCTCACATTGCAAAGGGAATTTCACTATAAAATTTTACTTCTCATATCAAAAGTGGCAAGAATAACAGATAACTCTACCACTGTAAAGGCCTTTTCATACCCCTTTAACCATCATATATGACTCTGCCTAAAGTTGTACAAAACAAATGTTAACCTTTTCAAGAAGTTTCCACAAACGGCTTTTAATCTGTGTAAGTCTGTTTTATTTCTGGAAGGACCAAGGCAGGAAGGTTAAGCAAAACACAGACACTTCTCCCTGCTCAGCTCCAGATCTTTTTCTCAACATACTCCTCTCCTGTTCCCTAACACATGGCGTATCGGCAGTGGTGCGCATAAACCACACTCCAGAAGAGGCAATTCAGCCTAATTCAGCAGGACTGAGGTGGTGACTTCTCTCTGTTTATTCTTCCTCGTTATTATTCCAACACCAACTGAATTTAGCTCCTGCAGAAGTGCCACACCGATAACTTCTTTCCCCCCAGCACTGGTCTCACAGCCCGCCTTTGCGGCTTACACAGATTCACCTTCTCAACATGAATGTCACATTCAAACAGGGGACGATTGCTGAGTTGTAAAATCTGTGTCGTTTTATCCTCTGTTTGGCAGAGTCGGCATTTACATGGACAAGTAATACTCGGTCACATTGCAAAGCTTTCACCGGAACTCAGAAATGAGCAGAGGGTGACCTTGAAATGTACAGATGAAAGGCAACATTATGTGGCAACCACAGCTGTGAAAAGCAGGGGAAATCCGCCCCCCAAATAAATAAATAAAATCAGAGATTGGCTGAGAGGAAGAGGAAAGAGTTAAAGATAATAGAGAATGTGAAGATTAAGTGAGTCTGTAGCAGGAAATAGAATTTCAGTCCTCAACTGACAGATCTAGAGGAAAAAAAATAGGTATTTGTATTTCTGAAAGACTGTGTTTATAGCAAGGACAAAGGGGCAGGATAAGTGTGCTTTTAAGTGGGGAACAAAGGTAACAATAACATACAGGAGTTCATTAGGATTTAATATAAATTATTTACAATCTCTATATCTCTTTTCGGCTATAAACTATAGCTTTACACTTCAATATTCCTTCTATCGCTTCAAAAACATTTTCATATTTTTACAAAATACATGGGTAATTCTCTTACTCAAATCATTTTTACAGGGAAAAAAAAGAGTTCTCTGAGAACAAAAACCTATGAAGATTCTAACCTATTTAAAACCCTGCATCTTCACCCACAGGCTTTTCTGTCTGTGCAAGCCCATCTCATTAACATAATTTTATCTCCAGACTAATTGAGTCAAGCCAGATGCAGTCGGCAACAGGGTAACACATCTACTCTTTCCAGGCATGTCTAGCAAATCGGATGCATGAAGACTGGAATATTATAGGCACTCTTTAATAAAATGCACCAAGGAAAACTGTGTTGCTTAGTAATGTAACTCAGAAGCTCTGGTTTTCAAAAGGTAAATCCAGGGAGAGCATAAAATTACTTCACAGACACAGAGGGAGCGACAACAGAAGTGGGAAGAAACAAATTGTACCAAACTGACCTCCTGTGTACCAAGTGACAACCAAATCCTTTAAGCACATGTGCCACTCTCAGAAAGGATATTTGCTTTGCTTCCACTTTTAACCCAGGATCTGCAGTTGTCTTCATACATCTCCAGTGCAGTGCAGACTGGTGCAGAGATGCCTGAGCCAGCTACAAACAAGCAAGCCCTGAAACTTGCCACAGGAAAAATGCAGCAGAGAAGTGCTAATTAGCACAGCCAGCACAAACGCGCTGCTTCCAGGTGCTGGTGTCACTGTAAGACACCCTTCTGTGTCATGTAGAAGTACCAACTTGCTGATTGTAAGGTTAGGCTCTTAACCCAGGGTCAAACTGTGCTATACAAGCCTCTGCTATGTAGAATTTAACAGGTTTTGTGCTATTTGTTGTTTTTCTTAAAAAGACCCACCACCAGCAAACAAGGGCCCAAAGACTCTCATTTTTCACCTTTCTTTTCTTGAAGAAATGTCTGCCTTTAATGTTCACCGAAAAAGCAACCCTGAAACATAATGTGAGTGCCTCAGAAACCTGGAAGGCAAGTGGAGAAAATCATCAGGGGAAAAAAAACAGCTCCAAATCCTCAGTCATTCAATCCATGGAATTCAAATATTGATATCTGAATCAGTATCATCCATCCTGTATATCCAGCCGTTTACAGAAGGACTGTGTAGTTTAGACACTATTCCCAGCACACTTTGGAACTTTACTGGTTTGAAAATGGCATTCGATACCTTCAGTAACTCTGCTGTCACCTCAGAGACACAGTCAATCTTAAATCAATGGGGAGCACAAACAGAAAATAAGATATATGTCCATTTTTCCTTCTTTTAACTAGATACTTCACTTTTAAACTTCATCTAGTGTGGTTTCTCTCATGGCAAGGGTTGTGGACAATTGCTTCGTGAAGACAGACTTAGGGCAATTCCCGCTGTCTTAACCCACCAACCAGAAACAAGTATTCCAGTGATCAGACTGGATTTGATTTTTAGCTCTCAGTAAAAAGTGCTGCCCTTTTAACAGCCATAATTTGCAGGTCAAAAAGAACTACAAGTGCAATTTTGTGGCCTCTAACTGTATCAAGTCTTTATACTTGTGTTTCTGATTACACTCATTCAGATATCCAAATGATAAGCTCCATTTGGAAGGAATTGCAATAACAAAAAGGAACTAAATCACAGAAACTTGCTCAGCATTTTGGTATTACCTACAGTGCCATACCATTTTACTGTAGCAATGCTGTCCAAAAAGGGAAGAAGCTCCATTTTGATGAACTAAGTTAACTCACTAAAGAATCTGTCCAATAAATTCTCATTCAATGATAACTCTTTCACAGTTTGTTTTCCGCACGTGCCTCTCTTCCTCTGCAATTGTGGTTTATTGCAGAGATCTGACAGGGCAGAACCAAGGACTTACAAATCAATTCCTCAACCACACTCCTGCTCTTGCAACTGCACACAAAAAAGGGACAACTCAGTCTCTAATCTGGATTTTCTCTGTCCTTTACTTTGGGAAAACATGCATACTTCTTTTTGGCGCCATACATACATAACACTTATTATAATGAAAAATAGTGATTCTAGTTAGCCTCAATTGGTCACAGAATCGTATAACTATTTAGGTTGGAAAAGGCCTTCAAGACCAACAAGTCCAAATCACAAAATGGCACAGACCAGAAAAGACAGTATAGATATGAAACCATAAATAGCTCTATGTTTCTCTACTTGAAAGGGCACACCTCCACAGATCCTGGAGTACAGCAGAGAGACCTCCAACTAACTCCAGACCCAGAAACAGACTAATTGCATTTTTCCCCCCTTTGAAAGACAATGCTTTGGATCAAAGAACAATCCTGCTATCAGTAAAAATTACTTGGTAGGTGAAGATGCAAAAATTCTCAAAAGGCTCAACAAGGTGGTTTCACACAAGGTACGTTATGGAAGGAGATACCAAGATGCTAACTTTGGCATTACAGTTAAAACCAAAGCAAGCAAAATTTTACTTTTAGCCCTCAAAACCAAAGTAAATAAGATAAGAGTTATCACAGCATATATCATGACTGAGTGCATTCCTTAAATAAAATCCATAGAAAGCAGGAAATATATTCACATAAATGTAAAAAGACAACAATTTAAGAAAGCTTTAAGAAAGGTCTGTGATAAGGAAACACATAAACAAAAAGAAAAATAAGAAATGCCCTCATTGCCCAAGTTTTCCTAACACCATACTGCCTATAGTACATTGTTTCATAAACTTTCAGATTATGTATGAAATTTGATGTTTCATCTTTTACAAGATGAAACAAATCAAAGCAAACAAAATTTCAGTGGTACATTTTACCCAGAAGAAAGAATGCAACAGAGACGCCCTGTAATTTTACTACACAGTCAAATATTTGTAGATGTGTTTGAGGTAAAAAACACCCACGAAATTTAGCCATAGAAGTGCTAGCATAAGAGTGCCATCATAAGAATTCATCTTTTCCATTAAAAGCCTACTCCAAAGCATCTTCTGATCTAACATGGCACTGTACCTATGGGCTTACTGCACCAGCTCAAGTCACTGTTGTAATAAGCATTCAGTTTAGTCTCCATAAATTCTGACACTAACTTAGACTGTAAAGAATTTTTGCCACATTAAAATACAAAAGCTATTATTAATCACCAGATTATGTAAAATTATGCTTATGGAAATACTTCTGCAGTTTAGCAAGCAAATTATCAATGGAAATTGCATGAAACTGAGATGAATATCATATCCAAACTGTTTAATATTTACTACCAAATTTAATATTTATTTACTAAAATTCCCATTATAAATACTTATAAATAACAGATTATGTGGAAGTGCAAATGGAAGCACTGTTACTCTGAAGATACATCTTGTTTCCTATGTTTTATAAAAGTGTTTCCAGTAAAGTGTTTTGCACAATATTAATTAAAGTACAAACCGAGACTTTTTCCCCTTAACTGAGTTCCTTTAAGAGAATAGCTTCAAAGCTATGAGACATAATTTTCACCTGTGAAAAAACAATGCTCCTTATGAATAATTAGCTACAAATTTGCACATGAATCAGCTGTATTTCAGAACTACCTCAACAAAATAAATCACTCAAAATGACATTGCAACACTGAAAATTTACTGCAAACAACAAAGCAGCATTGGAGGAGACTGGGGGACACGTGTCACACCGTGGATAAGTGATAATACAATTTGCTCAGGCTGATCCTTGATTCATCCCTTTCTAAGGTTGTGATGAGCTCCAAAATACTGAACAGTAGAGAACTGTCCCCATTTGATGACAGTGGAGAAGTTCAAATAGAGTGCAACTGTTTCCAATGGCAAAAATGGTGAGGTGAAGTGTTTTGAATATCAGCAAGCTGGAAAATTTAACAGCAAGTTCTACATCCAGAGTTAACTTCCACGAAAATCAGGAGACAGGAAGAGGACAGACTTTGGTCTGCAAAACCCCTGGGGAGGAATCAAACTAGTTCAGTGTGGAGAAGACACCGAAGCTCTCGATGGAAGAGATGGGTAGGAGATCTCTAACAGCAAGAAAACCTCTGCTCTGAAACGTGCAGAGCTCTCCCTCTGTGGGATAGGTTTGCAGAGTCATGAAAAATTTTGATAGAGTTCTCTCGGTGCCAAACTTTCTAAAGTGAGACAGCAGGATATATTGCTCTTTCTTGGTTTTCTTCTGAATTCTTAAATATTTAGATTTCATTTGATACTGAGAATTCATCTGTAAATAGTTTATGACAAAGCTAACAAATTATGAATATATATTTGGAGCACACAGGTAATCTTGGCAGGAACTGTTAATGAGTTCAACTGGCAAAAAGCTTACTAAAATCCTGGCTTACAATTATAGCAACAAACCTTTTTGTTGATATGTATGTTAAATATTCACAATACTACTAGGTTTTGTAATCTGTATAGCTTCTAACAATAAATGTTTTGACCCACTATAATTTATGAAGCTATGGCAGAATGAATAGAAATTTAAAGTATGAGTAACATTTGCTTTCAACATGATAAATTTTAAATTTACATTGGATTACTGATACATACGTACTAGAAAATGTACCAGTTAATCAAACACCTGACTTAAATGCAGAAAAATTATTTTGCTATGTACTTTTCAGCTAATGTAAAATCTGAGGTGAATAAATAACAGCAAAAACTGTGAAAAATTAGTGAATAATATTAATTGTAAAATACTGCTGTAAAAACTAACTTCCCATACCTCACTGGATATATAAAATTTATCTTTAGGTCTTCAGTATTAGGAAGGAACAATACTCTTCAGAAAAATACTTTTAGATGTATTTATATTATAAACAAATTTACCTCAAAGCTATAATTTAAGGGTTTATCTAATTATAGATACTTTCTCCTTATTACGTTGCCAGATTGGAAACTGGTAACCAACAAAACTAAAGGTGACATAAATCTTCCTGTTCATTGAGATCCATCATATGTTTCAGTAGCCTTTATTAGTGGGTTATGGCTTATCTAACCAAAATCCATAGTGCTACTCCCCTATCTTATGCTTCCTCATAACCACACATTTAAAAAGTCTGCTATCCTTTAAAGCTTTGATTTAAATTACTGCTTAAAGTAACTTTGAAATCTAGACTGTTGGAAAATACTTGAAATGAGACGCTTCTATTTTTTCCCATGAATTTCCAATATTCTGTAAAAAAAAAAAAAGTATACTCTCCAAAAAGTAATTTACAACTTGATATTGAAACAAACTTTCCCATAACAACTAAAGACTGATTCATGTAGTATTTTTTTCAAAAGGAGCTTGTGAAAATTCTGAGTTATTTTTGTCAGAATTTTAGATAAAAAAATCCTTTTTGGAATTAGTAAGTTTTCAATGCATAGGTAAGTCTTTTGCTCTCTGTTCTCACCATACTTCTTTGAAGTCCTATTTCTTTGAATGAATGAGGCTTCAGAAAGCCACAGAAACGTGCAGGAGTGGGACAAATGAGACTTAACCCTAAGTTTAACTATCTGTGAGTCTAATTTTACATCAACAGTACTTTCTGTTGACTGAAAAGAAAAGAATATTATTTGAAAAAGCATATGATTATGTGATTGATGTCTATTTGCAGCATACTGTGATGAATAAAAATCCATACTATATTTTATTGAGTACTTTCACTTTGAGATAAAGTATTTTTACTTCAATGGTTCACAAGTTTTATGTAATTTAGCAGTATATCAAACACTTCTATATGCAGTCTACAAAGACAAATTTACCCCAGTCTTCTGATACTTGCTTCTTGTACCCCAAAATATGCCATGGCCTTCTCCTGTAATGTGCTGTGGGTTACCAGTGAATTTAGTTTTAAGCTCCTGTAATTTCTGAGGAATAGATTATATAGTGAACGTACAGTACTTGTAACAAAGAATAGAATTATTTTCAGTAGCCTAAATAGGGACTGCACAGTAATTTAGAATAAAAAGACATATTTACTAATGAAATACCAAAATGCCATAACCTCTACCACAAAAAAAAAAAAAAAAAGACTGTAAGATTTAAAGCCTGTTAAAATTAGATGCTCTGATATATTTTTCCAAACAGATCTGTAATTTGATATTCTACTGTTAAAGAAAATGAAAGAAGAAAGTGAATATTTTTTTTCTTTGATGATAAAGAAAGATAACCCTGGGGTGGAATTCAAAGGTTCAGTTGAAAAGGTCCCTTTTTCATTCATGTCTGGTTTCTTTTTTATATTCTTCTTGGAGGTAATCTCAAGCTATAATTTGTTCTTGTACACAGTTTGTAGGTACTTTGATAAAAAGCGGGGAAAAAAAGAAACCCCACTGGTAAGATCAACTAAGGTTGCTTTGGAGCAAAAGCAGGATTGCCACATTTCTGTCTAGACTTTTACACAGGGTATGTAAATATGCTGAACGGTACAAATGGAGCAACCCCTTATTTCACATACATGGATCAAAACATAGTGGACCTCTTGTGCATGAGCTATAAATTTTATTTAAACATGTTGATCCCAGATGTTCCTGAAATTTCTGGGCATCTAGCAAATTCCAAACACATAAAACCCTTCTATCATGCTTCATTATGCAGGATGGATGAGCCCTCCATGTCATTCTACAAGTTTCACCTTTCAGCCTCCTCCTCTTTTCTATTCTGTCTATCAGTCCAGGTCTTCTCTGGACCCATTCCAATGCTAATCCTTTTCTGAAGTTGTATAACAAATAATAAGGTCTTAGCAGGCTCTTAACAATATTGATACTTTGATATTCCACTTAGAAACACCTTCCCTAACATATTCCAAAATAATATATAATGTCTCAACAACTATACCAGACTGACAACTCTAGTCATTCTGTCATCAGAATTATTTCCTTGCTCTAACAAACCATTTGCAACTGAAAAGCCTCCTTCTCTAGACAAAACAGTCACTACTTTCCCATGTACATGATGCTCATGCATTACTGCATTTTAACCTGATTCATCACTCCATTCTGACTTTTTACAAAATGATGGATCTTCCTCTACAAATGATTTCCAAATTTGTATTCACTGCAGCTTTATTACTTCATACTTTGTGCTGGAGTTTTACAAAGAAAATACTGAACAGTTTTGACCTCATGAAAAAATCTTCAAAAATTTCACTAATAATTCTACTACCTTTCAAGTAAATGAGATTTAACTTCCCTCTCAGACACTAATTCAGATTAATAGACAAGTTGAGATTACCTTTTGTGCTACTTGCATTTTCAATTATTTGCCATTCAATGCAAGACCTGAGACATCACTGGCAGCAACACTTGAGATCTGCATTACTGAATTCATTTTCTCCTTTTGCAACAAAGAGGCTGGACTCACATTCAATCCTCAGGAACTTAAAATGAAAGGAGACTTTTGATAAGTAAAAATCAGTAATTAAAAAGTTAATGCATCAGGAAAGGGGGGGAACAAGAAAAGAAGGAGAATATGATTCTTAAATATAAACAATCCAGAGAAAATAGTGTTACTATATACCCCTAGTAGAAAAGTAAGTTCTACCATATTTGTCTGCATCACTTCAGCTCGCAGTTTAAAGCTCATAATATACATAAAACCCATTACAATTGTGGTTGTTATCTTAATCATTGTCTAAAAAAAATGAGCTGTGGATTTATTTCATCTTTCCAGTATGCTTTGTCCTTACAGTTTCTTTTTAGCTTAATACAGTACTTATTTTATAACTGTCTCTCTGATATGCTCGTGACAGGCAGCACTTAATTCCAGGATTAATGACAGGCTTGTTTGCCATTTCAGCAGTTGGTAGCTGACTGATGTTGAGACCTGTCTTCTGAATTTTTGTCTCCAATGAACTATAGTACAGTTTGCTGATAAGATGTTGAATTTCTATGCCAGTATCAATGCCACCAAATGTCTTCCAAATTATGAAGCCATCTAAACCAATAAAACTGTTTTATCTTCTTCCACTAAATCCCTGCCCCATTTGTAGCACACATATACACCAAGTAGCTCTATCTGCACAAATTATGATTTTTCATAGAAAAGGCCAAAGCAGCTTAATCACAAAGATTTTAGTTCCATAAAAACCAGTTTAATGTTTTGGGTTTTTTTCTAAAAGGTGGATAACTGCTTATGATTTAAATCACTGATAAAAGCAATGGTGGTTTAGTATAGCCCTTGCAAACCAAGATACTCAGATACAACTGGATTAGCCAAACATTCTTGTTTCTTCCTAAACACTGAGGAAATTAAAGTATAGGGAAGTTATTGCCTTTTGAGACAATAACCCAGACTGTAATTTCTTCATTTGAGTCAGTCTTGGAGTAGATTTCTGTGGTCTCATCCTAATGCTCAGAGGTAAGACTGAACTCAATTATACTTTTTTCCAGGCTAATCACTAAGAAATATTTTAACAAATCTATGTTTTGGAGAGAGAAAATAAGTAGGATCAGACCCTGCAAATGTATAATTTAGCCACCAATCTTCAAATTTGATGGAAACAAGAAACCTAAAATCACGTGCATCTGGCCATATCATTCAAAGATAAAGTGTATGACAATAAGAACAAATCAAAATCAAAAAAATCTAAGAAAGTTCCAGATACATAGTCTCAGCACTTTAAAAGGATGAGGCAGGAAATAATTTATCCAACACAGTTTGACTTTAGACATGCCCTTCAAATACAAGTGTGAACTAAATCAGAATCACTTCCTACACTGCATAAGTTACAGGGACAATATTGGAATTACTGGAGAGAAACCTGGCCTGTGTTATGCAGAAGGTCAGACTACAAGATTATTATGGTCCCTTCTGATTTTCAGATCTATGAAACTATGAATAATTTAAATCACTTTGCAGGACAAACAGAAGAACTGGAGTTGAACAGCTGAGAATGCAAAAAAAAATTTTTAACCTCACCCACCAAACGAAGTTAAGCAAGATTCGCAAATATCTTCAAAAAATAACATTTCAACAGTGAACAGCTGCTTTCACAGCTTTACCATGGTCAATATAGCTGGTTTTGGTGTTTTCAATCTACTTACTACAGAGACACATTCAGAAGTATAGCTGTATGAAAACCTGATTGAAACAGGAAATTCCACTTGGCTGAAGATTTTTCCTCTGTTTGTAAATGAACACAGTATAATGGACTATGAAATAGCTTATTTGGTAATTGACTTACAGATCCTTGGCCCTAAGAACACAAGACCATGGTTACATGTCTACTCTAATCTGGCATTAGCCCAGGACGCTGCTGAAGAGAAGCATCTGTCCAGACATCCAAACAAGTATCCCGTTCCCATCCCTTGAGATGACTGATACAGCTCACCAAGTGGCCACACAAGTGCTAGTGGACAGTGCTAGGACTGAATTTACATTAAATTTAACTGATTTCATATTCATGGTCTGGATCTCTACCAGTTCAGTCGACTGAAAAGCCTAAGATAATAGCTCAAAGCCCAAGTATGCTTGCTTTCCAACTCATATTAACTCAAATTCTGAAATCTGTACAGTGGATTTTTGTCATTACTTTTTTATTTGTGACCCAAAGATTTATTCAGTTTAGCAATTCCTTCATTACAATTCATGCGACATCGTTGCACACACTCAGAAAGCAAGCTGCTGAATACAAACATTTGAATTAAGAAAGCAAAGTCTGTCAATAAAGCCTTTATATGCAAACACAAAAAGTAAACAAACACTCCTGTCTTTGGCCTTCAAAGCAACTCTCTCTTCTTGTTATTAGAGATAGAAGTATGTTAAGAATTCTATCAAATGACATGTTATTTTTAACTATATTCATATCACAATAAAAACCACAATAATGTTCTCTGTGGGTAGACAGACATTTAAAAAGCAGGGAAATTTGAAAAGGAAACCCTGAAAGATAATGTACAAAAGAGTAAAGATGAAGATAATTTTCTCCCTTCAGCCTGTAAAGGACATACAGGAAGTGAAACAGTTTTCTCAGAATCCAAATTCTTTGCATCTAGAAACCTATTATCTGTGCTAGCCATTACTACTATCCAAGAGCACACCATGATAGACCTCCAAATCCTCATACACCATTTAAAGTTTTTTAAGCTACAAAGCTGAAAAATATCTGGCAAAACTAGCTACAGGAGAACTGCACTAATGTGTCTATCAGGTCATTAGAGGATTTTTACATTCTTGTGCCCCATCTAACTAAGAGGTTGTGTGGCTCCACAGCTGCTGTCCATCCTTTTGGAGCATTTACTGAGAGATACTGAAGAGGCATCATCCTTGATCTGAAAAGGCTCTTAGTTCACTATTACTATTGGCATGACCAAAATATTTACAAGGCCTTGGCCACTGTACTAGCTGCTGTAAAGAACAAGGCAAAAAGCATGGTCCTGATATTATACTGAAGCTCCAGAATCTCTTGTTTTCACCACCTTTTTTATGTCTCCATGAGCTCCTCTAGACCTCTCTACTCCATTTTTGTTAGATCATCTATCATTAGGTGATCAAATAAAACCAGATGCTGATTCCCGCAGCCCTGGTATTTCACAAAATTTATTCTGACATCCATACATAGGGTAAACACTATCTGGGAGCTAAAATAAAAATAAAAGCCCCCTTTTGGTCCACAAATATAACTTAAAGAACTCTATATCTAAAGAGAATCAGCAATATTTCCTCAGCTGCAGAGAAGTAAAAATGTACCCATGAGTCTGCTCATTTGAAACTAGGAAACTGCATGCTACAGTCTTTCATCTATTTCTATTCATAGTTGTTAATTTTTAAAGAGACCAAAACAGCAAGAGGACAGAACAGTCAATCCTGTCAGATCCAGAGAAAAAACACATTAGTCACCTCCTGAAGTGTGGCTCCTTATTCCAGCCCTCCTATGGTTTATTTAGCAAAGTCAGCGCTCTTCTTTTTCTTTTTATCCCAGATGCTGTGCCTCCCACTCCATCTCAGCTAACTGTGCTTGTGCTTCAGCTTGCCAGAGAGAAGCAAAAGAGGAATACCAATACCACCCCTAATGCTCCACTCTACCACGAAACTCCACCTTCTTAGCCACAAACTGATTTTGCACCCCTTCCTGTAATAGCTTTTACTTAAGGATTCATTTGCACAGTGAACATGGGCACACAGAGGAATCACAGCCATGGACTTGCTATCCCAATGCTGACTTCGTGGCAAATACCATATAAAAATTCCAGCTGTAAACCCCATAATTTACCCAATCCTGCAGAGTACCCAAAGATGGGATAGGAGATGCTTTTAGAGCTGTCTCAGCAATGGTGTAGAGCTTGTGTAACCCTTTTCTAATGTTTTCCAAACTCTTCTTCACTTTTATGATAGAATCCACTTAATCTAAAATTTCTTGTACATTGTTTGATTGAGAAAGACTAAGAGTTCATTCCGCTAGCCCTGACAGCGTGTAAAACCTGATGGACTTACCTCATGCAAGTAGCTTTATTTTCATGAGTAAGGTTTCAGAAACAGATTTTCTTGAGCTTCATTTTCATCTTTCAGATTCAGGAGTTCCTCGTGA
Organism: Calidris pugnax; assembly: GCF_001431845.1. Lineage (NCBI taxonomy): Eukaryota > Metazoa > Chordata > Aves > Charadriiformes > Scolopacidae > Calidris > Calidris pugnax. Next base: position 6,152,752 of record NW_015090995.1, read on the forward strand.
ATGCATTAATGCTTATAGCCAATTATACAGATTTTTATAACTCAGGAAACATTGTGTTCAATAAAGTTACTAAAGACTGGAATGACCACACTTTGGTACAGCATTTTTCTAATGAACTACAACAAGCCTTTTTTTTCAGTACTTTCCCATTGTTTATGATTATAAGCATGGTTTTGATAATAAAAAAGCTGTCCCATAGGTTTGATCTCCTAGATACACTATCTTCATAATGAAACATTATCTCTTTCTCCCTCCCTATTGAGTGCCTGTTCCATGTGCTATCAAGTCTGTCCGCCTGTCTTTCCCTACTTTCTTCCAAATTCTTCACTTGGCAGTGGCCCCCCTGCACTGTTCCAAGGTCTTCCTCCCCTTGAGGCTTTACTGTTTCTTGACTAATTACTGTGATAAAGAAAAATGTCCCTGCAGAGATTTGTACACTGGAAGACTAAATGCCTCATAATACCAGGACTAGCAAAATGCCTCAAAAAATATTGACTCATAAATAACAAAGCATCAGTATTTGGAAGTGTATGCGGGTCTCTACAAGAGAAAAACAGAAGAAAATTAAATGTATTTACGCACAGAAATTATAATGTAATATGGAAATAGTGTAACAGAAATTCTACCAGTACAAAATTTTGAGCTGAAACAATATCTTTGATACACTTAAACCACAATTCAATAAGCTTCCTGACGTGGAATATTATCTTACTTGTTGACTGCACAGAATTATGCAGGGAGTAGAAGATTACTTTGTGAAAATAAATAAATGAATGAAATCTATACTGAACCTTTTCATTTGCAACTTGCTTAATTCAAGTAGAAAATATTTGCATCTTGTCAAAATATTCATAGAGGAATAACTTTTGCTACAAAATCGAAATATACTACAGGATGATCAATGGGAGAGAAATCAAAAGATATTTTTAACTACTAGTTTCAAGGTGAGAAACATTTTAAGTACTCTGTTACTAAATTAGTCATTACGTGAGATCACATGGGAGAATGGCACCTAGGCTGAAAGAGAACAACAATTTAAAGGTCAAAAGATGACCTCTCAGAACAAAGAACAATACAGTATTCCAGTTTCATATAAATATTTAATAATACCACAGAAAGGAACCGATAGGTTGAAGATTACTGTATTCTAACTGAAAAGTAAGCTGGAAACAACCAAAACAGAAGGAAATTTTAACTCCTTAAATAACAGAAGTAGAAAATATTTTTTTTTTTTTGCAGAAATTAAATGATTACAACAGAAGTAGAAAATTTTTTTTTTTTTTTTTTTGCAGAAATTAAATGATTAATATGCATGACAAGAAAAGCCTACATCATAAATAATCACATCTGACTCAACCTTCTGTCCTTCTTTTGGCCTGATTTTACATCTATTCCCGAAACTGAAAGGTAGAGCTGTGTGGTAGACTGCCTGGTTATATTTCATTTGTTTGGCCCATCCTAGCTATAAGGATCTGACATGGTGGTATCTGTTATGACCCATGGAAGACTGTGGGATAGTCCCTCAACAGTCACAAGTTCCTTTTCTCAGCAACAGCCAGGTTCTTTCTTGGCTCTACAGTACAGATGAAAAATATCCACAATTTATTTAGGCAAGCTTCAGAAGGACAAGAGAGGGTTTTTCCTTTGCCTTAAATACCCCTTGCTCATCAAGCAGTGGAAGAAAGGCTATCATGCCTGAATGAAAACAGATTGCACACCAACCACATATGTTTGCTCCTTTTCCAGGATAGGTACATATAGTTTAAAATAATCAGCTTTACAGATGGATTTATGGAAGAGAGACAAGAAGACACAGACATTAAGCTTCCTCTCTCTCCCTGCCCAGACTGCAGATGTAGGAACTCTCTGTTTAGAATCCCCAGTTCTCTCTTGCTTCCCAGTCCTTATGTAAAGAGAGTAACAGAGTTGATGTGCTGTTAGGAAGGGATGCTTGTCTGTGCCAGCCAAAAAGACTCCAATGTAGAAGTCACATATCAGAACATGGCTGGAAAATTATGGTGCTGTCATTCAAAGACAGGCTGCAGCCACTTAATTTTTACTATGAATATAGCCAAATTTTTATTTCATTAGTGCTACATCCTCTGATAAGCAGTGAGTCTCCCAGACCCAAGTATAAACTATAAATCAGCACTTGAAAGACATCACACAAAGCTTCACTAAGAACATAATACTTCTCACACCCTCATAATCAGCTGTAAAAAAGCTGTAAAAATTTTATGTTAAACAAGAAGCATTGCAAGTATTCTAGTACAAATAACAACCAGAGGTGCGTTCTCTAATTGGTGTGTACCTCTGCTTCCACAAACAGAGCATCATTTGGCCTCTGTCTGCTCTTTTATTCTAAGTGACAATTGTAGCAAAAAGAATTTTTCTCCTTCGTTAAGACAGATGATGAAGACTGTGGATGTTATGGATGTTAGAGAACAGTAATATTACAACCACATGATTAAATCTGACTGAAAATCTGTCCCAGTTTACTGCATCCTACTACCTAAACTTCAACCCCTAGAAACAATAGTATTAAAGAGTTTCAGCTGAAAGGAAATGTAGACATATGCCTTCTGAGGAGCATCTTCTGCAAAGATCATATATTTGTTACCCACATATTCCTCTCCTTCCTCCCCTGCCCCGCCCAGTGTATTTCAAAATGTCAGTTTTCACACTGCCTTACAATTTGGCTACTAACCTTTCCTTGCTAACTGACCGTCTTGTTCCACATATTCTTTTTCTTTTCCTGTTGAGATTATCTGAATGATTGTCCTCAAGTTTGCATAGAACTGTCAATATTAGAAACTCATTTGTTATCCACAGTTAACTAGACGTAACACAGTTTCACTTTTCTCTATTTCTTGGCTTTCTCAGTGTAGAGACATGGATAAAACAAGCTACTAATGTTATTTGAAAACAATTCATTTGCATAGAATGCAGTGATATTACAGATGGGGGCATGACATGAAATAACATAATATAACAGCTTTTTATTTTTTTTAATAGAATGTTTTCCCAACTGTATTCTGTTTGGTAATTGGATATACTGAATCTAAAAAGCTCCACTGTATAAACACAATGAATTCATTGGATTTACTGTTTACTAGAACTCAAAAATGAGGCAAACACTGTGAAAGATATTTTAGGATTAGCATCTGTATGCTAGATGGTCCAAATGCTAATGAGTACATTTTGTTCATGCAAAATTTCATACTCAGTTATGAGATTTCTTCCTGTGCTATTTGCTAAATTGACTCACAATCCTACCTGCTTTACAATATCAGAATGGAGGTTATTTCTCATTAACTCAAAAATTGGAGACCCCTCACATACAAAGCCCTTGTGACTATTGCGACACAGGTAGAACTACTACTTTTCTTTCCTAGAAAGGCACTAGTCAACCAATTAAACGACTAGTGATACCTATGGGGGTGAGATAAAGTTACAGAACTAGATATTATTGTATTAATACATCACAGTATTGTATTGCCTGTCCTGAAAAACCACTCTAGGTTATATACTCCCACCACGATATGCACACAGCATCCTTTGTTGCCCTATAGCAGAATATTTTGGTCAGTTTTCTAGCACGCAATTTAAGTCACTGATCTGCAAGCTGTACATCAGTTAAACTAGCAATTGTTATGGTACTGACCCAAAACGCAATGCAGTCACTAAAATGCATTGACTTCTACAAATATTAGACCTCTTTTTTCTTTTTTTCAATGCACATGTTCAGTATTAGAGGATAAATTAACGCATGCCTGACAGAATATATCTTCCATTAGAACAAAAAGGTTTTGCAAGCACTCATACTTGTCTGCTTCAGATGTCTTCCATTTTTATAAGAATGAAAGCAATTGGCTGAGGACAAAAACACTGAAGAACCTACCCATTGATATTATTTTAATCACCGTTCGCTCCTGCTTTTCTGTGTGTCTCCAAGATAGTTTCTGCACTCATACAGTGGTTCCTTTTCAAAGAGCACTGTTTCTAACAAGCTTTCCATCCAAACATTTACATTTGTTTAATTCAAAAAGCTATTTGATGCTTAGGATGAAACCACTTAATGTGTGAAGAAAAATGAATTTAAAAAAAATGAAAAAAATTAAATAGGACTGATTTGCACATCAGTCGCGAAACAGAACAGCAGTTTCATGGACACATTTGTCCAGAAAGTTCTCTTTGAGCTTCAGTCAGCTCACTTTACTTGTGATCCATTACTGTTGATGTCAATGTGAGTTTTAACTGAGTAAAGAGGTGAAAGTTTCCCACACTAAAAACTGCCTAGGTCATCTTAACACAGAAATCAGCCCTTAGTAAATGCCCCTTAAGGAGATGAATGAAAAAATCAGATTTCTTCAAAAACCCCTAAACTTTGATCATCCATCCATCCCTCCATTTGGACCTATTCGATGTTCAGTAATTTGAAAGAGTACTCATTTTGCTTAAGGGTGGAAATAGGAGCTCCACAAATTTTCAAAGTTTACTCCTCTGTTGCATTCACTAGAGATACTTATACAGGTATCTGGTCAGACTCAACAAAAGTCTAATCAAGAGCCCAAACAATTAAAACATTTCCATGTCCAACTTTGATAGCATAGCAAACAACCTACCCTATTTTGAATTTTGATTCAAAAATGAATCAAAAATGAAAGAGCTGGGCAGAATTGGTTCAAGATTTTCCTTTAGGCATACAGGCAAAATTAATACTATATTCATCCTCAGGCTAGAAAAATCAATTTTGCAGTACCAGCAGAGGAGGTTCCTGTTTGGAAGAGAAATTAAATGAAGATCCTGCAATGTGATGTATATTTACACTTATCTAATGAAAACCTGATGAAAATCCTAAAATTCAGAAATATCTGAATGAGCTTTAGAGTCTTCAGGGATGCAATAGTCCCTATTGGGAAAGTGCAATAAAATAGGACAAAAATGAACGCCTTGAGGGTATTCTATGGTTTTCATATTCACAGAATCCTTCCATAGAATTTAAAAAGAGGATGAATCCAGCCTTAAATAATAACTCTTTAGGTAGCCTTCAGTTCATTTGTATTTCTAGTAAATGAAAAAGCCTCAGACCTTCATAATCCATTCTCACCATACACAGATATTACCAGGAATGTCAGAGCACTCAACTTTTATGGACCTAAAGATTTCTTTACCCTCTAGACATTTCAACAGATAATTTTTTGGCTTGTCTCCCTATTTTTTCCTCATAGAATTTCCCTTCACCCACAGGCTATTTTTAATACATATTTCCTATCTCAATAACTAAAGCATTTCACATGAAGTGATCTTACTTTCTTACCGTTTCCAGGGTCAGTGAGCTTTTTCTGTAACTTGGAAAATACAAATTATGTTTTGCAGACAGATCTTCAAGAAAAGAGTGAATGCATTTTATAGTCAGACTTTTCAGCATACTTTGTAAGGCAAATCATCTTTATGCTTGATCTTTTGTGGTGAATCTCCAGATTGTCAACTTTTTCAAGAAAATAAGATATGTCCTTGTTATGTTATTCTTTACCCTTCTTAAAGCCTGAAATACCATCTTCTGAATTACTAATACTTTCCTCTACAGCACTTTCTCAAACACGTATTTTATCTACCAAATACTACTACATCCTCTCAACCTTTCTCTTCTCTGGTGCCACTAAGACTGAATCTATCTAGAAACATCTCTCCATAAAGAATTAAAAAAAGTGCTTTGTATGCAACAAATTATGCAGAGCAGCAGTGTGATTATCTACAATAAAGAAAGAATGCAGGGATCAGATTTTTTTTTTTTCCCATGTTATGAATCTACAACTTTAATTCTATGTCTTATTAGCTGTATTATCATTAGAAAGACAAATGTTGGCCAGGGAAAATTCAGAGCATGTCTGTGAGACCAGAAAGTAACAGTACATCATGTTTTTTGACAGAACATGGAAAAAGTCTACTGAAAATGGAAAAAAAGGTTCGGATAGGTTATTAATTGGGATTTTTAGTCTTGAAACTGGCTTCATTTGAGAAATTCCATAATTATTTAAAGTGAGGGTTCTGGTTTACTGTCCCACTGAAGAACCACCACCTGCTTTTATTTCATACTGCTAAGTGCTTTTCATAGCTAAACACTTTGAAGGAACAAGCAATATTATCCAGGTTATGCCATTTTATGTTTTCTTAGGGCAAACAGTGAAAGCAATTCCTCGTCTTTAGAAAAATGCTTAAAGTGGTTTGAAGTAGATCATATTCTGTTAAGAAAGGGTTCAGAAGGGACAGGTGAGGAAGGAAGGGTGGAGGCCTTGCCCTCTCTGTCAAGAAATGGATGGAATGTGAAGAGCTGGTTCTGAAGAACAGCCCTGAGCAGGCTAAAAGCCTCTGGGTAAGAATCAGGCAAACAAGGGAACCCTGTTTAGTGCAACTGTTTACTGCATTCATTCACTATAGTTCAGTATTACTGTGATAATTCTCTCAAAACCAAACGATTTACTGTCTTTCATTTAAAAAAAAAAATATTACATATTGAGGCAGTTGTTTAAAATATTAATTTGACACTGTATAGGTTTAATTGTGGCCCATTCCAATAACAAACTGCTAATTCCTTTCTTCGCTACGACATCAAGAAAAAAAAGACAGTGCACTGAACCCAAGGGGAAATAGACTTTTGTTATCATATCTACACGATCAGCTGCTATACAATAGATTTTTTTACTCATTACACTCTGCACAACATTCTAAAACACAATTATACTGTAAAGTATAAAAACATAGCTGAACCTTGCAGTTTCATGGTTTATTATCTTTTTTAATGAGTAGTAGTATTAAATGCAATGATAACACGGAAAAGAGTATTTCGTCTTGTGATTTTCATTTAGCATTTGGCAACACACGCAGGTGGTGTAGGGTGGCAACATTGCCACTATTTGAGCAACAGTGTCTACAGGTAAGAGGACATAAAAGTCAAATAAAGTCTGGAACAGTCTATTAAAGATTATGAAATAAGATCAATGTGTCAACAATCTGACATTGCAAATGAGACACAGGGTTATCTTTCTTATTGCTTGGCTGCAAGATGTGTAAAATGGCCTCTGTGGTTCATTAAATAAGATTCTACGAGACATCAAATGTAGGACAATTCCTTCTTTCTGTCAAAGCAGAAACTGATCATGATACTTTGGTTCTCTTGAACACAACTCGGGCAACTAAGAAGTATTTGTGGCTTTTCTTTTCCTGTAAAATATTTATCCTACCTCATTCAAAGGAGCAATTCAAGCTGTTGATTTTAATACACCAAAAGCTTTTCAATTTTCTTGCCTACTTCCAGACAAAAATAAAACCTTACTTACTACATATTTTACAGTAATGCTTTACATCATTCCAGATGTAGATCAGTGAGTAATATTCATCAACTTGGAGCACAGTGAAAAGCATAGCCAGTCATTACATGACCATTACCAGGCTCACATTTCTTTCTCTAAAATAAGCTGTAACAGCAAAGACAGATACTAGTGCTGGTAGTGTCCAGAATTTTCTCTATAATGTGTGATTCCTAATATATAATATTTTCATGGTATTTTTTTCAAAGGTCAGATGATCATGTACCTAGTTTAAAAATGCAGTTGTTAATAGCTCCATGCAGAAATTAAGTACTTCAGTAATAGCAATCTATGAATGATTTGTTGTCCTAACACTAAAAGTAAAAAGAAAAACAAGCAAACAAAAAAAAAGCCCATCAAGCTGGTAAAGGGATAATGTTTCCAAAAAGGAAATGGTCCTGCCACTTCTATATATAAGGTGACTTCAAACCTCAATGTCAGACCTGACTGCTGGAAGCATTACAGTTACAAGTCACCTAGAATACTTAATAAGGATTGCACATCTTCATCCTCCCCCTTCACCCCACAATACTTTTGGTCTGTAACTTTCAATAGTCAGTGAACATAGCCTTTATTCTCCCATTTCCACCAAATCTCCCAAGAGTTTCAAGAAAGCTATTTGCTTGATGAGCCATTTATTTCTAGATAGATCTTCATAGAGAGGGCAGCCACATGACACCTCTGAGGAATCTTGTACTTTGTTAGATGATTATAATATATGCAAAAGGAGTCTATTAATGAGACATCTAGATGCTTAAATGAACCTTTGAACATTTAGGTACCAATCCCACTGAACATTCTTCTCTTCTATTTTTGTCACTGTAAAAGTGAAGATCCACCAACAGTGACTGAAAATACTTGCTTGCTAATCCAAGCATTCAAATCCATGCTCTAAGCTTTCTATTCAGATGCCTCTATTTTAAAAATGTTTTTTCATTCCCTCCTTCTCAACTTCTCCACAACATTTCCAGGAAAAAGCCTTTCATTTCTACTTGCGCTTGTAGATTTTATATGCATATGTATGCATATGTATGTATCCACCTTAAATTGTTTTACCCACAGCACAGCATTTAGTGGCTTCAAACAGAATTCAGCATGAACTAAGTAGATTATGAGCTTAGTTCTGAACACTTTTGACCTGAAGGAATTCTTGCAGATACACCCATGTCAACTCTTTTTCTTAAGCTTGCACCATAAGTTAGGAACGTACATGCAAATATTGTGTCAGGTCAGCATACATGGCACATATGCTTCTGCTACAGAGTTGATAGATTCTGCCTGTGGAGGAATGGATAAACTGAACAGATGCAATCAAAGGCTATTACAAACGGCAAAACTCTCAGTGTGCAAGTTCAAACTGATGAAACAAAATCATCTGTCCTCTGATTGGAGAATCTTTCAATTCTGCAATTGGAGATTGGAGAATCTTGCATTCTGCAAGACAACAGGATGCAAGGAAGCATAGACATAAAATGTCTAAACCCTAAAAACCATCCAACTGATGTTTCAAAGTCCACATGCAACGTGATTCCTGCCTTGATTCAAAACCCCCTGACTTCATCTGTAGAAATATGTCAACCTCTATAATTGAAATGGCTACCCCCTGCACTCACACCTGCTCAGCTTCAATAACTAAAGGGGTGGTTGTGTTTCCCCTTTTCTGAATCAGTTCACAGAAATCATTTGATTTGTATTCTTCAAGGCCTAAATTATTCATCAGTTAGTGAACTGACAAAAAGAATTTCATTAGGACAAAAACACATGTTGGCTCATCTCCATCAAAGACACACAGGGCTTGCTTTGTGAAGACAAGAGTGTCCTGGAATTCCTGTGACATATGGCTATGCATAATACTTAGATTTATATGTTGATTAATTAAAAACCCCAAGATAACTACCTTAGTCATCTCTTCAGCTTTATGCATTTAATTCTCCTACACACTGGCATGAAATCAAAGGAATCTAAATAAGAAATTAAAAGGTCAAATTACCTATTATAAGTAAGCAAGCGTATATCAGCTTCACTGAGTTGATTAATATCCATGGCAAATTTGGCTTCAAATGTTTGGGCTTTCCTGTAAGGGAAATTCCTACTTCTAATGGAAGAACACAGATGCCTTACTGCATCAGATCAGTAGTCTTATTTGGCCACTGTCCCATTATTTGACCATTACTCGGTTCTTGAAACAAAGAGAAAGAATTCTACACTAGAAAATTATTGGCTGACCTGCTCCCATATCATGAATCACAAAGATTAATACATCAGCCAAAAAAAAAAAGAAATATTGTGCTCTGTTTATTTAGGGTTTAATAAAATAAAATATTGTGCTCTGTTTATTTAGGGTTTAATATATATATGAAAGTATTAACTTACTGACTTGGATAATATTCCATAGCAGCGAGCTCCTTAGCTGAAAAGATTTTGTTTAACTTGTTTGTTAGTTTTCTATGGATGCTCTCTTTTTTGCATTCTGGCAAAGGCTGGTCCACAAAGGAGAAAATATCACAATTAGTCAGTCTAGTTTTTTAGTCTGCCCATTAAAATGTTAGTCTTTCTTTTTGCTTGTGTCAATACAGAAGCTTCCTCCAAAGAAAATATCACACTTCTCTGAAGCACTGAACAGAAAAGATACAGTATTGGAATAAACCATTATTTTGGCAGAATTAACATTGTGATACCTACTCCTCAAAGTTTAAAAGGAAGACGTGAACATCACTCAGTACATTCAGCTCTCAAACCTGTATCACCGGTATTCTTGGGAGATGAAGCGTAAACTTTTATTTCAAACCTTCTAAAACACTACATAGCCCTGTCTAAAACTCATTTACCTCTTGATTACACAACATGGTCCCAAGTTGACTAAAACTTTAGGGTCAAAATCACTGAAGTTCTTCATTTTCTATGACACAGATTTCTGAACACTTGTTTTTCAATATGATGTTCAACATCATAAAAACATGGATAAGACCAGACAGAGACCAAACAGCTGAAAACAGCTTAGCCAGTGCTTTGTAATTCTCAGACATACCAGTTATCCTCAGACAGGAAAGCGTAACTTTACAGACAAAAAAATGAATGAAAACCAGGAGAACCAGGTTCTCACATCCAGTTTCTCACATTATCCCAAAAGCAGACTGATGAAGAGAGCACCCTAACCTTTTCCCTATTTAAATAGAAAAAAAGAAATTCCTTTTTACAGCTAATGTTTTAGTTCTGCACATGAAATTTTCTTCCTCACGGGAATGATCATATTTAAATTTTACTGAACTAATAAAGCATTATTTTCTTTGGTACTTCTTGTCCTCTTCCTTTTGCACACATCTTAAAAGTACTGACAGTCTTCCGTACATTCTTCATGGCGGAACAGCAATCAGTATCTTAATTGGGTAAATGTCTCATACTGTATTCACACGACCAGTAATCAAATATCAAAACTTATTTTTAAGGCCTTAACACTGCACCATGTGAACTTTCCAAGAACTCAGACAGCTCTTCCTGCCACTTCATGCATAAATTATCCCATCAAAGAGCTGGTGTTTATTCTGAGCTCTTTGAAATTCTAATCACTTGTACACACCTCCTCAGGCCAGTCTGTGCTTTGAAATTTGGACTACTTACAATTGGGCTATTCATAACGTAAGGCTATAGAATGCGACTTGCCACCCATTTACAAGCCTCTGTACATCCAACATATCATCAAGGATTTCTAATTGACACACTTCTGTTCTTCAAAATTACTTTCCCAATGTAAGCTTAATATCAACTATTTAAGTCATAGCACAATTAAAAACTCTTTTAAGAGAGTATGAAACATATGCGACTGTAGTGTTGTTAGTCTTTCTACGTATCACTCAAAAGAACACTTGTAGTATTTAGTTATCTGGTGTGAATTCTGGCTATAGAGGATGAGAAGCTGCAATAGTACTTGAGCTCTGGCAGGAAGTGGTCAGCTAAATTGTTTATTCCAAATGATATTTCACCCTACACCCTTAAACTGCAAAATGAAGTTATTGCCAAGAGTGACACAAACTCAGTCATACAAGGTTTCTGAGACATGAGAGGGACACGTAACTGTTTTTGTTCACCAGTTTCCCACAGGCTGACAGAAGAATGATTTCACACCGAAGGTCATCAACAGCTCTGTAGAGATTCCATCCACCCTTCTACTGGTATAAAGGACAGTGACTTTATACTGGCACCCCTATAAAATGGTAATTTGTGACTAAAGCATTGTCAGTTCAGTTAGTCTACACAGTTATTCCTGACAGCTACACACAAATCACCAAAGCTTTTATCTACACACCAAGGAAATCAGTGGTAGTCCAACACACCAGGTGCAGATTTGAGTAAAAATCTGACTCATTGCAAATGAGTGAAAACAGTTTTTTAAAAATACCTTTGCTGCAATTCCTCTTGCAATGATGTGCTATATTGTCTCTGTTTCATTATTTTGAATATGGTATAAAAAAAATTAAAAAAAATCACTGAAGGTATAACCTAATAGACTGCATCTGATATCCTTTAAAGGAATAGAACAGTTCAGCCTGGAATGTAGTAGAGGCAGCTGCCTACAGATTCTCTTCTGCACTCCCAGGGTATTTCTCAGCAATCTTCTGGTTTTGTCATGGTCTGCAGATTTTGGTAAAAAGGAAATGAATGCCTCTGTTATTGATGTCAATATGTCAAGGCTGTATCTTTACAGAAATTCAGGTCCTGGGAGTTCCTAATACTTTACTCCAGTGGGAGTGAGAAAGAATAGAGGAAAAAATACACACTTCTATCCTTTCAGTCTCTTATAATATATCGTTGGCGGTACACCATGTATGTTTGAAGTTTCATTATTCTAGGTTTACGTTTTGTGACTTGTACAAATTGAACAGAAATGGTAAATTATAGAGAACAGCAAAAAATGTACAGACACGCCTCCATTTTTATGTTCCATGATTCAAATTCACACAGCTTTCCTAAGCTGCTTCTGAGCTCAGATGATGAAAGGTGAAAACATTTTACAGGACTGTATTCTACCTTATGAAAAAAAGTACTAAAAAAATGGAGTCTTAACCATAATTATCCTTCATGATAGTATATTCCTGGCCTTCACAAACATGTATCAGTGAGACACAAGACAGTGGGAGTTCTGGCAGAGTAATAAAGTATACAAGACCACATAAAGGGAAATAGTAAATGTACTGGCAGGAAGCCCAGTGGGTTTAATCATATTTTTGCACTTGTATAGTGTTTATATAACCAAATGTGGAGATAATGACAGAGAACCCCTCTCTTACACATTATATGATTATTCACACAGCTTACAATATTTCATTTATGGATTACACACCTGTTATTGTGCACCATCAAACACTGCCTTGACTCTCTCTCTTAGATGCCTTAGATCCCGGACACCACTGAACAAACTGCCAGTCCCGTGCACAGTCAGTGTTTGCATTTCTTACAACTTACCTACTTGCCTAAACAGCCTTCCATAGATTCAGTCAATAACTCAGTGATAACAATTAAAGTGAAAACGTAAAAAATCTGTGGTTAATAAATACTAGATCATTTAGCGCAAAGTGAATCTTCATGAAAATTTCTGTGCACATAAATCAAACCGCAGAACAAGGAAGAGTGCTTTTATAATTGCTTTCTCAATCTAACTGAGAAATAAGATCTAGGTAGTTTATTTTTAATGGGGTGTCAGAATTTTTTCCATGTATATTTATATAATTTTCTTCTTTTTCTTCTTTTTATTTTCATTTCAATGGGGTTGTGGAAATTTTCACCAGTGTAGGATCTGACGTAAGGTCAAATATACAGAGTCAGGTTTTTAATTCTAAAGGAAGCTGAATTTGACAAAATAGCCCAAGCAGGAACTAGAGGAAGTATTCGAATAGGGTCGCATGATTAGAGAGGCCTTTAGCAAGAGCATGCTAGGACATGCTCACTTTACAAAGGATGCACTTCATTCCTGTGATTGACATAGTGCTGAAAATGTGGATAAAAAGGGTGCTGATGCTTTTGTTGCTTGGATCAAGCACCCTATCTGGGGGGGAAGTCTTCTTTGGCCTATCTTTAAAACTCAACTCAGATACATGTCTGGAAATGGGAGGTATCTAATCTTCTGCAATCTTACAACATAATACAAATCAACCTAACTAGGCTTTCATTTATTCTGCCAAGATCTACTGTTCTCTAAGTCTATAATCTCATGGCTTGTCACAAAAGACATACAGATTTTTTTAAAGTAAGGTAAGGTAGCTTTATTATTTAGGCTTCCCTGCTAAAAATAAAATTTTGAGAAAAAAAAAAAAAAAAAGTCCTGCCTATTCCTGATGTAAAAATGAGATTTGTCAAGAGATGATCTAAATACCTTTCAGACATTAGTTGGAAAATACAGAACTATGGGAAGATTAAGGCCATAGTCCTGCAAAGCCTCAGTTTCGCAGAGAATTTCACCCATAGAGAGTTTAGAGGATTGTCCTAGAGGGTGATTTCTCTGATTCCAAATCCGTTATCTGACAGAACAGTTAAATAGGTCAGCTTATACCACCCATAAGGCAATATTTTTTCTTTAAAAAGTAAAAAGATGCATATTTCCATTAGAGATTATTATTATTCAGCATTACAAGTTTATTTTCATGTCTTTATTAGCTCAATGTCAAGCTTAAAATGTGTTTTTACAAAAAAAAGACTGAACAAGGGTGAACAAAGTTAACAATACTGCAAGAGCAAGGAGCTTATCAGTGTTTCTACTAAGACATTCTGATGGGTTCACACTATGCACAGACAAACTCTGGAGCTCAGTCTAGCTAGATATTGCTCAGCAGAAAGAATAAAGGACATTTTTTAATGTTCCAGTTGCTTTTTTTTTTTTTTTTTCCTAGCAGAGTCCCTTTCATTTTTCTGCAGAAAAGAAACTTAGGAATGTAGTTCAAGTACTAAGCCTGCACAGTATTTTCATTTGTGATTTGGGATTTTAACTTCTTGACCTACTGACAACAAAGTAATTGAGTAAGTAGCTTGTAACCCATTTGAACTTGGGACATTCCAACTCTCTGAATATGATCCAGATACTCTGAACAAAATACTGAGCAGAACAGTGTGCTGGAAAAGCCCAGCATCACAAGAGCATTCTCACTTTCTGAAACCAGTGAGAGTCCTTACCGACAATTTTTTTGGACTTTGAAGCATGCTTCACACTAACGGCAACAAGAAGGGATCATAACTTATTCTTTCACATGATCTAAATCTATATATTCCAAAAGAATTTTTTAATGCAATGAAACTATAAGGAACATGCAACTGTAGTTCCTTAAAATAAATTAAAAATACCTCCATTTAAATTTACCATTTACTTCATAAAGTGAATTATTACAATAAAATATCCCTACAAAGAAAGGCAACTTCCAATCAACCACAGGTTTGCAGAAAAAGAAGCAAAGTTAAACCCCTGTGTTCTGCCCTTGCTGAAGTTCAATCCAGATATGGAATAAATTAAAAATACCCCCATTTAAATTTACCATTTACTTCAAAAAGTGAATTATTACAATAAAATATCCCTACAAAGAAAGGCAACTTCCAATCAACCACAGGTTTGCAGAAAAAGAAGCAAAGTTAAACCCCTGTGTTCTGCCCTTGCTGAAGTTCAATCCAGATATGGTTTTAAACATGGCTGCAACTGAAAAACATTTATCAGGGGTGTCTGCTAAGAAAACCATAAAATCTTCAACAGTAAAAATGAATCTAATTAAAAGTTACCTTTTTGCTAAAATATGTAGAATATTAGAATGAACTCACAGTAAGGGTCTCTTTCTTCACTGAGGCACAAGCCACTCCATGTTTCCAATGAGCTTAATGGAAGCACCTAAGAAGTCACCAGCAATGAACTGCCTAAGTACCAGATCCTCTCTTGCTCTGTAATCCCATTTATGACCCCATACTGTTGTATAAATTCGCAGTTAAAACAAAAGGTTCCTTGTAGTAGCCTAAATTTTTCCATCAGCTTTTCAAGAAAGAACTTAAAGAGAGAATGCTAATAAACTTGAAAACAACACTGTGTGCACCTCCTTTAGAAAACTAAATGAAATTATAAGCAAAATTGAGAGACATGGCTTATAGTACACTGTTTTAATTGAATTAAAGTACTAATTTTGTTACATTATTGCTTAGACACCAAAGTTACAGATTGGCAACGTGTCAATTCTTAATACAACTAAGCATATTTACTCTGCGTTTATTAACTACTTTGTTTTTGCAGGTGGAAAAAGAACAGGGAGAATTCTTCCTCAGTGGGGCAGGAAAAGAGTTGTAGAGGTTGTTTAAATGCACTAAAGAAGAAGAAAGATGAGTCATGCAGAGAAGACCTAACACTGCTTTCTCCTCCTTTCAGGGCTCAGAGATGCCAACATGTACAAACCAGGCATCCACGCACACTGAAGTGAACATGATGAAATGTCATTTATGAACTGGTCTCCTTTCCAGTGAAATGATTCGAGCTTACATGGTGTATACACAGGTACGTGTGTGTGTACGTGTATCTATATCTCTATATATTACAGGCTGGAGCTTTTTGGATATGCCCGGGCATTTTCCTGCAGTAGCTTTTCCACACAAATGAGATCAGACTCTCTTTTATCTTTCCCATTCTTCTTTCCCATTATAGCTGAGATATTACTCCCTTTCCGCTCAAAGCTTGCCAGCTGCTATAGCCTCTCTGTCTCTTTCCACTTCAGGGTGCTACCCTTCTCCATCACCGCCACCCCTCTGGCCAAGTCAATGACCAGAGCTTGGGCAACCAACGGGGCTGAGATCCAATCGTCCCCTTCTGGAGCATCCCTCTTTCCTCGTTTAGCTTCTGCTCCGCCTCTGCCTTGCAGCAGTCATTTATGGATGAAATCACTGGACATTTATCTAGCTAATGAACACTGCTCACTTCAATTCCAACCAGGATTTTTTTGGGACTTCACTAATGACTGTCTCTAGACATCTTTGTGCGACTCCCACATTGCATTCACTCACCAAAGCATTTTACATAGAAACTTGATGCAAATAATCTAAACTGAAACAATCCCATACATCCTCACTTCCAAAGGCCACAGTTAGAGACCTCTGCCCACCGCGCTTTGAATATAACTCACACACAGCAAGAGTTCTGTCACCATTTTCCTCAAAAAAGACAGATCTTTTACTACTAAAGCATAAAACCATAACGCTCGCAGAATTGAAAGTTCAAAATTGAAACCACTTTACAGAACAGAACCTAAAAAATTCCTTTGTTTACTTTTTAAAACAAAGATTTTTACCTGATTATTAAGAGTTTAGAGATTATCTTGCTGGAGAAAAAATACATTACTTAATCATAACTACCTCTGGCAATGGCCCACACTGAAAATGTCTAATAAGGAGGAGGAAAAAGTAGATTATCTATCCAGTTGCACTAAGCTACATTACAAAATATCTTCATAATCCTAGCAAGAAATCAGTTCATGCCCTGAAGCATTAGAACTGATATCCCTTGTAATTTTGAATCTTGACAGAATATTGACAAATGATGTTTTTGTTCTTTCGGAGCTCCAAATATTAGGTTTAAATAAGAGTCACTAATACAAAATTTAGTCACGTCACTCCTTCTCAGTAATACCCTGCTTCATTTTTAGGGGAAAAATCTTAATACTAGTGCTTATAATCCCTTAGATCTAAAAAAAAAATAACCATTTTTTTTCGTTTTTCAAGATGGCCCATACAAGTGTTTCTTTCCTCCAGCAAGCATATTTAAATTTAAAAAACTAAATATATGGGTTTAGCCTTTCAAACATCTTTAGCCTTTAGCGTTCAAAGGAGAAAAAACTGGAATATTTCAAAATGCTACAGCATGCAAACCGATCTCTTAGAATCCTGCGTACCCACCACCTATTCTTCATTAACCACTGGGGTGTGAAGGAGGGAGATAAAGTTACTTCCAGTGTAACACAACAGGAACCCATGTAAGTTAACATGTGCCGCAGCATTTATAGATGAGAAAACTGTCACCACACAAGATGCAAAGGCAGAGTGAAATTTTTTTGTCTTCCAAAGCGAATAGAAATTTTGCCTGGTTTTATTCAGAGCCTTACATATAGAAGGCTTGGTTTTCTATGCTGTTTTTCCTTATCGAAATCTTCGTCCTTGCTCATTTTAACCAAGAGACTATAGATTTTTAAACTCAATGCAAAACAAGCAAAGTAATGTTTTGGTTTCTATAATCGCCACACCTGGGAATGCCATCCCCTGACTATCTGAAATGACAGCCTTTACTCCTGAATGCTAGAGTCTGAAGTACAGTCTGAAAGCAAGAGCTAGTCAAGACAGACAGGGTCGAAGAAGTGAAAGACAAGCAAACAAATTGAGTTTGGCAGAAAAACAGAAGCATCAATTTGTCATTTGCCTAAGCAATAAAGGACAGCAGTGATAACTCATAAGGAAGGCTTGAAAGGCAGATAAGCACTGACTGGGAGAGCTGCTGCAGCGTGGGAGAGCTATCAGTCCCAGGTTAGTCAGGGAGTGCAGACCCCAAGGTGTAACTGAGCAATTTTCTTAATCTTGGTGATTTAGGATATATTTTCATTGCTGTCTTAACTCATATGTCTACAAATGTTCATGTCCAGCTTTATCTCCTTTCACACATAAAATCCTTAAGTGTGCATTTATTTGTCCTTTGCACCAAGTCTCTTTCACAGGTAGGGATATATTTCTAAGCCTGAGCTGTGCTACTGGTTTATCTGTCCCTGTTATCCAAAACAAAACGGGCAAGTGTTCCACAAGACTGGAAAATCATCAATCACAGGTTTTCCAGCCATTCATGGAAAGGCTCAGAGACACTAACTGGAATAGCTGGAACACTGGGGTCTGCATTCCTGTATGAACGTTCAACCCTAAAGCATTAGATCCAGAAGTATTCCAGCTAACTGTGCAGTGCAAGCAGTGAGCACTTAAACTGATACTGTTTTAAGAATAGCTGCTCAGCTATGATCCTCCTACAGAAAAGTTTTTGGTCCTCACACTGAGCATAAAAATTCTCAATACACATGCTACCCCTCAGCATCTTATGATTATAAATAGAGAAAAGTTATGAACAAGTAACATCAGTGGCTTTTCACAGTCCTTTCAGTGTTACCTTCCCCTTTTTGCATCTTCCCTGTCTGTGTTCTACCTAAATTAGAGCCTGACTCTGCAAACATTCATTGAAAGAAGGCTCTGTTGAGTGAAGCAGTCCTGGATGGCAATACTTTTGGGATCGGTCCTTTCTAGCCTTAATTTTTACCTGTGTAGAAAAAAAAGGAATGCCAGGTACCAAGTAAAGAGAAGTCTGTTCTGAAGCAGAAAAAGCCCATAACAAAGCTACTGTGAAAGGAATTCAGATCTTCCAGCAACATATTCTGGGATTCCAGGTGGATTCATACTGCTGTCTTGGCCCATGAGCTAAGCAAAGAGGTAGTGGTCTTGGCAGAAAGGGGATGATATGCAAAGCCCAAACTGTGCCCCAGCTGCAGCTGAACACAATTCAACTATTCCAATTAAGTGTGAAGTCAAAAGGTGAGCACTGAAAACAACAGCACTGAAAATACCTGAGCACCCAAATCCAGAAACCTCTCCAGAATGCACCTCCTAAGCACTTTGACATATATGACCCGAACTTCATAATCTTCACCCAAGTTCTAAACTGGTGGGTGTCAGCTTTGGATGTCATTACAGCAAGTTATGCCAGTTGGGAATCTGCTCCACTGCAGCTATGTGTTTTGTAATTGCCAAGTCAGAATCTGTGATACATTACGGTTGTTTTGCAGCATTTCTGCCATACTGTTCTCTTTATGATGCACGATTTTCATTACTCAGTGCCTATGATTTCAACATATGTTTATGGGAACAGCCTGCTATTTATTACACTCGGAGCAGTGTCTCATGCTGCACATCACTGTGACAGGCAATTAGTTCCCACTGAGTAATTAATTATTAATACAAA
This sequence comes from Calidris pugnax, assembly GCF_001431845.1. Classification (NCBI taxonomy): domain Eukaryota; kingdom Metazoa; phylum Chordata; class Aves; order Charadriiformes; family Scolopacidae; genus Calidris; species Calidris pugnax. The sequence continues at coordinate 6,172,117 of NW_015090995.1, forward strand.
TATTTATTTAAGAACTATTCCCAGTAAAAGTTATAATTATTTTTACTCCAAAAATATAAATAACACAAGCGATTACTGCCATTTTGTTTTTAAAATATTATATATGCAGCCATTCTGAAAAATGATAATGCATCAGTAAAACAGTATCTCCTGAATAAAGGCAAACGACTACCAATTTCTTGTTCATGTAGTAAAGCCAGGGGTGATTCCAGGCCTCCTTTAGGAATGAAAGCAAGAACCAAGGGGGGGAAAAGGTTGCTCAGGCAACTCCAGGCAGAACAGTGGAAAGGGATGTACAAAGAAAAACCAAGAAACTTCTTTAGTCTCAAACTTATACTGAATATATCTCAGTTGCACACAAAATACCCAAGTGCATGAACAAAGCAGAGCCATCGAGGGTGTCAGTGATGGTGCCAGGCAGGTTGCTGGGTCACATCAGGAGGATGTGCAGGACCCAGTTCTCCTGCAGAGCCAGGGGTGAGGAGCACTGTGTCTCTGTGGATGCTGCTGGAAGGGGGCAGAAAACTGCTCCCAGGCCTCAGGCTCAACATCCATTTGAATGCCAAGACTAATAGCTGAATTTAAAACATTTTGCACCAAGGAAGGCTAGAAGTGTAACAGTTGGGGAAGAAGGTTAGGAATAGGCTCCCTGCCTGCTCAGCACCCGCTCTCAGCTAAGTGTGGCTTTTAAAGCACTCTAGCACACAGGGGGCTTGTTGGCAATGGGGGACACAGAAGGATGCAGAGCTTGTATTAACCACGTGAAACAAGAGCAACGCAATTTCAGCACAGTTCAAGAGGTCAAATTCTTCATCTTTTAACCCTAGTTCTACAGTAGAAATGGAGAGGAAATTACTATTGATTCAGATGGGCCTTAGGTGGAAGAAAATGGGTGCAGATAACTGATCAAAGATTCATTTTTCTTTTTTCATTTTTTTTTTAAGAAGTTGGCTTTTGAAGGAATTGAATAATGTTGATGAAATTTTCTTTCTTCCTGAATCTTTAGTTGGAAAAAATAGGATTATTTTAACAGTTTCGAGTCAACTATAATTTCAGGGAAAAAAATAATATTTTTGTTCAAAAATATTTGCAAAATACCCAAACCACACAATATTTGCGCACCCATAATATGCAAAAAGATATCCATTGCTTTGTCATAATTTTCTCCTTCTAGCATGCAAACAAATATATCTCTTTTGAAATTTCCTACAAAACAACTGTCATTTTTAACGTCTTTGGTTAGAGGGCAATTTGTAGACTTACAGCCTTTCAAATGAGCAGATGTTCTGTTTTCCAGGGGAAAATCATACGGATATTAGAGTAGCTACAGAGGGATAAACTGTTTGTACATAGGCCTGGCTTCTTGTCAGTGTCTCTGTGCCAGTCTGCTCTTCCAAGGGCTGAGCTACTATGACTGAGAAAGCAAAGATGCCAGACATACCTCCTCTTTATTGATGATAAACGCCAAGGAATAGGATTGTGTGACAGAAATAGCTTAACTTTTTCCCTTTTGGTTTGCCAACAATTACATCAATAGTGGCTGAGCTCAAATCTGGAAAACCCACAGGATCGTCTTATTCATGGGAAAGAGCCATAGTGTATCTACAAAGCAGCGGAAGCTATTCCTTCTGAACATCTATCTGAACATCTTTACTTTTTTGCATGTAAAACCAAAAATAAAATAAAATTAAACAAAAGTCAAATGCCTCCCTCCAGATGTTGTATTCTAATTACATACAGCCTCACTTCTCAGCAATACATATACATTACAAGCACTATCAAACTGAAGACACTTCTGCAGAAGACAGGTCTCCTGTTACACTAGAGCAACGGTGCTTTAAACAACTCTAGAGCTAGGATTTACACCCCCACTGCAAACGTCTGCATGGCTGAAACCACGCAGAGCCATATAAGCACTTGTGAATAGGTGCAAAAATATGTTTTGAGAATTTCTAAGCATGATTACATGAGATATCTGACAAGTCATCTGGAACAATGATCAGGGCATGCCCTGAATTTCAAGAGGTCAACTTCAACTATCTATCAAGGTTATCCCTTTAAATGAATTGTCTACAAATAAAGAGTTGAAAAAGCTGTCAGTAACTAAAAGCGTGATGGTTAAGAAAAATCCTTTCAATTTGAATGGCTTATTTTCTTTTACTGTAACATGAACAAACTAATGCTGCTTCACTTCTCAACAGGCACATCTTCCCCCTTCATTCAGAAAAGGTTTGATTCATTTTAGCTGGTGTACACTCTTAACTTGGCTCAGCTTTTCTGAATTTCCCCATACGGACACATGAATACACACCTCACTACCCCCCCTCTCCTTCAACAGAGGGCACAGAGGAAACAACTGATAACTTTGTCCAAGAAGTGGGTATTTGTTAAGCTCCTGCATCTCAAACTACCTAGAACACCCTTCCATCCCACACGCATTATCAAATTTTGTATGATCCCACACCTCTAAGAACCAAACTCAGCAGAGGAATTCCAGTGCACTTTAACATAAGCATTATGAAATAATGCCATCATACAAGGTGCTCCTTTAATTCATATTTAAGTATATTTTGCACTCATTTTCTTCTTTCCACCACAAGGATTAAAAAGTTAGAGTAATATCTCCAGCTAGCTTAAAAACCAAGCTACGACACAGGAATCAAAGCAGAACATAACCTGCACAGACTACAGCAGCGCTTGGCAGTGCTCACCTGACTGGGATTAGGAACCTTTGCCTTAAAAAAAAAAGGCAGGTTTCAGATTACCTCAGGAATCTGATTCCTCTCTCAGTAACTTCAGCTATCAATTTTCTTCGAAAAACCACAGTGACCAACTGTGATTAAGCTACTACTTAAATAAAAAAATAAAGCAATAGGGGCCAAATGCTACGCTAAGCTCATATTCACTCATTGTTGAAAGCTCCTTTAATATTTCTTGAGTTTCTCTTTCTTCTGCGGCTGGCATGTCACAGAAATCATCCCGGCACTGTTGAAAGGTCAAATTCATTTCAGGAAAGCCAAGATGCAGGCAGCTACAGACTCCCCTGCTGCTGTGCATGCCTTTCTTCGGTTCTCCTTTAAAAAAATCCATTTATCTATAAAAGTAAAATAACGTTTGTAGTGACCCTACAATTACTAGCTTCATATGATGGTGTAGTGTGCATATTCTCTACCTATGGTGTGCCACAGAAGGAAAAAGGATAGTGATACAGTTCTGATGAGTTTCTGCTGCCAAGTGTGTCTATAATTCCAGGAGAGTCAAATTCCAACATTTATTGTTATTTTTTTTTTCTCAAGAGCTATTTCACCACATGGGAAAATAGATATTATGCCATATTTATTTCTTATTCAGCTTCCATCACTTCTGAAAGTAAGACTTATATTTTTCCCCATGCCTTCAATAAAACCAGGCATTTTAAAACGACTTTGTAGGCATTTCAAAAGCACCATTCTCCAGATGGTTTTTGAACAATTCCATTTTCATAGTCACCTTGGACAAATAATGCCAAGCCAAATGTTTTTAGCACTTTGAGTAAATTAAAAACGAATTATTTAGGAGAGCTCAGGAGGAAGGAAACAGGAATTCATTAATTAATTTTGACTTAACTGATTTGTGAGTGGTTAAATCAAATGACAGCAGCTTGGAGCCACAGGCTACCAGCTGAGCTAGATATAACAGGAGGAAGCTGAATCAAAAACGTTGAAGCAGCAAAATAAAATGCAGCCAGGGGCATTCTAGAGGAGAGTCCCTGTACATGACAAACCCTATTTGTGACCCAAGGTTGTAAGCTTTTAAACCAGCACAAAGCAGAAGACTTAAAAACGTATTTGAAGGCTGCATACCAATAAATACAAGGCAAGCAGGACCCGGGTAGGAGACTCCCCTTGTCTACCTGGGAGCTTGTGACTCCAGTAAGTTAAGTGAACAGGAGAGAGCTGTGAATGTGTATATCTAAATGGGATATTTGCTTTCTACATTTACAACTTGATAATCTGCCAGGTAAGTGAGCAACCATTACTTTTCCAAACTTAGTAGGTTTGCCAATCTCAGGTCATAACATAATTCCAAAAATTAACTCATGAGAAAATAAATCAGAGACATAAAAGGTCTAATTTTATACACAAAAACTCTTATGGAGGTAAGAGGTACTGTGTCATTTGTCAACATGGACTTTCAACCTTGCACTTCTTCTTGCCAATTATTTGCAGGTTAATCATTTAGGTCTACTTCTCAAAAACATGCTTGTATCATAATGAAAATAAAATTCAGAGTCTTTACAGATGCTTCAGAGGAATAAAGAAAACATTTCAAATACAAGCTTTGGGAGAACACTTCAATCCCTCTCTTAAAAATAACTCCACAGCAATAACCTGAGGTATTCAGTAGCCATTCGACTAACAAGAGTTTCATTGGCCTAAGCACGAACCTTAAAAAGAATTTCATTCTCAGCAGAGATGAATACAAGAATGTTACAACTGGTCTCTCCTTTCCCCTTCAAAATCCCTCTTGCTTCATGACAATTTTCATGAGAACACTTACAGATTTAATTTGTCATTGTAGTTGCCAATGTTGTCAAAGTGTTCACTGATGAGGGAGAAAGAAATTTTGTATGACTTGACTTATTTAAAAAAAAAAAAAAAAAACAGCAACAAAAAATAAACCCTGAACCTTCCATTAAAAAGGGGGTACTGATATAGGAACTTTTTTTTTAGGTTCTCCAGAGAAAAAATAAAATACAAGCAGTTCTCCAATCAATTCTACTGAGTCATATAGAATTTAAGTATTCATAGTGCTGCCTGAAAACAATGCAAGTCTCCGCTTAACTCTGCTTATGTGATTTCTACTTGGAGCAACGACGCAAAGAACATCACCCACAACCAATGAGCCAGAGTATTACCACAGGACTTGAGAATTTTAACAGCTTTCTAGTATGTGCCAGTCTCCCATTAGACATAGAGTCTAGAAACGGGACAGAAGATTAAATATAGCAGCAATAATCTGAAAAAATAGCACTCTTTACAGGCAATTCACTATCAGAGATGAGACAATTTGAAAAGTGTTTTTACATTTCCTTTTAAACATTTCTCCTCTGAATGTTGGTTAGCACTCAAACATTAGGTCACCACTAAATACACAGTTCATTATTTAAGGTTCCTAAATGGTGAGCTTCTTATTGGTAATAATAAATACATAGAATGGGCAGGTAAGACCTTTCTTGAAAGGTTTGATCAGCCCATTAATGCTATGGGAAAAAAATATAAACGTTACCAAGTAAAGTAGACGGTACTTAACAAGAAGAATGAAATTTAAATGTGTTTATCAGATGCAGACAACGTATTCAGAAAATTTCAGCTCTTAGAATTAGCTATGCTTTAATAGCATTCAGGGAAACAATGAGCCAATGCAGAAGCTGTCTGTTGAGTCACTGAACGTTGATTCAGTCTGATTGCATTCACCACAACGTACAGAGCTACCAGTCAGGAATGAGTGGGAGTGATTAACATACAGAGAAAGAAACAAGCATGCTGGTGCATTGTATCATCTGTTTCACAGCGTCATATTTTACCTATAGGAATTGTGGTAAATGAATAACTTTTAGGGGACCTTAGCAACAATCAGCAGTCACACTCTGTCTACAAAGAAAACAGCAAATTGGTTTAAAATCACTTCTTAACATATGCAGTGAAAACCATTACATGCTGTCAACATGTTCAAGTCATTGTGCTAATGAGATGAGACAGGTTGTGTGACAAAGAAAGCAGCATGTTCTCAGCAGTGAGAAGTAATGAGTCCATTGACCAGTACAGCGAACCTGAATTCTAGGCTGTTCTCAAATTAGGCATTCCCTCATTTGCCAAGATGCTCATCTCTGCATTTAAGATTTCTGTTATATTTTAGGTTTCTGGGATTTTTTTAAACCTATGTTTGGCTGAAACAGAAGGGCATATTCTGACAGTTGGGGCAGAGATCACATGCGCTCATCCACACCAGTGGGCTAGAAATATCTAGCTAGGCTTTATAGGTCTTACACCAAGAGTGTCAGTGATGATCTTGTGCCTGTTTGATCAACCATCCTAGCTATATTTTCCACTATCAAACAGTTAGCTTTGATAAAGAAAGCAGCCAACCAAACTTCGTAGGCAAGAAAAAAAGTAAACGTCCTTGAAGAGTGTGCCCCTTTCATGCTATGATTAATTAAGCAATTACAAGTACGATTGGTCTTTTTAAAGATGTCGTAAGATATGGCAACTTCCCGTTATCCAGAATAAATTAAGAAAATATCTTCAATCCTTTTATAAAGGACTAAAGCTACAGGACAAAATGTTACATGTCTCAGAAATTGGAGGAGTTTTCTGTTCCCAAATGTCACTGCAAAGCAGGATGAGTCAGATGGACATGCCAAGGCTTCAGTCATAAATACTTTGGCTATTTCAATTTTGCATCATCAACTCATGTGCTAGATCAATAGACTTCAGCATTAATGATTTTAGCCCTTCGGCACTAATGATTTTAGCCCTTCAGCATGGAGCTGTACTCCCACAAACCCTAGTGTCTTCTCATCAGCAAAACCTATATGGAAGTCAATAGGACATTGCTCACTCATGTGACTTTGACTTCAAATCTGATTAAATACCAGAGAGAACCAGACATGAAAAAAGCTAAGAAACCTATATAAAACTAAAAAAAATATAAAAATAGGACTCTCCAACATAACAGATTTTCTGTAAACTATCAGACTGAACACATAGTTGTATCTCTCAGATATTCTCTCAGCTTTTGAAAAGATAACCCAAATCTCCTGTCACTTAGCTATTAAACAAAGGCTCAGAAACCTTCACCAGATTTGAGAGGTTTTAGGCTTATATCAGGAAAAATCAAACCCTAGTACTTTGTCCTGACTGCTCTTGAGATATTTTGAAATTGTGACTTTAGGCTTATATCAGGAAAATCAAACCCTAGCACTTTGTCTTGACTGCTCTTGAGATATTTTGAAATTGTGACTTATCCCTCAGACCAAGCAGAAACACAATTCTGTCAAGCTATCTTTGGCCACTGACAGATAGGCTGAATTATTTCAAGCTCTCTAAGTCACTTTTTTCTCACCACTATGTGTTGCAGTGGCAGTGTGTCTCCAGCATATCTTTCAGCGAAGAGAACTATAATGAGAACAAGTGCAATGGAGTAATATGATCAACAGTTTCAACAAAATTTTATGGCCATTCCACTCCACTTTCTAGCTATTTCCCTATGCTTACTGCAACTTTGAGAAGCAAATCACTTATTCATCAGGAATTTCATATTTATTATTTCACCACCTGATTCAGTGATGTCCCACTGGAGCTCTGAAAATGCTAAATAATGAATTTACCCTGGGAAAAAAAAACCTTGTTGCCCTTATTTCTGGCTTCCTACATACTTCAGCAATAATCACTATTTCAAGTAAGGCACAACTGTTTGCAAACACTCTGATGAGGAAGGACAGACTGCAAAAAATCTTCACAATCTATTGCTTTTTATCATTTTATTTTGCAATAAGTGTTAAACAGTAAGTGCTTTATAAAGCAAAAATCAATTATGAAGAAGCAAAAAAAATAACAGGGCAGGCCATTTAGAAAAAAATAAAAATCAATGACACATATTTAGAATGAACACAATTAATCCATACAACCCACTTAATCCAAAAATGTCATGCAACAAATTGACTGACCGTTTTTAAGGTAGGTGGTAGCATATTAACAATATGGATGTGCCAAGTTTACTGGAAACAATCCACTTACCTCACACAAGTGCTATTCTAGCCAGACCATCGCTTAGCATGTCAAATATCTATAACTATCTGATGCACTTAAATGGCTTAGGAAAATACAGAGAGTAGAATAATCAGTTTTCAGGGCAGAGAAGCATTCAGTGTGGACAGCCTTTTGCAGTCCTTATTGAAATGTATAGTTTATCTATAGCTACTTCCATGGAAGACTATTTAGAACCCGTCTGAATGTAAATAACAGGATTATCACTTAAAACGCCACAGGAAGTCACAGCATAATACAAAGAAAAATTCACAAACACAAAACTAACATCTTCAGTTAACTGCATCATCCATGTGACACATTACAAGGTCCCACCATCAACACTGATTCTTCAGCTTCACCTGGACTATTAGAAGTCTCTGGATTTTTTATTTTGCAAGAGTAGCAGTAGCATCTATTTCCTGGTCCTTGGACCCCTTAATAGCAAATATTCATCTTTCCTCTTAAAGAAGTAACACATTTCATATCTCCATCCTGCAATACTCTATCACCACCAGAGACAGCTATCTGAAATTGCTGCAAAATAAATGACAGCTCTCCTAGCTCTTTTGTTTCTGTATCGGAGTAAAATCCAGCCAGTCCTGTGAGTATGATCGAAGAACATATAGTTCTATTCTGCATACAGAGCTGGGAATTGGCATGTAATTAAAGGAATCTAAAGTTTGCTGGATGGTTTCGAAGCAGAAAAGCAAACACAAATAGAAAATGTTCTGTTCAGCATTTTAATACAAGTCACAATCCAAATTAGTTCATTAAATGCAAGCTGTGAAACTTAACTCTGATCTGTAAGTCACTAGAGAAAAGGATAGTAAAGAAAAGCTGTGATAAACAACTAGATTTTTTAGTTTTCTCTTCTTAGAGCTCTCTCAGAAGAGATCCTACCATTCCTTTGGAAGTTCTTTTCTTCCTAACACCTAGCCCATGGATCTGTTCCTAACCATAGATAAAAGGACAAGTTTTCATTGGGGTGCAATTAGGCATGCAACTCCATTACTATTAACAATTTAATGAAGAATAATAAGGCAGAAATAAGAGCATTAACATTTTTTCAAGGTAACAGATCATTCTTAATGGAAACTGTGTGCCTTAATTCCCTATACATGGTAATACAAATGTAGCTCATTTTGTCAGCTCATGAGGAGAAAAAGGACAAACCTGAGGAAAAAAAAAAAAAAAAGACACATTCCATCCCACCCCGCCCACAACTAACCAAAGCAAAAAAGAAATGTTGGCTTCTGAAAATCAGTGGGAATTTTCCTTTTACTTCAATTAGGGAAAAATTCTCTTCATGACTACTTATTTACTAATTTCAAATATTTAAGTACGTACAGATTCACACACAAATCTATACTACCCAGAAACATGCCAGAAATGTGAAAGTATTCTTGGTCATAGCTAAAATAAGATTTGATCCAATATCAAATGAAGAGCATGAGCATTTTTCTATTGACTTCAGGAGGTTTTGGATGGACTCCATTTGGAGACTGCCCACTGAGGAGGATTTCTATGCTAATCAGTATTTTCCTTGCCAGTGGAAGATAAAAATGTATTTAAAATAACAGCATTTTATCAATTTTAAAGTAAAATGTCTGGTGTCCAGCTCTGGAGTAGGAAGGAAAGCTTTATTTTCTTTGTTATAACTCAACTCATACATCATCACAAAAAAAAACCCACCAAAAAACAAAAAAACCCAAAACCCAAGAACAGCACCCAACAAACACCTTGTTATTATATACTGAAAAAGAACAGGGAGGTTATTTATATTTTGGTTTATGCAATGGCCCTATTTCCTACTGCAAAAGGTACTAATTCACAGCAGGTGCTATGAACCACAAGTTGACAACCTCACTAGAAATCTGACAAAATATTTGATTAGTTGTGCCTGGTGATAGAGATAGCCATTCATTCAACAAAATTAAACAAAGCACCTTCAATCCAAGGGGTTTTTTGTGTGAACTCCAGCTGAACTAATGAGAAGCTTAATATACAGGAAAATTTAGGAAGACAAAATTATAGGAGATGGTATGCTGAAATAGGTCAATGGCCATAGATTTAATTGAGCATCAGTCACAGAGGTCAGTAATAAAGCTTACAAAAATCAGGGTAAAACTGATGCAACGGAATCATATGTGTGCACGTAATATCCTCTCTCACACAAATTAGTTGAAGGCTGGCTTGTTATAGGAAGTATGGGGGCTTTTAACAGTTTTAAAGCGCATCGTCTTTTATAATTCCAATTTCTATGGCTGCACAATTCTATTCTTGCTCTTCCTATAAGCGGCCAATCTCTTTCTTGAATAACACCAAGCACTTGGCTTCAGTAATTGGAAACTACCTGTGCAAGGCTTATATGCAAGGCTATATATAAGACATCATACTCCTGCTGCAACAAATATTTTCGAATCTATGCCAAAAAAAAGAATTACACAGCTAAGGAAAGTATATGTTATCCTAATTATTAACAATGTTTTGGTTTTTATTGTTTATTTTGCTTTTATCTTGTTTGCTTTGGCAAACTTGTTTGTTATTCTTCCCTTCATTCACATACATAGCGTGCTGCACATATCCTGAAATGGCTTTTCTTTATATCTGTTTTTATGGCAAGATATCAACTGTTTTATTAAAAGGCTTCCATTTCAGCACAATCTCAGAAAATACTGTGGAAAATAAGTATGTGCCAATGTCAATATGATTTTTTAAGGTATTAAATGTCTACTTCTTTTCTCTTTATGCTCTTTTTATTGTTGCCATGACGCTGAGGAATGTTAAATTGCCCTCTTGGACTGCTATGAAAACTGGAATCAGGCATCTCACTGCTTTCGTCTTGAGCTGCAGAACTCTAAAATATGAAGGATGGGTTCTCTGTCTGTTTTTCCAGCTCTGCTGGAGTCATGAGAGAAGATTTCAACCATACTGCTGTGGAACACTTTGGAAATCCTTCTGGCACACATACTTCTGCCTTTCAGTGTTTTTTTCTTAGGAAATACTCCTGTGACGTTCTCTGTGCATCAATGCCTGCCCTCTCCTTTATCTTTTTTTTTCTTTTTAATAAAAGGTAAAAGGAGAAGTCATTCATGACACAAGTCCCTTTAAAACAAAGAAAAAACCCTTCTCCCTTCCTTCAGCTTTAATTGTAGGAGCGTTGCATGTAGAACTTGTGCAATACTGAGGTGAGAAAATTACTGCTGTACTATACAAAGTGTGGTTAGGTAAAATGAGTCTGGATTCACCTCTTTAAAAAAAAAAAGAATGGTTTCTTAAATTGCTGTTACTGCTGTCACTTCACAGGTCTGACTGTGCAAGGACAATATCCCTTTAGCTGTATCAGTATTTAGCTCAGAAGCAATATCCCAAGTGTTTTTCCGTATTTTTCTGATTTTTTTTCTGATGGTACTTAATTCCCAAAGTATTAGGTGGTTCAAGTCACTGAAACAGTAAATCACCGAGACAAGGGAAACCTATGACTCATTCGCAGAGATTCAAATCCCGGTTGTCTTAATACGGACAGTCATCTAAATTTCTCTTGGCCTAGAGCCCAGATGACTTCACATAGGTAAGTAAAAAATAGAGCTGGTTTTATTGCTTGCATTTACAGTAAAATAGCAATGGCTCAGGTAGTTCGCTGGGTCAGCAACAGCCACAACTACAAGATTACCCCTTCAGAAATACAACAAAATAATGTTCAGTCCCTGTGTACGAGGTGGATGTGGGAACTTGCCTCCTGTACTTCCCTCTGTGGTGTGTTGGCCATATCACATACTTTAACATACTTTACTAGTGCTTCAGCTCAAAGACCAGCTCTGCCTGGGGTTCTAGGCAGGGCCATCATTATGGCTGGAAGACCCACAGAGGTCAAAACAGCAATACTCAGGTTTCCCCTCTCTCCAGACTGGCAGTAAATAGATCAGTATGAAAAAGGAAAAGCAGCTTGAATCTTAAGGACAAGACAGGAAAATAAAATAAAAAAAAAACCCAGGCTCCTCTGCACTTCTAAACCCAGCCAACTTTCCACTTCCCACAGCCGGGCCTAAGCCAGCCCTCACACTGTGCAGCAATGCCCACCAGGCTCTGCCTCCAACAGATGTTCCTGGCACAGCTCCTATCAGAAGGGGCAGAGTATTCCACGTGAGGTCCCAAGGAGGACAGTTGGTATTTGATGAAAATAAATTGTTAGGGGCTGCTGTTTGTTTTGTTTTGCAGCACGCGTGTGTATGTACACGCCGACATACAGATGTATGCATATACAGACATGCATGTATATCCTTTGAAATCACAAGACTCAATTTTACACACTTTCCACTTTAAGTCATAGCTTCAGCCAACTCATCTGGTGAAATAAGGCCTGGAGGCCTGCAAGCCTCAAGGCTCCTCCTGGCATGTTGTTCAGAGACTGCACTCTTTGCTCCCATGTCGTCTCTTGGCTTATCAGGATGAGAACATGTGCTTTGGAAACATACTCAACCACTTTGTCAAATCCCTTCCAATCTTTTGGTTCTGGACTATTTCACTCCAGTGGCTTGTCACAATGTATTATTTCTTTCTAACCAGACTGAAAAGTACTTTTCACCAGCTCTGCCAGCAACACATACCTTTTTCACAGCTTCTCACAGCTGTGAAATCATGAAGTGATTTAAATCATGAAGTGGCAGGTACCTGACAGGCAGCCATGGCACCCCAGACACATGAAAATACACCATGAGAAAGTACACAAAAAGCTAAAGACAATTTATGAGTTTTGGACACCGTACTTAGACTTCCAGTGTGGGTGGCCTTCTCTACTGCCTTTGGTAACATGGAGAAATACTACTCAACCTAAGTGTGTGTCTAAGCTCACTTCTGTGTTCTTCTGAATTATTTAGTCCCTACCTGGAAAACAATCTAGTTTAAATTCTTTAGGGTAAGAAGTCTGCTTGACAAACAGGAAAAAAATGTATGCTAAATCAAATTGAAGAAAACACTAAGCTATGCAACACTCTCATTGTGCTACACAAAGTGAAAATTAGTTTTCTTAAAGACACAAGTAAATCTCCTTTATTCCCCACCACGAGTCTCAGGCAAAGCACCACCAGCAAACTTGGATCTTCTCCTATCTGTACAAAAATCTGAATTGTTTCTGAAATGAACCATAGGGTCATCACTACACTGGACATTGAGCCCAAGATCCAGGCTGGGGATGTTATAATTACAGAACATAAACATGGTATCATATTAATTCTTTTAAAGGTATTTGTTTGTCCTTGTTATGCATAGACTTCTTGTTCTATTTGCCAAACAATTACAGTTCTAAATCTCCACTGCGCCTCATAACATTCACTTATCAATGGTAGAATCATTAAGTGCATGAAATGCTTCAGACAGTCTCAATCTCCTTCCTTCTCTTCCTCTCCTTGGGAAAACATGCTACTTCCATTCCAAACCTAGTTTACTACTTAAAAGTTTGCTTTCTAATAAGCCTATGATAAGCTATGGTGCATTGCTGTTTAATTTTCTGTTTGTCTTGTGACTCACAGTGAATTACTGGAAAAGAAAGGCATCAAACACAGTTGCCTAATTAAGTGGAAGTCAGTGATCAGAGCGTTACATAAAGGGAGAGGCAGCTGCAACACCCTGAGAAAGGAGGGAGGAGAACAGTGAGTTGAGCTGCAAAGTGTGAATAGTGCACTGGGCTGCAAGCTGCAGCCATTTCACATGACCCAGAGAGGATTTGCCCCTTTGCTGGCCATATCCAGTAAGGGCAGAGGCACACGTGCTCACAAGGGGCCAGGTGAACAGGGAAGGGCAGTGGTAGGATGAAAAATTCTAGCTAAGAGAAAGCACCCGCTTTAGGCTGCTGCTGTGTGGCACTGGCAGCTTTTCTCCTGCTCTGATCACCCACAGAGCCCACACAGAGAGACAGCAGCTGCAACTGGCAGGTAGGGCTGAAGAGCTGAAATTAGGAAATTAAGCTCAAGATGGCTGATTTGCAGCACTACATCAAGGAGGCAGAATGATAGGGATAACTGAGGAATGAAAGAACGTATTGCCCCGTCTTGTAATTTCATTACAGTGTAAAACACCAAGCAAACTGGACATACAAAAAACCCAAAACAATATCATCTTTCTGCTATTATAATATTCCAAAAAGGGCCCTGATTTTCATTTTTTGAATGAGGTAGCCCTATGTCACCAGTCACAATACAGGCTGTATTGCACTGGGGCTGTAAACTTGTGCTACGAAAAGGCGATCATTATCCCAAAAGAATCTGAAGAATGCAATGACAATTTAACTAGGCTGGGGGAAAGTATTCATTTTCATTACAAACAGCTTCCCTTAAAATTATACATGCATATATATATACACACACATACACAAATAAAAAAGTAGGGGCACTCTGTATTGAAGTTCTCATTGTTTCAACATTTGCTTTCAGACTGTGATGCAAAAAATCAGTCTCAAGGTGTAAGCTTTACAGAAAAGCTCTAATCTTCATAAAATTGCAAGGATAATCAAAACACTTAATTAACAAGCAATACGCAACCTGAATGTTTTTCCATATTCTGATGAGAGACGCTGGGGTTTTGTCTTTTCATTTTCTTCAGAATGAGACATAATTCCCCTTTCTAAAATCTGGTTGGAACCTTCAAGCATCTGCAGCAAAGCTCCCTACTCATATAGATTCTGACTTATGCTCTCAAATGATAGCTATCATGGGTTTTCCAGAAGATTAAATCTGTGTTACTTTACATGTAGAGTAAAATGCATTTGTTCTTAAGTACACAGTGAGAAAACGGTAATTTTAAATATAAAACCAATTTCCACTTTCCAGTTTGCCACCATGACATAAGAGAATCATTCTACTTTGTCTTCATGATAACTTTAGTGATTTTTATATCAATCCAGGGTTTATGCAGAGCTGAAATATGGGGAACTGGTGGACAGTCTAGCTCTGGAGAGATTACTCCTGTAACAGCAGGATATTTTGAGGCCTCGACTACAGGTATGGATGCAGAATACAATAATTGAGGATTTTCTTCTAGCACAACCTCCCTGGAAGAGACAACGCAGGTTTGTAGTAGGCACAAATGACCAATTATTTAAGATTAAATCCTGCAGATCTCCTATTCAATAGTGCAAAGAATCCAATCATCATTTAGCTGCCTCCTCATAGTATAAGATCAAGAAGATTTTATGTATTATGGATCCTAATTTTTTTTTTTTTTTAAGACACAGGCAGGTATGAACACCTTAGTTTGACAGAATTGCTTGAAACATAGAAAGTTTAGGTGACATATATCCCAGATAAAATGATAGCAGAAATGAGAAACAGCTGCCTGCCTGCCTCCCGCACCCGCTGTTCTATGGATGCCTACTTGACAGAATTGCTAGAAACATAGAAAGTTTAGGTGACATATATCCCAGATAAAATGATAGCAGAAATGAGAAACAGCTGCCTGCCTGCCTCCCGCACCCGCTGTTCTATGGATGCCTACCCTGCTCAAATAAAGTCCTATCATCTCTTTCTATTTACACATGACAAACTGGGACCAACAGAAAGCTGCCAGAGTACCTGGCATGCTTTGCTCTGTAGTAAGTGCCCTATTCCTGCAGGGCAGCCTGTGTAATTACTGCTTATGAGCTGCGTTTTTGCTGAGGGTTGACATTTGAAAGAAGAAAAGTCACAGCTGCCAAAGGAAGAGTAACGATGCAGCCCTGTGGTAAATACAATGAGAAAAAAAAAAAAACAAGGGAATAGGGGAAGAAGGGGAAGCTGCTCAAGATCTCTACTGGAGTGGCTGGCCATTGCTTCCAAATCTGCAGTTTCCCTGGAGGTTCAGACAGATTATTCATTACAAATATTTACCTGGCAAGTGTTGGCATTTTTCTTTAAGATCTATATTGCTTGAGAATATTACTGACACAGAACATATTTTTTTCAGTGTAGAATATTGATTTTCAGGTAAACTTGCCAGCATGAAGGATAAAATGGAAAAGGTGAGTTACAGACAAACCTTCTCAGGTCCTGCATTTTTTTTTTTTATATAAAATATAACACACCAAACCAATCTATTTAGGCCAGGCTATTCTTTCATTTTTCTCTGACTAGAAATTAGATGAATTTTCTCAGCCAACAGAAAAATGGAAGAATATTTCTGCTTTTAACAGAAAAAGCAGAAACATTTATCTCACACTGAGATTTGCCAAGTCTTACAGACTCAGATGCAATCTTCCTGAGAGGTTTGGCCTAATCAGATTAAATTCTATAATCATATGCTTCTCTGAAATGTGGACTTGTGCTTCTCCATTTTCTAGAGGTGCCATGTAAAGTTCTATTTTACTTTTGAAAATAACAAGAAGAGGAAATTTGTTTCGTAAAGGAGGATATTTGGCTAAATATTTGAGTACAGGAGATAATCCCGCTGAATATTTTACTTAGCAATGATTTTCCTTTCTGGCAGCCTGTAGGACACAATCCATTCCACTGAGAGCAATTTAAGATAATCCACCAAAAAAACCTACCCACATTCAAGTCCCACATGTGTACGCACACACTTTGTACATACTGAGTAGTTCATTTGTTTCCTTTGGACCTTCCTGTATCATGACCTTGACTAATCAAGGGATCCTAGACCTGTTATCAAATGACAGTCTATTCAAAGTGCCTAACTTGGTGATTTGCACATAATAACAGAAATGATCATTCTGGATAGACCGAGGAACAGCTGCATGTGCTGTTGTAGCACATCATGTCCTTAACCCTGGGGCACCACCCCAGGTAAGTCATTCCTTGAGTTCTCAGTTGAAAAGTAACCAGTACACTTTAACATGCAACACTCAACTGAAAATATTTGAGACACAACCTGCAGACTAGTTGCTGATACTCTGCAGTTCTCCAAAGCTACAACCAAGATGATTAGGGAATAGATGGGTATTTTTTGAGCCAGAACAGGTAAAATTTTAAAAGAAAACCACAAGGACATACAGTAAAAAAAAAAAAAAATTCTCCAAAAGTGAATAATATTAGAGGATGTCTGCAGTTGATGATCCCTCTTCTAGTCTTGTATATACCAATGTGCAAACCCAACAGAATACAAACACGTAGTTACATACAGAGAAGATAATGAACCATGCTGCTGAGTTACATGACAGTACCAAGGTAGACCTATGGCTGCGGTATGTTTGAAAGCAGAGAGATAATAGAGAAGAATAGCAGTATGTTGCAGTAAGTTCCAGCAGCAGCCTCATCAGACTCATGCTGTTTCCTTTTATTCCAATATATTGCTAAAACTCCCTTCAGGAAAAATATAAACATGAAATTACTTTGACCTATTGCATCCTGATCTTAGTCAGATAGCAAGAGCTCCCAAAGCTCAGAAGTCGTGCGTGATAAGAGGGGTGGAGAAGACAAAAAGTTTCTGTTCATTTTTGTTTCCTTCAAGCAGAATGGTGCTCTTCTGCCAGCATGATCTGGGAGAAACTTAATACCTCTTGATTTGATTACTCCTTTGATTTCACAATGGGTGGGACCCACCTGTCAGTAAAGTCAACAGGAATTTCCACTGTGACAGTAATGGGCTTTATCCCGTTCATTTGAGATCATTCCTTTAAGTCAGGAGGTGTTCCACTTTTAATTTAACAAAATTAATACTGCTTTCTTTTTTAATAGGTGTTCCACAAAATATCTTCAGTCTCATTGATTCCAACTGCTAAGTACTGACATGTTTGCAAAAATAGCATGTAGTTGACAGGCAGGAAAAGTATTTAATTTTCTTCTAATCAAAATGTAGAAAGCTTCTAATCCCTTCATTGAAACAGTAGAGACAATGGACTCAATTTCCTCTTACAGGTTGGGTGGAATTTTTTTTCTTTCTTCTGTAAATGCTCCTCTCACACACTTATTTATTCTAATATTCTTGAAATGCATATCTGACAACTTTCTTTGGGCCCCCTTCAGTGGCAGACGTAGCTCAGAATTAGTACAGTCTTACCTTTGCTGTCTTGCGTTCTCTTCAGAACCATCAGCGTACATGACTTGCACCGTACTGGCTAAAAATTCATGCCACCAACTGCACCCTGCAGATATAAAAGCATTTGGTAACTTTAGAGCTGTGATAAAATCCTTCTCTCTTCTAACACTTTTCCAAGCTATCTAATAATATTGCCATTTTAGAGATTAAAAGTTTTACACTTCTATGATTAAACTCAAGGCAAAAAATCAGCAGAGAAAAAGTCTAATTTCTCCTCAGCCTGTTAGATTCACTGTTTCAGTAGCTGTCATCTAGTAGCTGCTTGTTCTTAAAGCCCCCAGCTTGCTCTCCAGCCCCTGCTTGGCTTATATAAAGGTACAGTAAGACAAAAACCCAAGCCAAATAAATGGCAGATCAAGTTCAATTCAAGTTTCTTTATTTCAGCGCAGTTTGTATTTCCCAAGATACACCATATATCGGGCTATCAAAGGACATTTTTATTAGTTTTTGAATTCCAGCTTTACATCATTATTCCTTACATTAAATCTAGCATGCATTTTTACTCAAAGCATCAACCTTCATCTATATTCCATTTATGTTTTGACAAGACTAAGGATATTACTGTCTCTTACTTTTGTGCTTGATTATTAGACTACCTGATATTTATCAGCAAATCTGAAGAAGCTACTCTGCCTTTTGTTAGGCATCTGCATTACTGTTTTATGTACTGGCTTATAGGTAATAGAATTACATTAAGAGTGCAGCACTATGTTTATTGTATTTGATCAAATTTGTTTGCAAATGGAAATATTACATTCAAGCTACATTAAAATAAATCATCTCCAGAGATCTGCAAATAGTATATTACTCATGGGGAACGTTAATGTACATATTAATAGCTACTCAGTTCTTGCAGGTACTTGTTTTACTTAATACTTTCAAGATTATACATGTAGTATCTCCCATTCAAGCTTGAACGGATTAACTACACAGCAGCCTTTTGCAGGGTTGCATTTCTGGAAAGGACAAATATACTGCTAGTACCAGGCTCCAGTTCAGTTTAAATTAAAGCATACCTATTTTCATTCCAAACTACAGCTCTGGTATAAAATAGCAATCAATAACAATAAAGGTAACAAAGCATGAATTAAAACACAGCTGCATAAAACATTGTCTTCATATAGTATGACCACACACTTATGCTTCAGAAATCATTATGTATCTCGCAAGCAATAGCATTTAATAGTTCCATTAATACCATATGACATTTATGGAAAATGACAGAATTACAGTAAAAGGGCAATATCACAATGGCAAAATCATGCAATCATTTGAGATTCACACTATGTGATTCTTATAAAGTTAATACAGCTTTGAATCCAGATCTGATTCCTACAGAAGTCCAGGAGCATTTCACACTAAAATGCTCATCTTTATACCTGTACGTTTAACAGATTTGGAAGATGAGACAGAATGATGCAATTTGTATTTAGAAGACTTACATAGGTGGGTGGTGTTCTGTACAAGCCTTACCCTCCTACTTACACGATCCTAGTTTTGCCTGAGAATGTCTATTAGTTGGAAAGCATTTTCTGTATATACAATACTCATAACAACCACCTGCATTTGACAGCAATCTCTCTCAAGAATCATATCATTAGGTATGAGCACCTCTAGAATATCACCTTTCAGGAACATTCTGGACAAGTAGATTCCCCTCCATCATAAATGGACACATAAATGAAAGTTATCTTACACCTCTTTCTTAAGATTAACTGATCCCATCACCACCACCCAAAAGAAAAACAACACATGAAACAGGTTAACAAAAAGAGTTAGCACTTTATTGCAATAAAACCCTTTCTTTGTTTCCTTTTCCAATGCAAAGATATCTCCTTTCATATCTTCTTCCAAAATAAGCTTTACAATAGCTACTTCAGAGGAAGTCAAATCAAGTGATTAGGGCTGTTCTGGCTTCACCAAGTAGATCAGAAACACATATAATAAAAGCTGTTAATGTTTTTGCGTGAAATTAATACCAAGGATGAGCTGTGCCCTGAAACCAGTATGCAGGGAGATATTCTTTGCTTGCTCACTGGCTTGGAAAAATATTAATGAAATTACTTGTTTTTAAAAGGAAAAAAAGTTTAGGTTTTATTTTAGTCTGGGAGCAACTGGCATCACAATGTATTTTCTGCACTATGTGTAACACCTGGCAGTATCTCCTGGTAGAGCTATAAAAGAGAGCTGCTTGTACAACTTAGAAAGGAGGCAATTTACCGAAATTAGGTAATTCGCCACTTGGGAAAGAGTGCTCTGTGCTCTCCTTGGAAAACCCCACAGTATCTCTAAGGAAAGGCAAGGGCATTCTTTGCCTTGTGTTGCTCATTAGCCAAATTGCAGACACAGCTATTCATTTGGTGAAATTTAAGAACAGCTAAACTAGATCTCAAGGCTCTGTTCTGTTTCTTCCAGTATGCTGTTTCTGACTGCAACTAATACTAAATATTTTAAAGAGAAGTAGGAGATCCCCCAAGTGCCCATGTAGCGGACAATGTTTTAGCAGCCTGTGCATAAAGAAGGATCTTCTCCAGACCAGTAGCATGAAGATTTTGCAACAGCTATTGACAGACCTCAAACCAAATAACTTCCAAGTAGAAAGAGACTTTTTTTTTTTCTTTGCTTTCTGCCTAAGCTAAACTTTTTGCAGGTAAAGTTTGCAGTTTCAAGTTTTGGTGGTAAACTAAGAGCTATTTGCAATAGCTTCCTTCCCAGAGATGGCTTCTAAACTCCATCTGCTTCTCTCCAGGCTTGGCTCACTTCCAGCAGGCACAGCCCCTGTGCATTTAGAGAAAAAGGGAGAAGGGTCTGCACAAACACCTTCTCCCAGCTCTCCTGCCTCCACGCCACCCCAGGGGATGCAGGTGGGCCCACAGCACAGGACTGCAACCAAGGAAACCCCCTTTTTTTGTTTGTTTTTTTTTTTTTTTTTTGCCAAGGAAACCCCCTTTTTTTGTTTTTTTTTTTTTTTGGCCTGAGGACTATGTAGTGCCAAAACATCTCTGCAGCTTCAGAGGCTGCTGGGTAGCAGCCAGAGACCCTGCAAGCTGCCAGCACTGTGGGCAAGAGAAGAAAAGAGACTTATGGGAGATGCTTAAAACCCTCCTAGCTTCCCCAATGAAATCTAGGTCCAGTTTTGAGGTACAGCTCCAGCTTTCCATTGCTAACATCACCAACATTTGCTATTATCTGACCTGAATATTCCCAGCACTTTTCAGCTTCCTTTCAGACTCATAATTTAAATAATACCCCTCAATATCATTATTTGTCTGACCAGGAATCTAGTTCCATTTTGGTTTTAAGAAGTCCAGCTCCCTGCTGCAAATGTTCTTCCTGCTTCATTTTAATCACAAAACTAAAATGAATTCTGAAAAAGTTATTGAATGTTTTCTTTTTAGTAACCTCCTACATTTCCAGAATTCTTCCATTTTTCTGACAATGGTAACAGCAGGTATTACAACTGCATGGTCTTCCCAAGAAGCAAAATCTGTTAAGGGGTAATTTATCAGTTACTCATCACTCACACATCCTTGCAAGGGAGGCAGTCAGTATCAGTTCTCAAGGTGATCACTACCTCCACGATCACTTATGCTTCCTCTGCCAGCCTCCTGACTGAATTGCAAGGCAGCATGAATACAAGTGAAAAGCACTGGAGAATATAATTTTCACTCCTGTAAGGAGGCTTTCAAATATTATCAGTTTAGTATCCCAAAAATGTAATTTGATTTGTAATGGAAAATGCATTCCTACGTGGATGCTTTGCGTGTATTATAACCAATTTTGCTAAAAACTGCATTCTGTGCTCCCTGGGTGTAAAAAACCAAAATGACCCTCATGACATAACATTGACAGAAATATTTTCATGTTTTAAGTAAAAATAATTTGATTGCAAAACACCTGCCTTACAGAGCACCGGTTATACATGCCAAACACGGAGTCCACTCAGAATTATTATGCTTCTTATGTCTTACCTTTACATTAAGCGTAATTCCTTTTGCACCCTTGTCTGACTTGAAACTTGAAATTCTCACTGTATAACCAGATGCAGCAGCAGGCATATTTCATTCTTGCCTATTCAGTATATATGCTATATCCTCTGGCACACGATTTGACTTTTCAGTGTCAGCATGAATGACCATCCACTGGAAGATTTAAAAATTGTAGCTTCTTCATCACTCAAGTGTTTTCAACGTTCACCTACAGCTCACTTAAGTTTGGTGAGTGCAACAGATTTTAACACACAGAAACTAGCAGCTCTCTACAAGGCAAGGAAAATGAGCATCATTCCCCTCAATGCTTCAGAAGAACCTAAATACTTCCACTTAGAACACTTCCACTTCAAGCAAAATGATCTGGTCTGAGTTTTGAGAACTCCAATTTACCTTTGCTATGGTTCATGTCTGTGCAGATCCAGACTTTTGGATGAGACTTAAACAATCCCAGGAGTTTACTTCCCTTTTCCTCCCAGGCATTATGAATCCTTGAATGCCTCGCTAACTCAATCAGACTGGATTTACCTTTATGGTCTGCGGGGACCAATAGATCCTACAAGTCTTACGCTCTCTTCATGTTTAGAGAAGCTGACTGAACCATCTCCAGTTACAAGGGACAAAAAAAATATAAAAGCCTTGAAGATCAGTCAGCTTGACAATTCCCAAAGGAACCATTTTCAATTGAGATCCCATATTTTAAGAGTTGGATTTCTTAATGTGTCTCCTGGTATTTGACCTCCCTCTTCAGAAATAAATGATGTGTTGTACATGAAGGGAACTGGGTATAGTTCTACTCAATCTTTTTCTTTGTAAAGTTTTCAAAGCACCTGAGTCTGGCAAACTCCATCCCAAAGTATTTAAAGAGCTGACACCACTGCCTTTAAGAATTTGTGAAGGGTGTACAGAGTAAAAAGACCATAAAAGAGTAAATGTAACATCTATCTACAAAACTGGTAAAGAAATGGAGCACTAGAATAGTTGTCTTGAAGAGACTGTGTAGTCTCCAGTTTGGAGGCCTTCAGCATTAGGATTCTAATCTCTACTAATATACAGACTTCTGGTGAGAAACTTCTGGTGAGACTTTTCCAAAAGTTGAGGCATACTTTGTAGCTCTCTTCCATTTAGATTTTCTGATCTCTAACAAATAGAGCGTCATCTCACATTGCAGTCTTCCTCTCAAAGACAATGTCTAGATCCTCTGACAAATAGACAATCACATTACTCAATTAAAATACAGAAGGCATCCTTTTCTAGTCAACTAATTTTGTATGACGTGGGTATTTAATATCTTTAAGAGCATTCAACAGCTTAAGCTTACCAGAAGTCTGCCAACAGGTCAGAGAGTTATTAGAATGCAGACAGTCATATACACACTGAGGAGAATCACATGCACTTCATTTCATTACAAAAAGAAGCTAAAACCTGAAGTTTTCCCATGTTAGGAAGAGGAATTAAGATCTGAGCATATACTCAGCCACTTCTGCCTCAGCCCTGCATCTTGAAGCAATAGCCACAGACACTGCTTCACAGTCACAATATATCAGAAATATAGATCAACTCCTTATTAAAACAAATTAATTCTCTCTAGTTAACTTTTATATTTCCTTACATTTTAGAGAGACTGAACCCCTTTCTGTTCTGAACAGGGAAAACATTTCCAATACAGATCAATGGCCAGAAATGTGTTTTGATTTGGGGTCAGGCAAAACCTTTGTTATGTTTCACTTACAAAGATGTAAGTTTTCTATAAAGTGATGTTTTCTGTAATTAAAAATTTTTTTTGGGTAATGAAGTCAAGATCTGGATCAAAACTAATTCCATAATATGTGCTACAGCTGAAGTAAATAACAAAACCAAAGGCATTCGATTCCAGTGCCTCATTTGTTTTCACCTCAAATAGGTAAATATATTATCTTTCAGACCATAGAAACCTCTCTTTTCCTTCATGATGTATAAGGGAGATGATGAAGAACCTTGCTTCCAGTAAAGTATGTAGCCTTGTGAACAACTTGATGGAAATTATGAATGATTTCACATATACTTTTACCCTCTTTGAACAGTGAAAGGCGCAGAGAAGTCCTTGACAACCAAGCAGCCCATGCACTGAAAAGGCTAAATCCCTTTCAGTCCAGGATTAAACCCTGGGACAAGATACCAAAAGGCTGGAGAGCATTACCCAAGCCCCTGTTAACAGGCTACCCAGATGGTCTGCCCTAACTGGGACAGGCCTCCTCACTCATATTCCCAACCTCATTTAATTATTTCACCCAGGCTTTGCGTGCCCTGTAACATCTGAGATTATGGTCACTACATGTCATGCATTAAAAAACACATCAGATTTTGATTTAACTTTCAAATTACTTGTGTCCTCTTTTCTTTTCCTAAACATCTGCTTTTATGTCCCATAGGGTGTTGTAACAGTAATGTATAGTTACGTGTTTACTGCATTTGTCTGCCATTAATACCAAATTACATTTAGAGCAATGGTGACACACAGTTGTCCCTGCTCCCTTTCTGCACTTTTTTTTTCAGAAAGGTAACAAAAAGCAGCAGCAAAAAGAAAAGCTGTAGCACGTAAAATCCAGTTCACAGGTTCAGCTGATGGATGTGAAGTCGTACCTAAAAGGATGACTTTTTCCCCCTTAAAAAACAGAATAAGAAAATGCAGCGTAACAGACAAAACAATGAATGCAATTGTGTCTGCACTTCTGGAGCACGCTTCGTACAGCTTGTCGCAAAACATTACTTGAAAATATGCACCCAGGATGACTTGTCTTGAATGCAGCACAGATAAAGGAAGCAAACAGTAAGTAATAACAGCGGTACAGCAAGCTGGTGGGGGATACTGAAGGAGAAACAATACTGCATGGGATACTATCAAAATCTATTTGGCCACTTTCTATACTCATTAGGTGGGTGGGCCAAGAGGTAATTGGCTCTTTGCATTTTTTTTGCCTGTAGAAAAATTGGAATTTGTCTCTTCAGAAACATTTGAAACAAAAGGAGTTGATCAGGAAGGAAAGATTGTTGAGAAACAGAATTAGATTCAGCTTGGGAAAAGGTAAGATACAAGCAGGGGAAAGACTCTGCTGCTGCTGTCATCCTCTTGACGTGGTTCTTTCTTAGACGATTCTAGCTGTTCCCATTACTGGAAGAGCCAAGGTTTCATTTACCCTGTCATTGCTACTTTGAGGCAAATTATTAATTATTATTTTACATGTAGGAAATGAGCCCAAAAGTACTACATTTACTTAAATGCATACAGAGCAATAACGCAGTCTCTGTATAACATGCTAAACACTAAGACCTTGGATTGTTACAGTCACGTATTCCTCTTTCTACACCCCATCCATCCAGCCTGTGACTGTAACAATTTACATAGGGAACCGAAGACCACAAGCGTTAGGGATGAAAATCATTGTTGCAGTATTGATCCTTTCTCTTCTGAGTTGTCTGAATACAGATTACACAGTTCAATTTTAAGGACGCAGTTTCACATTATGGAGCATTATAGGCCTATATTCCCCAGACGCTGAATAAAGTGACTCAAGAATTTCTCATTAGAATGATTCCCTGCAGAAATACCTTTTTCCCAAAATAGACATTTAAAGGAAAGCTGTAGTTTTACTAGAAACATTTCATTCTCTTTTAAGAAATTCTTATCAGGATCTGACCCTTTTCTTCTGCAGGCAACAAGGAAGATTGTAAAACATTTGCCGAGCAGGCAGCTCACAAATTGAGAGTGGGATTTTGGGGAGTTTTGGGGGGTTTTACTTTCACTTCCCATAAAAAAACAACCAAGTATTCATTTTTTAAATCTCAAAATTAAGACAAACTTTTATCCCCCCTTCACTCTCTAAATTTCACTTTCTATTTCAAGATTCCCGATTAACATTACTGAGAACAGAACCGAACATCTGTCTCCAGCTTTGAGAAGGCTGCAGACAACAAGAAGTGTCGGTGAAACAGATCCAAGATGGTGATAGCCCGAGGCAAATAAAAACTCAGTGTCCCAATGGCAAAGATATATTAAACAGAAGCACAGTATGGCTATGGATGTCAAGTATTTAAAATTGAATTGAACAATAACTGAGAGAACAATTTTATGTTGACAATGGCATAAATTTTATTTAACATGTATACATAACAGGGTGGTGTTATTGCAAATTTTTTCTCTCTTTCCATAAGCAATGAAAGTGGTGTGGTTGCGTGAGTGTCTGAGTACATGCTGATAATTTTTAAGAAGCCCTGGTTGGAAGTTTGACAGAAAGGTACAGTCTTTCAATATCAAAATAGAGGTGCTGGTGAGAAGAAATGGACTGAAATTCATATCTCCGTAAGGGAAAGCCTAAAGTATGATCTCAGGTACAATATTAAACCCTAGCAAATTGACATGAAAGAGATAGATTATGAATGCCACAAATGAAAGAAAAGCTTCAAGGTTTCCAAAGTACTAGACATGAGATTATCTAAACAGAAGACACAAAACTACAGGGAACCAGGACCTGTTCCACTGCTCACAAAAGAACCTGTCGTGTACAAGAAAGGATCCAACTGGGCTCCGTGCCACACGAGTCACACTTCAAAAGCATGTACCAAGGCTCGTACAAAGAGGAAATACAAAGAATAGGCTATACCAACATTTTAAACTTTTATACAGACTTTTAAATCTTCATTTTAACACAATTTGAGGTAGCACTTAGCTTGCTTTTGTTGTACTTTTGTTCCAGTAAATGTCCATATTTTTTCTCTGCATTCTTGTGCCTCACTGCACAGTGTTTGGTATGAAGAAAAAGAAACGTTAACTCTGTTTGCCATAGTCAATAATTGATATCAATGTTGCATGGTTTAAATAATAGAAAAATGATCCATTTCCACTAGGTTCCAGTGTTAATTCCATAGGAAAAAACAAACAAACAAACACACACAACTTATGACCGTTGTTTTCCAAAGCCTCCTTGTGCTGATTTCACTTAGAAAGGAATATCCCTAAATTCACTTACGCGGAACAAGGTAAACATCTAGAGAAACATTCTGGTCCCATTTGGACAAAATACCCAGTGGAAATTATTGGGTTGTTTGGTTGGGTTTTTTTTTTTTTTTGAGTACTTTACTGACTTTTTGTAGATAGCCTGTCTAACTGCTGATCCTGGGGAATTGACATCCCCTATTCCCCAGCCAACCACCGCAGCTGGCAGCGGGCAGAAGATTGCTAGTTCACCGTGCCTGAAACAGCAAGCGTGGGTCTGCATCACAGGAAGAGACAAACGAAACGTCCACTGAGCTTCCTTACTTGGACATTTTTCTCAAGGAGCTTTGCCAGTATTCACTTAAAAGGCATTGATTAAAGTTGCATGAAAAGTGTGAAATTTTAATGTCAAAGCAAAACATTAAAACAGAGATAAATTAATGTATACATATATAAACTTTGCAGCCTTATATACTTAATATGAGGGAAAGAGATCTATTGACATGTCCAAGGTTACAAGAATATCAAGTTCCTCACCAATATTTCACAGAAGTATTATTTCTGATGTAACAGAATATTCCTTAGAAAGTTCAGCCAGGTATGTCTGGGATGCAATATCTGCCAAGAAAACAATATAGTCTGCAACTTGAAAAGACTGGGGAGCTGGTTGTTGTTTTTTTTTAAACTCAGTGATGATTGGGTTCCCAGTCCTGTTGGCCTTTAAAACTATTTGTAAATTGGAAGTGTATCAGTGAATGCTTTTCTCTTCACTTGGACAATCCACAAAAGTGATAAGTGACATATATAGTTGTTGCACTACAGACAAAATTGTTTGTCATATTTGAGCCTCTTTCCAAGGTTTTCCAGAGACAAAAGATTGATAAATGAGTTCTTCATCGTATCAGAACTCTCTAACAAACCTTCATTCTATTTTGGGTTTTTCAAGCCTTGTGGTCATGTTGTTAAACAATGAAGTAAATTTTTATATTTACCTCACTGTAACCCAGGCAGAATCCCTATGAGACTGTGCAAACAGTGACCTATTTTAAGTATCTCCATCAAATTCTACAAGAAACTAGAACACAGGTATTACCACCATTTATCAGGGATGAAAGGCACTATTAAAAATGTATAAGAAAAAATAGTTAAAAAATCATGAAGTTCATAAATCTGCAGTTTTATTTTTTTAAATTATAGTTGCAAGCAAAAACAGACCTCTTTTTCATATAGACCAAAGCACCAGCAGCCTGACATTAGCATTGTTAAATAACTGCAGACTGAACTAATGGAATAAGCTGCCTTAACTGGCTGCTCAACACTGATCTGCCTCAGCACGTAAATGAATTTGAACTCTTGCCCCTCAGTTTGCCGTTTGCTTTTAATTTTTGATGAAAATTCATTTGTAAACATCTTATTCCTGATGCATACTTCACCATAAAACACAATTAAAAAGTGTGACCATTTCATTGCCTGTTCTTCCCAGGACACAGACAAGACTATGCTTATGCATTTCCCTTCCCACTGCAGTAAAAAGTGACCTTATTCAAAATCTATTGAAATCCAAATCATTGACTAATTCATACAAAAATAATATAAAATATCACTTATTATTTCAGTCTACAAATTCTACATCCAGTATCTACCTTAAACTGGTTGAGAATGCTGACTTACAGCTGATGTCAGTGTTCATATTTTCATTGTGGAGACGGTGATGTGGGGGAGATGGAAATCAAAGGGAAAGGTGTTGCATAAAGCTTTAGAAAAATGCACACACAACAAAAAGCTTCTCCTTAGGATTCACTCGAGTTACAGCGTTAAAATATCCATTTATGTCGCTTGCTTCCCAATAAAAGTAAAGTCAGAAAATGGAAACAGGATAAACTGTACCTAGAAACACTGCACTATGAGCTTGCCCTTTGCCTACAAAGGTCTAAGACCTGGTGTATAGACAGAAGTGTAGCAATTTAAGAAAAATCCTAAAATGGGGCTGGTTTGGGGCAAGCACTAAAGGACATAGGAATCTGACCAAAAATAAATTGTTTTTTTAAATAAAATCTAGGGTATATGAAGACATTTGACACAGACAGGATGCAAGCAGATGTGAAAATTATTTCCTATGGATAAAATTAATGAAAATGGAGGGATAAACCAGAAATTTCCACTAGAGATCCTCTCCAATGAAGTGACAAATCACACCGTATACCTTAATATATGAGAGCTGGAGTCATTCCTTTCTTGCCAAATGTAAGGAAAGCCAAAGGTTAGGTGTTTAAAGACATAGCTCCATGGTAGGAACCTTTCAGCAATAATATTGGATTACAGCAGGTATGCTAGAGATATACAGGAAATAAATTAGATCTTTAAAACTCCTTTCTCAAGGGCCCAACTTGCACAGTTCGTCAGAGACATCTTTCTATCCCAGAAATGGCCAGCATCTCTTATTCATAGTCATCCTATAGCACTGAGTGCTTATAAATATTTTACAGCTCACCTGATCACATTTACTATCAGATTTATAGAGCACCATATAAGTATCTGGGATGCACATTTTTTCACCAGCATGGGAGTGGTGTTTTTCTGGGGGAAAAGAAAAAAAGATAAAAAATAAAAGCAGTCTGGTATCAATCCTGTCTTCAGCAGGTACCCGCTGAAACTCTATACAAACTGTGAATTAAAGACCCAAAATGCTAGGGTGAAACACAAATGCAGTGCAATTATTTTGGTGTTGGACATGACACAGCACCTATAATTCTGCTGAATCTCTCAAAAAGACAGAATAGAATATATAAAGAACATGAGAGAGATAACAGAAACTAAAACTCTTGTAAAAACCTGTTTTTCTGAAATCATCCTGCGTGGTGCTTAAATGATTGTAGCAGCTGAAACCCAAAACAACTACTCATGCCCTGCATGCCAATGGCCAAAGAAAATGGTTGTACTGAAAAAAATACAGAAAGATGAATAAGCATTTTTTAAATCAGCCTTCAGAAAAGAAATGCAGTGGACAGGCCTCTCTCATTGTGAATAGAGAGAGTTTTCAGAATTATGCTTCTCTCCTCATGCAAGGGACCGAGATTCACTTTGTTTTGTGAAATGAAATTGCACAGAGCCATCTCCAGAGTGAGTTTCAGATAAATCCTTCTAATACAGGCATGCAACTTCATTAGCAAAAAGGATTCCAGGGAGAACCCTGGCTGCACGTGCCCTGGATGGGCAGGCGCCGTCCCAAGGAGAGTTGCACAAAACTGTAAACCAAGCCAGGGTTCCAGAGAGCCTGTGTCCAGGCTATGCTACCTTCCTAAATCTTCTGCACACTGGCTCGGAGCGCTCAGCCAGGGTTGGATTGGCAATGCCACCTTTCCCAGCACAGCTCCCTGAGACCTGAAATTGCTCAGGAGACAGCGAGCAGCCAAGAGAAGGGCCCTGACCCCTACGTGCCAGGGAGAGGGAGAAGACGAGCAAGCTCCTTTTCAGCTGGCACAGCTTCTAAAAGATGCAAGTATGGCTTCAATAAATCAGTGACAGCAAAATTGTGCTTTACTTATTCTCAAACAATTATGTATGCAAATAGCACAGCATTTTCTGTTGTTCATCCATCACTGGTACACACAGCAATACCATTAGGCACTAGATTCAGCATGTGCCTTGTGCAGGAGGGAAGTAGTCTGGCTGGTTCCAGTTCAGGTACAAACATCCCCAAAAATTTATTTCAGCGGTGGAAGTTCACACACATTCTGGAACTATGACCAGCTCATTCCTCTGTTGCAACTGTAACAAAGAAACTGCCTGATCATTCATTTTATATTCCCATTTAAAATGACAAACAAGTGACAAAGCTCTTTTTATCAGGAAGCTAATATCTCAGAAAAGCAGTCAAGTTTAGGTTTTGGGGTTTTTTGAGATAACGGCAAACTTATATTACATGCACTGGAATTTGTCTGTTACTTCTACATCTTCTTAGGATTGTACTGCTGTGTGGGAATGTACAATCTAAAGCTAGACATTTCTATTAGCGTACTTGATTACAAATGTTAATAATTCCAATTGACTGCAATTATAGTGGATAAATCAAAAACTCAGTGTCTGCTTTGCTTGAAAGAAATCATGTCTACTTGGGGAAGTTACTGAACAGTATGCTGGGAGGATTCATTTCCAGCAGACTTCCTGCAGAAAGGACAAAAGCAGTGAAAAAAAGTAATGTAACCACACTCTTAGATACGAGCTTAACTAATTTTAAAATACTTGTGGCTAAAAGACTAACAGATTCCTGCCTTTCTTTCTCTAAGAGGTAATGGAGATAGTTTTCTCAATTATTAAATTAATTCATTAAATGAATTCACAAACCCCTCAATCTTCACCATCTTTAACTGTGTGGTAAAACAGGACCCTACCTAACAGCAAAATCTGTTGTCACTACTCTTATTAAAAGCAGTATTTAAGAGACAACAGCTGGATTTGAGGAATGTCAAGTAACTGTTTTCTAGAGGGAGAACATTATTTGTGTGCACGCTGGGCTCAGACACGCCCAGACAAACATGCATCAAGCGGGGAAGCAGAAACACTTGCTGGTGCATTGCAGAGGTGCCTGAATGCTTTAGCCCAGAAGCAGCACAGAATTAAGTGTGGCTCTTCCATTTTTGGCACCACAGAGAATTCTGCAGTGCTCTGGGGCTGCACCAAGTTGGGTTGGTATGAGTTTCATCCTATGAGATACAGCAGCTCTCCATTCCTAGAATGGAGATTATATGCACCGTTACATTTAATTAAACCTTAGGTTCAGGTTCCACATTCAGCTTTAAGTGTATGAAGTATGAGAAATGGGGCATGGAATGCCTTGGAATGAAGAGGAGGAAAGCAGCAGTGCAGGCAGACATCCTGTGCTCTCATAACAACTAGTCTGAAAGAATACTGCAGACAACGTTATTCTACTCAGAAGGAGCTTTCCCTCAACTGCATTTGCTGCTCACCTTAAGAAAATCAAATCACAACTAGCAGTTCTGAAATCATAACTAGCAGTTCTCCCTGCCAAAGCTTTTGTTTGATAATGGTCAGTCCAAATGTAAAATTTAAGAATGTTAAAATGTTTATCTTAAAATAGCAATTCACTCCTGGAATTGGAATGCGTGAAGGGAAATTGTGCCAAAACACTTGTATTTGAAGTCTATGCTGATTCATCCCGGCTGAAAGTTTGCCGCTGGTTGCAGAAGTAGTATACCAGACAAGACATAAAGGATGATAAATGCAAACAGGACATACAGGGGATAAAAGCTGGAAGAACACCAAGCAACTCCTTAGACAACAAAATGTACTATCACTGCCACTTACAACAATTTTGACACAGCTTATTGTGCAGAAAGTTGAGATGTTCTTTATCTAATCAATATATAATGATAGATAAAGAGCATCTAACTTGAAAGTCAAGCACAGAGAGCCAAGCAACATCTGCTCCACACAAATTATCACAGAGCTGGACAGAAGAAAATGAAACAAGGCCAGGCTAAAAAGTCTTCGATCCATGCAAAATCTTTACAGGTCTGACAGTAAATCCCTCAGGTCACCCAGGCAATTGGATAGCAGCGATGAGGAGAGGATATCAGTGGTTTGCAACTACCCATCCTTCAGAATATAACCAGTAGCTCAGCATTTGTGGAAACAGCAGCATGCCCAAATGCTTCCCACTCCTTCCTTCAGCAGGCAGGTCCTAGAGACATTTGGCGCTGGACAGGGAGGCTTAGGGAACTCAGCAGGCTTTGTCCTTCTGCACAGCCGAGTGACAGATTTCAACGGCATGAGTCTTGTAGTTTATCCCAGAATTTGCCCAAAGTAATTTTTTCCCCCTCTTAATGTGCATGTTCATAAACACACACAATTTTCACCTCTTGGTGCTCCTCCCTAAACGCTCATATACTTTTCAGAAAGAAAATAAATCTTAATACTGTACTATAAATAACCAAAGCTCCTCAAAACAGCTCCCAGATAAACGGAAAAAGACAGAATCACAACAAATAATTTCACAATTAGAAAACATTTTTGATTCCATAACATATGTCTTCTATTTGCTAAAGAATTGCCACGGCCAATTTATAATACCGGTGTTCTGATTGTTACATACTACTTTCAAATGATCCCTTGAGAGTGGACTTGCAAAAGGCCATCACCGGAGAAAAATATTTCAATGCCGAGTTTTGGTTGTGATTCCCAGCCAGGATGACTGATAAGGTTATGGCCTCCAGATATAACCCCAGCCTTGTTGTACAGACAGCTGAGGAGAATTGCAAAGTACAGCCCAGTGCTTTAAGGTAAACTAGCACTTACTCTGAAATATCATGCTGTAAGAGCAGCTCTTTCAGAAGCACCTTTACTGTTTATGCAGTTAGGGTAAGGGCAGACTGGAAGGGAGCGTAACCTCACAAGCTACCCCAAAGGAACAGATTTTTGTTATGGCTCAGCTAAAGCTGCGTACCCAGGTGATCAGTTCTTGCAGTGGGACCGGCAGGGAGGCAGGCAGGCAGACACAGAATTAGGTCATCTGGTACAGCAGCCCCAAGGATGCTGTAACCTACGCCAGAAGCAGCTTTCCCCGAGTCATTTACAGCACACTCCTCACTAGCTGCTCCAGCGGAATTAAAACCTTCACAGTTAGTGCCCACCTGGGAGGTCAGTGTAGAGCAGCCAGTGAGCTGTAAATTCACATCCTAACTGATGGTGCAGTAACTTTCACACGTACATACCCTCGAGCGTCCCATACTGACTCAACAGCTAGAGCCCTGCACTAGGAAGAGAAGCTGCTCGTCCTCCGTTTTGGGCGTACTTTTTTTCCCCCCCTTCAGTCTGTCCCAGCCTTTTGACTGTAAATTCCTCAGGGCAGGGAGTACCTTATATTTAAACAGTGAAAGTCTGCTTGTGGGAGAATTTTGTAAGAATTACTTATTTGTAAGGATTACTGCAAGAATAGTAAGCAAGAAAAGCAGAACTGGCAACACAAAAGCTTAAGAAAAACACAAATCTTTTCCAATTCCAAACTACCCAAATAGAGTAAGGCAACTATTTAGAGGATTTCAGTCAAAACAGCTCTTCAAATATGTGCTGCCTCCACTTCATAAACCAATTGAACATTTCCTTTTGTTTGCAACCCCAAGCACCCTTCTCTGGAAAAAACCCAAGGTGCCAGTGGTAACCTCTTGAAATACAAGAACAAATTTGTGAGCTTGCCAGACCACAAAAAAGTGCCATAGAGCTCAAAAAATGCAGGGTAAAAAAATGAAACAGGAAAAGCTTCTGAATACAAATAGCTGCATAATTGATATGCTTGAGCATCTGTAACCTGTAGCCAATGCAGGGGTAATAGAGCAACTGCACTAGTGTCAAAAAGACTTCCCATGTCCACACGGGACACTGCATAGCCAGGAACAGCAGCAGTCTCTGTGGCCAGCTAACGTAACTACAGACAACCACAGTTATTATTTGTCAGTCTTAACACAGATACTCTTACACATGCACAATGATGAAAATAGGGAGTTGCACATTGCCTTAATATAAAATGCATGACGCCAATGATTGTAAGTGATCTTCTGTTTCACCTTTCCTCCCATAGTCAAATATGGATGGATAAATTGTTACCTTATTAATTATTTACATTGCAATAATGACCTGAGACCAAATCCATATATTTTTCTGCTAGAGTAGGCATTATTTGTGAATGTGTTCTTAGTAGATCATTCATTTACAGGCTTCTAAAAAATGTTCAGTGTGAAGCTAAAAGACAACTGAGAATGGCTGGGACCTCAGTTATACAACCTGCTGCCTACTGTGCTTTCCAGTAGCACCTTATTCTTCTCTGTACTTGCCACCTGCCAATAATCATCTGATATCTCTCACTTCATTAACACATTTTTAATCTCCTTGGGCCAGGGATTATTTCTTGTTTCAACAGTTTCTGCCCATGACCAGGGCACCTCAAAGACACAGAAATAGCAACAAGAAGACCAAATGCAGTATGATCACGAAGAACATGCAGATGAATAGTTAATAGCTTCGCCCATGGCTAAACCCAGGGTTGAAGGCAGTCTTGGTATACTTATTCATTAAGTTACAGAACTTTTAAGTCACAAGGCTATCTATGTTTCTACAGGAGAAAGTAAATTACCTTGATATTGGGGCTACAACTTAGCATATATATCAACAATTGTGCTGACAGTACGATACAGTGGCAAAAGAGACAGTGATTAAAACGTCAACAAAAACTAGTGTTGGATGATAAAGGTTACAGTAACTACTAAATGTTTGCAGTAAATCAACATAAAGACACGTATCATTTTTGGGTTAGATGCACTTCAAAAAAAAAGTTGAAAAAAAATAATCAGACGGATCTGGCAAGATTAAGAGCTAATCTAACCATCCTGGGATTGGTTTGACAAAAAGCCACTGATTACTCCTTCTGGAAATAAGAGATGAAAGACATATTTCGAAATTTATGAAATGAAACCAGATGTATTTTTGTGGTTTCATGAGCTGGCTGAAAGAACAAAACAGAAGCATTTCAGAGGACTATGTCTGTTTTGATGGCAAAGTGTCAAAACACATGTTGACTGTTCCATTTTGACTACTTTAAGGCATTTCCTTCTGAAATGCTGACATATTTTATTTCAATTAGGTATTATGTCAAAAAACCACTTTGTTGTATAAAAACTGGGGTTTTTTCAGTATTTCCCATATGTGAAAATTTATGTTTCACAACCTACTTAAATGGAAAATCAATTTTCCAAGTTTCAAAACCTGGAAATTCTAGTACTTAGAATCATAGAATCGTCTAGGTTGGAAGGGACCTTAAAGATCATCTAGTCCAACCATCAACCTAACTCTGACAAAAAAAGAAATAAGAAATAAGGAATAAAAAATTACTAAACCATATTCCTGAGGACCATGTCTGTCCATCTTTTGAACACCTCCAGGGATGGTGCCTCAACCACTTCCCTGGGCAGCCTATTCCAATGCTGGGTAACCCTTTCCGTGAAGAAATGTTTCCTATTATCTAATCTAAACCTCCCCTGGCACAGCTTGAGGCCATTTCCCCTTGTCCTATCTCCTGTGACTTGGGAGACAAGACCTACCCCTGCCTCTCTACACCCCCCCTTCAGGTAGTTATAGAGAGCAATAAGGTCTCCCCTCAGCCTCCTCTTCTCCAGACTGAACAACCCCAGCCCCCTCAGCCTCATAAGACTTACTCTCCAGACCCCTCACCAGCTCCATTGCCCTTCTCTGGACCCGCTCCAGCACCTCAATGTCTTTTTTGTGGTAAGGGGCCCAAAACTGGACACAGTACTCGAGGTGAAGCCTCACCAGTGCCCAGTACAGGGGGACGATCACCTCTCGGGCTCTACTCACCATGCTGTTCCTGATACAGGCCAGGATGTTGTTGGCCTTTTTGGCCACCTGGGCACACTGCTGGGCTCATGTTCAGCTGACAGTTGACCAACACCCCCAGGTCCTTTTCTGCCAGGCAGCTCTCCAACCATTCTTCCCCAAGCCTGTAGACTGCAGGGGGTTGTTGTGACCCAAGTGCAGGACCCGGCACTTGGCCTTATTGAAACTCATCCTGTTGGTCTCAGCCCATCGACCCAGCCTGTCCAGATCCCTCTGCAAAGCCTCTCTACCCTCCAGCAGGTCGACACTGCCACCCAGCTTGGTGTTGTCTGCGAATTTACTGAGGGTACACTCAATCCCCTCATCCAGATCATTGATAAAGATGTTAAAGAGAATGGGTCCCAGTACTGAGCCCTGTGGGACACCACTTGTGACCGGCCGCCAACTGGATTTAACTCCATTCACCACCACTCTCTGGGCCTGGCCCTCCAGCCAGTTTTTAACCCAGTGGAGAGTATTCCCATCTAAGCCATGAGCAGCCAGTTTCTCCAGGAGGATACTATGGGAGACTGTATCAAAGGCCTTGCTAAAGTCAAGGTAAACAACATCCACAACCTTTCCTTCATCCATCCATCATTTAGTATTTTAGCATTAGTATTTTAACTTGAAAATTCTTGAGATGCAAACTTTGATTCCACATGTTTGCTCGCATGGGCACACAGGTCATGTATGACAACTTCAGGATCAGGGCTTTTGAGATTTGTGTAAGTTCTGGTGGTTGGATAACCTGGACTGACTGAAATGAAGGGAAATATCCACTAAAAGCTGGGCATTTCCAAGTTTCAGCAAAGCAAAAGGGTTTTCACTGTTAATATTGTTTTAAGTCAGCATGGAAAAATGAGAAAAAAGTATTACCTATACTTTTATTTTATTTCTAGACTCGAAGTACTTCAGATATGTCTTGGCTTCGGATATATTAAGCATCTACTTATGCAAAATATTTTTAACAAAAATGTCCAGTGCATAAAGAGAGAGAAATTAATAAAAAAAGCTTTTGTATGATGATAGCTATTATTTCAGGATGCTAAAATAAAAGGATAATTACTTTTAGAATGGAAGTTAAGTTCCTGATATACTTCAAAGGAGAGGGCAGGCAGGTGAAGTGCTTTTGACAATATTTTTCCCATGCTTTGAGCACATACCGCTAACAATCTAATGAGGTGCCTTTCTACTGTGAACTATAGGTCAGAAAAATCCATGATAAAAGTAATGATTCTCTTTTTGAAAATCCATGGGTCAGAGAGGAGGCATGACATGACTACATAACAATTTTGTTCTGTAATGGTAATTTTGGCTATTTTCCTGCCTTTCCCACTCCAAAGCAGTACATTGTCAATCTCCTCACACATCACCTATGACAGAAATTTGCTTGCCTGCTAGCAGATGAAAAGTTTCTGTTATAAGCTATATTTAATAAAATCATCTATCTCTGCCTGTTGGGCCCATTTTTAGCAATTGAAATGTATTTATTAGGCTAAAAAAGGCCTCAAGCTGAGTGCTATTGACACCCTCACGCTCATTCGAAACCAATGCTGACAATATACATGCAATACATTGAGCAAATGTCCAGTTAAGGCTGCCAGCAAACAAAGGGCTCTGACCACACCAAGAAGAGAATCCACACCACACAGCTTCCAGCTTCAGTCTGGCATCCCACCCCAAAGGCTGACATTTCTCACCTTTTTCAGCCAGAAAATCCTGTTTGAAAATAAGGTAACACTTTACATCCCATTCAAGTTTACCATGGAAAAAGTATGTATTAATAAGAATCCAGTACAGGCTGTTTATGTGTTCTGACAGTTTAACTAAATACTTTGTAGGTTCAAGATAATACATTTGTTCTAATGAAAAAGTTAGCACAACACTTAAAGAGTTACTACTCCATCTTTCTTCTCTTCCACACAGAATATCCAATACTTTTACCTAAAATATTACGAGAAATAATTACAGAAGACAAAATGCACTTCTATATCTTCACTGCATGCCCCAGTCACTTGGTTATATATGCATTTATACTCTTTCTGTTTGGTTGGGTTTGCTCTCTTAAGCTGAAAAGTCTCATATTGCCCTTTCAGAGCAAATAATCTCAAGGGTCAAGAAAACCATTTTCTGCCAAACTATCCGCTCAATTGGCTTGGGAAGAAACGTCAACCTATCAGCTAAGAAACCCCACAGCAGAGCACGATGCCTCTCACTGACGGTATCATGAACACAACCCTCAGTAATTTACTCTTTAATTTACTCTCCCCCATCTATCTTCTCCACTTGTGTTCCAACCAGACAGTTGTGTCTCTGTGAATTTGGAAAGGCAAGATTAAATCAAGGCCAAATTCAGTTGTTAGGTCTGACAGTTGCCCAAGAAAGCGGAATGTTTTCTTAAATTGAGCTCTGACACTGGATTCCCATGCCAGCTGCACAAGTTGTTCTGTCCTGCTAGTTGTTGACAGTAGCTATAAAAAGCACAATATATTCATTTTCAAAACTGTACTTATAAATCAGGCCTCCATGACAGATGGACCAGACATTTTCCTGTCCTAATTGCAGTGTGCTTTGGGAGGAATAGAAGAAGGACGAGATGAAAGCAACCACTTTTTTGCACAGCAGTTCTACTTTTGGGCCATCCACTCTCTTAACCCTACTTCTCTCATTCAAAATGTAGTGATAAAAGCAATGACATGTAGCAGCACCACTGACTGAAGAGATGGCGATCATCTTGAAGGAGGAGGAAGAAATCTCAGAGTCTGGTTTTCCAAGTAAAAGACACCAACATTTGGTGAACAACTGAAGTGGAGCTACTTTTCTTACACCTGTATTTGTAAAGCAAAGCCAAGTGGAACAGTTTGGGAACTTGTCATGGTTTTGACCTCAAACCAGGACAGAACTCAATAAAGAGAGGGGTTTTGATCAACATATTGATAAAAAACAGACTTTTCATAGACACATGCCAGTTCTGATGAAGTTTGTTTTGGTTTTTTTTTTGTAAGAAAGCCTTTCTCTGTCAGGTGCAGGTTAAAACACAGATAAGAAAAAAACAACTAAAATAACCAATATGCTTGTCACCGGATCAATTACCTGGGAGAAGAGGAATCCAGATTAAAATCTGCTTGGTTAGAGACTGTAAATTCCTTGCCCAGGTTTTCCTCTATTTTAAAGTGTAGCTTTTTCACTCACTCTCATGAAAAATGTTGAAGATCTCAGTTTCTTCTCACTTCAGAATGGAAGTGTCAACACCCTGCAGATTGGAAGAGCAGCATCTCATCTAGCTTATGGACAGCCAGATCCAACATGTACCAGGAAGCTGATTAGTAGATCCAGTTGGGTGGCAGAATGCATTTCTCTTATCAGTAAGTAGGCCATAGCAGTTG
The DNA here is from genome assembly GCF_001431845.1 of Calidris pugnax. NCBI lineage: Eukaryota > Metazoa > Chordata > Aves > Charadriiformes > Scolopacidae > Calidris > Calidris pugnax. The sequence goes on from NW_015090995.1 coordinate 6,211,679, forward strand.
ATGATTTACAGTCACTTCTATGTGACAGAGATCAGCCCCACCCTTTTCAAACTAGTCTTAAAGACAAGGCTATTGGAAAGTAACAACAGCTCCATGACAAGCACGTTTCTCACTCCCCTATATCTGATGGCTCAACTTTTAATACCAACACCCTCAAGGGAGATGATGGAAAGCTCTTTAATATTCTGCAGAATTCCAACTTATCACATCTCTTTGTTCAAGGCCTGCATAAGGAGGCATTAGAAGGCTTCACAAAAAGCAAAGGCAACAACACAGGGAACAGAGCGAGGATGATGCCCTTTCCCTTGAGTAGCGGCCTTTTGCTCTGAGCATTAGATTCCCAGCTGCTACTGAATGATCAAGATGGAGCAGTAGAGAAAGCTTCTTTCTTTTTGTCTGCAGGAAGCCAGGAGATTATCTGCTGTGTCTTCTGTAATCATCAGTGTAATTGTGATCTTGAGGTAAAGCCAATACAGCACTTCATACATGGATTTAAGTACATCCAACTTACTTGGAAACTGAAGCAACATCAGCTACTCTATGTCTCAAGTGGCATATTTAAGCACAAGCACATCTCAACTGGTCTATAATTTTCCTGAGGCAATTCTTTTGTTCCAGTAGAAGCCTCATATACTCCTCCTGCATTTTAAGGTGCAGAATCATGATTATGGTAATGAGAAGAAGGTTGCAAGAAGTTAATGTTAATTTTCTCCTTGCCCAGCCATTGTTATTCAAGTGAGTGTTGGATGAGCTAATTCATAATTTTATATTTAAATGGCATCCAGGGTGCGTAGATCCTTATTTACTTGCAGAGAAGTAAATAAAGTAATGTAACCTCATTCATCAACTAACTGCCCTGAAATGATGGCTTTAAAATTCTGAGCCGTATTAAAATGCACACCTCCCCACACCACACCTTCAGAGCCTGCCAGCAGGTAATTGTACAGCTCTTAGTTACCTGAGATGCTTCTCTGCACTGCAGAGCACTACAGATGTTGATGTCCCAAATGCTGAACAAAATGACTAAATATAGCAGCAAGACTAACTCAGCCGCATTCCAATCTCAACAATGGTTGTAAGACAAACAATTAAAAATGTTCAGCTACATATAACCAGCTAAATCCCTTACCACAGTGGGACCATTTTCGTTGTGTGCAGGTAGGTGAATTACAAACTGTCTCACCTGGAGTCGCAGGGACTCAGTTTTCTCTCTGTGCTGTGGAGCAGCAACTGTAATTTAGTTAACTCAAATGTCAAAGATGAAAACAGTCCTCTGAAATCCATTCGCATGTTGTTTGCATGCTAAACACAAAGCGCTTAATCTGCTGCCATCACAGAAGCCTTTGCATATGCTGGAATTGTTTATTCATGTTCCAAATCCCCTAATTAAGAATAGGAGAAAATCATAATTCCTAGTATTAATAGAATGTCTGATACTTGCAGCGCTATGCAAATGTTAACAAATTAACAAATTAGCCCATGTAACTATGCAGCGAGGTAGAGAAAAGCACCGGCATCTCAAAACAAGTGGCAGATAAAACAACACCAATACGAAGAATCCAACAGTTGGGTAAGACAATATTGCTAGTAAGTTGTTAGTAGGAGTGTACTCCTACCCAAGTATTACCAAATCACTGACATTCTAATGGCTCAACATTTTTCCTTAAAATATCATCATTGTTGCATTTTTTTAAGCAAGTCTTCACAGATCTCGTTTACAGCAATCACTGAAGCAAAACATCATGATGTTAAGATGTTATTACACAGAAAAAAACCCAAACAAACCACAGAGTGGCTGAAGGCTCTGGGGCAGCAAAGAGTATGTTCAAAAATACAGAAATACTACATGTGAACGAGATTAAATTAGTTAATTTATCAAAGTCAGTAGGGGTACTGATCACAGTCTACAGTACTAACATGAGGATGGTCTCCGACAGTAGACTACTTATTCATACAGCCAACAAAAAGATAACAAGATCCAAGAATGTTTGAACTTAAAACCAAAATTGGACGCATATAGAATTTTTTGTTCCCCCTGAAAGACATTTTTATAGGGCTTTTTTATGTTGAAATAACATTTAATGGATTTTTAGACTGTTCTAGCAATTACCTGTTCTAGATCCAGTCAAAACCAACCCACTGCCACCAGTAGTTTTCCTGCAGCCAGAAATCACAAACAACAGAATTCTTGCCATGCATTTTTATCTAATTCAGCAAGTGAAGTTATAGTCCTGCTACTTATTTTCCTATTAGGAACAACCGTTTACTTATAAACCAGCTTAACACCAAAAAAGAAACATATATCTGGGATCAGGTGTCCCAAAAACTTAAATTTTCTCCTGAATTTGTATTCCATAAATTTGTATGTTAAACCAAATTCAAGTCAAGATTTACGCAATTAATATTACAATGCTTAGGTCCTACATTATATGCAGACTGATCACTTCTGGCTTTTCTCCATCATCCAATGTTTGGACCTTCAAAAGTCTTGTGATTAAGTAGAAAAAAAAACCCTTGTGATGCAGTGGAGCCAACATTGTAGAGAGGGAAAAACACAACACTGCATCATTACATTTAAGAGATGTCTTCTAGCAGCTTAGTATTTAATAGGATTTCCTACAGAAAATGCTTAGTACATGGCAACTTTTAAATATTTCAGTATTTTGCTCCTTAAATGATTTAGCTACAATAGCTGTGGACTACAGATGCGGGAAACCCCAGCAGTTTAGGTGGGCTGCAACTACATTCAGACACAGCTAGTTAGGTTCTTATTTATACTCCATATGAAAGATCACAGTACTAACAAAAGGGATTAAGTTTCCAAGGCTGAAACAGCTACAAAGGAATTGTTACAGAATTTCTGTTGCCTCTTGCAGTCCTATGCTATAAAGGGATTTGAAAATTTGCACACTTTTGCAGCAATGGAGGCATTATAGAAAATTACTGCAAAAACTAGTCATGGGACTTGCTTGGTGTTGCTGCAAATATGTAGGAAGTGGAAGGAAGCTGAAAATGGGCTGCTAAAGTGCTGCCTCCTGGGTCCTCAGATATCTGTAAGAAAATTTTAAATTCTGGCAAAAAAGGACTTCTGGATGATTTCTAGTACACAGCTAATATTTACCAAAACCTTGAAGGAATTACCCTCAATGATTTAACCAAACTGCTAATATTAAAAATACCAAAAATTCATTTACAGCATGTGTTTTGTTTTCAGATATACCACTGAAGTAGTCATTTACTTCAAAAGAAAGAAATCAGGAGTCAACAAAAGCTGTGCTGAATGTTGCTTTTCTCTGGTCTTGAAGGGTTTAAGTTTGAACAAGCACCTTGTCTGCTGTGAAAAGAATGTTTTTTTTCAAAACAACAAATTTAAACAAAAAAAAGAATGAGTCAAGATACTTATACCACAGCCAGCCTGTGAACCAGCCATCTTTGCTACCATTCACCATTTCCAGTGCATTTCCCTCATTCACTGGAAACACTCAGAGTAACTATTGTTCTGACGTACTTTAAAACACTAGAAAACATACAATTTCTGCATTTAAGAAGCAAAGAAAAGTTTTTCCTTACCGCCAAGATTTCCAAGAGGAAGACTGGGTTGCTGAATCTATACGTTTTCCAATCAAAAGGGGAGGCAATTCATATATGAATAATGTGCGTACAGCATTGCACATACAGTGAACAGCAGACATGTATTCAAGAGTAAGGATCTGCTCTGTTCTTTTTGTGTGTCTCCTCACGGTAACAGACCTGACAGAAAAGGCACCTGCTAATGGTTACTCCCAACACACTTTCCTATTTGCTCCTCCTAAGTGGCAACACCTGTGGCAGTTACCTGACCCCCAAAAAGCTGGTTTAATACCCTTCTGCAGTCCACTAACACTCTGAAAGAAACCTTTTTCCTCATGGGGATATTTACTTCTTCTTGAAAAATTCCCAGCGATAACATTATATATTAATTTATAGCACACTATTCTCTTCCATCTTAAACCTTTAAAATAGAAGGATCAATAGAAGGTGGAGATTTTTTACCCTCCAAGAACTTTACAAGCAGTAAATTATCACCCTTGCAGCACCCCAGTAAGAAAGTAATGGCTGTTCTTCCTTGTTGCTCAGATAACGAGGGACAGCAGGAGGGTCATTTTCAGGAGCGCCCAGGTGTACGGGGTTCTCTGTTTAAGGCAATGAAAGCTTAAGTTTCAAAGAGTCAACCAAAATGCTGCAAAAGACATTGTGGGGGGCAGGGGGAGGAGAATCAAGCATTTATGCCAAGATCAAACAGCAAAACCCCCACAAAAATTAAAGCTTTGGAGATGAATAATCCCTTTAGAATTCATCTTCTGAAGAAATTTTCAAAACATGGATAGAGTTAATGCAGGACTGAGCTGCTTCTGGCTGCCAGGCCTTATTACTCACGTTAATCATGCAAAGGGATCGAGTCAAATATTGCAGATTAAACAAAAATTAAAATTGAATTTTCTATGGAAACTAAAAAATCATACTATGCTGAGCAGAGCTCTGCCATATGCCACAGCTGAGGTGGAAGAGTCTTCACCCAGTGGAGGTGACAGAATAACAAAATTACTTGGTTGAAGATATGAGAGTTTCCCTATGGCAGCTTACCTAGGTTGTAGGTTTGACAAGTTGTCTTATAAAATAATGTCACAGCATAGTTATTAGGCATTCCCATAGGTATTTGATAGCTTCATCTTTTTATATAATAAAATAAAAAGAAGAAACTTGAATGTAGGTTGTCCCGTGGGCTTACTTTTGTTGAACAGGGTGGGAAGGAGGAGGGAGAGAGGAAGAAATCATATTCTATAAAAAATGCCAACCCACTCATTTCTATTTTAAGCATAACTTATGTAGAAAGAATCATCTGAGTACCAATTTGTATTTAATACTTCACGATTCAAAACCAGATTGATAATACATTCAAAGTACATAATTTAATAGATTTTTGCATTGCTATGTCTTTGCCATAATTAGCTTTGATGTAAAATTGTTCTTATCACAAGTCTTCCCACCCAGGTAAGTGAACAGATGCACAAAGCACTTGCCCTTCTGACCAACTGTAATTCAACTTTAGTGGGGGAGTGCCTGGACCTCAAAAAAGTCTCTAAAAGTGATTTTACCCATTTTTCTCCCAAGTGCCCAAGAATATCCTCAAAAACCACACTGCAAACAACTAAATCTAAAAATAGTCATTCCAGCCATGAAGAAACAATGTTCTACTTGCTGGAAAAAACTTAGTAATAAAATCATAACAAGCTGAATACCCCAGATTTCATTATGGGAGCTTCACCTCATCACAGCAAAATACACAGTCACAACAATACACAACACAGTTGAAGTCTTACCATATATAAACTCAGCTATCACAAATAGATATAAAGTACAGTATAAAAATAACAGGGACAATCTTGCAGAGAAAGGAAGACTGACAACACAGGGCTTTTTTATTCCCACTTATATGTTCAAAATATTAAGCAGAATGAGTAAGAGATGCTTCAAATTATACCCCAAAAATCTTTCCATTACAGAGTAAGTTAAAAAAACCTGTATACCTCAGGGAAAGGAGAGGGGGAAGAGAGACAGACAGACTGAAGTAACATCTTCATGACTCATGACACGTAGATAGAGCTCACTGAATTTGAAATGGAGAGTAGTGCAAAATATAGAATAAAAGTTATATGCCTTGACAACAGCAATAAGGAAAAGAGTATAGAAGAGTGTAGAAGGAAAGACGTGAGGGACATTACTGATATATAGCCAGAGGAACACAGTAGAACTAACCTCTGGATTGATTCCTTAAACTCTAGTTATCTTCAGTTGACAGGCTGGGGTGCAGGGAGGAAGGGGGGGTGCAGAGCACAAACCAACATTGGGTGAATGCTTTAATGAATCTGAAACTTTTAAACTAATTCCACAGATCTAGCCCTCAAAATGCTGAAGGAGGGTTGTTTTTTTTTTTCATTGCAAAACCAGTTTATTCTGCAAACATTTTACTTTGTTAAAGTATTCACAAAAGAATGATATATAAATAACTTTATAGTCCCATAAAATAATAAAATAATACATATACTGCTTAGAAAGATAATATCATAAATAGTCCTCTCATTGAGGCTGATGAGGCCTTCACAATGGATATGACCTGAAGCTAAAATACAGGATTAAAAATAAAATATAGAACAAGATTTATTTTTAATTAATTCACACGCCACCCCCATTCAATTGATGTATGTGGGAGAGCTGCATTAAGCCTACAATGTTCTTACCGAGAAAAGAGTCAGGCCTTAAAAAGTGTTTCTCTTAAGTAGGTAGGTAGGACAGTATATTACTGAAAGTTGAGAGGAGCTGCTCTATTTTAGTCATACACACACTAAACCTCTCTCTTAAAAATTAGAGCACACGTACACATGACTGTTTGTTCATTTCTTTAAAACAAAGAAAACAATTATGGATGTGAAAAAAAATTTTAGGCGAGTATGATAATGCAATCTCAGATGGACTATCCAAAACAATTTAAAAAAAAACCAGTGTGAACTAGCTCCTAGTGTTAGTCTCTCATATAGAGATTGAGTATGAGCAAAATGCAAGATTAAGCCTCAGAATTCCTGCCTACGCAGAAAAAAGTTGCAATTTACAAAAAACTTTGCATTCTTAAAAAATGTAATCAAGCCTAACAAATCATATCATATAAAACTATAGCATAGCTGCTGTTCATTTAGAATATGGAAGAACGAAGAGTTACTTGTTCTAGAAGTGGCCAGATGAAGACTCAACTATATATTTTTATTTTTTGGGACTCCTATGAACTTTTGCAGTCTTGCTTCAATCTAGATAAACTTTTATCATTCAAAAAGGCTGGATAATGTGTTAACACGTTTTTTCCAGTTTCACCAGAGCAACCAGGCTTTCCAGTTCTGAGATGAACTATCCCAAATTCTCAGTGGTGCTCCTGCCTCTATGGGTCAGATGGTCACACCTGACCCACAGCAATCAGATCAGAGACACAGGGTCTTGATCTTGAAAGGCTTGGCAAAGTCATATTAAATTGTGAAAGGACTGGCCCATCAACCCACAAGGTAACTGGATTACAGGACTGATGAAAGTGATTCACAGGAATAATCTAATAATCTCTAACTCATGGGGGTGTCTTCTGAGATCATTAAGAGTGAGATGTAACTGTGAAAACTGATACTGGAAGCAGCAATCTCCACAGGGTATACTGGGTGATTTCTGATCAGTAAGAGCTCCCCAGTCAAACACACCTAAATGAGAGGTCATTACCATGTTATTTGTTTAGACTAGAAAGGAAAAGTCTAGGGTAATGCTAAAATATTTATGCAAGAAAGAAAAATAAACCTTCCTACTTCACATCACTTGAATTGCAAGCTAACCACAGGCTCAATGGGCCACCTTCAAGTCTTGATGTTTCCCTGTACCAATGCCTAGTTGCTTATCAGATAAATAGAATATTTTCCCTTAGTTTATCTTCAGTAAGTATACTTTAAAAATAGACAGTAGGCCACTTCCTACCCCATTAAACTTCACAAGTTTAACTGATTTCAGCAAAAGGGAACGGGGAGGAAAAATAACGTATGGAGATAAATCTTGTCATTTGAGATCCCATTTTTATTACAGCAGAGTACTTCAAAGGACAGCTCAGGCACTGAGGCAAATCCTAACATCTCTGCATCTGAGTCTTGAAGCATCATTTTAAACAAAAAGTGTGTGGAGAGTCATGCTTTTGTAAAATTACAGATCAAAATTTAAAACATTTGCAGAAGGAGAAGCAGAGGCAAATACACGAGAAATTGAGGGAGCCAGAGCAGAAACTGGCCCCGAGCCATAGTCAAGATTTTTCTTACTTTAAAGCAAAAGAAACAAGTGGGATGATAGAAGCACGATCTGCTGCTGGCAGCAGCATCTGTGCAGACTACTGTGGGTTACTCTGGTCTGCCTGGCTGCCATGTCTGTGTGCATGAATCAGAAGCTCTCTCTCAGGATTAAATCTTTTCCAGTAATAAATTCTGTTTTCTAATTTTCAAACAGTGTGATATTAGAGCTTGGGCCAAAAAACCATCACAGTCACAGCACGGCCTTTGCTACTGGCACTGCAGCAGAAAGCAAGGGTAGTGACACAAATGACATTGTGAGCAGCATTAGCAGTACAGATTTATTTTATGGAATTGGTCAGCTAATATCCACTGTTCTAGAGTGTCAGTGGCCCTGAGACTCACGGTGTAGATGGAAAGAAGTTGCCCATGGATGTGGCACTTAGACTTTTACCAGAGTGAAAGTTTGTTTGTGGAGAGTAGCAACTAGATGGTACCAAAAAGTTTGCTGTCTCTGGAGTAAAATCTTGTTTCTCAAGCTTTTTTAAAGCAAAAACCTATCACAACTTGTTGTGGGAGAAGAAGTCATCCACAGACTCTCTGTATATCATAATCACAAATGAAAGCATATTAGGTTTATTTTCTGTTCTTTTGTGTGGATGTAATATTTTCACTCCCTCTGTGTTTTTATTCCATTAATTTAGTAGCTACTTTTTTATATATTATAGACCACTGGCTGAGAAACTCAGGCGATGGGTCCAGATGGATTTGGAGACTGCATGGTTGCTCCTTCTAGTCCTACAATACATGAATTGAATTCTTCTTAAGAACCCACACAGTAAATTTGATGGCAAAGTTGGATAAATACTTGCCAGATTTGTCACTCAGTTTTCATGTCTAATCTTTTACAGGCTTTTTTTTTTTTTTTCTTTTTAGGAGGGACTTATAAATCAACATTTTTAATTGAAAAATGCCTCCTGTAAATCATAGAATCATAGAGTGGGTTGGGTAGGAAGGGATCTTAAAGATCGTCTAATTCCAACCCCCCTGCCATGGGCAGAGAAACCACCTACTAGATTACTCAAAGCCCCATCCAACTTGGCCTTGAACACTTCCAGGGATGGGGCATCCACAGCTTCTCTGGGCAACCTGTTTGTGTCTCACCACCCGCAGAGTAAAGAATTTTTTCCTAATATCTTATCTACATCTAGCCTTTTTCCATTTAAAACCCTTGCCCCTCATCCCTTCTCTACATTCCCTAATAAAGAGTCCCTCTCCATTTTTACTAACGTAAGAAGAAAAGAAACTGGTCAGAAATATCCCCTGCTCTTGTCAGTTCCCTCAACCTCAGGAATCTGGTTTACAGCTTAAAAAAACCCAGATGTCTTATGGGTTCTAGTGTTTAATGTTGATAGATTTGCTGGTTAGCTAGAGGTTACCTTCTAGGAGATGTCATTTTCGATGCTTCATATTGCTGGATTCTTACCCTTCGGTAGCAAGGCAACACTTACTAGAAAAATCATAACCTTTCCATCAGTCACAGTAGCACTGTAGGGCCAGCATCCAGCAAATGATGGTTATGAAAAATATACTCAGGTCTGTCAGTCCACAGACTGAGAGATGAGCTCCAAGTCACCCACCCACAGGCATAACTTCACCCCTTCCAAAGACATTTCAGCCTCCAGATATCAAAATGCAGAGCTTGCAACAGACTGAAATTGAAACTTCAGGCTTCTCAGAGAACAGTTCCTATTTTTACAAGAAAATTACATAAATTTCCCCTCAAGTTTTGTTACTCAGTAATTCAAGTTGAAAAACAATATTATTATTGCCACATGTTATCAGGAGAAAAGGTAGACGATTTGGATGAGGAGTACATGCTTTCTTCCTCTAAAAATCATTTTCAGGTTTGATTTTTCTTTGCAGGCCTATTTGTGTCACACTGGAGATCGCTTTGTAATAAGAAAATGACTTTGCTAGTATGACAAAGCCCTGTGCTGTATTCTGTGATCAAAGGCATTTTAAGAGAAGGGGGAAAGTTTCTGAGCTTATATATCGGAAAGTGGTGCCCGATGCTGCTGTTGGACTCCTTTGTTGTAGATTAATGTGTCGATGTTAAACTACTTCAGCTAAACCGGTTCCCCACCAGCATCAGTAATTACCAACTTTCAAGCCAGAAGCTTTTGCTTCACCGATTTAAAAGCAGGTATTTGGCTTCCTCAGCCAAAATGAGGCAGAACACTCAGTAGTGGACAGATTATACCTATATGTCAAATATGTGTGATTAGAAGTTACCATGTAACACCAGCTTCTATCACCTCAGGGTTAATGACATTTATACCACCACTCAGTATTTACAGGTGGCCAGAGATGTCTAAAGCATAGAATAGAAGTGAGGGCACTTTTCTTTGTCCTACAAGAACAGGTTTGTTTAGCATATTTATATATCTATTCCTTTTTAATCTTGGAAAGCTGGAAGACATGAACCCTACCATAAGGCAGCAGGTGGCAGGGAAAGGAATGAACTTAAGATGTAGCCTGGCATGGTAGGGAAGAACCCATTTCATCTAGCTCCATACATTACTGGCCACATTTTATAGCTTGGGACAGGTGATGAGTTCACGATCTGAAAGCTGTTTTTGCTGAAGAATATGTTCCTAATTTTTGCTTCTCTTCTAAGTCTTTTTTGAAAGTAAATCAAACGAGTCATAAGCTCAGATCAAGGTAGGTATAACATTTACCACTGTGGGGAGAGAAGAAAAGATCACAAGAAAAGACAAGGACAAAATGTAATCCTTTCTGATAACATAAACAAAAAGAAAGCACTCTGAGACAAATCAGCTTTTTTGACAATAACTACCATCACCAAAAGAAGCAAACTGTGTGTTTCATTCCTTTATTGCAAAATAAAGCCTAGCCATTTCACACAGATCTAATCAAGCAAGGTGACAGATCGGCTTTTGGCTATATATTTAGCTATGAAGTCGGTGGATGTCTCTACTTTGTACATGACTGTAATAAACACACAAGAATAAAAATAGCTGTCTTACATATATTCATATATATTTTCTGGGTTTGAAACCCTAGAGGGAAAACATGGGTTGTCATCTCCTTTTTCTCCCACAAGTCAAATGGCTTTGAATCAGTAGTGAATACCAGAATTAACAGCTCTGGATTACCCAAAGATATGAATAAACTCAGTGCCAATGTTACAAGCCAGAGCTTAAAAAACAGATACAGAAGATGCCTTATTACCACTAGCAAATTGTGCCTTAAAAGCACAAAGAGAGTCTGAGGGATTTTACTTAAGAGTAGCTCCTATAGATTCCACAGAAAGAAAAAAAAAAAGGAAAAAGAAAAACAGGTCATGCCAAGAGATGTCGATATAACTTATGAAAGCAATATGACTTCCCATCTTTGACATATTACTTACACAAAAGAATGGAAAATGATTTTAACTTTAAGTTACTGTATTTCAAGGAACTTTACCTGACAAGTAAGATTGTTCAAAAGGAGCTTTTGAGTTCCTCGGGTTAGTTTTTCACTAATGCCTAATTAGGCCAATGACTTCAGAGCAAGTTTTAACTTATATCTGGTTTTTTGTATTTTAAGATCATTAACGTTTTTAGTCTTTTGCAGCTAGCATTGTATAAACTGTATCACATAGCTAACTGTAACACAAAACCGGGTATTTTCTCCAAGAGTCAGTAGAAAGATACAAGTTTGCTTTGTTTTGTCTTATTTAAAAAACTGTATACTTGCAAGCAAACAGCTACTTAACATTCATGTACAAAGTGATGTAATGATGGAGTGCAAAAGCTAAAGCAGACTTTGGAAGAGGTGATAGTCATGTCACCAGACATGCAGCAATAAATTATGTCACCCATATGGCTCAACAGACCGGTGCTAGCAAGGTGATTTATTTCTAGGCAGTTAATCCGGAGGCTTTTTACTACATAGTGGCTATTAAATTCATCAGTAGGTTACCATAAAACTATGTTACAAGGTAGAACAAATTTAAGAATTTGCTTGCTTTCTATCATACATAGATACAACCATTTATAGAAAATCAAATTTATAACAAATTTAACAAACTTGGCATTTATAGTAAAAGAAATTCTGGTTCTGTCTAAATTTGGGGCTCTTGTTTCACATGGGGCATTTAATTCACATAGTTTACTAAAGCTATAGCAGTTCAGCTAGTAGTATTTTTTTTCTGAAAATAAATAAGGTTATTTTCTCATTTAGATAAATGAATAATTCCTTAAAGAATTTGTTTATGCAGTAGCACACTGCAATTTATGAGTGAGTGCTCAAACACTACACAAAAGTGTTAAGTGATAGTGTTGTTACAATGGGAAAAAATCCCTGAACTTTTCTTCAGATGAGCATCACTGTGACTCCTCGGCATCCTAATTCAGAGCTATCAAGTGATGGCTTCATAAAGCAGTGTTAAACTGTTAATCTATTTTGGAAGATATCATTCCATACTTACTAGACCCAGGTCCAACTAGGAAATTACTTCAGAGCGTACTTAAAGTGACACAATTAAAGAAAGCAGCTTCAAAAGCAGCAGAATTGATGAAAACTGGTTTCTTACAGGCTCATATCTCACAGCTGGATTCTTCAGGGTCTAATACAGAGCAAGACTGAACCGCTGCTTTCTTAAATTGTTTGCTCTCTCTCTTGATATTCTAGAGTATAACATAATGTGAACCCATGGTTAATAAAGTCTTCCTCCTCTACTAACTCACCAATATTTATCTAATTTGCATGATAGATTTAAAACTCTTGTGAAGTTTGGCTGAAACTGTCTGACATGTGAGTAAAGGTGGGGTGGCTGTTCATTGCGGTAGAAGGTCACCAACAAGACTCCTGCTTCCTGAAGGAGTTCAAGTATATTACTCATTTGAGCCCAAATTCTGGAAGGAAACTAGCCATTCACTGCCAATTAACTTCTCCGATTCCCAGGTCCCCAGCAGATTAGATGCACTGTCTGTGTAATGACATCAGATACACTGAAGAAATATCCAATTATTAGAGCAATGAATCTATCCCTTCAGCACTCCACAGGCTATTTATATTCATTTGGTGACAACCAGACCTATCACCTCCTGTATGACTTACAGCAGTGTCACAAGATCTGGCCTTCTGTTGAAGCTGGATTTCCCCTACGCTTGAGCCTCAAAAGTTCAATTACATGGGCTTTATGCAGGTGACTTTCAGATGTGGATGTGCGTCAGGGAGCTCATACAGATGAAACGATTTCTTTTCTTTACTCCCACCTTGAAAATGTTCCTTTTCTTAGAGACTAATATAAAAGTTAAGTTTTGATCTGTTGGTCCAAAGAGGCAGATAAGACACATTTTTCATCTTCAAGAACCTCTGGAAGATTGCTGTAGATTTCTATAAATATTTTAGCAAAGAAGTGATGCTTTTTACCCCTTTTTAATGTAAGGACTTGCTCAGATTAAACACCTTGTGGAAGTCTACTTTGCGTATATGTAGTCAATCTTGCATAGCGTTGCAAAAAAGGCTTTAATATCATTTTACACTACTTAAGATAGCAGTCTTGCATTTTCATGTACAACAGGTGTGTTGGTCACCTCATCACAACCATATTTACCACTAAAATAAAAAAAGGGCAGACCACACACTTATGTCATTTCATCTCAGTCTTACTACTGCTTCAGCCAAAACACAGTAGCCTTGTCAAAAATCAGAGAGATTATTTCATAGCTATTTCTTGGTGCTTCAAGCTGACTTTCATAACTAAAATGATCCAAAGGTCTGCAGGCATCCATCAGCTTTGCAAAAATGAATCATCCCTGTACAAACTATACACTTAGGTGGAGGAATCAGGAATCTGAACAGGATTCCTCATGAAAATAAACCTGGACAGCTCATGAGATGACAGCTTAGAACAACTGGGAAAGCAGAATTCAGATGTGGACCGCACAGGACCACACAATTTTCCATTCAAAGGGTTGAGTAAGCAGACAAATTATTTCATTACAAAAGGATAATCACAGTGTAAATTTTAACGTAGTTGAACGGAAAAATCTCACCCATGAAGCTTTCACCCCAAATTTTGAGGCCTGAAGGCAACAGCTAGCATTCTTTGGTATTGATCAAAATTACCTGGAGACTAACACCAAATTCATGAGTTCACTCTCATGAACTATCACTATGGAAGGAGTCCTGGTTAAGAGCAGCTTAAGGTTTTCTTTGCAAACCTTCATCAACACAGCACAGTTCCTACTGCATGATGAAGAACCATTGCCACAGGCCCTAATTTATTGACATGAGTTCATATTTGAAAATTTGTCTTTGAATTCAAAGCCATTAAATTTTCATATTTTCAGTGTGTCTCTGCAAGAAAGAGAAAAGAAACTGGACATGCTTTGTACAGAAGCTTCCCTAGCAAGTTTACAGGAATTATTTCTATTAAAGTGCAATCTCATGCTGATGTGCCCAAACAGTCCAATTCCATGTTTGCTACAGTTCTGCAAGGAGAAGAGATCACATTGATCAATTTTATTGATTTCTGAGCTCACAATGCCTGTGTAAAATTCTGTCACAGTTTGGCATTTAGCTGTGTTATTATGTTGCAATTTTAAGTGATTTTTCATTGAAACCAGTTCTGGACTGTCACTGTTTTGTAGGGACAGTTGTTGTAGAAGGAGTTTGCTACCCAGAGCTTACGAAGTTGGTTATGGAGAACCCCTCCTTTCCCATTTTGCTATTCCTTCTCTATTAAATTTTACTGCTATTTTGCCTATAGTAACAGGAACAAACAAGTCCAGACTGTTGACCAGGAAGGAACGTAAAGGCTCTTCTTGTTGCCCACATTTTCCCCATCCATATTTATTACATATTATCTAATTCAGACATAAAGGAAGGCTTCATTGGTCATATCCTTCATATGGTTTGAGACAAAGACAATCTAAAGAAAGCCTGCCACCAACATATAAAAATAATTGGGAAAATGCTAAATTTAAGTGTATTTTTCAAGGGTTTCAAAAAGAACAAACTACAGAGAGCCTCATGGATACTTGTCTTAAAATACATTACTTACTAAACTAAATTCCCATAAAAATTTTGTATCCCATACTTATGAAAAATCAAAGTCACTTAGCAGTCTCATTTTTACAGTGTAAATCTGCTGTCACTGGACATGTCTGGCACACAGTAATTTAATCTCTTTGCTAATGCCAGTCCCATAGGTAACTGAACATATGGTCAGAGATTTTAAAGTGGGTTCTGTATTCAACCAAAAGCCACTGTGGAAGGAGGAGCACAAATGACAGAGATCATAAAGATCTGTGTTTGCTGAGCAGCTAAGCCGATGACTAACGCCGTGCTGAAGCATCTCTCAGATATTCAACTGCCAGACACAACAGCCAAAATCCCAACTTGATCAAAGGCGACTCTGATTTACCATTGACTGCAACAACAGGATCTGGCTTCTCCCAAAGACCTGCTGCTTCTTCCCTACCACGCACCAATTTGAAGCCCAGGGCAGGAGGAATACATGTCAGCACAAACCACAAAAATCTGTGATATGTACTGAGAATTATAATTTCAGTCACTGTCTGTTAGTATTTGAAGCCCAAATGCCACACTGTAACTGCTTAAAACATCAACCCTACATCTCTAAGGTCAATTAAAAAAAAAGCAAATAAATTACAGTTTTTCACAGCCAATTCTTTCTAGTGCTAAAACTAACAGAATTTCTGTTCTACTTTGAACAAATAATGATTCTCTATCCCTTGAATACATCACAATAATCCCAAAATACAGGTTAAGGAACATAGTAACAGGCACAGGGAAAAAACCCTGCCCATTATAATCTTTGTTGCTCCTCATTTACTTTGATACGCTTGGTTGTTTTTAATTCAGCTGACTGATTCTGAACAATAAAACTAAGACACCAAAGCTACACTAAGAGCTATTTTAAAAGTGTCTGAAATCTGACAGGTCAAGAAAAATGGCATTCCTACAGAGTGACCACTGGCAGAGTTACTATATGCCAGACCAGTGACATCTTGAGGAGCTCAATATCATCAAGGTATCATAAACTGTGAAATTAATATGTACATCAAGATCTCGTAAACTGTGAAGTTAACATGTAGGTCAGATTCTCTTCTGGGACCCCTTGTTTTATGTTTTTGTGATATTTTGCCCAACCATGAGACTAAGGAAAGCCTTATTCCCATTTCTAGCTGTACAGTTATGTACGGCAGGAACTCTCTTGCACACTTCCAGTATTAATGGGGATGTTGTGGATCAGTTCTAAAGATCTCTGACCCTTAATATAATAGTGTCATCAAACACATTCAAGGTGACCTCTGCATTTAGTAACACAACAGAACCACTGTCTTAAGCACAGCAAGACTGGAAATACTCAGGACTGTAAACTTTCCAAATGGAAAAAAAATAAATCTATAACATCAACCTGGAAAAGACTTGGTAACACAACTGAAACAACTGTTATGCACTAAAGTGGATTTTTATTCATCCTGCCACTCACTTGTCAAATAACAACTGTATTAATATCCCTGTATCTCTGCTGTGCGTAGCAGCTTCTATTTCAAGAAAAGACAAAAACATAGATAAACTTGGTACATCTTTAGTGCAACTCTGAGAAACATAGAGAAATAACCTTGAAACAGTAGAGAAAGTAATAAAAACCAAGATTTGGCAAATCTGCAAAAATAGCTTTAAAATGGAAGTTTTTACATGGAAATTGAGGTCGTACATGCAGCATCTCAGTCTTAACAAAAGTAACAAAGAACCCGGCCCTTTGATCAAAAAAATTTTCCTTTGATTCAGACCTTCCCTTCCTTCAGTGTGAATAGTATTACATTATACTTCAAAGGCATTTGTAGTCATTCTTGACATTAAATAAAAATAAATTTAAAAAACACAACAAAACACTGTGTTGACTTATCATGACTAATTAGGTTATTAATAGTAAAAGGAAATAAAAAATAAGCCAACAATGCTGATCTTGACTAATAAGAAATGAAATTAATGACATAAATGCAGAAAAGTTGGTCACTGTCATCATTACAGGAAGCGAAGATTTCCTTCCTCATACACCACATTTTAACTCATGCGACCTGGCAGGTGTAATATAACATTATGCCAAGGACTAACTTGTTATGCTAATTTTAGGGTTTGAATCAAATAATCCTAGATTTCCATGCCACCAATTTGAAATGCTAGACACCACAGCAGACACCAGGATGGCCTTTGACCATTTGGTGGACAGCTAGGTTAAAGAAAAATAAAACATACCTCAATCTGGGTTCTAAAGGCACCAAATAAGGTTTTTGTGAATTGATGGCATTTTATACACAAACATCCCCTATTTTGATTCTTAAAAATATAGAAGAATGAGTATTCTTACACAGAACTTCCCTCTTAATAGGTAAGAATTAACTAGCTGTGCATGCATCTGACAGCATATTTCAAGAAAAAAAAAAGATTTTCTTCAATTATTTGTTCACACTTTTAAAATTAAGAAATATTTCTCCTCTTTGGTATTCACTCTTCTTTAGTATCTGTACACTGAAAAACCACCCTCTAAATCAACATAGAAAGAGAATTGCAATGATAGGTTTATCTTTACAGAAAGCCATAAAATCTAATCCCTGAAAAATGTTGATCTTTGCAATATTATAAAATAGAAATAAACTACTACTGAATAAAATGCACAACTATTTTTAATTATTTTTTTTCAACTTCATGCAAAGCTCAATCACGCAAAAGAAATACAAGCTACTTGGGTACTCCACGAAATTGTTCTGAATTTAGTACTTTTGCATACCTAATAATGAAACAAGTACATACTGTGAAGTAACCTTACTTCTGTAAGAGCCACTTGCTGTTGTTCAGCTGCCTTTTGCAAGTCCGACATTGGGACATCAGCAGATCACTACCTCTATAATACAGAACAGAGGAGAAAACTCTCATTATTCAAAGCTTTAATTGTTTTTAGAATTCCATTTTCCTGATCAAATAACTAAACTCATCTCCTTCAATCTATAACTTAAGGCTGTTCCCTTTATACCCAATACTTATATTGACATACTTTGTTATATGATATGTAACAGGTTAAGTAGTTGGCATAGCTATATATTTTATGACAGACACTTTTTGTTTTGTATTTATATCTTTCACGATATACTTTAAATTAGGCAATTATGAGAGACTTTTAAGATTCACTTCAAATTCCACTGAAGTCAATTGAAAAACACTCCCTGATTTGAACAGATGCTGACTTGGATCCCAGCATAAATTTTGAATCCTAGCACAGAAACATCTCTTCTGAGAAGCCAAAGTTCCATTCTTACATACCAACAAACAAGTTCTCCATATATTTACTAATCTATTAAAGACAACTCTTAGAAAAAGACCTAATATGACAAGTGTCACTGTGAAGAAGATATTCACTATGGCCTCAGGATTTACCTTAAATATTTGACAAACAATTGATTTATAGAACTGGAAATAGCTTAACCCAACATAGCACTTGTTCCATGTTATAATCTATAAAACAAACACTAAAATATAAGGTGGCAGCTGTCATTCAGCTATGGACTTGGAAGACATGCCATTTGACAGTTTCAGCTCTCCCTAGCTATCATGGGGGTCAGTGAGGTCACTCACTGTTTAAAGAATATCTTTGTTACAAAAATCTCGTTAAAATATGTCTTCGTTTTATTTTAACAATGAACATTTTATCTTGCTTTTAAAAAACATCGAGAGCTAAGGTGACAATCCAGTTTCTAGCACTGATAAATTAAAAGATCGTGAGTTTTATTTATTCCATTCCATATAGGATGTCATATTTAGTCATTTCTTTAATCCTTCCTTAGCAAGCATGGAATTTCAATGATACAAATCCTTATCAATGAAAAAAAAAAAGATTTTTTTAAATGCCTACCAAAACAAAATACAAGAGAGAAATGTTGGATTTATAGCCCACAGCAACCAAGTGAAAGAATTCCACTGTTTCAGGAAGAGATACATGGTCCATTTTGGTCAAACTGAATAAAACAATGATGTCAAATCCTAGAAGTCCATATTCCCACCATGTTTTTTAAAGACCTTTCACACATATAAAAAGGAAATGAAGAAATGCAAATCCCATTAGAGATAGAGGGAACAATGGGAAAACATTCCCATTACCTTGTACTTTAATCACGTAGAATTTAGGAAAGGATTAGACTCTTTAACAAGTGACCTGAATATATTCCTGATAGAGCTGGGCATTGATCCACACCAAATTGAGGGGGAAAAGATGTCCAATCTCTCCAACTTGGAGAAAAGACTCTAAAGATGTCCACTTTTGAAGCACAGGGGAGAGAGCCTCTTGCTACTACAGGTACTGGGGGGGTCCAGTCCCTTTGAAACATTCAGAATATAGAGATACTCAGAATATCTACAGAACAATTCAAGGCTGGCACTTTTCCTTCAGCAAAATTACTGCTCCCGTTTCCTCATATTTCCCATGGCTCCAGCCACAGGAAACTCCAGCAGCATCCCACTGGATTTCATCATTGCTTTCCATGCAGGCTTACCTCAGTTTCCCACAGACACCAAGTGCCTTTAGAGAGAAACGATACAAGGCGAGAGCAAGAAGCCTCAGCTATGAGAACTTAGATATGTCATGTCTCTAGGGAATTCCTCTATAGCTCCTATTTGGGTGTTTGTGGAGTGACAGGGGAGAGAGAAGCAGAAGGGAGTGCAATGTTTTCCCTGCAGCATAACCATTTCTTCTGTAACGAAAACACAAATCCTGATCTCAGATTCTTTATCAGGCCTGGGGAAGGAAAATGAGAGGAAAGAATATTTGCAGGAAACAGATGAGACCTTTTGCAGTCAAATCTGCCTATTTACGTTACACACAGCATTCACAGTCAAGTGCATTTCAAATTTGAGAAAGTGAATCATCACAAACGTTTAGGGTTAAATCCATATGTTTCAAGTCAGTGGTTGACAATGGATTTATCTGCTAGTGCTAAATCAGGTCTTACAGCACTGTGGCACTCAGGCAGAGAACTGGAGTATAATCAAAATATTTTGCACTCTGCTTCTCATTAAATTTTCTGTGGGTTTTTGAACAGCTGTATTGTATTTACTATTCCAAGAGAGTAGAGAAGATTCTTCAAAGACTTACAAATCAGAGTTCCTGTATGCCACTGGGAGGTAGAAGGAAGTGAAAATATTGAGAACATAATCCAAAATTTTCCTATATAGAGCATATCAAATTTATTACGTTCTAGTTACTAAGAATCAAGAAGGGTTTCTGCGAGGAAAATAGTAATTCCTTTCTACCAAGTTAGGCCGATAGATATGAGTGTTGTATCCTTAACAGTTTTTTTTATTCTGCTTCTTGTTTCTGCTTTTCCCCTGCAAGGAGGCTATGAGAAAAATAAATCCATGGGATAAATTGTTTAAAATATTGTAGCTAGTCTGAAAACAGATAGATCTTATTTCTTACAACATTTGGCATAAAGAAGTTGCATCATTTTCCCAGCCCTTTTTAATGCAACAAGAAGGATATTTCATTTAAAGATGAAAGGGTGAGAAAGAAGACACTAGAAGTAACCAAAATAGTGAAGATGATGGAGACGACAGACAGCTGTATATTATTTACCCTCCAAAAGACTCAAATAACAGTGACCAAGAGACAGAGTACTCAAAATAGAGAAACATTAATGAGCACTAGATTAAATATTTCTAAATACTTTGAGATGAGAAATGTGCAGATTAAAGACAACATATCAAGGTACTGCTTCCAACAGTTTAACTATTTCTGTTTAACACTTGCTTATATAGTAAGCAACATCTGTTCACACAGTACGTGCATGTCACTTCAAGGTTTCTCTCGGAGAATACTTAATTATGAGAATTTAAGACATCTATTTTAACCTTTGAAAATACAGAATTTATACAGAAGGATAATTTTCTTTATCCTTTGGGGCTTCTTTCACAATATAAACTTTGTAATTTTTGTTTAGTCTACACGTCTAGCTTTATTAATGCCTAGATGTAATAAAGTGCTCTTCATTAGTAGCTTTGAAAGCACTTAAAATTGTGAAAATGCTCTGGGACTATGAAAGTTGTACAAAAATAGAGCAACTACATACACCAGCCAGCACAAATTGCTTTTAATGCAGCACTAAAAAGGTAGTTTCCAGAGTTTAACAAGAAAAATAGGAACTTCTCTAAATTCTTTCAAGCACTCCCACAGTTATTATCATTTTCATAAAATTAACTTGTAAAAGATTGCTCCGGTAAAATTAGAATGCTTTTTCTTTTTTTTCTGTTGCAGCAAAGTCTATTAGGGATACTGATAAAATGAAAGACCTCACTTCTGAACTATTATTCAGCAGCACTAATAGCTTTCCTTGTCTGAAGATTAGCTACAGTGAAGTATCCATGAGAATTTCAAATTCAACTCTGTGCTCACAATGCAAGGTAAGGGTCATTTCATTCATGAAATAGATGAAGCATAGGTAGGTAGGTAGGTATGAGTTACATTGTACACAACACATTAATCTAATTATTATCAAGATGTAAATATCTGAGCAAATATCACTAACATACTGCTTATAACCTCAGCAACTGCCACAAAATAGAGGGTTTCATGCATAATCCAGACACAGGCAACATTGAGTCCTGCTTAACTGAAGTCAGACCATTAGTTTTCCCTCTCAGCTATTTGAAAGGATAAGCATCAGAAGGTTACAAGGCTACTTTCATGCTGTCTGGATTCCAAGCACATTAGGCACACATCTAGAAGTTGAATAAAATCAGAGTGGGTACTTATTTACTTAAATATCCTTGTCCAAAGTCGTTAGTCTCTTTCAGTGTACCATCTCTGCAAGTTGTCACTGAACCAACTCTGTCTTCACTGACAGCATCCCTAATGTGTTAGTCCTGGGATTATTCTAGAAGTACATATTTTTTAAGTAAAAAAATGGAGTTTCCTTCTTTCAGACTTCCCACCTTTCTCATATGGAACCAGACTGAATGTGCACAGCCATAAACACAGCCCTTGTAGAGGCTGCCTTCTGCAGTCCCCTTTATTACAGGGACATCAGGGATCCTTGTTGGTTTGGGTTTGTTGGCTCAGCTTGTCTTGCCACACACAGAGCTCACTTAAGGAGAGCTATTCTATAGCAGGAATATTTCCTGTTATTCAAATTATAAGACTTTTACCTTCCTATATAGGCAAGCCACAAAAATTCTCCTCTGTTGCTGCCTCTTATACCCTCAGAGATGAGGCAAAACTCCTATCAGCTACTTCATGGTACTATGTGTTAACTCAGTTACAACACTGCTGGTGTGCTGTCTCTCACACAGGCTGAATTTCACTGCAGCTTTCCACATATACATGAGAAGACGTACCAGAAAGGCAGGTTGTATGGGGTTTTTTTTGCTTGATCAAAGTTGACCAGCACTGGGCTTTGCAAAGGTACATCCAGCTCCTTTAACACAGCTTGACAAATTTCAATACAATCATTCAAACTACAGTTCAAAGCAGAAATTATTTTCCAGGTAAAAAAATTGTATGTAGAGTTTGACTGCCAGTTAAATTCTCGCCATCAAACTTCTTGGAACTTCTTAAAGTTGCCTATATGGTGTGCACATAACCTGCATGGACCACTGGTGCTACCTAATCTGCCAGTTCCAAACACAACAGCATCCATGACTTTCCCCTTTCTCTTTCCTGTTTAGGCTCAGGATGGGAATCTCTGGGGAGAAGGAAACAAAAGAACTTGTTCCCAGCTCCTTTGCTATCTCAGGGAAGTGACAAGAGAAAACTATTTCTACTTCATGCTTTAATTGTACTGTAATGAAAAGCTCATTCTAAAAGACAAAACTAAAGTTATATGAAAATGCCTAAAATTCCAACACAGCTTTTCCATACATCTATCGCATTGCAAAAACAGCCCTTGGCCCATACATTGCAAACAGCTGAAATACCTAAAAATCTTTGGACCTACTCTACTTACTGTATATCCTGAGAGTGTGGTAATCCTTGGATTTTGCATAATCTGATGAAATAAATGCAGTTGGTGTAGACTATTTCAAAACTATTTGAAGTAATATTTACATTTCTGAGAGTGCAGGGGAGGCACAAGAGTGATAGATCACTTATATAAATGTGATTTTAGCTACAACAGATGCAGCAAATCCCAGTGCGTAAAGGTAGTAATAACAAAGCTATATCTTTGCCAACAGTCAAATGCTGCTTAGAGAATTCTTTTTCTAAAGAAAAAAATCTTTTGGAATACAAAGAATGCCTCAATCCTTGACATGAAAGAGCATTTCGATGAGCCAGAACCAATTCCAGTAATTGTTAAATTCTTACAACTACAGGTCATGTGCCAGTCTGTTCTTCTTTTTTGTTTATTTTACTTTAGTTTAGGCAATGCAGATATTTAAAGGTAGAAATTAACAGAGCATTGCTGTAATAGATTATTTCAAAATGCCCTATGAAAGCAAGCTCCAGAAAGAGAGAGATACACCAAGCCATGTACATATAGCAGCTCAGGCTCTTTAAGCCTCACCTGACAAGATCACTGATTTTGCTTTTGGCCATAAATAATTAGTCAAGTGACTTTTTCATGTCTGTTTCCATTAGAATAGTGAGAAAACTAAACATTTTTGCTCATCCTCTCTTCCACAAGCTGGTGGCACGCTAGCAGAACAAATGAGGAAATCTAAGTGCGACTTTTTCCATTTTAGTTTTCTCAGGCAAGTAGAATATTTATCTTTCACTCCCCCTCAGGGCGGAATAGGAAACAAATGTGTACTAGAGTAAATGACTCATGGTAGCAAGGGAGTAATACAAACACCTATCTCCTTTCCAATGGCTGCTCCAGCCCTTTATCAGCAAGATGAACGGGGCAAATGAGGGAAGACATGGAAGAGTCACCTCTGAAGCTGCCACTAACATAGTGCAAGGATTCCCTCCCAAAAGAGATGAGCCAAAGGAAAGCAGAGGCAGTATCAGGGCAATCTGCCACAGCATGGACTCCTCTGTCCCCATATATCTTTAGAAGGATGGCACTACAGCCAATATGATTCATGATTTTATGCAACTCACAGCAAGACAAAGATATCTCTCTGTCTCCTCTTCACATACAGCTGACTGGCTTCACAATTCCATCAGCACCAGCAGCTACAGCTTTAATATTCTAAAAAGAAGATCCAGATTAAAGCTTCTGTTTTCCAACTTACTAAAAACAAAGCATGAAACTAGAACACTTTATAGCTTTTGCATTGCACAACTTTTGTGGGAGTTCAGCATGAGGAAACAATCAAAGACATAACCTTGATTTATGTGTACTGGCAAGTTTCCCAGCACAGCAGTAGAAACAGCAGAAGTTGAAACTTAAGACATGCAACTATGCAAGAAGCCTCACCTGGGGAAAGGAAGAAAAAAAAAAAAAAGTTGTGGGAGTTCAGCATGAGGAAACAATCAAAGACATAACCTTGATTTATGTGTACTGGCAAGTTTCCCAGCACAGCAGTAGAAACAGCAGAAGTTGAAACTTAAGACATGCAACTATGCAAGAAGCCTCACCTGGGGAAAGGAAAAAAAAAAAAAAAAAGAACAAAGGAAAACAAGACAACTTATCTTAGCAACATTAGAGAAAATATGGCTAAATTTGTTTGTCAGTGACCGAGCTGTGAGAAAGTCACACTCAATGAAAGACATTTTAGTTCTTAAGATATTAAATGACTTTAATAATACTAGACATTTAGTTTGCCTTAAATCCTTCTGTTAAGCTCCTAAGGAAAAATTCAATAAGAGAAAACAATGGTATTGATTTTTTTTTTCTTTTTTTTACAGCTAGTGGCTCTAAACACTTAAATATTTGTTGGTTTGTTTGTGATATATCTTTACTTTCACATACGAACTAAAAGCCTTTAGCCTCAGTATAAAGGTGCTTAAAGTGTCTAAATAATATAGCATGAATGAAGTTCATTTCCAGGTTTATGCCCTGAGGGTTCATATTGGAAGACCAGAAAATTTCATTATTGAGACATTGCCAGATAACATGGCAATCTGCCTACTACACTGGCGTTTGGTACTAGAGCACAGTTAAGGTTGTGCTGCAGAGTACAATAGAAAGCTAAATCTTCTCCTCCTCTTTTTAATGCAGTAAGGCCTCATAGAAAAAAAGAACTTCTTTTTACAATAGGATTTGAGTTTTGGGAACATGATTTCATTCCACGTTGAAAAGAGAGCAAGACTTTTCAAATCTACCCCTCTGCTAAAGCATGAAAATTTACCCATCACTGAAGAGAGGGCTCCTGTAGAAAATAGCAGACTCAGCTATAGTCCCTCTTCTGACTGAGGAATCAAATTCAAAGTTGTGCCTCCTAAATCCAGGGAAAGCAATCAAATTATTAGCTATGAGCAGTTGAACTAGGCTCTCATTTGTCCTCATGCAACACATTTAAAGGTACTGAGGGAACTTCTCACGTTTGAAACATTAGGGTGGTGGTGGTGATGGCTACTGGTCGAACCAGATGGGAGTGTCATTCATTTCTTACTATTAGATGTAGGGATAAATAGTTTTTCTAGATAACAAGGAAGATGCTTCATTCCAATCATTAAAAAGACCTAAACAACAATGATAATACACTGGAAAAACTTCTGCAAAAACTACATACTATATTTATTTTTTTGGTTATAGTTAAAAAGCTTCAAGAATTGTACCAATTGTCTTAATGCTGGTGAAAGCAGAAGTCTTTTGAAGGCAAAAGTATGTCAGTGCTTTACAAAAATCATAATCCACAGTAATAAAGATATAATACATAAATACAAGAATAAATTCTAGTAAAATACATCAACATTCATTGTCTTTCTCACTACTACTTTGCAATATATACATTACTAATTGTGTTCCTGAAAAAATGTATATTAGTGTTGGAAAAATAAACATGAAGTACTTAGTTGTGGTTATGACTGTGATATTATAAAAAAGCTTATTTAAATCATAGACAGAATCTAAATATGCATCCTATACCAAAATAGTAACATTTTTCCCTATTACAGAATTAGTCAAGTATGACTTAACTACATTTGTAACCCCACCCCTTTTCTTCCTGCCCATTCACTGCCCTCAAAAAAAAAATTAACATTAACTTGGACTTTTAAATAAAGAGACAGTGCACAGATTTGATATTCAGCGTATCTTCCCCAGCTCTTCAAAGCTTGCTGAAAGTACAAGGTTTGTTTTGCAGAACTTCCTACTGTTTTGAGGATCAGGCAAAACTAACAAAATGAAGTTTGCAAGGAATGATACACATAGAAAGGATAATACTTACTGCCAGGATAGTATCTAAATAGTATCTATACCCAGGCCTAGCAGACAGCAGTTGCCACTGTTCTTGTCCTGAACTCCACCCAGATTTGTTTGAGGACACAGCAAGAGAGCATCCCACCTGCAGCAGTTGTTCCCATCAGCACAGAAGTGGTGCCACCTGTGACACTGCTACACATACAACAGCCTGCTCTGTTTTACCTTAACACATGCTTCAATACAGTGCTAAATACACGGACAGATGTCTGTGTCTCAACAGTGTCCACAGGTGTTTTAAATAACAGGAGCCTCTGGATTTTAATTACTGTGGAAAAGACAAATCTTTCCAGTCCAACTTTTTACTACATGCACTGCTGTGAAAAAATAGTGCTTGAAGGAAGATAGGTCTCGCATCCCTTTGGGAAGTAACACACCACTTCTCGGATCCTGGGGTGCATCAAGAAGAGCGTTGCCAGCAGGTTGAGGGAGGTTATCCTGCCCCTCTACTCTGACCTGGTGAGACCCCATCTGGAGCACTGTGTCCAGTTCTGGGCTTCCCAGTTCAAGAAGAACAAAGAACTGCTGGAGAAGATACAGCAAAGGGCCACAAAGATGATTAGGGGCCTGGAGCATCTCTCCTATGATGAGAGGCTGAGGGACTTGGGTCTTTTTAGTCTTGAGAAGAGAAGGCTTAGGGGACATCTAATTAATGCGTATGAATACTTAAAGGGAGGGTGTCAGGAGGATGGGGCTAGTCTTTTTTCAGTGGTGCCCAGTGACAGGACAAGAGGAAATGGGCACAAACTTGAGTATAAGAAGTTCCACCTAAACATGACAAGGAAATTCTTTGCTGTGAGAGTGGTAGAGCACTGGAAAAGGCTGCCCAGAGAGGTGGTGGAGTCTCCTTCTCTGGAGACATTCAAAACCCACCTGGACAAGTTCCTGTGCAACTTGCTCTAGGTAGACCTGCTTTGGCAGGAGGGCTGGACTAGATGATTTCCAGAGGTCCCTTCCAACCCCATATGATTCTATGATTCTACGATCTTAAAAGAAATGCAGGTGAGCTAAGGCTAGGGCAGAAACAGAGTATGGGATATTGCCAAAGAAGCTCCACATCAGTAGCACAATCCATAATATCACAGAAGTATTACAAAGCATCTTAAGTTAGCACACCAAGTAAAAGAGCTCTTGGAAATTATTCTTGTACACATAACCAATTGATACCGTTTCTGTATCAGCCTTTAACAGTTACAGTCCCCAAATCATTAAATAATTAGATAATCTTCATATATGCAAATTGTTGCGTACCTTAGCGATGCACAAACATCCAACTATCCCTGTTTTAAAACAGTAATTAGCTTCATGTAATTAGCTTCCCAACCACATATTGCAAAGAAGTTGCTAAGGATGAGAAATCAGTTTCAAAGCAAGCAGCAGCAGTTATACTGGTTACTTAACTCTTCTACAGCCAGCCTGATCTACAGAACTACAAACAGTATCATGAGACTTGGCATGAATTTCTTGACTCTTCATTTAGGTTCAACACTATCGGAGACTGAACGTCAACATGCCCCTGAAAATGGAGAACGGTAAAATAGTGACACAACCACGTAACCTGCATTTTGGATGCTGTAAAAATTACACAGCTCTTCACTTGGTACTACATTCAGCCCTAAGTGAAGAACTGTGGTACAAGGACTATAGAACATTTCCAAAATGTCACTCTCAAAGGAGATGTAGAGCCAGAAAAAAGACAAAACAGACCTTTTATGATCCCAGGCAGCACCTCAATTAGAAGACTATCCTTTCTTGTGACTGCAACAAGCTTCTTTTGAAGGACTATCCTTTTTGACATATCTGCACACTTTTTGCAGTGAAATTAAATGGCAATAGTCAGAGATATTTGTACATAATTACTCAACCATTTTAACCACCTGTCACAATTTTGCTGCAAGTGTCAAAGGTGCATTTTAGCATAAAA
The DNA here is from genome assembly GCF_001431845.1 of Calidris pugnax. Lineage (NCBI taxonomy): Eukaryota > Metazoa > Chordata > Aves > Charadriiformes > Scolopacidae > Calidris > Calidris pugnax. Next base: position 6,239,842 of record NW_015090995.1, read on the forward strand.
ATCTGTAATAAACATGAAATTAGCTTTCATTACTTTGACTTAGGATGCCCATCAAAATGAAACTTTTACATTTACAGAAAGCATCTACAGAATTAACTGTGACATGGTGGCTTTTTGACCTGCCATACATGTAAGCCTGCAGGAGCTAATACACTACTCAGCTGCCTGACTCCACTCATTACAAAAGAAAAAAGCTTACAAAAGACCCAGTAAGCACACAAACAAAAAACCTGCATTTTTATTTCCTGCAGGGCTTAATAAATTTTACACAACACTGATACAGATGATAAAGTCAGGATGTGACATATCCGGTGTGTCAGCCCTACCGTTTGGCAGCATATAGCTAAAACCAACACAGCTGCAGAGTGAGGCTGACACTCAAAAGTTTGCTTTTAATTTTTGATTTCAGCTCTGAAAAGTGGGAGAATTTAATGCAAAACTATTCACGAAGCAACAGTCCCCTTGGAAGGGTCAAGCCATCTACTGAGCATGAAGCACGGTTCAAGTCTCCAGCGAAGCACAAAGCCCAGCAGGTAGCTGTGGTCGCCCTCCTTCTCTGAGAAGCACATCCCAACACTCTCTGCAACAAGTGATTCCCATCTCTGTGATCTGAGCAGAGCCTTTGTGCTCTGAACTTTTAGTGCTTTGGATAATTGGATAACCAATTTGGATAATTGGTTAGGGGGTGATTCTTTTGTTTCTGTAGCTACCCACAAAGAAAAGAATTCCAATGAAAATGGTACAGCTTAGTCATGATGGCATACAATTTAACTTCATTTTTTATTAAAGTCAATAATCAGGAAGTCAGTACAGCTAGAATGGTTTTAACACTCTGGGTTTAGAACAGTTGGCAAGGAGAAAATGACCATGTAAAATGATTTTTCTCATGACTTCCTAAGTCTCCCCTTCCTTCCCTCCCTCCCTCATCACTCTTTCACATAAATGCTACTTTTCATATCCTTATTTATAAGCAACTACCACTTTTCCATTGCGCTTGACCACCTCTAAGTACCTCATATATGTTTCTTTCTGGAAAGCTTATATTCTGGAAAGCATTAAAGACCATGTGAACAGTGAGCGACATCACAGTAGGATAAGACTACATGACGTTTGCTACCTTAGGACTTGGTATGTGAAACCACCAGTAAAATTAAGGAAAGTTGACATGCAAACACAGTAAAGCATTTAAATACCTTACAGGTCACCGACAGAAATTGCAGCATATAGCAAGAAGCTCAAAACATATGCAATGGCAAAGGCACCTACAGATTTAGATATTTTTTGTGGAAAAAGCCTGACAGTTTTTACTTATGCAGATACAGCTTCTGCTTTCCACCTATAAAAGTTGACTCATATTTTACTGCTGAAACTGTCAAAAGTACTGCAGGCAAGCTAGTCTTAACAGAGAAAACAGATTCTTACTGATATGCAAACATGTTAAAAAGGAAGCAAACTCCACAGAAGATAGGAAAGCAAGTGCAATGACAAAGAATTCCCCATTGAAAAGCAAGTTGTGTACTTGACTAAAATAGTTATGCATTCAGAAAGATATTAAGGCTTAATCACATGTACTGTGCTCATGTTCTTGTCAAACAGGACAGAAGAATTCAAGTGAATGTAATGATCACACATTTAAAAAGTTTACTTTGACATGCTATGGAGCAGTATTCATTAGAGCATACACACGGAAACTTAACACTGAGCAGAAAGGAGGCCCAGCTTGCTAAATACTTTCAAATACCACTGTCAAGACAGGTGAAAGATATTACAAGAATAGGTGGCAAGAACAAAAGCAGCTGGATGTAACACCAGGTTACGTAATGACTTATTTATAGGCACAATTGCATTAGGGAATTGGCATTCCTATCCTACTATATCTTGTAGCTTTTAATTTGCTTATGAAATTATTCTTCCACAGTTTTCTGTATAGATACTACAAAGTAAATTTAAGTCTCTAAACACAAATTAGTTTTGATTTTTTTTTCAGACTAACAAGCCCTGAAAGATGGTATTTCTTGCATGAAGGAGACGCACACCCGTAAAAAAAAAAAAAAAAAAGCAGATGGCTAAAATGGAATAAACCCTGAGACCCCAAATTCTGAAATATGTTTTCCAAGGAAATAGTGGAATCCAGTTCATATGTGCAGACAAAAAAATAACTCAGACTTTCTCTGTAAAAGCTGCATCCACTTATCTAATACTGCTGCTCAGAACAGCTGTCCCCAAATCAATACCAAACTATCCCTATTCTTACACATGTATGTGAACAACTTAGAGGAAGGAAGCAAACTGTGTTTCAGCTTTAGTCTCCTAAAACCACTAATGAATAATCTTGGACCAGGGCCTCTCACATCTGAAGTCCAATACATTAACAATACAGACAGATCTTCCCTTCATACAAAAGCAAGATGAAAGAAGGAGACCTATTCATCACAAGAAAAAAAAGAGACCATTTTGAAATCTCGTTTTTGCATGGCCTATGTTAGTCCTTTTTTAAAAAAAAAAAAAAGGAGAGAGAGAAAGAAAACAGAGAGAGAAATTTCAGCTGAAAGGGATTCTCGATCCCTTTCCTCCCCTTCCAAGGTGGGGACAGCCATCTGGAGGTACAAGATAATTACAAGTTGCAAACTGTAGCTTTTTCTAGTCAACACTTGCATTACACACCCACAATTTTCTAAAAGGATGATTATAATAAATAATATTTCACTCACTAGTTCTCACACACAACTTTTTGTTTATTTTAAAGTTCTTGCAAAAGTCAAGGTGATGTCACATCACCTTTGTCAGATGACACTGTCACACCTGAGATACACAAACCTGACTACCCAAAACACTGTAATACTGTGCAAGGTTCATAGATTGCTCCATTATTCTGCTCTACATTCATTTCACTGTTTAGCAAAACTAGGTGCTTGGAGAATCAAATTTAATGCATTTTAATTACTTGATGTTCCGCTCCAGCGAGCTGTTACATCAGAAAGTGAAAAAATGAGGAATCTTTCTCTAGGAAGAATATTTCCAGACTAGACATGTTTCTGTGCTTCATAACATTTTTTAAATGTAGGTTGTGTAAAATTCTGTATACAAAACTTTTTGCACAACATGATTTATGAATGTGAATAATACTCAGCAATAATCCTGATGTTATTTTTGCTCCCCTGCATACACTAAGTAGCTTATTGTTGGTATTGCTTTCCCTCTGGTAAAAAACGTGTGTTTTGTCATTTGCTTCCTACAATTTTGTGTATGTAAAATCAGATTCCTTGTACTATGCCATAACATTGACAGAACTTAAACTTAAGAAATTGTCACATACACATCTGATGTTTCTCTTATATATATATATATATACACATACATACACCTGAAATGTTTTCAATAAAAGACCTTAACATTCTGAAAAGCCGGTTTCCACAGATATGCCAGTTGCAGTTACATTAACGAAGGCATTTTTATTTAAATTCAAGAACAGTCAGATAGATAAATCTACAGCACATATATGTAAATTGAGAATATCCAAAGTTAGAAAAAAGAAGCAAAGATTAACCAGCTCTGATCTTGGTTTTATCAAAAGTAAGGTTACTTCTGAAAGAGATTAGACAAGCATCTACAGATTTCAGGACTGTCATCTGTCATAGCCAGAAGTACAGCCAGCACAGAGCAATACACAGAATGTTATAAAATTTGTTTTATTATATAATTCAGTTTCCTTCCATCCTGAAAACATCAACTCAGACAAGCAGAGAGAATGGTGAGCATGGCAAAGATTTAAGATGTAGATGTATATTGACATCAAATAAAAAGTTTTCATAACTTACAAAGAGTTGCATTACTTTTCAGAATAGTTAAGCAAATAGACCTTATCTTTGATAGAGACAACATATTTGATATGTCATGAAATTCATCATTATTTCTGCAATACACACAATAGCAGAATGATATAGAACTCTGTTATGATTCATAATCACTTCCGTTCACAATACGCCTTTAGCAGTCAGGTATGTTCCTGTAGTGGAAGGATATGCTGTACCATTTCTGATGCCAGAAGTCTGAAGTCCTTAGGAAAAACCAAAGGTAATGTGATTCTCAAGTATGAGGACAGGAGCCACAGGATCACGCTTCTTCATCAGATCAAGATGCCTTCATTTCAAACAGCATGTTTAAGTTTTATACCTGTCCCAAAGGTTTGGTTTAGGATAGAGATATCTTTTAGCATCATTTGAGGTAATTATAAGAAAAAAGTGACTGCATCATTTCTGCAAGTGTCTTGTTCAAGACAAAGAAAATTGAATTTAGAAACCAACTAACACCTTTAAAAACATACTAAAGAAAAAGAAATTATGAAATCAATCTGATGTCTACTTTCAGGAGTTTTTTACTAAGACACACAATCAGGTCACATCCCTGGAAAAGCTATTTTCATGCCTGGTCCAATTCAGGATGAAGCAGTTTAAATTTGCCAGCTAGAAAGCTACGAATTTTCCTTTGTTCTGTTATCTCCCTAGTCTTGTGCAATCCTGTGCTCTTGCTATACATTTCACCGCTGTGAACAGCCTGCTATTTAGCCTCATATTTCCAACTTTTGAATTTAATAATTAAAAACAAGCATGACAGCAAAAATAAGCAGAAGGCATAAACAGGCTGCAATTTAGATCAGATTAATATTAGTCTTTTAGTCTACATAAGTGACAAAGGTTGCATCTTACTGCAGGCTGCCAGCCTTGGTGTTGGTTGCCCTATGTTGTTCAGACTTTGATGCCCTAAGTGGTACTTCTCAATGGTACCAAAAACACACAAGCTGCCAATGGCAGCAATTAAATCAAAGATCAAATTCGCAGTTTTTTGGGCATCAAGAGAAACAGAAGCACTGAACTTTGCGAGCTGCATTTATCAGCACTGTCAAATATCAGGTAAGGTAGTGTTCTCTGTCTCTTTTGCTATCCACATCTATTCTTTGTTAGAAATGGAGTACTGAACACTTTTTCAATCCAAGACACTTGTTCAAGGAGGTCACTGCTGCTCTTGATGCTAACAGTGTGACTTGCTCCTTAACTCTTCCAAGCAAAAAAAGAAAAAAAAAACCCAAACCCACCACTGAATCACAGTCTCTTTTTCTTTGTTTCTGATGAAGTTCATACCACCTTTTGATTGTAGCCTCCTGTGGATTCTTACTTCTACAGAGTACAGCACTCTTTTCATTCTACCCAAAATGGTATTGTGTAGTGTTTGGAGAAAATCTTTGTCCTCAAAATGAGGAGAATAAGAGATGGAATTTTACTTGGCTTCATTTCATCTTTGTAGGATTGCCACAAGAAAAAAAAAAAAAAAAGATAGCCAAAATGAAGAAAAACTATGACTGTAGGAAACCTGAAAAAACACAAAAGAAATGAGACCTATTTCATCATAGATATTATATTGACCTTAGTATACTTTTTACTGTTGTTTTACTGGATGCTGCCATTTCAGCCAATTTGCTATATTTTCCTTAGAAACTTTCTAACTTTCATTCAATGAAGCCGAAAAAATTTGACTGCAAAAAGAAATGTAGCATCTCTTTCCTGTAAATTCTTTTTATAATGCATAGAACTATTTATTATTGTACTGTAACTAGGACAGTAATTGGTAATAGTGACTGATGTCTTCGGATTTGGTGCTTAAGTGTCCTGCTCTATGTAAGCCAGTTCAGCATGACTGCTTCAGCTGTAAAGTCACAAATGACTCAAAAATATTTTTAAAGTAGGTTTAAAATTGAATAGAAATGCATATATTGGCACTTCAGGCTTAAGAATCCTGTGTTGTTGCTGTTGTTTCTTTAAAATAAGGGTTTGAATTGAGTTTTCAAAGCAAGAATTTTGTTTTATTTACTTTCCATTTGTATTAAGTTTTATAGTAAATAAGAGTTTTGAAATATACTTAAAACCACTTCATAGAGAAATGTGCCAGGACATTTATCAAATCACACAATTTGAGTAGCAATACTATATTATCATTCATACAAGATACTTTTTTAAAATAATGCTTCTTAAAGACAAGCCTTTTTATAATCAAAATGCTGAGATAACACAGGATTCAGAGGAGGTTTCTACCTTCTAACACGAGGAGATTTCTAAGGTGTTGACAAAGAATTTTTACTTTGGTAGCATGGGAACAGAAATAAAGGAGATAGACAACTAGATGAGATTTATTCTGTATTAATTGGGAAATCTGGACAGGCAAGTTATTCCATAGCTCCCAGGTCCTTTCCAGAAATTCATGCATTTTCTTCAAAAATCTGCCTTTCCTCAAACAGCCGGAAAAATCATCATTCAGGTTATTTTTCAGCTTGCCCCATACAGCTCTCCTCTCCTTCTCTGTCATCTTAGATTAATGACATTCTTCTATTGCCATCTCCCTTCAAATCTATTCTGCACATCTCCCCACCTCCTACATCAAAGTCTCCTTGATAAGACTCTGAAAAGTTTATCCACCTCTGCCTTTATTCCAACTGCCAGCTCCGTCACCATGGCCTTCCAACCCAGTGCGTGGCAGAGCTCCTCAGCTGAAACGGTAATTCCGGATCAGCAGGCACCTGCTCAGCCACCTCTATCCCAGCCAAGTGTCCTGCTCTTTCCAGAAAGCAAAGAATTAAATCCAAAATTTCAGCCTGCCAATTTAGGAAGACACTTCATCCTTTTATTTTCTTCCTCATAAGACTGAGGTATTATGGGCCAGGTTTGCATTTGCAGTTATTTAGAAAAATTCCTTTCAAATCAGGCCTTACCATTTCAAGAGAGGAGCAGTTTTAATAATTTTTTCCCTGACAAACTGAACTGACAAAAAGAATACAGAGTCTTTTTTTTTTTTCCCCTCAAAGAAGTGATTTTGAATGTTTTGAATTTTATATCAAAACTTGATGAAACAGTTTTACCAACAGACAAGATAGAGTTCTAAATGCTGATTATTGGACTCAGTTATAAGGCTGCATCCACCGCAATTCTGAATTTCATGTGTTTTGCATATATATGGAAATATGTTATTGAATGAGCCATAAAGAAAAGACAATTTTAGGTAATCATACATCTTGAATCTCTGAAGAGTTTCTGTAAAAGGGAGAAGCATTGCCAAAGATCAAGTATGTCCTCTTTTTTTTTTTTTCCTGCTCCTCTCAAAGACACAGCACATCATTTCTATCAGCCATTCAATAAACTAAAGAATGTAGGGAAACGGTGCACTGTTGACAGCAGTAATAGTACAGAAAAGACCATTTGTACTAAAAGTAATTCTTCTCCTATTGTATTGTAACTTTATAGAGCCTTGAACACACTGTAAGCTAGGCAGAGAAAATGGAAAAAAGTAAAAATTTCTTACATGATAGATGTTATGGCATTTGTAGCAGTACGTTGTCAGAGACAAAACCATTTTAAAACAATTTCAGTGGCATAGCAGCACAGAAAGGCTTCTCATAAGCAAAATGTTTCTTTGACGGGGAAATCTGTTGCAGATAATCCAGTGCAGTGTATGTGTTGAATCATGGTGTTGAAATGCTTATCAACAGGGCACTCAGAACAGGCAGCTTACATTTTTTTTCCTGATTATTAGAAATGGGATTACAAACGTCCCAGTGGGTGGAAAATGTTTGCATGTTCCACTTACGCAGCTAAAAATCAGATAAGAAATTCAGAAGGGTACAGATTCTTAAATCCTCACAGCTCTGCTACTGTGTAGACAGTTTGCATTGGGGCTCTTTCAAGCTTTCTAATATGTTGCAGTTTGCCAGCACTTTAAACTACTGATAAAAGCTGTAATATTAGTAAAGAATTTGCGCGGATGATGAAGTATTTTCTCATATAATAAAAGATATATACATAGGTTTATTTTTGTTCACAGACTGATATGCTTTGCTGACTCTGGGCTACAATGGTTTGCTGAATAGGAATCACTTTGAAAGCTTCCAGTGCCTTATCCAATAGATTTTATTTAAGAAAATATAGCTGGACTATAGACTGCTATAAAAATTTATTTCTGAAATTTCAGTTCCATAAACTGATAATAGCCTTTTCATTATTTTTTACATTTCTTCAGAAACCTAGAAGGAAGGTATCTGGATAGACAAAACACGTATCATTTTATGTAGTCAACTGTCCCGAGAAACCATATCCTTTGTATTTTTAAATACATTATGCTGCTTTTATTTACTATCAGAGTAACTCCATAGATTGGTTTCAAAAGGGCAGCAGTCATGGTATTTAACACTCTTGAAAATAGAGGAGTTAATTTTATGAAGAAAAAATGTTAATTAGTTCTATTGAATTTTACCTACAGTAAGTACCGCACAAATTCCAAGTGTTAATCATTATGAAACAATTGAAATAGATTTGCATACAAATAGGCTATCAATCCAAAGCATTAATTTTTTTAAAATGGGAATTAGAAATGCATTGCAATAACAGACAAAAAAGCCAATACACCTAAACACAAATTTACCACTTTTCTTAGCATTATATTTGCCCGCCATGCTCAGATTAATTAGTTCTTTATCTCAAGGAGATTCAACGGATGTTAAGGTAAATTATTTTCTGAAACAGGTCAATGTAACTAAAGGCCCCAAGCCACCCTTTGTGTCAAATCAGAAAAGGGCAGCAAGAGAAAAGAGTGGCAAGAGAAAAAGGAAGCCCCCATCAGTTACTTAACAGAAATCTGATTTCTACAGCCCAAAGGAATTTTTTGCAAGGGGTGTATCAGCTGTAATGTATTTATTCCTTGCTCTTTATTTCAGTGGTAGTAAAATAGCTCACAGACCTCACCACTGGAGTGGCCAGGTGCTCTGTATACTTGAATTCTACTGGCAAATTCCCAAATCCTAAACGTTGTTTATGAGGAAGGTCAACAAAGCCCAGGAAATTAAGCCTGACACTTTTTTAATAAAGAAAGAACACAGAAGGTATATCTTTTTCTAAGCCATCTAGAAAAACACAAGCCACACCTACAGCAGGCTGAGTGGCCACTGCAGGTGCTTCTAAGTCAGCACGTTTTACTTTGCACTACCACAGTGGAGAGGCACCGACTGCGTCAAATCACTTCCTGGAGTTTTGGCTAAGGTCAAGCACAGTGCCATTGCAGCACCTCAGCTCAGGAAAGAACACCGGAGGGATGGTAAATTCGTAATCTATTTACTACTAGAGGAAGGAAAAGAAATTTCTGTTGATAACCTCAGCAACTATCACCTTGAGCACAAGAATTCTACTTCGCTATGAATCGATTCCCCAGCAATAACTAACGGGTGGAATAAAACACGGTCCTTAACTACACAGATGATGTTCCTGGTTTGTTTCCAGCCAAGGTGAAGCATCGAATACTTGTAAAATGTGCTTGACCAAGATCCTGCACCGTAGAAGGAAAATCAAGCATGTCTTACTGGATCCATCTCCTAATAAATCCCTGCGAAGTTATGAACAGCTTTCACACATTTAATCAACCGTATACTAAACAGTCACCTCCACATTAAAACATAAGTGGGTTTTTTTGGGGGGAAGCAATAATCAGACCGCAGTGCATCACTTTGAAACATGCTCTGTGAAGACATGAAATAGCTATGCAAGAAAGCAGGACAAATTGTCAGAATGCTTTAGTTCCAAGACCTCATTCAGTGCTGGAATAATGACAGAACTCACTGGGGCTGAACAGCAAATGTTGAAGATACAGATCTAGTAATTCTCTTAAATAGAAAAAGAACAGGGAAAAAAAGATTTCTGGTTACGACATTTGACGTTACAATTTAACAGAACAGTATAGAGAAGTGTAAGGATCTCTTATTAAAATTTGAATTGGCAGCGTACAGTTTTATGGATGCTTACCATTTGTATCAGAATCACAAAGTTTGGAGTTCCTCTAATAAGCATGTAAAAAGTTAAGATGCATAAAAATTATAATAATTTTAAGTTAGTGAAAAGCTGCACCTCAATAAGAAATCAGAACAACTTAACTACAAATCTGAGATTGTTCAAAGTATCTGTTATTTCTAATAATTAAATCACAGTCTATAGAGGCTTAGTGAGTGATAAAATGATACTTAACTTGTAGAATTATAGACATCAGTTATTACTAAATAAGAAAGAAACAGTCTTACAGAAGAAAGCAAATAATTACAATCTAGTTATTTTGTGAAATGTGGAAACTGCCTAAAATGAACAGTTCTACTTTCATATCCAACACATTTTGAATTCTCTTCTGTATGCTAAACATTTCTAAAGGAATGAGGAGGAAGTAACAAAGCCTGTAGGTCAGAGTGTTTGCCTGAGAGCTGAATGTCTAAATCATCTTGACTGAGAGAAGAATTTCCTAGTAAAGTCTTGAAAATGAACAGACCTTGATTTTCCTTTGCCTTCTATGTCTTGACACCACAAAACTCCATCTCATCAGAGTGCTGGAATTTGCTACCCTACTCACGCAAACATAAGTTGTCCCAGTTTCACAAAAGCTTTCCAAGGTCTATTTTCCAACCTACCTACCATCATATTTTACTTCAGCTTCTGATAACAAGAGGAAAGAAGAAAACTAATTGTGTTCAATTTTTTTCTGGTTTATTTTTAGGCAGGACAGTTGCTGATTTTTATGCAGGAAGATTTACTAAATATAGTCAATACAATTTTCATTACTCTACCAACAAGATGAATTCCAGGGAATATTCAATGGTGGCCAAAAGCAATGCTACATGTAGCCAATAATATTCAGCACAGTAAATTGTCCTTTATTGCAGCTATTACTGGATTATGAAAATCTTATTACTAATTGATTATTAACTCAGAATAATGCAATATGTTTTCAGAGAATGCCAAACAGCCAGCAAACACAATGTTAAATCAATACTTATTTCTTACCTGTTTCATTCATCATCTTCGAGTCCCACTGCACGAAATACAAACAGTTAAAAAAAACCCTTTCTAGCAGTAGATAGAGATGGGAGACTAAATAAATCAATATAAGTGTAAATAAAAAAGAACTGGAGAATAGAAGACTAGTCATAAATTTAAAGTAGGACAGGTGAGAGAATCCAAACATTTACTGACATTTCTTCAGCTAGCCTCCACTCCTTTTCAATAGCAATTCTAAGTCTGATTTTATTCCATTAAGTATTTTGTGTTGTTAAGATGTACTGTAATATACAGCACATTACCCTGGAGTTTTCTTGATCAATCCCTACATATTAAGGGATTTTTTTCTGGGAAAGTTTCTCTGAGTTTTAATCAAGCTATACTAAATTTTGGTGTGAAACTAAAAAGCCCCAGGGATAAGGATAAGAAGAGACCTGCAAGAGACTATACAGCCCTGTACGCAGATACTTACACTATTTCAGCAGAGTTCTGCAAAGCTTAGTTCCATAATTTTCAGGAATTCTTTTGAGTTTATTAGCTGTAATATGCTGCAAGACCCTCAGACATTACATTTATTTTACAGAGGTATATCATTACCTCTAATGAGAAGCTTTCACTTAAACAGCTACTCAAGTCTTTCTGTATAAACAAAGGACTTTTGTTTTATTTTGGGGAGAACACGCATGAAAGCACAGCAAGTGTACTATCTGTCCACATTACCCAACTGCAGGTGTTAATTTACAGCCAGACAACTCTCATGGTTGAATAAAACATGTACTTTTTTTTCCGCAATTTAAGTTCCACAAAGAACACTTGTCCATTACAAACTCAAACTAACTTTAGAAATAAGGGATAATTTTTTTTTTAGTTTCTACCTGCAAATTACACAATTCCACCAACATCAAGGATGATGGTGAACATGCAGAACACGCAGACAAAACCATGCAGAAGTAAAAGGTGCATTACCCAGATTCAAAAGGTGGTCCAAGAGAATCTTCCAAATAAGACAATGAAAATTAATTTTGGAAATTTGTTCAGTTCCCATAGCTCCAAATTTTCCAGGATTCAGAGATTCCCTTGGATTATCTGCTGGATCCCTAGAGCAGAATCTCTGTCTTTGTAAAATTTCAGGTTATTAAGCACTGCTTCCGTATTTCCAAGCTAAGCAAGCACTAACTACTTGAAATTAAAAGCTACCATCTTAGGTGAACAATATTTTTTTTTTTTATCTGCTCATGTTATGGGCAGAAAAAGACATCAAAGTAATAGTTTATAGCAGCCAACCAAGATCAATGCATCTATATTGATCATCTGATGTTTGCCCTAGATACCTGCTCTTTTGCTAGGCACAGTCTCTCAGTTAAGGAATAAAGATAGTTTCTCTTTGACTATATAATGATTTCCAGCATTCATAAATTCACCGTTTTCCCTCTCCAGCAATTGCCAAAGCACACCTTTACACCACCTCCTTACTTCAGAAAAATATTTTGAAAATTAAGTTTAAAAGGGACTAATTCAATGTTTTCTAACCTGCTTTACATGTACCAGAATGAATAAAACAGGAGAATATGAGACAATCAATATTGCTCCCAAATATATAAGTACAATAAATATGTTTATAAATATCTATTATACAGTCATTCAAACATAAGTGCTTATAAATTAAAGCTGTGGGCTATCCTACCCACAACATTACAAGAGTAGGGAGGTTTCTACCCTCATCGTGATATAGTGCTGCCATCGGTAGAGGTTACTGCCCACAAACTCTACCAGCATGTACCTGTAATTGCTCTCCAATATGGTTCAAAAAGTGATTTAGGTTGTGCGGTGGAATTACAACCATTTAAGTAACCTGAATAATTTTATGAGCACCACATTCACGAGAGCCTATAAAGGAATTTAACATAGCAAATCTGAGAGAAAGGCTCAGCAGTGAATCACCCCACGTGATTCTATGATTCATGTAATTGAGTCCCAAAGTGACTTTAGTCCTTCAGGCAACAAATTGATTACATGGAGGTAGAAGTGAACAGCCTGTGAAGTCATAGGTACTATATATGCCCAAAGTAACTTCACTCCAACTCAAAAACGATACAAGACAATTGTTTACCTTAAGAAATTCCCTTTGCTAATTAATTCCTTTTCCTGCCCAAGAATAAAGGTCAACTGCCCTTATTTGAAAAGTTCCTAGTGAAAAAATGAAAACAATAGACAGATTTTGCTGCCAAGTGTACAAGAACCATGTGGGCTGATTCTACTTAAGGTTGATTCAGTTGTTAAAAATTACTAGAGAGAATGAAGCTATTTACTTGAAATGAAGGATAACTGAACTCTTGGAAAGACTGAGTGTCTTAAACTGAAAGAAACTCCTAACAAGTACAGCCTCCTATATGAATGTTAAATAGGTTAGCTACTCTTGTGGAAGTAAGTGCAGTTTAAATTGATACTGAATATGTTTAACCAAATGCAAAGAGAGTAGGTTCACAAAGATCAACTTTATCCAAGGGAGATCTAACTCTCTCAGGCTCCCCCAAGGATGATTTAGAGCATCTGAAGTCAGCCTCCAGCCTTGAATTGCTCTCACAGGAACCAGAGAGAGAGAAGAAACTGGATGAGTGAAAGCCTTGAAAAACTGACATTGTGTGCAGCAGCAGAATAGCCCACAACAACCTCGATATTGTTGTTGGGGTTCTAAATATCTCTTTTAATCTAGAGACTTATGGGACACTGCAAAGATCTGCAATAATATTAAGTTTGTGCGTTATTTGGGCAAGTAGCTCATGCTTTTATGGTTAAATAAAATAATGTATGATGATAAATGGAAGTTATTTAATAAAACAATGTAATTTACATAACAAATTCTGTTTAATTCTAAGTTCATTCCTACTTGGAATTCTTCTAATGTGTAGTATTTTACAAGGACTCAAAGCTGGAAGAAAAAAAATAATCCATATTTTAGCACTACTCAACAATAGAATTCTTCCATTCTATCTTTTTGCGAAATTCAATAAAATAGCAATTCTGCAAAACATATTACACCACAGAACTTTATTTAACGGAAGGGTACTTTAAAGTCTCAAGTCAAGTAATAACCTTATACTTTATATGAAAAGCCTTTTTCTTCAGCCTTTAAGGATCAGCTAAATATAAGGAAAATCTTCTTGTTATTCTTTAGCAGATTTGTTCTGAACTACAAATTGAGTTGAAATAGCACAAAAAACCCCAAACAAACAGTCTGAATCCATATAACATTATTTCCGTAAAATATCCTCAGTGTTTTACTATCATGGAACTTGTCAAAACATTGGAGTCATTGTAACAATGAAACAAAAGATAAACATTCAAAACAACTTTCAGAATCACAGAGAAACTTAAGGTAGATGTACACATCACATCAGAGAACATCCACTCTACCTACCTTAAAGACCAGCTAAATGGCCATTTCTAAGGCAGTGTGCTTCACATATCTTAAAAAAGGACCGATCACTTTCTAGAAGTTTTTTACTGACTAAAAGGAAGCCCAAGCAATTTGGTTAGATTAGATATTTTTGCAGCTATAACAAATAAGTCACATCCACAGTGTTTACAGTTGGTCACAGAAAATCTTAGGTTGTTTGAAAACCTCGGTCTAAAAAAATCTTTTGTATGGTAGACCATACAACTTCACAAAGTAGCTCCATCAATTGGCCAATTCAAACCACACTCCACACTTGGGTAAACATTCAAAATCACTCTTCAAATTTATTTTAATATAAATTTGCTGGGACCCTCTGTTTGATCTTAGGAACTGTGACCGGGTATACTAATACTTTGAGTGTGAGAAATTGTCATCATTTCAATTTCCATTCCATACTATCAAGAGGGGACAGTACCATAAACCTTTCCATGTTATCATGAAAATTCCTTTCTCCTGCTCTCCCCCCTCAAAAGCCACCACAACAAAGGTTAAAACACTAATCTCACTCACTAAAGGCAAGTGTCCAAGATCTAGTTGGCATTTCTCACATTTTATTGACAAAGAAGAATGATGTTGACAATATCTTGCCTTAAAAAGAAATGGCATAAGCCAAATGGGATGAAATCCACAGGATTCTGGAATGGTGTTAATGGACTTAAAAAACACAGCCTAACAAAGCAAAAATTCTACAGGCTCAGAGCAAATGTAATATTAAGTGCTGAATGAAGACCAGTGTAGCCAAAATATCCTACTGAAGGTTTCAGAAACTTAAGCATGAAATTTAGCATTAAGAGCACCGAAGCAATCACTGAAGTTCTATTCAGATAATACAAGGCACCTAAATTGGACAAGTTCTGATTTTCTCCCTGGTAGCATTTGTTCACCCTTAATTGAACCATTAATTCTTTTTTTCCCCTCCTATCAGCAAAGAACCATTTGTCATTAAGATGAAATTCCTGTCCAAAAAAACCCAAAAGACAAGCTTCCTCCCTGCAAAAACACTTTTTTCTGACCTTTACAGAGGTAGCTTGAATGAAGGAGATGAAGTAATTGCAAATCTTTCAGAAAGTAATAATAGAAACGTTAACAGCAATCTAGTTTATTCATACAGGTCCTTCCTCTAATTGTTCTCCAGCATGGCCTTGGATTATATCCAACTGAAAGCTGAATTAAATACATACATTATTGGCATCGCTACATTACAAATAGTGTGGAAAAGATGTGCAGTTTCTGCCTTACATCCCAAACTAATGCAAACCAATTAGCATCTTTTAATTATGGTTGAGCAAACCTGAACACACACGAGTAAGTGTCATGATTCAATTTGGTCCCCTTCTCACCTCATTGAAGTTCATTTAAATTTCAAAAAGATCTATTCTTCCCCACAGTCTATTTTTTACGCCCAAGTAAAGTTTAAGAAAATCCCCACAACAACCCGGAAACTCCCAAAACCCACAGAAGCCCCTGATTATTGACAAGACAAAGTAATCATTAACACACTAAGTGGTCTTTCTGGCCACCTTTTGTTGAGCTTTGAGGGCAGGAAGAGATTCCATGAGGTAACTATACAAGTGCAAGCCCTGGACATAGACAGGCTGGAGCAGAAGTTGCCCTTAGCCTAGTCGCTGACAGAAGGCAGCTGTACTGGATTTGGCAATTATTTGTGGTGGAATTTTTTTGTGCTGTGCCAGAACAACATTATGGTTTGATGCTAATTACTAGTTGATGTGCAAATTAAGACCTTAGATCTCTGTAAACCAAAATAGGTCCTGTTCTTTCCATACCTATGCACAATGTTCAGAAGGTAATTTAATTTACGGTGGTACGTACACCCCTCTGCAGAGCAGCACAGGATCCCGAGGAGAGTTTTCAGTGAACCAGTAGAAGAACTGGAAGCTTTTTGCTATGCAGAGAAAACCCCCGAAAATCCAGCCTTTTGAAATGGACTCTGAAAAAGGTAACCTTCCAACCAAAGAAAAATAAAAAGGAACATAACATCTTTTTATATTTTATACATACACATACAGAAGCTATACCAGTTTTATTTGCAGAGAAAACATGCACAATGCAAATGTATGTGTCATACCTAGTTATTTCATAATAATTTCTTTTTGGTTTACTGTTATTACTGGCAGAAAATCCAGAAAGATAGAAAAATATGAGATCTCCAAATAACAGGAAAAATTAGATCAAAGCTAAGGACCCCAAATAATACAACCAAAAAAAAAAGAGGGGGAAAAAAAGGTTAACATAGGAAAAATGTGTTCCTTCACTGCTTCTGAAACCACCTGCATGTTCAGAATGTTATCTTGTAGGGATGTTATGTTGGAGAAAACCTTAATTTGTTCTTAACATCAGAATACACTTCCACTTCATCACAACTCCTGTGGAAAACTCAGGCAAATTTCTGCAGTACTTCAATTGTTATACCTCTCCAAGTTTTACGAGAAGATTTTGTTTTCCTCAGGTAGGTAGGTAGTCTGCTAAGTGAAATTTAGAGTGGACCCAGTAACAGGGCCTCAGATGCCACAAAATAGACTCTTGCACCTTTGTTTCATGGAGTAACATTCCTCTCTGACTCACCACATGTAAAACCAAATCTGGAGAACTGTAGTCCAGTATTGAGGTCCCCAGCACAAGACAGACAAACTGGAGTGAGTCCAGCACCAGGCCACCAAGATATTCAGGGGCCTGGAGCAGAGGACATACAAATAAAGACCATGACTACTGGGTTTCTCCAGTGTTAGAAATAATTATTAAAGAGTCAATCTTATTGCCATTTTCAGTTATCTAATGGCAGAGTGGATGAAGTCTTCTCTCAGAGGTGCAAAGTTAAAATAAAGGGTGAGAACAGACACAAGTTATACCAATAATATTCTGATTAGATATTAGGAAAAACTTTCAGTGGTGAAACAGGCCTGCAAGAGACATCCTGCAATCTCCATCCCTGGAGATACTAAAATCACAGCTCTGTATGACCCTAAGCAACCTAATCTAAATTTGAAGTTTGATCTAACATCCAAGTTGGCTCTGCTTTACGCAAGGGGTGAGACCAACCGCATCCCAAGGGTTCTTCCAGCCCAATTATTCTCCAGTTCTAGTCTATTTAAATGCTTTGATTTGTCACAAATGTTACAGTCATTTAGTGGATTTACTTTTCATACACACATAGATCTTATTATTTGTGGAGCTTTGCATTATGCGAAACTACATACATGCAAAAAAAAAAAAAAAGTCAAAAAGACAATCCCCAAACCCTTTCCCTCTTAATAGAAGTGTTGCGGGATATCCGTTTTTTCTTTTCTGTCACTCTGTCTTTTAAGTAACATAAAATTTTAGGTTCGCCTTAAATGGAGATCATTGTGACCATTACATGGTTGATTAATCTAGTGAAGCCACACTGCAAGTATTTGTTTGTATCTTGTTGGCTGTTTTCCTTTGTTTTAAACTGCCACACCGTTTTTAAGACATTTCTGAAAGGAAGCCCAGTAGTTACCTATTGATTCTTCTAAGACTGGTTCTTGTCAAGCTTAAAGAATTTCTCTGCAAACACCCTCTGTACCAGGATTACTGATTTCGGCATTGAGTTATGCTGTTCACATTTGTCAGGATTTTATCCCTGCCTAGAAAAACACTTCTCATCAAAAATGTTATATTAAAAATGAAAACTTCTTGGTCTCAGTCAGATGACACCTCTGACATCTAACAAAAAAAACCTATTTTCTCCACAAGTTCCTGATAAATTCTACTCCTGATCCCAGGAAGGATTCTAACAAAAAAAAACTATTTTCTCCACAAGTTCCTGATAAATTCTACTCCTGATCCCAGGAAGGATCATTTACAGCTAGGTAACAGACAGGGCTCCTTTCATCCTAGAGTGCTGACTAAAATGCCAACCAGAGTTTTCCTACGCTAGCATTCAATGATCCTCTCTGATTTTGAAAATGCAAGAAACGTCACAGCATGGTGGTTTATATTTCTCACATACAAGTTTGAGGATTGCCCCACCTTCTAGGCAGAACACGGTTTCTCATTAACACTGCACAGTCTGTATGAAGCACAAAAGTTATCTTTTTAGTTAAAGACAGTAAAAAAATGAGCAGTAAAGCAGTGAACTGAATTTCCAGAGCTGTCTCCTGCAACCAAACAATACAGTGAGAAATACAGAGTTTGAAGTATGCTCATCAAGTATTGCAGACATGTTCTTCCCTGTCTAGAAAAGTCATAGTCAGCAACAGAAGCTATTTGGAACAAAAGGAAAGAAGAAAGCATTCTGATTAGGAATTGCATACAAACAGGAATGATCAAAAGGAGGAGGAGTTATGTATAATGTGATCAGGGTGGTACAATCAAAGACTGAAAATAGATACTTCAGCAAATGAAAGTGAAATCAAGAGACTTTTATAAACTATAAAGAAAAAGGTAGCCAGGCATTGCCACCCCATCGTGAAAGTCCCGCTTTAGCCCATTTAAAAGTGTTGACAAGAAAAATCAAATTTATTTTTGCAAATAATCCTGTCATTGAAAATGCTGATGTTATTTCAAAATCAGAACTGCTGCAAACTAAAAACATCACAATTCTCTAATTTTATCTCTAAATACCTCATCAAATGCATGGCTCATTATTAAATGTAAAAAAAAAAAAAAATCAAAAGATACCACAATCACATTCTGGTAATGTTTAAAAAAATCATTCTGCAATTTTGCTGAGGTACATCTTAATTTCGGGGAAGAGTTCAGCTGAAGTTCATAAAATCGGAGGTCTTGAAGCTTTTACCATACAATACAAAGAGACAGAAAAACAAGTTTCCTCAGCTCTGCTGTTGCACAGGGGAAGTTTCTTGCCCTTTCTGGTTTTACATTTTAATCACTAAACCAAGTAACTAAAGATTCCCCCACCTCTAGTATTTAAGCTCACAAACACAGTCTCTGCTCATTTAGATGTCTAGTCAAATTGAATTACCTTTTCCACAACATGTGCTGCAATCATTTTGCATGTTACAAAGATCTATGGCTTAAATAAAATGGCATCCTTTTCTCAACATTTTCAAGAGCTGCAAACAATCTGTTTAGGCCATATCATTGCAGTTTTTTAATGTGAAGAGCTTCCTCCATCAGACTGCCACTTGGCAGAAGAGGTAGCACCATTCAATTACTGGTTTAGATTGTACATTTTAAATTCTCAGCTGTGGTAATTCATCACATGCTTACTTATGCTACAGATTTTTATCACAGACAGGTCAAACCTTGTATGTGAGTAAAAGGTATAATGAAGATTTTTATGAAGACATAAAAATGCATGTGAACACGTGCAAGCAGATACCCTCTGATTACATGTAGAAATAAAGTATTAATCAAATTATAGGTAAGACTGTAAAAAATTATTTTCTCCTGTCATGTCTCATCAAGTCTCATCTATACCCTGTGTCATTAAGAGACAAATCGGCATGAAAGCCAAATGCCTAACTTGCTTCTTTTTGCAAGATCCTTATCCATCAAGCCTTAGGCTGTTTGTTTGTTTTCCTGTCTTGATAGAACGGACACTCAGTTTGTCTTACACTGCCCTTCTGGGGAAAGCAAGTAAGGGTAACATTCAGGTAATTCTCTCTAATTAAGTCATGTCATCAGAGTTTAATGGTGTGAATGCTCATCAGGAACACTCATTCTGATATGCCAGCTACCAGCAAATTATGAGTTGCCAAACATAATCAAGAGAATGAATTACAAGAGCTATCAGCAACGTCAAGCTGGATAAGAAAATGTATGCTTATTACACAGCCATAGTTGAGAGATTCACAGTACAATAAAATGCAGAAGGCTCTAATTAATAAAAGCTGCGGAAATATGCAACAAATTTTTGCCCCAACAAGATCATGAATTTCAAATAAAAACAAATATTCAAGCTATTCATCCTGATTGCATTTTCCATTTTTTTTAAATAATCATATATTATTTTCATATATTGTTACCTACTCCAGTATCCAGAGTACTGAACATAAAAGTTCAGGCTGCCTAACATCTCTAATATTATTATTAGAAGACAAAGAAATACTCCCAGTTTTTGCTAGCATGCACTGTCCTTGAACACAATGGAAAATACTTCCAGAAAAGGCCTGGGACAAAAACTCCAGGAATGTTCCCCTGCAAAATTCCCCTGAAATATTACCAAAATGTTAAGATATCTGTAAGAAGTTAAGGCCTTTCACCCTCCAGTCAGATACTTTCTCCTGAGAGCATTTTCACTTCGGATGTGTCTCATGGAAACAGCATCAGCAGATAATCAGCTACAAGTTTAACCGCCTTAAATGCCCAGTGCAGAACATCCAAAAGAAAATTGAATTCAAGTGTAGGGAAAGAATTTTCCTTACTCAGCAAATAAATTTTAGGCACCCAGCCACAACAGCACTAACTCAGGGTGCAAATATTCAATTCATGTCAGCAGTGAGATTCACAAAGGTTAACTTATTGATTAAAGAATCATCTGTATCAGCCAGCTGGCAATACTCATGCAGGAATCTGTTGATCCCTCTTCCTGTAACTGATTCTCTGCAGGACACATACTAGTCATTACACCAGTAAGAATTAGTGGTTAGAGTCCTTACCAGAGGACATCAGTTCAAGGCTCTAATCACATATTCATAGAAATGCTTCAATATTTTGAAAGAAACTAAGGTATTCCTTCTCTTAGGAAGAACCTCTAATCAATAAACTAAAGGCACAATTCCTCACTCAATGTCAACAATGACTTAATTATCCCAAGAAAGATAAGGGCTTCAAAAAGAGCGATTTTAAAAGTCCCACTGCAGAATACTTCCCGCTAAGTGGTCAGGTCATCTTCCTCTACATTCATCTCTACCTCTACCCATGGTTCCATACACAAGGAATGCTTTAATGTGAATAAAATGGAATTGTAACTCTTCCTTCATTCATATTTTGTGGAGTAATAGATATGTTTGGAGGCTCTGCATCAAGTGATCTGTGAGTTAGGTAATGCATAGCTTTCACCTATGCTGGCAAAAAGGCTATGCTTAGTTAGTAAAATCACCTGGAATTTAGGAGGCAAGTTGGATAATCACTGATAAATACCATTTAAAGGCTGGTGCTTTTATGCATACCTAGTCCTGGCCTCAATGAATATTTAAGTAACTAGGAAATTTCTCTAGAGTAGTCCTCTGTGGTTGGAGTTAATAGATGACAGCTGAGCATAGATTAAAGGGGGTTTACATTTTTGGTTTCAGAGGCTGGAATAGCAAGTATGAACCTCCCGTTGGCCTACACCGTGCCCTACTTCCCCCCCTGGGTTAAACCCCAAGCCGGGAGGGTACCAAAGTTCAGAAGATGGGAACATGTGACAGGATACAGGGCACAGAATCCAGCAGATGACAGAAAGATCAGGAGAGGCCTGGTTTTACAAAGGAGGTAGTGCTCCAAATTCATCAGCTCTCTAATCATCATCCCCGGGACAAGATAAAATAAACAACATGAGGAGAAGCAAGGTACAGGCCTTGCTAACAACATGGCTCAGGTAGGGGCCTGCACTGAAATGCAGTCCCAAATGCAAGGGACTCCCAGCCTCTCCCAGCCCTTTGAAATGTCGCCCAGCTGTGCACGCTGTGATAAGATTGAGACATTTCTATCCCTCTCCAGACATTACTGCATTCCTTTGTTTTATTTCTAGCCTAATAATTCATCAGACTTGACAAGCAATCAATCAGACAAACAGTAAAAACGAAATGCAAAAAGGCTGAAACTACCAAACCTCCAATTTTCCAAACAGTTCTCATTTTAACGCATAGTCAGTCAATCATTATTGACTGTGAAATATTCCAGTGAGCCAAAAGATTTCTTTTTATCAGCTTTGTTACCTTTAACACCTACCCATTCACATGATATGCTCGTAGCATTCCCTGATTCTTCTGGTCCCATCCATTATTTCTGCATAGTGTTTCAATACACAGGCTCTCCCCAACTCATGGTAGAAACAAAACTGTTGTCACAGTTCAAAGCCGCTCATGTACTCCCAGCATTTGTACTTCTCTTAATGAAATCTCAGAAATAAATAGTATGAAAATAAAAGTGGAAGTAGAAGGAAATAAAATAACTGGTATAACCTTGACTTCTGTAACTACAGCAAAGAAATTATGAGAAATCCAGTGTTTTGGAATAATAGAACAGTATCCAAGGCAGAAGATCTAGGAGATTCTGAAGAAATTTCTGAAGACTTTTTCTTTATTTTTTTTTCGGTCCCCTACTAAATTCATTCTCTCACCAAAAACCCAGAACAAAAACAGCAAACCATTTAACTCTGCTCAGTGTTCACCAGAAAAACTTCTGAGCTAACAGCACAGACGTCTTTATGGTTAATAAAATGACAGGAACTTCTAAGTATGATTCAAAGTATCCTGAAGTGCAACAGGCCAAATGAATTGGAAGTCAAAATATACCTCCCCTGAAAATAAAGGAGCTCCAGAGAACTCTCTCAGATATAGCTGCAATTATCACTAAATTTATCTGAAGTCAGGCATAGTGAATCCCATTACTGTCCCCATCACACATTCACCTGGAAGAAATAATCATAGCTAAATTACAGCTCAAATATATACACACTTGCTTCATTGCTATGATGGTTGTTTTCATTCCCCAGTCATTAGCCTACATTTTTCAGAGAAAGTTTAGTTATAAAAATATGCTGAAGAAATGGAGTAACTAGTTGAAAAGCAGCTGATTCAGGATTGAAATCAGATTATGCAGTAGGTTTTATGTTAAAAGTCCATTAGCATCTTTCCAATGGCACAAGTGTAAATAAGAGTCATTATTACAATCACACCCTCCCTGCACTTTTTAATGTGTTATCTTCTGTTATACACTTCTGTGATGTGCACAAATAATCACTGGAGGTATATCAGCATCACAAAATTTGTCATAATAAAAAGTACCATAAAAGATCAATGATTTAATTTACAGGTGGTAATTAATTCGACACTGTATAGTTTGTTTCACCCAAGAAGCTCAACTTCAGATGAACATCTCTGAAAATTATTACTCAAAAAAGGATCTTATTTTAAACTGAATAATGACCTTCCATCCTCAAAAAATCAGACGCCTGAAACAATTTCTTCATCTTCCTCCCCTACAATTCTTCACTTATTTTCTAGTGAAGAGATGAAATCTCTTCTTTAGTAAAGATTAGAAAAGCCTGTGAATTTCCTGTGTATGAACTTCATGGTCACAGACTCACCTCACTAGGGATTGCTGATATCCTATTACTGTGGTATTTTGAACAGAGAAAAATATATTAATTTCAGGAAACCATCTGTTTTCCTATGATAAACCTTGTTTTCTCCATGGAGCTGGAATTGGAAACTGAACTCTGGTAAATTATTTTATAAATACCGCAGAAGTAAGTGATGTGAGGGTTGCAATTCCTTTAGGTTTCATTATATATCATTCCTGCTTAACATTTTAGCTGTTTTGCTGTTAAGGAAAAGGAAGTGGGAAATTAAGTATATTTCCAACTATGAATATCTCCCAGGACTTCCAGAAGCAGAACTGTTAACACATCTGCATTTCACTGAGTACCACAAACAAAATACGAACCAGTTAGTTTTCTGAAGTTATGAGTGCAGTTTTTTCTAAACTTAAAGGAAGCACACATTAAAGGAAATTATTAACTTCAAGGAAAAAAGTCAGTCAATTCGGTACCTTCATGAAAAAAAAACCACCATACAGCATCTGTGTCATTATTCTAAGCCCAGCCAAACAACTTTTGTCTAGTTGTGGAGATACCATTTTCAAATTGAACCTGCAAGTCTGGACATTTATCTATTACTCACATTTTTTGTAGATAAACCTGAATGATTTCATTTTCAATGGAAATAAAGCTCCTGGAGAAGCAGTGATCAAGAATGCTTTGAAAAAATACTGAAAGCCACGGGCACCTTAGGTAGAGAAGGCAGAATGGAACTACTTAAATTGAAAAATTAGTGTGGGACAGATTTTCTGCTATAGCTGAAGATAAGCATATTAAATTCTTTCAGAGTATCTAAATTTCTCTGGTTTGCTGTTCAATCAGAAGTAAAATGTTATTCCTCATAACCCTTTTGTTATTTGCTATCCCCAGGGAGATGATGAAAGAAGAAATTTTAGTTTTATTTACATATTTTACATCTTTTATCAATGCTATACTCTTTCTTCTATTTCATTATTACCAGCAAGAAATCATTTTTTCCAGTGGAAAATTTACTGTTTTGATAGAATTAGAATCAGCATGAATACAGTCAGTAAATGAAACTGTTAATGTGTAGTTACATGACTGTATTTGAAAAAATGCAAATGTTGTAAGTAAAAGGTACAAAAAAGTCTTAAATATGGGCAAGTTGATAATTAAACACCATTAGAAACAAATTAAAAACAAATTCCTGGGAATGCTACTTAAACACATCTGAATGGCAAGAGTTGTATTTATCGCACTTGATGATAAACCTCAACTTTACATGCAGCTGCTTCATGGATACTTGTAAAAGGTGCCCAACCTTTTAGTCTCTTATCAAGCACATCTTTTGTTATCAGGGTGCCATGCAATTCCTGTAGGTCAACTAAAATGTAAAAGACAGTAATTCACTGATACAAAAACCGTGTTTAATTTTCTTCTTAAAGGAAAAAAAATTAAAAAAAAAAGAAAAAGCATAAGATTTCTACTAATACATGGAGCAATTCCTCCCGAATTTGTAAAGCATTTCCACAGCACTGCACCCTTGGAAAAAAAAAATAAAAAAATTCATGGAAGTGCACAAAAGCACAGCAAAACCAAACAAATTACTTGGCAGAAGTCTTTGAATAGCAGGGAACACCAGCAGCAATGCAACAAGTCGTTACAGAATCACAGAATGATATGGGGTTGGAAGGGTCCTCTGGAGATCCCCTAGTCCAACCCCTCTGCCAAAGCAGGTCCACCCAGAGCAGGTTGCACTGGAACGTGTCCAGGTGGGTTTTGAATGTCTCCAGGCTCTTTAATCCACAGGCTTTCTTTAATCCAAATGGCCTTGCTAAAACCAAGTGAATCTCATGAATCTCTCTCCGGCGCTACAGATAGATTTTTCTGGTCCATAGGTGGTTCTATACCTCTAGTGACTGTAATATATCTAAAACTGCATTCTTGCATGAAGGTACTGCAATAAGTGTTAGAAACCACAAATATTTGAGGATTCTAATTGAACAGGCTATAACCTCGAGATGGCTCTGAGCACTTGTTCGGCAGATTTATGTACACAGAAAATAACCCATACTTGGTAAACTTTGAAGTCAGCAATGACATGTTTCTCCAAGGTGTGGTGGGTTGGTTTGGGGTGGGGGTTGGGGGGTGGTGGTCATTTTTTGTTTGGTTTGGGTTCTTTTGTTTTTAATCATCCTCAAATATAAGCAGCTGTCTGGATTAGTCAGATTTTCTTTGGTAGCTCTGCAAAGGTATCTCACCTCTACGGTAGTAGAAATGCATTGAGCAGGGATTCTGTAAATACTTTCTATATTCCTTCCGCTTCTTCTGTCAGTCATATGTTATGACAAGAATCATTTAATTAGAAGTGTGCGTGGCTCAATAATTGGTTTAAGTCTTGGACTTTTGAGTTTGCAGGGATTAGAGTGTTAGGCAAAGCAAACAACCTTTTCCAGTTTGTAACCATTCGTATCCATCTTGTTCAAGCTGCTTTGTAAGTAATTTAAAGAAGTTACTTTTCCAGACAGGTGTTAATTCAATAAAACTTTCTCAGATGGAAGCCAGAGAAATTAGGTGTCCCAGTCAAATTCTAATGGAAAATTATATTCTACTAACTTAATGCTCCTTCTCTAGTGTACATTATACTGTAGAAACTGCAGGAGTATTCTCCCTTCCTCATGACCTATTGTGCTGCTATTGGGTATTAAATAGCTCTTCTTATATATCTCAAAAAAATGCCTAAGTTTCAGCAGATAATATCTAGTGAAAAAAGCACACTAGCACGTTGCAGGACTATCTGCACTTAGCACGATCTTTGGTTAATACTAATTTCTATCATTAGGGGTGACCAAAGGTGCTAAAAGATGGAATTACCAAAGGATGCTCACTGCTAAAATGTTTTTCACTGATCCAAGGTCACATTTCTTTTCTCATTTTAACAACTCAGTATAAGCAGTGCTGTAAAGCCGACTTGTTTGCTTTTCTTATTGATACTTTAGATATTGATTTAGGTTCATTATTTCTTTTTCCTTCATAAATATATTTTGAAAGAACAAAAATATAACATTGTTCGACATCCCTGATTTTCAAAGACATTATTATCCAACAGCATTTATAAAACTGCTTCCTTATTTATATACTTTTCAAAACAGAAGATCCAAGTAATTTCTGTGAACAACATTTCATTTCTTTCTCCTCATTATTTGAGAATACTTCTGAAATAATACTTGAGATACCTTCTCAGAAAATTTAATGTCTGGCATTTCTTTTCCTGCGCTGTCGTTCGGTTCTGCATTGAAGAGATGTGTTTGGGCAACATACCTTGGCATTAACCTCTGATGGGAAATTTATTAGATGTGTTTGCCAAGAAGGTTTGCTATGAAGGAATAATTGCAATTGTGTGTTACTGTCTGTCTTATTTTCATATTTAGCAAATGAGATTAGAATGAAGAGCATTAGAAAACATTTATTATTTTCCTTGTCCTGGTCAAAAGATCTTTGCCACTCTGGGCTTCTGCAAACTTTCCATCGGCCTAAGTTCATGTGGCTTTACATGTAGCTCCAGAGGCAGATAAAATTCATAAGAAAGTTATTTGAAAGCCTAAATTCATTCAAATTTTTTTCACTGATAAACAAGGAATTATCTTTTATGTTCTTTAAGATATAGAAGAAAAGTCTTATTTCTAAAAAAAAAAAAGTTGCCTGAAGGGAATT
Source organism: Calidris pugnax (assembly GCF_001431845.1). Classification (NCBI taxonomy): domain Eukaryota; kingdom Metazoa; phylum Chordata; class Aves; order Charadriiformes; family Scolopacidae; genus Calidris; species Calidris pugnax. The sequence continues at coordinate 6,267,074 of NW_015090995.1, forward strand.
TTGTGGAAAGTTGTCTAGAACAGAACAAGGTATTGCAAATGAGGACAGAGGTTGTACTTTATCACTCTGCCATTAATTAGACTTGCATTTCTCTGCCCCAATTAGAATGTGTATATGGGTTTGCTGAAGAGATACACAAATTTGTTATTATTTCTTGTTTTTCTTATTTGGTTCAGAGGTTCAATGCAACCCCCATAAAGTTCTGCTTTCCTGAACTCCTGGTGTTATTTCTTTGGATCACTCTGAAGAGCACTTACGCCTTTCAGACGTCTTGCAAAAAAACTGGCCAATTGATCAAAACATCTGGAAAATCCTTTTGGAGGCTTTGCAACTTTCATTGTTCATTTATTGGTTTATGCTGTAATTTCAATCACTTCTAATTCCTTTGGCCAGTCTTACTACATTTGAGTATTAAGCAAAAGAACAACGAAGTTTCTCCACTGACAAAGATTTATACTTGTTAAACTGAGTCAGACATTCAGTATACATTTACCACTTCACCTTTCTTGCATTTATCATCAACAACTTATTTGTTACTACATGATTTATTAATATAATTTCTGTCATATAAACATTATGAATCATTTAAAATACAGCAGACACCACTCATAGGGAACCATCTCATTATCTGATTGTGCAAAAATGAGTGAAGCTAGCCTTCTGACAGAAAATACCTCCAACAGCCAGTCATTCTCTGCCAGACCCTGGCGGTGTTTCAGAATAAAATGCCCAATTTGGAAATTTTTATAAAAGCAATAATATAAACTTACAGAGACAACTTATACACCTGTAAATATCAATACAAAGAAGTGCACACTGTAATTTAGGCTATCTGAAGCATTTGAAAAATTCTGAAAATAAAGATATATTGACTTAAGGCAGTGCACTACCAAATGGATCTTGTAGATAGGTGTAGGATACGTATATTTTCAAAGGGACTTGTTCTACATGCAGTTTTGAAATTTTTGTATTTGTTTTCACCTTAGTAATACAACTCTACAGAGCAGGCACTACGAGAATATCTCTTCAGTGCAAATGGTGTTCACAATCTCACAGCAGCTGCTACTTGATTTACAGGTCAGTAAGAGCTGCAGTTAGAAAAACTATCAGGAGATAATCATTATATGCCTTAAGATACGATACAAGCATTTCTTTACATGGAAGTCACACGCTAAAAGTCTATTTCTAAAGCAAAAATTCTAGGATTATTTGCCTTAATCCTGAAAGCTTCAGTTATACAGATATCCTGAAGAGCAAATAGAACTAGAGAACTGGCTCTTCTTATAAAATAACCAAGCTTGAAATCTAGAAAGACACTTTCCCCTTATAAATTTAGGGAAAACACCGAATCACAGAATGATACAGCGTTGTAAGGGACCTCTGGAGATCATCTAGTCCAATGCCCCATTGATGCTTTATACGATTTAATAACAAAACAAGAATGAGAAATATCAAAATGATACGGCTTAGGCTTGTTTGCTTTTCCTCTACATCCACAATACAGCCACAACTAGATATTTCACGATTTCAGTGTGGCTGCAACAGAGATGATGTGGTAGTATCTGTATTATAAATCAATTCTGAGATAAGAAACAGAAGCAATTTTACTTCTTTAGTCAGTTATAGTAAGAATGTAATTCTACCAGCATGTCACGCACTAACAGAATGAGAAAAAGAAAGGAACACATGCAAAGAGCTTCTAATCATGTTGGTTTTACTGCTCTGAAGAACTTAAGGAAACATTTTTCCCTACATTCATAATAAGCTACTCATCACTGGATTCCAATTTTATTTTCTTTTTAAAAAAAAAAAATCATCTGCTAATGGAAGTAAACCCAACAAGGACTCAAACTGATTAAATCTTAAACAACGTTTTTTTAAATATCATTTTTGATGAAAGTTAATTTAAATGTAACCCAGTTGTTGGTTTTTTGTAATTTCTGAACACCTTAAAAATATCTTTCAGGATATAAAAACTATGAAGATTGGTGCCAAATTTCTCTACTTACATTTTTCAGTTGTCTCTACTTATTTTTTTTTTTTTTAAATAATAAACACCTGAAAAATTCAAATGTCAAATGTTCTCTTTCAAAGAAAATGTTTTCACTTTGACAAAAAGCATTTTCTGAGCAACTCCAATTCTACAGAGTCAACGGCCACCATACTCCGTCTGTAATTGAAAAGAAGTTTCTGGCTCCCCGAGACTCTAAAAATCCCAGATAATCCTTAACTCAAAATTATATCCAGATAATTTGAGAAGTTCAGCTCTCACACTGGTGACTGATACATTCACTGCATAAATGATGGCTAGAAACTTTGAGGAGGAAAAAAACAACAGGATCTATAATAGCAGGATCACACACACATAAATCATAGCTGCAATCAGGATGCCATTATACACGTCCAAGATAATACCTCTATGGGATCTGATAAAAGCATTCCTCTATATCGATAAGCAAAAAAACCCAGAGATTCAGATTGCAACATAGTTCATGCAATATGTGGGGAACCCTTCAAAAATGTCAGGAACCACCTCAGTATCTGATGGTACTGTTTTTTCAGCATAAGCAAGAATGTTTTCAATAGTGAATGCCTCTGAATCCTCATACTGAAGAATAAATTGTGAACATGACTCCCTGGTATCTTGTCTTCATGCAGAAAGTAATGCTCATTTGCTATTAAAAAGAGGCTTTGAATCACCATCTAACAGCTTTGATTTATCTAACCATCCTGAAAGTGAAAAACATCATGATGAGCATGGTGCCAATTAAATTACTGCCAGTGTAGTAAAGCAAGTGTTAACAATGTAATATGTCACCTGCAAAGGCATCAGGCAAATGGCAGCTGAGTCCTTGATATCTTTTCCTCTCCAAAGAATACAACACCACCAGATTACACCAGCAACAGCAAAATAAGAACATTCAAATGAACCATGAAGTGTTATTGATGGAAGTTTTTTGAATGATACAAGATATTCCTTTAGAAAAAAAAAAACAGAACTTTAATTTAACTCTTCTAAATAAGGAGTTTGGTGACTCACAGCGGTGCTAAAAAAAGAAACACAAATGGCAAAAGCACCCAAAAGGCAGTATCCTGATTTCAGTGGTTATCGCAGAGTAAAACAGTTGTAAATGACAACAAATACTTTAATTTTAATTACAGAGCATTATGCTTACTTGACAGAAATCTGAGGAGATTAGTATTTTTTATTAGTTTTCTTTTGGTTTACGTTCTGCAGTGAAGGACCACGGTATAAACAATATTGAAATGCATGCATACGTAAAGGAAAACAGTCATAGACAAAGCACATATTAGAAGAGCTGGACAGGTCAAGAGCGTCACAAAGTCATTAAGTTAGACATGTAATCACTAGGAAATTTTTCTCAAAAGCTCTAAGGATTTTCAGGCATTTCTGGAAATAACAGGAATTTTCTGTGAAGAAAATATCCAGAACTGGAAGAAAATAGCCTACCTGGTTTGATCTTAGCAACCATTTTTTACAAGAACTGTAAGCAATATGTAGTTCCTGACCTATCTTGCAATTGAAAGTATTGCAACTGTTTCAAAGGGCATTTATATCCCATACGTCTGTACATTTCAGCAACATTTATCACAAATCCTCACTCAGAAAACAAAGAACGTTTCTACACTTGACTAAAATGACTGATACAAAGTCTGACTTAATTGTGTGCATTTCCTTTTCAGTGGTTATTGCAGAGTAAAACAGTTGCAAATGACAACAAATACTTTAATTTTAATTACAGAGCATTATGCTTACTTGACAGAAATCTGAGGAGATTAGTATTTTTTATTAGTTTTCTTTTGGTTTACGTTCTGCAGTGAAGGACCACGGTATAAACAATATTGAAATGCATGCATACGTAAAGGAAAACAGTCATAGACAAAGCACATATTAGAAGAGCTGGACAGGTCAAGAGCGTCACAAAGTCATTAAGTTAGACATGTAATCACTAGGAAATTTTTCTCAAAAGCTCTAAGGATTTTCAGGCATTTCTGGGAATAACAGGAATTTTCTGTGAAGAAAATATCCAGAACTGGAACAAAACAGCCTACCTGGTTTGATCTTAGCAACCATTTTTTACAAGAACAGTAAGCAATTATGTAGTTCCTGACCTATCTTGCAATTGAAAGTATTGCAACTGTTTCAAAGGGCATTTATATCCCATACGTCTGTACATTTCAGCAACGTTTATCCCAAATCCTCACTCAGAAAACAAAGAACGTTTCTACACTTGACTAAAATGACTGATACAAAGTCTGACTTAATTGTGTGCATTTCCTTCCACAACAAAAACATAAGATATAAACAAAGCTCATTTAATGTTACTTTTTTTAGACAATTTTACTTCTCCTAGACTTTTTTTTCTCCTAGACTAGAATCCAACCCTACCCACCTAACAAGAAAAAAGGAAAAAAAAAAGAAAAAAGTAAGTTCTTTGCTTTTTACGTCTTTTCCAGCTGGAGAAGGTGGCATATGGTATTTTTTTACACAACTTTTACTTCTCTTCGACTAGAATCCAACCCTATCCATCTAACAAGAAAAAAGGAAAAAAAAAAAGTAAGTTCTTTGCTTTTCACGTCTTTTCCAGCTGGAGAAGGTGGCATATGGTATCATCTACCTATGTAGTCTTTTTAACAGATTACAAAAAAACCAAAAACCTGGGGTCCTTCAGGGCTATTCTAGACTTCTAAAAAATCAGATCAGATCCACAAGGTACCTAGACCACATGTAGCTGGATTTTTGGTACAAGATTCAGTTGTCTAAACCAAAGTTTCTCTCTCATGCCTTAGTCTGAGACACCCTACTCAGGTCAGATCCACAAGGTACCTAGACCATATGTAGCTGGATTCAGTACAAGATTCAGTTGTCTAAACCAAAGTGTCTCTCTCATGCCTTAGTCTGAGACACCCTATGCAGGGTTAGCAGATACTGCTAACTTGCAGGAGATCCACTCCTTTACAGAGAGGTAACTGGAGGCCAGGTCAAAGGCCCTGGGACACCTCAAGCCATGGTAAATACCTGCTGAATCCTGCCTTAAATGTCCTATTTCCCACTTTTGATAAAAGAGCTCCTTCCTAAGTAACTGCCTAACCCCTACCCAGTTGAATAATCAGACTATCAATCTTTGCCTAGACTCTATTGAATATCAAGTGAGACAAAACTGAAACCATATCTTTCAAAAACCCATGTATGAATATACAAAGCAGCTACCTCTGCAGTCACCAACAGGATTTTCTTCCCTGCCTGCCCCTCAAATGCATCCATAACCACTTTGGCTATAAAGCAGAGCTGCACTTATGGTGAAGGAGGCACACTCAGACTCCCTCCGAGCAGAGCTGCTGGGGACTAGTCTGCCGTTATGAAGATCCATCACCATTCAAATTTAGGGGAAGGAGGCACACTCAGACTCCCTCAGAGCAGAGCTGCTGGGAACTATGCTGCCGTTATGAAGATCCATCACCATTCAAAACCAGTGAGTCTTACTCAAAGAGCCATGTATCTTCAGGACTATAACATCTGGATCTTCAGCAGAAAGAGATTGCTGCTCAGCCTAGGCACCCGTATTCCAGAGAGGAAAAGAGTTCAGACATAAAACCAGTGAGTCTTACTCAAAGAGCCATGTATCTTCAGGACTATAACATCTGGATCTTCAGCAGAAAGAGATTGCTGCTCAGCCTAGGCACCCGTATTCCAGAGAGGAAAAGAGTTCAGACATACCCTCTGCTTAGTACCTCCTACAAGTTGGGCCCTTTCACAGGGAGTCTTTCATAGGACTGCATCCTTGCAGCATTCAAATTTCCTGACTCTCAACATTGGAATTTATTCCCAAGGAAAGAGAACTTGAAAATTCGGTGTCGCAGAGCTGATGTTGGTTTATCTATGTGTTAAGGCATAAAAATCGACCTGTAACACATTCCCACCGGGGATTATAGAATATTATTCAATATTCATCTAGAATAGAGAATTCTATAGAATATAGAGAATTCTATATTAATATATCATTCCTTTAATTAGCATGATCTTAGGCACCAGAGACTACAGAACTTAAAATGAACAATAATTCATTTTGTATGACTCCAAATTTGGCTGACACTCCCAAGATTGAAACAGGGATAAGAGCAAAAAGCGTGAGTTTTGCAGAAAACAATCAAAGGAATTGGACTAGGTATCTAAGACTGTGACAGACTCATCCTGTATGGGCCCACCTCTCTAGCGTGGAAGAGAGGATGCTCCTTCCATATTCTAGCATTCAAACAACGACCTTTCTCAGTCAAGGACAACAGCTATCCGATAACTGGCAGTCATAATTATTCATGGTGGTTCTCTCTCACTGCACCAAGACTATTTTACTTTTCATGAGTACACTCACACATTCTCCTCTACACCAGCATCTTCAGTTCTATAGCCTGTATTAGCTGGCCTATTCCTCCACTGCTTTGTATGCACCGTGTCCTGCTTCCATTGATGTTCAGTCTTGCACTTTCATGTCTTCGGTTCATTTTCATCTGCTATTCTTCAAAAGCCATTAGGAACAGATGGTATCCCTGTATGAACGTTCATTCAATCTGCCATGATTGTGTCTGTTTAGTACTGGACAAATTGTTTTGCTAGCAAAGTTTTTGGTTTGACATTGGCAGTCACATTAATTTGGGTGCCAAGTTTTCACAATGCATTTTGTTAATGCCTTGTATCAAGCAGGTTTTTTCAATATTACTAAATAGTTCTGCATTTCAGGGATTACACATACATGTTAACCTTTAGTCTGTTAGTTGGGATTTCCTAGTGCTCTACCCTACATAAAGTACTGATGAAAAGAAGTTTCTAGGATGCTGAGAATTATATGCTGATAGATTCTAAAATACACAAATTTTGCTTTCTGTCAATGATTTAGCTCCTTTTGGACCTAAGAATTAGAATTACTATGATAATTTTTCCAAAGCTAAATAGTGCAGCTAACTCTAAACAAAAGGATTACACCAGGCAGCAAAAACAAGCCAACTTAAATCTTCCCATATTTCAGCAAATGATCTGAAAAAACTTCCAAGCTGGTAAGGCCCGAGTCACTAAAACTTGACTTTGTTTATAAACCACGAGTAGATGAAAAAGGACAAGTGGTTTTTTGGCTGCATGCCAGCAACTACAGATTTCCATCGGTTGGTCGTGGGCACTCTCAGGTAACAACCCAACAGAAAACGCTAAGCTTAGGGACGTGGAGTTTAGGCTGGCTGATTCTGGGTCTGTTTTGTTTTCTCTCTTTTTTTTTTTTTAAATATGCTCATAAGTACATTTTTTAAAAAATAGAAATAACTGCAATGAATCTAGCCAAATATTGCGTCAGTCTCTTATGAAAATGAGCCTTCTGTATTTGCATATTGCTAATGGTACAGTGCTGCAGAGAATCATTACAATATCACAGAACACAGAAGCATAATGTGCATATAATGATATCATACACTTTTAAAATTAAAATTATGTGAATTTTATACAACTGAAATGAAATAATCTGCACAATTTTGAACCTGTGCTTTATCATTGCTGATCTGTCCAGATTTCTTACAGACTTTTTGGCAAAAATATAACATTAAATGATTTTCAAAGGAGCAATCTTGATTGTTGCAGTAATTTCATCTATTCTAGTTAGGGAAATTGAAAACCTTGGAAAAGCCAGAGACTTTCTGAGTCATAATTGATTTTTTCCCCTATATTTTAGTTCAAGAACATGGCCTTCATTGACTAGTAATTAAAAAGGGAAGAAACAGGCAACCAGATATCTTAAAGTGCTGATACTCATTTGCAGTTAGTACTGCTAAACTCTGGCAACCTTGACATATTTACTTTTTCAGAGACTTTTAACACTTTCCATTACATGAAAAATTACAAATATTCAATTTTTTTTAGAGAGACAAACCAGACATGACGTTTAGGGAGGAGGAATTCCACAAGATTAATCTTAAAAAGTCCTAGAAATGTCATTTTAAAGGGTTCTCAGGTCTGGAGATTGGTCCAGACACAATTGTTTAGGCTTCTGGATAATTCTCTGATGTGATGATAAAACAGATGGACATAAACTGGGCAGAGAGGTGTAGCTACTGACAGAAAAGTCCTGGAAATTTTCAAAACATATTGCAGTCTAGTTACGTTTTCTAACAGAAAATGAGATAAATCTTGGGTCAAATTTCAATTTGAGACTAGCAGAGTTGTAATTATCTCATTTCTATAATAACACAGATTTAAGAAGCAATCACCTTTATGTAGATAAGCACTGTACAGCAACAAGGAACCAAATAAAATGAAGTTATACGATAATACATTTAATACATTGTTTAATGTATTCAGATCTTTTTCCTGGCAGAAAAGCAATGTATCCATCAAAGTACAGTAGCAGCTGGCCACTGTACATGCCAATATCTAGCTTCTCTAAGGAAAAAAGTTGCATTTAACACAAGTTTGGCTTCCTGTGTTTCCTTACAAACTAGTCCAAAAATTTTTAGAAAACTAATAAGAATACTGCAATGCAGGGGAATAACAGCAACGAACGAAACAGATGTTATGAGTCAGATCCTCAGTTTGAATAAATCAACACATTTAAGAAAGCCAAGAAGTAATTTGCACCCTTTAATAATCATGTCTGCATATGAAAGGTATTTCCCTATGAAACTCCTGAACTTCAACAAGTACAGAAGGCAAAGCAAAGAGACATCCGAGCCAGTACCAACCCAAGGACACCAAGGCGGCATCGCCTCTGCCCAGCACAGCTCAGGCAGCCTCAGCTCATCAGCCCTTCCCACGGCACCATTTCCGAGCCCTCTGCCTCTACCTTTGAAAGGCTGTACTTGCAGCAGACCAAGGCAGCACTGCTTCTGGAGGGAGAGCCAGGATTTCTAACACAATGCTGTATTTTAATGAAAAGACTTAAGCATCTGGGTGTTTTTACTCTGATGAGACAATTTTCAGAACTCTTGCTGTTACATATATAATTAACTTCTTCTAAAGATTTGAGTGCTTTTAGCCCTCCTGTGGGTTCCTTCTTTGCCTATAACCAAAGGGACAGAAAAGACTAAATATGTTTGCTTGCTCTTAAGACCTGGAAGATCTTTCTCTGGTTCTCTCTTCTTATTCATTTGTGGTAACTTACATGATTCACTTGTGAGTTATACTCACATTGGTTTCTACTGCGGAATGCTGCAGTGTTCTTTCTGGAAATAAAACCATTAATTGAAGAAAATGTATCACAGCAATGTGAGATGAGATACAATGTCATCGGAGCTCACTCAAAGAGCTTACAGATGTTCTGGATCACCAATGTCATAAATGTTTATATGTTCTTCAAATGGAGAAACTATAGAATACAGTATGTACTCTTCATCTACCATACAATTTTTGTCTGACAGTTGGTGTATTTATTTTAACTGTCAAATTACGATATCTGTCAAAACATATCGCCTTCTTTCTATCACCATATGCCAAGCTATAGCTTCACATTCTCACTTGCATGTCATGGCTGCTTCATCATTTTGTACTGTATATTTCTCAAGTGTAGAACAATCTTTGAAGTAATACATTCCTTTACTAATAAAGTAACAAGGTACAAAGTATTTGTTATTGTCATTAATTTCCACATCACTGTTCCGTGACATTATGTCTGCGGCAGGAAATGGTCTGCTTGCCTATAATTAAATGACATAAATGTATCTGTACCTGTCATACCTAATTTAAAGAGTGTAAGGGGACAAAGTACCACCTAATTGACCTTAGAGAGTATACACAAATTGTCAGAAGTGAAAGCAGCTGATCTGCCTTATTGGAAATGTAGTAGACAAGGAGCACTCAGACAGGTATCATGTCTCCATGAGATGGTAAAAAGCTATTAAACTACTACAGCTGTTCACCTCTTACTGCAACTGCATTCATCAGCTCCACAAGTATTTAAAGGAATCTGCTTGCTCAAGTGTCTAAGGAATGAAAACCACAAACTGTTTTAAGTTTCCGTATCTCCTTTGCTTCTGGTGCCTTATTATTTATCAAAAGAGACATCACATACATGCAGCATGATCTTGAGATTCTTATGCAGAACAACCCCAAAAGAAACAACAATTTTGGAAACCACTGAAGTGACAGGGCAAGCCAGGCAAAAACTCAACAAGAAAATATTATGGACACCAGTTTCCCATCAGTGCTGCCATTAATCCCAGTCTCTAGTCTAAGACATAGAGAGTAACATTTCCATGGCATGCATTCTAAGCCCTTTTCAAGAGCCCGATTCACATGAAAAAATCGTAGGAAGCAAAAGGCTTCACTTCAGAGATTCTGGCTGCATCCCCTCCCACTAGTCACTCTAATCAAAAGTACTACTTTATTTCACGTACCCAAGGAAGTTAATGCAAAGTCACCTGCTCCAAATCTTCAATGTCACTTTCTGGACATAGACCTGTGGCTTAAAGAATCTTCAATGTCTCTACACACCAAATTCTTAGCCTTGAAAGGCAAACTTGGAGGTAAAACCTGAGATCATTTCTCATCACAGATAGCTTTTGGATTTTTCACAGCCCTGATGAGTCCACTTATTCTATAGATGGAAAATTAATGATCCCTTTCACACAGAAATATTGAGATATTTGAAAATGTTTAATTGTAGCAGAGGGCACTTTAGAAATTTACTCTGGGATTTCTCTCATAGCCTTATTAATAATTTACTTCCATTATAATACAAAGCTTCTCCATTGAACAGTACAATCACCCACCACGGAAGGGTAATTTTCAGCCCAATGATACTCTAATAGACGAGGTACCAATGATTATCTGGACATCCTTCACTTTTATGATCCATAACAAAACAAGACAAAGGACTAGAAAACATGCAGTAATTTGGAGAACAAGACTACACTAGTAAAAGGCTGTTGTTTTTCTTTTCATGAAGCTACTACAGCTACACTATAGTAGCAATGTAATTCCACTGCAATGTAATTCCAAAATTGCATTCTTAGTACCACCATGTGCTGATACAGATACCATTCTTAAGATCTTCCTTTGTTCCAGTGTCCCATCCTTGCTTGTCTTTCTGGTATCTCTTCCCCTTGTTTCTGCTACTCAAGGTAAAGGAGTTTAGGTTTCATGAACTACAGTGGAAATTTATAGATTTGTCAAGTTCAAATCCTCAGGAACCACTAGAACACTTAGAATGAATTCCAGAATATTACAATGCAGCTGCTTCTGCATTCAGCCTAATTGATTAACTTTGGTTAAGAATATCTTCTGGAAAGGCATTCAGTTTTGTCTTATTTACCACAAGGAATGAAAAATCCATTTTGTCCTTTGTTAGTGTATTCAAAAAGTTTATCACCCTCAAAGTTATTTAAAAAGTCGAATTTCCCATTTGAATGCACCTTCCCTTGCAGAATTAAAGAGCCCTTTAGACCTAAGCACTTCTTTAAATCAAGTTTCTCACGTAGAGTATTAAAGCTTGATTTTAATCCGCTTTCTGATAAGCTTAAGAAACTGAGATTTTAAAATCTCTCTGATGCAAATTCTTTTTTTTCAAGTATTTTGTGGCTCTTTGCTTAGTATCAAATCCTTAAGAAGTGGGAACATCAGAGAAAAAAAAATGTTAAACTTTTCCCTCCAGAAAGCTTACTTCTTTTTCCTCTGTTTATCTACATGAGAATCACATCAACTTCATTCAAGCACATCATCCTATGGTTTAACTCACAATTATTTGCTTTCATGCTATCTATTCCATCTCATGGAGTATTCATGCATTTTTAGATCCTAGGCATAGATCTAACAGACTTTCTGAATGGGATCTCCTCCGCATACAATTCAGAAAACTGTATGTACTGTAACCATTATAGCTTTGATTATCACCATCTCTAAATAACAAATTTAATAAGCAGTCTTTCTACACTTACTCCAAAAATCATTGATGAAAATAAAGCCACAGGGCTTCATATTAGTGCCTTTAGAAACTCATCAGAAACATGTTCAGTTATTATTTTTTCTTAAACCACTCTTCACACCAAAAGAGTTGATATCAACATTTTGAAATCCTCTTAGGAAATGCTTCATTGATTGTTAACTATTTCATAGAATTCTTAGTCATATTTATGAAAACAATTAATTGCATTTACAAACTTACATGTTAAATGTATTTATATCATAATTTTAAAAAAATTATGCCTGGTTTTTAAACATGACATGTTCATAAAGCTTCCTAGAGTCAGTCAATTGGAAAACAAGCCTACAAAAGTAACAGTTGTAGAGGGATGTACAAGGGAAGAAGAGTTTCTAGTTGGTTTTGCAATTGGGTCTAGGGAACAAGTTAGGACAATACAGAAGTAGAAAGCTCTGGGTAGTAGATCTGATTTTCAATACACTGGCTCCTATAACTAGAAGGAATAAAAAATGCACTTTATCGTCATGATTTAAAAGGACCTGTTAATAAACAATATGACACCAATGTTGAATGGGCATGGCGGCTCATTTATTTCAATAGACCATACACTCAGTAAGTTCCTATTTGGGAATAGTAGAGAACCTTGATTAGCTGGGAATAAGCTTCAAAACCAAGAATAAAGACACTATATTCTTCATTTCTTTCGAGTAATTATTTGAATGTTTCTGAGTGAATTCATTTAATAACGTTTGATGACTGAATGTCTGGTTTCCAAAGTTATTAAATTATAACACAAAATGGCTCGTATTGCTTTTTAAATATAACTGTATAATGGATTACATCAAAAAGAATGCCTTACAATTACTGTGATATTCAGAAATAAACAAGTATGAAAACAATTATTTCCCTCTAGAGTGGATAACACTTCCAGTTTAACAGTCACTAGCAAAGTAATTTGTGAAGTTTATTAAGATTATGGCTTTACAGGCTCTAATTTATTGAGACAAAGCCTCATTTATGCAGAAACATTAGGACATACTACTGACTTATTTTATATCAAATATTCTTCCTGGAAGAATTTTTTCACATAATTACTTCAAATAAATGAGCGGTTTATAGTCAATGAACCTAGACCCTTTAATCTGTTTCTGAAACAATAAATACTTATGGAAAAATAGCGTACATTTTTTAAACTGAAAAAAAACTTGATACTGAAACAGATCAAGTAGCTGTTATTTCAAAAGAAATACTTTAACTTGACTAAACATATCCCTACTTAAACAATTCCTGTTATAACTACATAATTTTTCAGTCTTGTTTTTTGCTAACTCATTACTCAAAATGCTGTATAGACAACATTTATTGTCAGATCAAATTCTCAAATTGTTGAGAAGCCTTTTTTTAAACCATTTTCACTGGATTGGATCAGACCTACTGTGAGTAATACTACAGTGTTCAAATCCACACCTAAATGAAAGACCAACCACTGAATCCAGTGAATGTTATCACGATCTGCAACACCTAAGCATCTGCTCCTGTTTATTTAAATTAGGGTAATCTTGAATAAACGCTGCAGTGCAGATACATGAACTAAACTCTCCTCACAGTCTACTCAGCCCTGCTAAGAGGTCTGCTTAATCAGATGAAGCTACATGTCTCCTGTGATAAACTGACTACATGGTTCCTGAGTCAGGTTGGATAACCTCATCGTTCCTACACACCATACTACTGCGCGGCATGGAAGTGGAGTTCCCTGGATAAGGAAAACAGAAGAGCATCAAAAAAAGTTGCTAGTAGACCATTGCCTCATTGCCTTAATGACAAAGTACATTATTCTTGTAATGACATTTTAAATTTATTGTTTTAAGTAGTCTTCAGTGCTCAGTTATCCTCAATATTAAAAAAAAAATAATAAAATCTTTATTTTCCTGTGTTTCAGTTTGTGCCCACTGCCTCTTGTCCTGTCACTGGACACCACTGAAAAGAGTCTGCTCTGTTTTGTTTGTAATCTCCGTTCAGATATTCCTACAAATCCATGAGATCTACCTGAGCCTTCTCTTCTCCAAGACAAATAGTTCCAGCTCTCTCAGCCCTTCCTCATACGTGAGGTGCTCCTGTCTCTTAATCATCTTAGCAGCCCTTTGCTTAATATCCTAAGAAAACAGAACTCTTCCCCCTAGCTGAGGGTTGATTAAGTCCCCACCTGGGTTGAGATTTGGCTGCTTAAAATTGCTGCCTCCCTAAACAGGCAGCCCAGTATAGAACAAGCTGGTATTTTAAGACTGAGAAGTTCTTCCGTAATCACCCAAAGATTTACAAAGGCAAACAGACTGAAACATGTCGCATTGAGTTCAACTGGTAGGACTCTGCTAATCTTCAGTGTACAACTCCATAAGCCAAACTCATTTCTGTATCTACTGACTGTCTCAGATGGCAGATGTGTTCATAATACACTAGTACCCTGGAGGATTTTCTGTATTGTTATGTTAATCCAGTAAATGGATAACATATGTGATTTACATAAAGACTACCAGTGTAATTCTAAAAGCTCTGCAAAAACAGCTTTCATTCTCAAGGGTTTAGTTGGTTTGGGTTTTTTTTTTACTTTTTTTTTTTTTAATTGAAGAAAACTCAAATGCATTTTAGTAGGGATAAGAACATGAGAATGAAAGAAAGAAAACAGAAGTGTCACAAACTCTCTGGGAATACCATAAATTCAGTGCTTGGAAGCCAGCTTTCATTCTCAAGGGTTTGGATGGTTTGGGGTTTTTTTTTACTTTTTTTTTTTTTTAATTGAAGAAAACTCAAATGCATTTTAGTAGGGATAAGAACATGAGAATGAAAGAAAGAAAACAGAAGTGTCACAAACTCTCTGGGAATACCGTAAATTCAGTGCTTGGAAGATTAGTGAAAATAATTACAATTAAAATGCTCTCTGGCTTCTGTTCTACTCCTGACTCACATTGCTTCTTTTTAACAGAATACTAACTGACACCTGTTAAACTTACAAATACTGCAAATGCATAAATGTTACTCTCTTTGCAAGTCAGTATTCAATAATCAAATCTAAGCTTTATTTTCCTCAAGACAAATATCTTCTTGTGGTAAAAACCAGCTTAGTTGGGAGCAAAGATCTTGGAGTTTATCCCTGTGGAGAGAAGTCTTCTCTTCAGCATTCACACACACACGTGCACACACGTGCACTGTGGAAGAGGATATTTCTCCAGATTTACCACAACAAGAGTAAAAATTATTGTTAGAGTGCCTCTGCTTCCCAGTGGAAGAAAATTCAACAAAAATATTATTTAGAATTATCTCAGCATTCACACACACACGTGCACTGTGGAAGAGGATATTTCTCCAGATTTACCACAACAGGAGTAAAAATTATTGTTAGAGTGCCTCTGCTTCCCAGTGGAAGAAAATTCAACAAAAATATTATTTAGAATTATATACTATAAGAGTTGGTTAGAGAAATTATTTTGTGGCATACAAAACAGTAAATGTTCCACCATTCACTTTTCCAAAGACATAAACCTATATTTATTTTCGCAATAACTAGAGACATAAACCTGTAGATCCCTCATATCATCAAGGAAACTTTGGATTTTTTCTCTTATTTCTACCAGGAAACCCATATAGGTTTCTGCCCACACCCATATAATATTTGATATGATAAACCAAACTGATAAAATACTTGGCTAAGAAGAAATACAGATATCAACATGTAAGCTATCCGTATTTTATAAGTTCAAACCCAATATTCAGAAAGCCCAAATCATACAATCACTTTCAAATTTATACTTATAAAATCTATTTTCAAATCTAGAAAACAATAGCATTTCAAAATACTATTTGCCCAAGAGCAGCAACCGTGTTAAAATAAGAATAACATACATTGTCAGGTCTTTAAGTAAAGTACAGGGAACTTTGTAGCACAGCCAACATGCCAGATAATAAATTGCTATCTTTAAATGACAGGAATTTGTTTTATTTAAAAACGTAGCCTTTATCTCTTTCCTCTGTACAAGTCTCATGTTTCCTGTATAGTTGATCAGTTATTATCCATGTCCATTTTTATCGAGCCCAACTAATGATCATGTAAAGATAAGCATAGATTGTTAATGTATTTTTGTTTGGTATATTGGTTAATTTAAAAACATCTCAGCAAGAAACAGGGTGAATGAAGCTATGCTGGTCCAGCAGGTGGTAAAGATCAAAAGTGAAATAAATCAAAGAGGACGTGCAACAGTTGCAGAAGCTATTATATCAACTCACTTATGATGTGATAGTTGAGGTTTTAACTATCAGTTTCATTAGAGGTTACTATTCCTCAGTGTAGACAGCTTTGAAGTGAAAACTCCCTTGATGTATAGCCTTGGAAATAAGATTTCTCAGCTAAAAGAAAACACCTCCTCCCACATGACAAGCCTGTGGTTTTAGTTACATTTCTTCCTTAAAAAAATGTAGTTTAAAAAAAAATTATCATAGTTTATCATTAGCGTTCTTGCTTCTAACAAGTTGACAAAAAGTCTTCATCTCTTGTCCCCACTCACCATCACCCACAGAAGACTTCACAGGCAACTATTTTTAATAGGGGGCATCATTTATTCTACACTGAAAAAGTAGAGCTTTTTTTTCAAAAAAGCATGCTGTGCCTTTGCATTCCTTTTACAGAAGTCGTACACCTGAAATTCACTACCAATTAAACTACTGCAATGAACTTGATAGGATCATACGTCTTAGAGCAAACACTCAGTAACTCTTACATTGTGTTCTTAGAGAGGAACTACACAACTTTGTATTTTCTACCATGCAGGTCTAAGGAACCATATCCAGCAGCCCAGATCCTCCTGTGGGCGATCAGGAGACACAAATTAAGATCCTGTTCAGAAGGTTCTCTGTATGCACCAATGGCAGAGTCCACTTTGTCTAAGCAGGTATCACTATCGTTATTCATTCACATAGGAATGAAGATGCTACTGTCTGTAACGGGGATAAGGAGGTGTTTAAAGCCTTCCCACAGTCCTGGCCTTTGGGGACACACAGCATAGACCCCACGGTACATCAGGAACACAGCAGGGGACAGAGGGGAGCAGACATACCATGGCAAGTAAACCTCACTTCTGCTTCCCAGCACAGAAATTAGAGACACCTGAGATGCCACAGCTGCCGCCCTGATCATCACAGGAAGGAAAATAGTAGTACTGCTACTCTGTGCCCTTTCCCTGAGAGCAGGCAGTATGGAAGAGCAGCAGCACTGCTCCTTGCCCAGAGTCAGCTTGACTGCATGGCTGGGAATTAGCTGCTCAAAGAGAGGACACAACTTATTCCTCACTGATATTAAATGTGCAAACAGAAAAGTACTAGGACTTCTTTGTTCTTCCTGGGA
This sequence comes from Calidris pugnax, assembly GCF_001431845.1. Lineage (NCBI taxonomy): Eukaryota > Metazoa > Chordata > Aves > Charadriiformes > Scolopacidae > Calidris > Calidris pugnax. Next base: position 6,284,378 of record NW_015090995.1, read on the forward strand.
TAATAGAATTACCCAGGAAACTCAGAGCAGTTTCTAAAATTACATTTCAGTCTTGTGTAATCTTAAGATTAATTAACTTCTGTGTTCCTTAGTTGCTCCTCTGTGTATAATACTGTTTTATTGACATGTAAATTTTGGGGGAAAAAGAAATCCTCAGATGTTCAATATCTTTTACAGCAGAGCAGGAAAAGTAAAGCAGAGGTCATGCAGTAATTCAATGCATGGGAGTCACAAACTAATATATTTTCCATACACGTTCCCAGAATTCTGCTTAAATGACTGCTGCACGTATAAGAAAAGCAAACCCAAATGAGTGTCAACCAGAAAATCCCCCTCCTGTACCTCATCTTCAGAAACAAGGGGAAATCATTTCTAATGAAATTTGCCCTTTCTCATTTGAAAAATTAATCTTCACGAAAAAGTAAAGTCCTTCCCCATCTCCCTCCCACCTAGATGAGGTGAATAATATTGGTTCCAATACAAACAGATCATTTTAAGCTCAAAACCTTTCCTCCTTTCCCAAAACCTACATTTACAGTTCTCTGTCAATACCACTATCTAGCTGTTTGAAATGATGCTACAGTTAATTTCAAACATGTCAGTGTGCAAAACTTCTTTAAACTAATAATTCTATGCTACAGGTTTCTTAGCTCACCAGTGATGTTTTTTCTTTAAGCTATCAGAGTATTTCTACCTTATTGCTTTCTACCAGCCAATTTCCATCATTTGTGAGGAAGAAATCAAGAAAAAGCGAATGTATGCTAAAAATACCAACACTATTGGAAATCATAAACCATGTTTTGTTTGATTTTTCAGGACATCTAGTTTTGTCAATACATGGAATTATCTGCTATACCTGTACACTAAAATTTTATTTGAACACAAAAATTACATGACTAAGATGGGTAAATACATGTAACTTCTAACCACACACAACTTCTGTCAGATCACGCTAGTGACCTTTTTTCTTCTGTTTTCTACATCAGTTTTATTAACTTAGGATGTTTCCACCAGCAGCCACAGAGATTTTTCTGAAAATACTAAAAAAATAGAAAAAAAGCCATAGAAGTAGCTACCATATGGTAGAGAATATGCAGAATAGATTTAAACATCTTAAAGCATTTCTGCACTTCACATTTTGAACAGTAATCAAAAACAAGCATATGCCATCCTGCTCTATATACATAGGTACTAAGGTACTGCAAATCCTCTCCTCAGTGAAATGCTGTGACCCTACACTGGAAAATGTCTAACCCCAGTGCTTTGTCAAACTTCATTTGGCTAATGAAGCCATCCACGTCTCACCAGAATCTCACAACAATGCTCAGACACACACACAAATTATGAATTGTGTTTCATCCAGATGACAGGATGATACCTCTGCATGTCTCATTGAAATGAGGGGCCTGGATGTTCTTGTAGAATTAAAACCAACAGGCTTGCAATGTGTTGGCACCTCTGAAGAGTGGCAATCGTTACATTGTCCTGCAGCCACAACCTCCTTGACTTGAATGCAGTTGCTACTGACCCTCAGAGTGATGTAAAAACACACTACTTCTCTGCATATCAGGATAGGTCCAATGCTAGAAGATATGTTTTTCACTGCTCAATCTGTCACAGAATCACAGAATCTTCTAGGTTGGAAGGGACCTTAAAGATCATCTTGTCCAACCGTCAACTAATTCTCCAAAATACAGCAAAGCTCCATTTATCTGGCAATTATTTGGGTGGGGGAAGGGAATGTGGGAAAACATCCTTTGAGAGCTACAGAGGGTTTAAAGTAAGGAAATATTAAAGAACAAGCATATATATAACAGAAACATAACACATTCCTTTAATCAAAGGCTCTAGTTCTATCAAAGCTGTGCTTCAATCTTATTTCTAGCAAATACTTTCCAACTTATCTTATTTGTTTTCTTGTACAGTTGTATGGGCAGTCATGTCCTTAATGCGCAGTTAACCACAGACAGCAGGGGTCCAGCCTCAGATGAAGACTTTGAGATATAAATAAACCTTCCAGTACTCTAAGTAGAGCTGTGAAAACTTGCTTTTCTAGTGAGTGCTACTTTACTTATCTAGCTTGAAAGGCAACGCCACTCCAAAAAAAGGATGCAGGAAAGGACAACACAACCATACATTGAAGCAAGAAATCTTTCCATACAAGATTTAGCTCTGTGTTTATTAACAATAACACCAACCTCAACTTTCTCAGCACCAATCAATAACAGGACTATGATTCACATATTCAAAAATCAAGTTTTAAAATAAGATACTTTCAGTTTTCTTTGTAGGAACATTTATCATCAAAAGAATGACTCAATGTCTCCAAAATCAATCAATAAAAAAATCAGAGTACGCTACCTAAATACACAAAACCTAGATGAGACGAGTTACTTGATGGCAAAGGACAAATCCATAATGAAATGTTTTCTTCTGGGCACACCAAACCCTTTCATTTAAATAAAACCCCAAAACATTGTGCCTTTACATGAAATTGTATTAGGCTCCCACAAAGGGCTCCCTCTACAAATCTGCAGACAATAAGATTTCCATCTGCTTTTATTGTTATGTTGCTTAAAAACACGCACTTCATTTTTCTCTAGAAAACAGCTTCACAAATTAGGACAAATGTGTTTATGTTTATATTTCATATTTATGATTCACAGTATGGAAAACAGTTGACCAGCTCACTGTTTATGTGGCGTGTTAGTTACTAGCAAAGAAAGAAGCACAACGGACAGTGAGATCAGTTTGCAATCCATTACAGAAAACATTTGACACTGATTGTATTTATGAAGCTTTATCACGTCAATTTCAAAAATGTATCTGAGTGAACAATTTCTAACGAAACTATGCATCAAGCAACAACACCAAACAGTATGAGAGTATTAGAAGTGGAAGTCTCTAACATTCAACAGAATCTCACCAAAGCACCTGAAGGGTTCTCAGTCTCCCTTTTACTCTTTCTCTCATCAGTGCCACCTGGATGACAAGCAGAGGTTTATTTCCTAGGAGATTTCCTTGCTATTATGAGGTAGGGAGTTAGGATTTTTTTTATTTTTTTTTTTTAAGAGAGCTGAGCATTAACACTGGCAAATCTAAAAGCTGTTACAGGAAAATTCATATCCTGGGACAGATGCTTACTTAAAAACCACCAACATGGTCATGTACATATCCAGGTTACAAGAATACTATTTCAGCTGCAGACAAATCTTCAATATTTCCACTCAAAATAATTTTCCAAGTGTGATATACCTGGTCTCATATGTTCAACAATAAAAAGCAGCAATATATGTAAAGATTCAGCACAAATTGGGACTTTAGTCAGAAGTTGAAGACGACCTTGCTCTCTGAGTTGGAAAACTCAAGGACTGCACTTATGTCATGAATACAATATAGATTTTATAACTTTAAAAAATATTTATCTTAAAATACAAGAAACAATCAGTTTATTCTTATCCTCATGGAGCACTTCCACATTTTCATTCAGTAAAGAGAACCTTAAACATGCTCTACTCTGCAGAAAAAAATCATGATCTCACGATGGTCTGAGATGCATTTGTGGTTAATTCTGGTGGGTTGAAAATGTACTGGTTATGCTGCTGCTAATTTATTCTCCCTATTTGGTTGGATCATATATCAGCATCACTGGTGTCCTGTCAGACCGCAAAAAAGCAACAATATCTGGCAACTGAAGAGATTTAAAATAATTGATAGAAACATACCAGCTCCAAAATAACTGAAGATCTGGCTCCTTTTCAGTTGTCAAATAAAGTCTTATCTTAATTATAGCATTTGGGCTTTTCTCTGAGCAGAGTAGGTTTTTTTTTTTCGCCTTTTTCTGAATAGCTACAGAATCCCAACTGTTACAGGATTACCTTTTCGTATCTTAATACTCCAGGCAACACAGTCATAGAGAAGCTGCCGCTTGAGAAAAAGGAATACAGAATGGATGATTTCCAGAGGCAAACAACATAATGAGCTCCAATTCTGCAAGTAATACAGAGGACGTTCCCATGAACTGAGAACGCTTGTGTTCTCCTCTCCGTATGCATCATTTCAGTTTATATAACTGCTAAATTTGTTAATTAAAATCAGCTTTAAAAAAAAACTAAGTAAAAAAAATGTAGACTGTAGTGTTTCATTTATCAAATAGGAAACTGAACTGATCCAGGTATTTAATTCCAATTTCCCCCATCTCAGCCTGTTACACCAGTTTTGTATTCCTGCCATCTTACTGATATCTACGGATACACTCAAGATTCCCACCAATATGCATAGCACAATCAGAGTAGATGGAAGGGAAGAATTTTCAAAATGGTAATATATTCATGTGAGGATTTCAAAGGCAGACCTTTTGTGCTTACTTGTGCATGATTTCCTACAACTTAAACTGGCAAAAATTCGTAAAGGAAGCACGTATACCATTCACTCAGCTTTGTATCCTCTGTGAAAAATCCTACTTCCTGTTATCTGAACTACAAGAGTTGTGGGATTTCAAAGAAAATCCTAGTGTTTCTTTTTAGTTAATCACAGAATGGTAGGGGTTGGATGAGACCTTCAGAGATGCTCTAGTCCAACTGCCCTGTCAACGCAGGTTCACCTACACCAGCTTGCACAGGCAGGTTTTGAATATCTCCAGAGAAGGAGATTCAACACCCTCTCTGGGCAGCCTGTTCCAGTGCTCTGTTACCCTCAAAATAAACAAGTTTTTTCTTACAGAATTTCCTGTGTTCCAGTTTGTGCCTGTTGCCTCTTGCCCTGTCTCTGGGCACCACTGAAAAGAGTCTGACCCCATCCTCTTGACACCTGCCCTTTAGACATCTATAAGCATTGATGAGATCCCCTCTCTGTCTTCTCTTCTCCAGGCTAAACAGACCCAGGTGCCTCAGCCTTTCCTCATACGAGAGATACTCTTGTCCCTTGATCATCTTTGTAGTCCTCAGCTGGACTCTCTCCAGTAGTTCCTGGTCTTTCTTGAACAGGGGATCTTCTCCCTCACCTTAAAGCCACTGACATATTATTATGCAGTGCTAATACTTCATTAAGCTCTGTAAAGTCATGTCATATCACATAAAATAATTTTGCCAAACCACATGGCATATCATCTGTAATGTGTTGCACTGTCTTTTTGCAAAATGCTACATTTTTAGTATGTCCATAGGCACAAAGAAAGCAAATTATTTTACCTGAGGGACAGTAGACTCTGACTTTCACTACCAGAATTGTAATCATTGCAGTCATGCACACTTACAAAGTACATTTTTCTTCTTTCTCCCTTCTTGGGGGTAAAAAATTAAGTTAATAAAAAATGCCAGCTTCTACAGCCTGCAAAAATTTCTTTTTCAAACTTCAATTCATGTTAGCTTTTCAGTACCCGAAGTCAGGATTCCCTAACATGCAGGGTTAAGTACTGTCCAAGTACGTCACATTGCATGTACGTAACCCAAAGTCAAGAAATGCAAAGTAAATGTCACATCATACCACTGACTTCAAAAGCTGTACTTCCTTTCATAGTTCTGGAAGTCCAGACTGCGAATTTAACAGCCTGATTCATAAAATCAGAGGCATGTCTTCAGTACCTGAAAATAGTCTCCTTTATAATGCATAACAAGCACTACGCAGTGACACTTATTTGCAGCCCTTCTCCTCTTACCCCTCCATACATAAGTCACAGCTCATGTTAATGCATTAGAAGGGAGATCTGGTAAGCAGGTTGTCTCATACCTTCAATAAGGGACAGGAATCCTCAGGGACCAGCCTACAGATATGGACAAGTACCAAGAGCAGCAGCAGCAAGTTTTGTGGAGCTGACCTCTGGCAGTCTAGCCTCACTGCAAGTATTCCTTGTTTCAAGGCAGAACACATCTGCTATCTCCACAAAGCAAGTTAGTATCCACTCCTTCAATCTTTATTTACACAGATTTCATGTTAAACGTGTAGTAATGGAAGGAAAAAACACACAGAGACACTAGGCGTCTCCATTCTTTTACAAACCTTCTATAAGGCTCCCTCTCCAAGAGCACCCAAGTGTACAGTGGTTCCATCCACTTCTGGTTATGCCACATTTTCCACAATCTAATACATCAGAAAAAGAACACTAAACTTCAGAAGGTGATCAGTTTCAAGTCTTAACTTAAAATCTTACCCTTATAGCTTCTTATAAGTCACAAAAAAATATTGTTGTCTTCTCCACAGTGCAGAATTTTACCCTGTGAAAATACACTATGCTAGGTCCTATATTGTATTTCCATTCAAACTTGAAATGACTTTAGGACAACTGCATTACAGCCTGTGCAGTACACCTTTTGCCAAAGAACTAAGCCTTATTCCCAGACTCAAGACTCCAAGAAGAATTTGCAGTTTATTTGCTTAATACTAAAATCAATAAAATAATCTGTCTTCAGGCTGAGATTTATTAAAACGGAAAATAAGAGGCTTTCTATGGAACATCTTTTACTAGTTCTCATGGACACCAAACATATATCCAGTCCAACTTAAATATACCCAGTAGGACTTGGACAGACTGTAGTTATACCTAGTAAAACAGAACATAGAGGCCTGAAAATTAAAGAATTTAGGAAATGCTGCTAAATACCCCCTGCAGTAAAACGTGGCCAGAATTCATTCATAGGCTGTGCACCTATTCTGACCCTGACAGGAAATTCTGGTACACACAAGGTCAATAAAAGCCTTCACTCAAGTAAAACTTGATTTTACAGATCAGAAGTGGCAAGAGGAAAGAGGGACTTGCTAGAAAAATAAAACAACAACAACATATTCTTTTAGTTGAAAATGAAATTAATGATTTGGAACACTATGCTCCAAAAAATGTTCTTTTTACCCTTAACTTCAGTTGAAATGCATTCTGCGTCCTCCCTTCATAGTTGGAAGGCACCTCAAGTGCTTTGAAGTTCATCAGTCTAATGAGGAAGTCCATATCGCTCAGGCAACTGCTGCATACTTAGCAGCTCTTAAAAAGGAGAACCGTTTATAAACCTAAAGGGATGGTTATTCAGGTACTAATAGAAATTCGCTTACTAGCTCTGCTGCTGACATGACTCATTGGACGCTGAGCACAAGATTTAAATATAACATAGAAAGGTATTACAGAAGTCTTTGTTTTGATTCACTGCAGCAATGAGCATGATATATCTACAGCAAAAACAAAGCTACAGCTTTTATCAGAGTTTTGTAGTCTTGGCATCAGATGTGTGCAATCACTGCACTATCTGAATGCTTGTCCTGGTTTGAGGTAAAACAGAACTAATTTTCCATTCAGTAATTTTACTTTTTTAGCTGGGCCTCTTCTAACTAACTAAACTCTGAAATTAACAGCATATTGTTCAGAAACTGTTCGCTCTCACAGTAATAAGACCTGATCATACCAAGGAATGGTAGGCAGGCCCTTGCTTATACTTATTGCTATAACAACCAAGGTCAGGTACATTTGTTATTTGCCTGTTGGAGGGTTGGAAGCGGAAAAACGTAGAGGGGTCCCATCTGTAGGGAGGAGCGGACAGGTCAGGTGACCCAAAACTGACCAACAGGGTATTCCATCCCATCTGCATCATGCTCAGTATAAAAGCTGAGGGATCAAAGGGTCAACTCCTCTTCCTTCAATGGCCGATGCCCGAGGAGGACCCTGTCTGTGTGTCTGCCTTTGATCCCGATCCGAGCGTTCCTGACTCCAGAGCTGGAATCTGGCTCCTGTCCATCACCGAGTCCAGCCTGGGACCTTCCCATGTGCCTGCTGGTGACGTGATGATCATCCTGGGAGCTTGATATGGTTTTGTATATACTGCATACATTTTTTTTCTTATTTTTTTTCTTTTCTTCTTCTTATTATTATTTCATTATTTATTTATATTTTCATTAAAGTAGTTTAGGTTTTTTCTAAACTCATAAATCTTTTTTTTTTTTTTTTACCACTTTCTCTCCTCTCTTTTCCTTGGGGGGGAGGAAGAGGCATCTATCATTGATTTTCTATTGAATGCCATGGGTTTAGACAAAGTTCCATAACTGAAAAATGAGTAAAAGCAGTGTTTTCTATTGATACTGAAATGTGCTGTGGATAATATCCATGTCTGGGAAGCATTACTCATGACCTGTAAACCAGTTACTCCCTTAAACTCTGAATTTAATTTTCTAATCTTTTGGTGCTTGCATACCCTCCAACACTTACATTTTTGTGGCTTGGTTTTCCTGTACTCCTAATTACATTGTAACTGCATTTCTTAAGAGAAAAAGAATTTGGAAGAAATGGACCTCTCACAGACAAGGGCAGCAATTAAGCTGGAAATGCCTGCTTTTTCTTCAGCATAAATTGAAGCATAATTATGCAAGTGATGTTTCTGCCATACCACTTCATTATCGGTGTGCCAACATAGAGGGTTTCTATTCCTGTTGGATGGAGGTACCGTAGTCAATCTAGGCTGTGCCAGCACAGAAGATTTGAAGCTGCCCAGTAATTGCAAATTCAAATATAAAGAACTGAAAATCAAAAATGAAAAGGAGTATTTATAGATATGCATGTTTCCTGAACACCCAAGATTATCTGTAGAAAAAGGGTAGTAGAACAACCCCAAAACTCATTTACAGGATGCAATTCTTTCTGATAAGTTTTGAGTATATTGTCTTTCTGCTTCCTATGGTGCACATAAAACTAATCACTGAGGTTTGCAGACTATGACAAAGCAGTGCTAAAATAAGGTACTGAAATTGAGCATATTAAAGGACAAAGAAGGGAATGAGATAAAAAGTCACTCCAATAGCCCACTGATGTCAACAGTCCTACAGCTAAGTTCAGAGTGCCTACACAGCATAACGTGGGATACAGCACTAAAATGACACTCAAGCATCAGCAATAAGGTCCATGGTAGCCACCTCCACCCACACAGGCTATTATATCCAGGAGCACTTCAACTCATGTGGTTAAGTTATCAAGTAGAATATACATAGATAAATATATACTTAGCTCTGGTGCAATATAAATGTGTATGCACGTGTGTAAATATACTTACATACACACACACAAATATATACATGAATTGATACCCCAAAATAATCTTGATAAAATATGGCTGATGCTGCTGTTTTACTTTGAAGATAAAGCACTAAATCCTACCAGTATTAAACACGGGACTGAAGAGCCACAGAACCTTCCCTTTCTGAGACATACGTGAATTTGTTCAGAAAGGAGGAGGTTGCCAGTAGCTCCCCAGAATGCTCTGAAATAATAGAAAAAAAAGAGGCTTCAAGCACATATGGAATTTGTCATTACATTTTAAACCATTCAGATAGAATTAAATCGTGAGACCAGATCAGACATTTCAAAAAAACCCACTCCTGCTGTTTCACAGGTAAAGTACATTAGACAACACATAAAACACTGAAAAATGAGCTTTTCACTAAAAAATTAAAAGTAAATCTTAAATATTTTAAAAAAACCTTCAACTTCTCTCCTTTGAATGATTACTCTTAATATTACAATAATAAGTTTCTAAGATAGAATTATGTTCTGCATGAATGAATGAGTGAATTTTAACTTGCTTAAGTTTTCCTACATATTCAAACTGTTTTCTTACTTTTATATGTGAGCACAGATACGTGCTTTCTTAGAATGTGAAACAATACTAAGAATACTAACTCATGCTGTCAAATCACAAAGTAAACTGTAGGAATTTTTAACCAGTTTCTCTTGGCTTTTTGCTGCCTTCTCCCAAACTTATCTCATCAATTTGCATGTTAAACATGTAATTAAAGTCGCAGCATTCCACAGATGCCACCATGTATAACAACCAGAGGAAATAAAAGGGGAGGAGAAAACAAGGAAATTTAATTTTACATACACAAATAAATAGATGGCAAACATGACCATGAAAGTAGATAAGCAGATAGCAAAAGCATGGGAATAAAAAGTAAAGAACACCATCTGGGTATCGTGGATGGCATGAATGTTCTGTCCCCTTTGTCCAGCTGGCCAGGGGCTGGGACATGGTACAGCTACTGCTGTTAATGTATTCGAGAAGCTCAGCCAGCTCTGTGCTGCCCAGCAATCTGCATGTCTGGCTGCAGCAGGAATGAGGGCATTGGCACTTTACGTGGTAAAAATGCAGTTTCTGTGAATCAAGATCACTTTCCCATTCACTTCAGTTGGCATCAGATCAAGCCCTGAAGTTAACTGGCTGAACATCCCCCATCATTTTGAATTAACTTCTCTTTGGATTGGTCACTTCTTTTAAGGACTAACTTCACAAAGGAGAAGGCTGAAGGAAAACATAAGAATAATTTTCCATATTTGCTACTGCAAAGAAAAAGTCGATAAAATATTATCTGTGTCCATTAAGCACAAAGTAGACATAGGGGGATTAAAGTACAGCAAGGGGAATTTATATTGGATTTTGCCACATTTTCAAACAATTAGGGCAGTGAACACTGATACAAATCACGTAGGGACACTATGCAATACTCATCACTGCAAGTTCTCAAGAACAGGTTAGAGAACTTTTGAGAGAATGCTTTAGATACAGTCAATTCTGATTCAGGAAAAGATGTGGGAATAAGACAAGCTCTCAGAATCCCTCCTGGCTCAAATTCTTATGACTGTGACCTCCTGGGATAAAATTAGATGATGGATATTTGGGGACATATCTACATTCTCTATAGCATAAGACAACACACAAAAATAGAGCTACATATGGATGTGAGTTTCAGCATTTTTGCTTTAAGTTATAATGTAGCTTGCTGTCTTCATCCTTCAGTAATATTTTTCTGTTCTGCTTCTTAATTATCTCTCAGAATAATTACCATGTCATGGCTTGCAGTCTTTCCTCAGTTGTAATCACTGCTAATTTGTCTGAGAAAAAGACGGCAAGTTCAAATTTTGCAAGAATCTGAGAATTATGATGACTGCCTCCAGAGAAAACAGCGGCATCGGATATAGAGGTATTTTATCTAAAGTGATTCTTAAACTTTAAAATTTGTCACAGTTAAACTATTACCATTCTAAGCATGATAATATAGCCCCAGATAGACTATAACCCTGTCTGAGCATTTTGCCAAGTCACGAATGGTGCAAAGATGGTGCTGTTGCTACATACAGCTGCAAGGGTTGAAGTAGGAGACACTGCGTTCAAAGAAAACTACTCTTTGCATCTATTTTTCTGTACTGTCCATGTACCCACAAATTCCACTCTACTGTTTGCCGTAGCCACAATCCAGAGAAGAAATAGACAGAGCAGCAGCCCTTTGTACTCAGCCTGTGCTGACCAAGATCAAGGTAGTTCATACACAGAAAGAGGAAATATTTCTTTCCTGTTGTAGTACATGACAGTTCACAGCAGATGGGTGTTAGTCAAGAAGGACAAGCTTCCTTTCCAGCACTCAAATACACATCATAGAAATTGTACCATTCTGTCCATCACATTTTCTTGTGTTCAGCTATAGCCCCATAAAATGTACGTGACCTGAATATGACAAAAGATTACTTCTGAGAAATGTGTGACTTCATTAAATATTCCTGAAATATAATGTGCAGGTATAATTGAACCATTAGCTTTTTCCAAAGATAATTCAAAAAATGTTGCCAAATGATATGCCAATTGATATAATCAGCAACAGTAATTCCAATGATAATAGCATACAATTGTCAACATTAAAAAGTTATTTCGTGCCAAATGTTACTGAAATGCTTTTAAAAAGTCAGGTTAACATAGATGTTAATATGCAAGATAGGTTGGCACTCTTTACCAACTTCCAGTTTGAGGTTGTCAGAGTGTGAAAGGTCAAACAGAGGTTAGTTCAAATTCCAGGCTGTCAAGAAATATCTGACAAATAATAAAGAGCAAAACTCTGCAGCCCATTTTAATTTGACATTAATGAGGGCTTTTGCCTTAAAAAGGACCAAGAAAAGTATGCAATATTTATGCTGGGAGGTGCAACAGTAAGACATATAGGGCTAGATTCAGAAAATGTAGCAGGTATTTAGGAATTGTGCTACCACTTGGTATTTACAGTAGGGTAGCCAAGAGCCTTATAAATGCATGAACCACGAGACACCTTAAACCAAAAAGAAGTGGTTCATGAAAAGCACAATACTGAGTGGAAATCTCCAAAACTAGCCAAAAGGGTATTCTGCGATGAGGGGAAGAACTTTAGGTTTCAAGAAGAGGTACTGCTGCTCCTCCACTTTTTAAGGTTTATTTCCCACAGAAACTATTCAGAAAATTTTGTGCGGTCCATAACTTTCCATTTGGGGCCAAAATGCTTCTAGTTTACAAACTATTTCTTCCTTTGCTAACAAATGTTTATTCTGCACTTATAACTGTTAGGATCTATTGACTCATTACCAGTGCCACTGGGTCTAATTTATACCCTACAAATACTGGATGCAAAATAACGTAGTTACACTAGTACCAATTTTACTTTCAGTAAATAAATTCTCAATTACATAATAACCCATAACCAACAATCCCCATACACCTTCTCTACTGGGCAAGATTATTTTTCCTATTTCAAAACAAAGTCACCTAGAGAAGAAGCAACAAGACCCAGAAAAGACCCATTTCATCCTTTCATTATGTTTCCTCAGAAAAGAGTTAAGAGGGCAATCTCATCATCTCATACATATTGTCCCACTGCACTAAAATATCTTCTCTTTATTTTGCTTATAAATAGCAAGAGCTTTATATAGTCAAGAAATTATTTTTTTAAGCTTAAAAAGTATTTCTAGATTGTTACTTTAAGACAGCACAGTCAGCTCAAGATGTTGTTGGCACCACACCATTCAGAGGTATTCAAACCTCCCATGAGCTACTTTGGCACATGTACAGGATGCAGTGGTTTTGTTTGGTAAGTTCTTCTTAGCTCGAAAACATAAAAACTAGGTGCTTTAGAGTATTATAATTTACAAAAAAGTTCTAAGCAACTAATCCAAATAACTTCAGGATTATAAAATTTATCTATCCCAACACTGAAGTGGTAAAATGAGTAATACCTCATAAAGTAATAGTAGTGTTGGAATCCATTCATTCTCCAATGACCTTCTACTGGCATTGAACTTCACTTGGCGCTGATATGTAGAAGTGTACCAACAGTGCTTACTGATGAAATACATAATGAATACAACCTGCTTTCTGGAATATTTTGTACCTTGTACAAATGTTCTGCTTTTCTGATAGCTCATGAATTCTTCTGTTGCTTTTCTGCTAGTGGAAAAACTAATTTTTAATAATTCAAGCAGCTTTTTGTATTGCCTTAAAACTCTCTTTATAGCTTGCTTAAAGCTTAAAAAATGATCATGATCCTGATAGAAATTCCACAGCCATTAAGCTGTTAATATCCAAAAAACTAATTTAGAACTACAGAACTCATTTTGACCTGCTACACAGTGAAAGCTATTATAATAGATAACAAATTATGCTTTGCAAAACTTCATCTATTTTGTAGCCTACTGTACCTGAAATAGTCTTATATTAAAAAATTTAACTCATTCAAAACAAAATTTAAGTGGTCCATGCTCATTTACTACCTAACACAATTGGATTTATTTTTCTTTTTAAGTTCAATTACATTTTAAAAATAATGTTTGTTTTCTTTCACTAATGAAATAGGAATAAAGATAACCTAAAATTCCAGCCAGAGGGCTCTTTTAATGCTTATGAGATGAAAAGGACACAGATGACAAAAAGAAAAAAACAAAAAAGATGCCTTTTTGTACTGACATGAAATATGTCAAATATATGACCACGAAGGTGTTTAAAAAAAAACCCACAAAGATCGGTAAATAAATCGCATTTGAGGCTATATGAGTGTGTGTGTTCCACTAGGAACATCCTTATTATTTTCAGGAATAGAAAAGAATATAATGAGCTTTGAAAATGAAGAAAACAAAAGCTATTGAACAGGAAGATATTCTTAATCTCTAAAAGCTTTAATCTGTACCCATTAATTCAATAGGGTGTACTAGGCTCTGCTTCCAGATACTGAGCCAAATCTGGTTCACAACACAGTTCACTGTATCCAAGAGAATCACAGTCAATTTTACTGTTTTTACCAAAATCAGGTAACATGCTTATGGTAACATTACCTAGTGAATCAGTTCACTAATTTGAAACTTTACATCACCAAGTTTGTAATGTTACCACACAGAACTCTACTGTCATTGACCTATGAAAAGGTAAGAGATAATGTCAAACTATTTACTGGTTACTTGGTCAGAATAGCACAAGAAAATAGTCCTGCTCAAATGTTGATTTTTGTCATTTTTTTTTCTGTGTTCATTTGAATAGAGAACAACTTTTTGAGCTGAATATAAATGTGAATGAGTGAAGTTTCCAGTATTATGCTCATTTTATCTTTATGTCAGTTTAAAATTTGGTCACCTTCTGTGATAGGGAACTAAAATGGAAAGCTAGATACATCTTCTTAGCATGGAACACATCTACCAATTCCCAGAGTCAAATGGACATGGCCAATATGATCAAGAAGGAAATACCAATATGATGAAGAAGGAAATATATTTTAAAAGGCATTAATGTAACTCTCACAATCTGAATAATTATCTGTAAAGTTAAACACATTTGTATAAAATATTTTTGTTTTAATGATACTACTGAGAAATTAACAGTTTTATAACTTCAGTGATTCTCAGAGACAGCTGTGCCTGTGATCTTGCCCTTTTATGGCCAATATTAATCAACAGAATTTCTGACCAAAAAATAATAATCCACGAGACAATTAAAATGTTTCAGCTTTTTCTACAAAAAAAGTAATCCAGGAGACAATTAAAATGTTTCAGCTTTTTCTACAGAAAAAAAAAAGAAAAATTTACATAAAAAAAACACTTCACAAATGAGGATGTATCCAAGAAGAAAATCAGACAGCATTGTACAAGTAAGCACCACCCTATGGTTTCTGAAAATCACATCTGAGTGACATGGGCAGGGAGATCCTCTCTCCATCAGTACCCTTCTCCACCTTACTGTCCACAGCAGAAGCTGACCTGTGTTCTGTGGGACTATTTACTTCTGATCCTACTTCTTCCAACTTCATTTTTATGTGCAGATTCCCACTTCACTGATTCCCAGCAGTTTATGATGCCCTCTCTCATATTCTAATCTCTTCTTCTTAGCCCTTGAACACCAGGAAGTGTTTCTTGGTATAATCACCCATATCACATGCCTAGTAATTAATTAGGCCTGTCAGCACTTTTCAAGTAAGAAGAGTTGGTTTAACTGCATTTTCTGCTTCTCTGCTTCTATAATACTTTGTCTGCCTACATCAGAAGTGTTTTAAGTAGGAATTAGAAGGACAACTAAATGTTTTTTGAATACTTAAGGAGAAGTTCTGAATATGTAATTATGGTCCGGATATGTGATTTTCACAGTTGTTCAGGAAACTGGATCCTAGGAGTTTGTTTTTATAAGATTAGTCCCCCCTACTCACTCACTCAGAAATGTTACCACAGTCACATTTGACCGCCTGACCTGTATTACTAAAAATCTAGAAAAAGAAAAGTAGCGAGCAATTTCTCTAATGAAAAGTTCAGGAGTTAAAAAAAAGAAGACAATCATAATCATTTCTCAGAGATAAATATTTTTTGCCTCTAGAAATCTGTTTCAAAAACGAGTCATAAGACCCTTCACTGTTCCTAGTTTTTAATATTTTGTCTCTGCTTAGGTTTACTATATCTCTCTATGGACAAGGGCTCAGCTCTTGAAATTGTCCATGTGTTCCCATGTTAATTCTGCTTTGGTTATACTAACTCCTAATGGGTAGCTTTCCTTATATGCACCCTCCCTCACCTGTTAAAAAGAAAACTTTTCATCAGAACTTACTTTAGACAGTCCAATTATTACAAAGTATTAAACAGGGAAGTAGATACAGAAGCATATAGTCCACGGAATGGTTACTGCATTCTGGTTTATCTGCAAATTTGCCACCACGCTTGTGTTTCACTTTCTGAATAACCACTTTGTAAGGCAACAGTCCATATTGTACGTATGGCTTAGAGTATGTAAACCATAATTAATCTTCAAAGCTTGTAATAATTTGTAAAAGTAAGTTTGTGCATTTACTCATGTCCTAAGTTCAGGAGGTATAAAGTGACTTGAAGTAAATCTGGAACAACTTGTGAAAAAAGCAAAGACATCCTCACAGATATCATACAGCAGGAGAAGATACAACTGAAAAGGTCCTTTTTCTTCCAGGCTACTATATTCCTTGAATCTAACTATATAATCCTGGAATGTATTCTGTTTAGTGGGTTACAAGCTTGTCAAGACTTACATCTGTAGTTAATTTGACAGAACTGCTAGAGTAAAAGCCAAACCGACAAACTGCTTTCTAGTGAAATTACTCATTATTGGTTAAGGTTTGACACGTCTGGCCAAAATATCCCAAGAACTCTGCATTTCAAAGTTGTAAGCAAATGTTAAAAATTAAAAGCTACTATGCAGGTTAAGCCAATCTGATGACTCAAGAAGCTCAACATTCTACTGCTGTCAAGGAACTGTGACTGGTGTCAGGGAACAGATTTCTCTTTCTAATGGACAGTCCTGCTAATTTATTTGTAGGGAGAAAAGCCTTCAGTAACTTGAGAAAAGATACATACTGTAAGATCAAGTAAGGGGAAACCCCCCCCAGTAATACAGTCACTACCATGGCATGCATTTCCATCGCCACAGAAAGACAAATACACAAGAAAGGAAACTAAGCAAAGCAGATTAAGGTATACTCTGGGAGACCAGAAACACTAGAAGCTGAAGATATCCCTCCCAAACACTCACATATTTGCATCTAAGTCCCTCTCATCCATAAAGCAAGGTTTATTTGCCATACAAAAATGAGTCAAAAAATTTTTATTGCCTTTTAAGTTTTTAGTTTTACACAAAAACTTTTGATGAATACTAGGAGTCTTCCCTTTTCAAAGGTTGAACACAGCAAAACACGTATTAAGAAGTCTAATAGTGGAACATTGCTAAAAGAACACAATATAACTTCGATCTTACTTGTAAGAGCTGAAGTTGCATTTAAATACTAAGTCCATTTAAAGAGGTGGAGAAAGCATGATATTAAATTGCTTATGCTAATGTATTCTGCCTGATAACCATGTTTGTCATTGTCTACAGTTCAGCATCATCATTAGCAGTAAGTAGTCAAACAGCATAAACTGATGATAAGACTTGAGTGCTTTAGCACAAATAAGGCTTCATACCACACCGAATTTATATTAAAAATCTCTCCATGATTTCAAGAAGATTGCGCCCACACACAACTAGAAAAGGCAGAATAGGTCCTAAATTAGCTCCATGAATTCTATTACTCTTCATAACACACTACACCAATCAACTGTTAGAATAATCACGCTGGTGCCAAAGCTCCCATTGTCTTTAATAAGCTTTTCCATTTACAAAGCAAGTGCAGTCTCATGCAGGCAGGAAGAAGGTAAAAAAAAATACTTGATGGGAAGTACTAGTTCTGATGCATCAAAGTTAATTCCGGGTCCACAGAAGAAACCAGTAACGTAATAGCCAAGGCTGAGCCCATGAGCTATGGTGGTAGCACCTCTGGGATAACATATTGAAGAAGGCTTTAAAACAGCTGTGCAAGAGCAGCCAGGAGAAAGGAGAGAGAATATGTGAGAGAAACAACTCTGCAGACACTAAGGCCAGTGAAAGAGGGGGAGGAGGTGCCCTATGTGCCAGAGCAGAGATTCCCATGGAGCTCACAGCAAACATGGTGAAGCAGGCTGTCCCCCTGCAGTCTATGGAGGTCCACAGTGGAAGAGGTAAATGCGCCTTGGAGGAGGCTGTGACCCTTTTGGAGACCCTGCACTAGAGCAGGCTCCTGGCAGGAGCTGTGACCCCTTGGAAAGAGAACCCCACTCTGGAGCAGGTTTGCTGGCCAACCCACCACAGGATGACTCAATCTCTCTTCCTTTTTTCCCTTCCTTAAATGGACTAATTTACAAACTAAAGATGTAATTCAACATTTACATATTCATTGCAATTGAAGTAAGTTTTAATTTTGTAACTGAACACAAGATTCCCACCTGAACAATGGAGATTTAGAGCAAAGAATGAATAGGAAAAAAATCAGGTTACGTATGGCTGGCGTTAAACTTCCTACTGTTTGTAAAGACATTCTTGCCACGTTAAGTTATAAGCCAGAGTTTAATTCTTGTTTTGGGAATTACTCGTTATCATGCATTGGCCATAGCAGAACATAAATTTATTCAGCATCAGAATAAGGTCATTGTCACACCAGAACCATTCTCAGATACCTGCCACACTGGTGGTATCATCATACTCCTTTGTAGTGCAAGATAAAAGAACTACATTAGTAGCTATCTCCTGAAAAGGAGCTTAACTCTCTTCAAAATTAAAAACCAATCAGCTAATACCTACCACAGAGACGATTTTAGAGGAAAAAAGAAAATAAAAATCAATCAACACGTTCAAACATAAAATAAAAGTTGAGAACTTGATGATCAGGAATGCGCCATCAACCAGAAAGAAATTGCTACTGACAAAATAGAAAAGATACTTTTATTACATACTGTCATATCATTTTGTTGGGCTTTTTTTCCCCTCATTACTTCATTTCTTTCTGTGCTTCTGATTTAGAAAGAAATGTTACATCTAGAAATACATGCAAAAAAATCCATCTACAGACTGCTTTAAGCATTTTCTGTGATTCAAATGGAATTAAGAATACTTAAAAAGTCTATTTTGATTTCTGCATGATTATAATACGTACCAAGTTTGCACAACCGATTCGTCTATCAGAATAATTATCCTCTAACAGTAAGTTAAATGACAGAAAATTTGAATTAGAGAAGGAATGCTGATATTAGGCAATATTTACTATAGCAAAATCGCTTAAAACAACAGTTGTGACAAATTACATGTAACTAATTCTACATTCTGTCTCCCTTTATTTCAGATATATTGAAACACAACCAAATTCCGTCCAGAGAGATTTGAGCAGACTTCCTAACAGCCAGAAAGGTAACATGGTCTTCCTCAAAGTTACCCAACCATTCACAGGATCCTTACAACCTCCCATATCATGGGAAACCTGATAGATACTCTGGTAGAGAGGTGTTTGCATTGGTGTGGATTTTGATTAAATTTGATTTGGGATTTTTGATTTTGCCTTTCAAAACACTGTAAAAGAACTTATTGCAAACATTATGAGGTTAATCAACAACTTGTTTTCCCCTCATGAAAGATCAAAAATACAAGTAATAAAGTACAGTTGCAACTGAAGTTCATTTTTTGACATTCATTTTCCTAAGTCACATTGACAGTGATACTTGGAAGCTTATGCTTTAAAAGTGGATTTCATGTTCAAAGATGGCAGCTCTGGTGACTGAAAGCAAAACAGACAAGTTGTGTAGCAGTAGCACCGTCAGGAATCTTTTGTGGGTGTACTACAACTAAGGAGAATACACTGAGACCATCTAGCTGATAATTCTGGCAATTATATGTGATTATGATACTAACTTTCTAGAACTAACGTTGCGCCACAGACATTTATTTCATACAAACATAATTCATTGATGAACTGAACTGCACAGAAGTCCAAGAAGTAATTTCAGAAAGGACAAAAGGAGGCACATGAAAGCCCATCTACTGCCCACATGATTTTAATGTTACCAAAAGGTTAAACATCCCCTAAACCACTCCTTGCAATAAAAAGCTATTGTAGTTTTGGGAACACTGAATCATTTATATTACTAACTGTGCACCAATTAGCAAGTCGTTTTCCCCTTAATGCACTCAACAAGCATTTGAACAGAAAAGGCATCACACAACCAACTGCTCCGAAATTGCCCGGTTGCTGACTTTAAATCACTTAAGTCTGTCAGTCAAATCAGGTCTGCAAATAGACAAAATAAGCAAATGGGTCCTGGTTTTAGCTTGGATAGAGTTTATTTTCTTTCCAGTAGCTGCTGTGTTTAGGGTTTGGCACGAGAATGATGTTGATAATGCATACTGTTTTAGTTGTTGCCAAGTGATGTTCTACATTAGTCAAGGACTGTTTCAGCTTCCCACAGAAGCTGAGAGGGAGCACAGACAGGACACGCTGCCCAAAGGAACATTCCATACCGTAGAGGTCACACTCAGTATATAAATGGGGGGGGGCAGTATATAAATGGCCAGGGGGCAGGGATCTGGAATCACTGCACAGGATGGGCTGGGTAACAGGTCATCAGGTGGTGAGAGCAATTTGTGTTGTATTACTTAATTTTGTATATTCTTTTACCATGTTATCATTGCTATCTTCCTTTTCTGTTGTTGTTCTATTAAACCATCTATCTCAACCCACAAGGTTGTTTTCTTTCCCCTCCTTTTCTCCCTCTTGTCCCTACTCTTCTGGGGAGAAGGGGGAGAAGTGAGCGAGGGGCTGCATGATCCTAGCTGCCAGTTGAGGTTAAACCACGGCAGTAAATAATTCTTATTTTATGAAAAGCTATAACAGAGAAATCATACTGACTTCAGGCAGCTGGGAGATGCAGGTGTTGACATACTGTGGGCAGTGAATGCATTAAAAGGATTATGTTCAATACACTCTGCTGATGCAGTGATTGCAGGATTGGAGAGTGTAGAGGGCAGAGGCAAAATTATTTAAATATAGATTTTGTACACATAGTTTAAGCTTCCTGTATTATCAGCTAATGTGTGGAAAATACAAGTTCAAACAATTGGCACGAGAGCATGAAATTACATAACAGTGAAGTAAAAAGTTTCATATCACATCTTTTTGAAAAGCAACTTGCCACATAAGAGCTTATTCTAGAATTTAAGTCATGCTTTCTCAGGCTCAAGAAATGTTAAAGCTCTAAGAAGAAAGGAAGAATCTTGAAAACATGCAGTTTCTCGAGAAGTACATGAAACTCAAAAATGAGGGTCACAAACACACTAAGAATAATCTGTATATCAAAACCTCCGTAAAACACAATTAAAAAATACAAATAACTTCTAATAGCTAAGGGACCACCTACTTCCAAAATGAAGGATGGTTAATTGAGGGGGCGGAGGAGGGGAAGGACACAAATGAAAAAAAAAATCACAGAATTAAAATTGTGAGATTAACAGTGTTTTTTCAGAGCTCTGAGGATAGTTTGTGGAATGTAGCAGCTTTTATTTTTAAATCAGTGCACTTCAGATCAGGTCTTGTGGCCTACAGCAGCAAAGGGAAAAAAAGGTTCGACACAGACACCTCAGTAATTCAATCATCAGAAAACTCCAATTGCTGACTCTGGTATCAGTGAGGTACATGTGAGGACACAAACTCAGGCACTTGGAAGAGCTTGGCAGACTTGAAATTTCATGCCTCTATGTTTAGTTCTCTATTAAGCTGATTAACACTATGAAGAGATGACCACACTGGTATCACGTCACAGTTATAGTTCTAAGATTTCCTTTTACAGCTATAAGGCACTATTCCACTGCAATCTCTGAAGCATATTCCTTATAAACAATGTGCCATTTTCAACACATCACATGTATACTGTCTGTATGCTGTTTTATTTGGTTGCTTTTAATTTGTAGCCTTTGTCCATATGAGTTGTGTACATAAACGCAAACGTCTCAGGAGAAGTGAGGAATGCAGACCTGGTGCAATCCAGACCCAAACGAGCAATCACCAGGGCAACAGCATCTGCTTACATCCTTCACTGTTGCAGTTTCACAGCATAATTTATCTGACTCATAGGTATTTATATCTGTTCATTACCCACAAAAGTCTACATCCTGCTTTTACTATGGAAAATAAAGGAGGGTAAAACACAGTCACTGATGAAAAACAACTGCAAATTTTGGTTTTGCTTTAATAAAATATCAATTGATGAAGTGAGATCCATAAAAAACTATTTTCAAGTCCTCAAAAATAATATTTTGTATTTTACATGATGACTTATACCCTGAATGTTTTATTGTGGTTTGGTCCGTACATATGAATTCCTAAAATGCTGATTTGTAAATTACTAGTAGACATAGTTAATGATTTCTCAAAATTAATTTCATTGAATTCATTAACTTTCAGACTATTCAGTATGCAGTCAAGTAAAATTATTCTCTAAACTATAGTCTGTGAGCTAATGTTTGTTTTCTGCTCTTAGATACACTGTATCATCATTTTTGACAGTTCTATACACATTTCAGACCCTAATTTATCCTCCATTTTCTTAGACAGTTATCCACCCTCTGCTTGCACTTTTTTTACTGTATGAAAACATCTTTCTTGACAATTATTTTCATGATGGTTACTTTATTGTTAATGTCATTTTTTTTCAAAATCTTCTAACTTCTTTTGCAAAAGACTCTCAAAAAAATTTTACCAGTATAAAAGCAATAACTGATTTTGAGGAAGTATTTAATTGTTTAGTTACTTTCTGTATCCCTTAACATCATGCCTTCTGATTCAGGTCATCACACTGCTGCTCTCTGCTGTCCGTAAGAAGCATTTACATGAAATTATTACAGAACTGGTCTTCATTTTAGGGTAACAGGGATTTGTTCATTTTGAATTTTTTTTCATGTCTGATTTTGTGTTCTTCCAAGACTGAATTCTAATTTTACCTGACAAGAAAATGCATACCATTGCAAATATCACAAAGTAACAAATATAAGAAGAGTTGGAATGGTTTGCAAAGCAGTTGCACTCACATTTGAATAGTGTGGATTATTATATATGCCCTTGTGTGGTTTCGCTTTTAGCCCCTAATTCTCTATTCTTTATTTCTGTTTTTACCACAACCTCGTAACAAATTCAAACAGCAACACTTTTCAATATGTAATGAATGCAGAATTAGGTCCAAAATTCCACACCAGATCCTGCCAATGATCTCTACATGGGCTGGCTTCAAAAAAGTTCAGAGAAAATAATTGTCACTTAACAGTAGTCTGCATATGTCCCATCATAAGACAGACAATGAAATCTTAGGAGACATTTGTCTTGGAGAAACAGTAGACTTGGTTCTGTTAAGAGAAAACCTTTAAACACAGGAAATGCATAGACACCTCAAAGATGTAACAACAGAAAATGTAAAATGCTAGCATTTTTGCATGATTTTTTAAATTGATCATTTGAAATCATTAGAATGAATAATCTCTCAGGGAAATAACAAAAAAAAGAGACTAATATTTCACAATAAGACTTAAGTAGGAGCACTCAGGTCACTATAATGTTTTACAAAGATATGCTATACAAGAAACGGAAAACAATTCTTGTCAATTGATGGCACAATCCATGATATATGTAGTTACATGAATACATATTAGGTACAGGTTCAAAACATTTACATATACAGCAATCATGTGAGAACTTGGACTTAGCATGTAATAAGAAAGACAATGCAACTGGAAACTTGAAATTTTACAGAAAGTGGGCTTGGGCATTGCCCATTCTTACAGATTTATTCTCCAGAGACTCAATTTATGCTGCCCCTTTTTCCCTCCTCATCATTTCTCATCTCTCTGCTATGGTACCACCTGTGACCTTCTGGATAACATATTTCAGAAACGTGAAAATCTAAGTTATGCCTAATTATACGTGCAACACAAAACGGAAGCAGGGCTACAATAACACTTTTGAATATACGGGTAAATCAGGGATGCTCTGTATTTTATAGTTTGGATGGAACCACAGCTAACCTAGTTAGATTTTGGCCTCCTCTCTTCATCTATTTTATTTAGGATGCTTTTTCTCTTCCAGTTCCTGATACGATGGAAGAAAAGGCGCTCTCTAAATCCCTGAAAAAATACCAATGAAAACAACTCACAAATACAGAATTTCTGCATTGTGAGTCAATAATAGCAGCTGGATTGTCCCCAAAACATGGATGGGATTAGTCAGTCTTCCAGGTGCTCATGGTTACAAGCAATAAACAAAACTGTCTTAATTACGATTTAACATAAATTAGGATTAGCATCCACAGGAAGGCTTAGTCAGTTATCAGCAGCATGCATTTTACCTAAACTAGCACTTTGTGTACTGTTAGTTATATAGTTCATTTATCTCCTCAAATAGGTTGACTCTTACACAACAGCATTTCATGGTAAGTAAGGCAGGATTTCTCAAGCTCTGGATATAATCTAAACCTAAAAGCATTACTACCCAAGCAGCCAGGTACTTCGTCCAGCACATGAGAGCAAACTAAAAAACCATCAAATTCATAAGATAGTTTTCCTTGAGAGAAAGAAGAGTAAACCGAAGTACGAAATCTTAAAATTTAACGCCATTCATATTAAACCAACTAGATTTGGAGATACTGTCCTAATTATTTATTTTTTTGATTAAAGCATCTAGAAGAAAATATGGCTACTATGAAGCAAATACTCCCCAAGAGATTGTCAATACCCGTGGCTACTTCAAAGAAACAGTTGATTCTCACTTTGTTTCTATGCAACATTCTTATGATACCCATACTAGTTTCACACAAAATATCCATAGTCTATACTTATTCAAAGTACTGTATTCATATTCAAAATATTATGGAAATGAAAAAAGGTCTTTTCTACCATTGTTATCACTTCTAACCACCAACCAAGAAAAATATCAGAAATATGTATATTTCTGTAAGAACTATCTGAAAAATTTCAACACTATTTTTTTTTCTTGCTTTTAAAGAAGCAAGTGTCAATTCACTGAATTTAAAATTATCATGAAAAACTATTTTGATAGCTCTTAGAATATGAACTCTCGTCAATGCAGAGAATAGAGACCCACAATATCAAAGTCTCAACAGCATAGGACGACTTGGAAAAGTAAGGATTTCAACTTGTTTTGTCCCTAATTCTGACTAAAGACTCACCTTTGCGTGACTAAAATAGGGTTCCCCTCACTGAGGTTAGCAATTTCCCCATTCTTACCAGATTCAGCCAAAATATCATGGACTGCTTCGGCAGAGCTGTCATCACCAGGATGTTCAAATTTCCACATCAACATCAGCAACTCCAGCTGTCTCACAGTATAAAACCACAGAGGAGAACAGAAATTCTTCTCCATGGAGAATCCAGACCACTCATTGCGATTCTACATCAGGACTGGCACATAAGACATTGCACTTCAGCAACAAAAATCTCCGTGTGTGAGGTTGCATTTAAAAGATAATCTGAAGGTTTTAACTCCAGATGCATTTTATACAAATAAATCATGTTCTGCAATTTCTTCAGATACTGACAATTATTCCAGGAAATTGCCAGAAAAGGATTGGATGCCAACATATGACTTCTCATGGCAATATGCTAACAAATCTGTAAAATTATTTATTGTGTGATAATTTTTCCATATTAGAACACCAGGACAATGTGTTGTAAAATCTCTGTGAAAAGAAATCAGAAGTACTAAAAATAAATTCCTACTTCTGGTATGGCTGGAAAATGTTTTCAATACTGTATCAAAAATGCATTATCAGAGGAATCAATAAACTTCAAAGGCAGTTTTCTGATGTAAAAAACTGAAATAATAAAATAGAAGGGTTTTTTTTAAAAAAAAGAACATTCACTTTGATGGTATTTTAGGTTCCGGTTAGTTTCAGACTGTGAACTATTTCCAAAGTTACATTCACAAAGCTAGCCTGACACGAACTCCTAAAACACCTAAATTTGTTAAAAATCGTTGCATCAGTACAATCCCTTACCTACCCACACTTCTTCCACTTGCATGTATGGAATCAGAAAAAAAAAACCAACCAACAAACACAACTCATTAAGGTATTCCATTTTTCTTAGCTAAACGTGGTTGAAGTCTGCCATGAAGACACACAACTGCATTTTCTGAAGCACATTCTGACGAAGTCACCGTTTCCCCGGGTTGTGCCCGGCTGCAGCAGCAGCAGCCCCTGCGCTCTGCCCACCCTCCTGCAGCCAACCCTGAGATCCTGGGGGCACCCACCGCTGCAGGGGACTTGGGACAGTGCGGGGGTGAAGACCTGGCAGCTTTGGACCCCTGCCTTGTGTCACCCATTTTATTCCAGAAAAAAATATGGTCCGGCTATCCCATTTTTTGAAAACAGTGCTTTATAGCTATAAAACAATTCTTTACCAGAAGTCTTAGCGTGCAAGAAAATATTCGGCTTAAAAGTTTTCTACCACTATCCGTGTGCCCTCCGGTTCCTATTGTACTAATCCCTGATCCAATGTTAAGCACCTGGTTTTCAAGAGACCACTTGTATACTTAGGCCTACACTTGTGCAGGTAACTAAATGAGGATTTCAGCGTGCTCCCTCTTAAGCAGCTGACCCAAGGTTTATGCAAAGAGGATGAGAGCAGAGCAGGAAGAATAAAGAAAGCAATATGCAACCAGCTCCGTCTGGGAGACAAGGATTCCAGTAACTGAAACTGATGCACAAAATACACAGGAAGGGGCAGTTTCCTTTGTATTTAAGACCAAGTATCACAGTAACTAAAGAAAACTACTGAATTGCTTCTGCCAGATGTAAAGAATTAATAGTTTGCTCTTCCCCCTTCAGATTCAGAATTAATTCTTGGCCTATATTGGCATTTCTCGCACTGGAAAATTTAATTTGCATCATTAAAGCCCTGAGCCTATTACATTTGCAACTGACACACATGTGCGCCAGAAAAAAAACTGCATAATTTTGGTAAACTTGTTAATATGATGATTTTAAGTATTATTTAAAATTCTACTTAAACAATAAGCTGTTTTAGTTAAGGAAAATCTTATATTAATGCCAACAGACACAAAAAGTGTATTTCACTGATACAAGATCTGATTTCTCACTTAGATTCTGATTAAATATAAGCACATTTAACATTAAAGGAATTAAATGCTTCGCCAAACACAGACCTCCTTTCTACTGTGAGGAGGAAAGAGACTCTAGTAGTACACTGTTTGATATACTGCTTGATACTAACATGCAGCTCTGGTGGTAATCAATGCTTAATAATTCCACCAAAATTAATTTTTTCCTGTATTCCTTTATATACACTTCAAAAGAATCACTATGAGAAGATACAGAAACAACAGGCTGAGTGTGAATGATATGTTTTGAGTATCTTGCACCAAATATAAAAGTGTCTAGATGCAAAACAAACTTCCTAAAGAATGAACAGGCTGACATGAAGGTAAGCCATCTACACTAGAAGCTGGAGTGGTTTTATGCATGAGCAGGTGATCCACATTTAATAGAAGGCCACAGTTTTATTTACACCTGAACAGAACCAATTAAATTAATGTCTTGGAAACAACCACATGTAATAGTGCACTGTAAATCTTTAGGCACTATTGCTTATATTTTAAAGACTTTTCTTCTCCTTTGTTCTTCCCCAATGTCATCACCACAATTTACACCTTCCCTCTCTCAGTTCAGACATTGGCTGCAGCTTCAGGACAGACAAAGGTATGATGCTGAATAGTAAAACCTATAGTTTGAAACTATCATAACTGGCCATTTGCCAAACTGGAACATTTGCTGTGGATCACCAGCAGGGAGTTGATCTTTTCTCCTTCCCCAAAACTGAACATATTTTCTCTTCCAAATGTTTGTTGAAAGACTGCAACAAAAATACGCAGAGCAGCGTGTGCTAAACATGCACTGTAAACCCTCCTTAACCAAATACAAAAGACTCCATGAAGTAAGGACATGCACCACTTAACATGAGGAAAAGAAGTGTTTTAGTCTAAGAACTACTATCAATCCAAACTTACAAACTTTCAGTTTTGATCACATTTACCTTAGAGATTCATGAATAAAATCTTCACTTCAGTTTAGAAATTAAGCCATCAATTTGAAAGCGACTTTGGTTTGAGTATTTCACCTAATATCAATGAACACAACTACAAAATTATTATTATTGAAAGTGATTGCAGTTTTCTCTGATTGCCAATTCTTTATTCTGCTCATGGGGCTGCACTCTGAGCTGGCTTCTTGGCTCCTAAAGATTAACTTTTCCTTAAGACTTCTCAGGAAGTTTACCAACAGTAGCCACTGAAAGCAAGGAAGGAAAGCTGCATGTACTGAGATTATCTGCAGTGACGATTCTGGATTTTGTTCATCATTTCCACACAATTATTTTCTTCCAAAATAAGGAACAGAGTTCTAGAACATTCATAACAATATTGACATAAAACGATGAACTGGTACTACTCCCTGGATGACTCAGGTCAGTCACCTGTTATTGCAGTCAAAATCAAAGAATAGCCCTTACAAATCAGGGTATGTCACACCAAAAAAAAAAAAAAAAAAAAATTAGGAAAAAAGCCCCCCACGCACCAAATCCAAAACACACCACACCAAACGCCCACCAAAAACACTGCACCCACCAACTAAACCCCACACTCAACACCTCACCATAAACCAATAACCTTGGGCACAAGAGCATGCCCTGAAGAGCCATGTCTATACGTTTCTTAAATCCCTCCAGGGATGGTGACTCCACCACCTCCCTGGGCAGGCTGTTCCAGTGCCTCTGCTGGGAGAGGATACACAGAAAGTGGTGAATGCACACTGAGGCCCATCTCCAGCCTTCTGCCTCAATAAAGCCCTAATTCTTTTTTATTTAAAAAAAAAAAAAAAAAAAAAGGTTAGGGGTTTTGCACTCACTGATCCCCAAAGTCTGAGTCTTCAGGTGGTTAACAACTGCAAAATGCCCTCTCATTTATTTTTTCCTGAAATCCACTAAAAATGTACTATATACTGTAGTGAGGATATACTGTAACATAGCAACTGGAAAACAGCATTAGAAAATTAAGATATATTAATTTTCTTCCTACTTTGTTAAACATTACTAAGCTCTAAGTACATAAGAGGCCTTCACCTCCTGCTAAATTCTCTCAGCAATACCATAAATCCAGGGTCTGTGACAGTAACAGTCAAGCTACATACAAGTGAGTGATAATAATACAAGTGGTACTGCCGGTATCTTCAACCCCAGATATAGAAACCATTGTACGGACTGACAATCAACACCTACACGTTCCCAAATGAGTTATCTTTATCAAACCTTGTCACCATGTCAAGTTCTTTATTACTAGGAAAGCATTTTAAAGAAAACATCAAACTCTACCTGGAATCTCTAAAGGTGTCGAAGCGCTTTAACACCAGTGAAGTCAGGACTACAAAAGATCTGGGAAAAAATGAGAAAGGAAAGTTTTAGAACATAGAAAGGAACTGCAGAGGAGTACTTTGTATGTAATACCTGAAGGAGGAACGTATTTCAAACATAAGCAAGCAAATTTTTTTATAGCTGAGTATCAGAATCAGTGCACTTTATAAAAATGTTATAACTATTTCATTGCTTAGGCTCTAGGGTCTGCCTAGATTTATTGCCTGTGAATCATAAAATTTATCTGATTTTCTCTATCTTCCAATTCAGCACAGGTTCTGGTATCTTTCAAATTTGGGTCTTTTAACAGATAAAATGTTCAGATAAATGCCTAGATAAACCATTTCCACATACTTAAAACTTAACATGGTTTCAAATCAATAGTACCATAACCTGGGTTTTAAGTCAAAAGGAATAGGCTAAAAAATTTAATTAGCAAGGAAAGTTTTAAGTAATACAAATTAAAGTATCAGTTACTTTTTCAGAGGAAGCTCTTGGCTGAAAAAAAGAGTTGTGTAAATAAGATATTATTTTTCTGTGACAAGAAAAAATATATTAGAGATTAGAAACAAAACATCTGTCTTCAATTCTATAGTTATTTAGCCTTGTACTTAAAAAATAATGTTAATTAATTCATTTGCATTACAATATTGTGAGGGAGTCCTAATCAATGCTTATTTTACAAACCTGCAACATAAGGAGTGTCCTGTCCCAATGCTCTAATAATTCAACCTCTGGATCCCTTGAGATTAACTCAAGTAGGTAAGCAATGCTAGCACACATTTGCAGTTCACTCACTTTTCTCAGTGAAGCATCAACATGCTGCTCCTCAATGGAGACTTTGGGACCTTTAATACTCAATTCTTTGGTACTTAAATTGTTGGTCATTAAAAATAAAAGCTAAAAATATGTAATTCTAAGGGTCTGCTTGGCCAGAAACACTTGACCAATTATCAGTCTACTAGGGTATTTCTCCAACACCTGAGAATGCTATGAACATAAGCGATAATACATTAATAATACAGTTAGAAAGGGTCAGGTTATTAAGTTTCATTCTTTTTATTAAGCACTGAAATAACACAGAAAAGGTGCTACTGGAAAGTAGCAAAGTGTCAAAAAGAATCATAAAGTACGATTTGCAAAGCAGAATTTATATTTAGCTATTATCTCATCCATTACATTTCATGGCAAATATGCTATTTCCATCAAAAGATTACGTAAAAATACCAAACGACAAACACTGTTATTGACGCTACCATCAAATGAAAAAATACATGCCATCCACTAACCATAATTAAAAACTATTATTTCTATTTAGTAAGTGTGGACAACTAAATCCATTCTGGGTAAAAAATACTTTTTGTTTAATGAAATGAGAGATGACTTGCTGCTAAGAAATCAAATGCACTCTGGATCTATTACAAACCTTCCTCTGAATAGTCTTCTGCCTCAGAGAGTGAATTAAAAGATGGATTGTACAAACAGCTACCATTCAGCTCTTACTATCCTAAGTAATCCAAAAGGATACTAAGCAAATTAGAGCTCTAAGTAATGCTTATTGGTAGCGGTAGAATAACATTAACAAGATGCATATCCATTGCCATACTGTTTAGGAGCCACAGCCATTAAAAAAAGGATGCTTTGCTAAGTTACTAACAGAACAGAGCTTACAAACTCTCTGAGATCATAATCCAAGTAAGAAGCTTAAAAGACAGCCTAAAAAGATAAGTTTTTCACTGATTTAACCTGGGACTAAAACACAGCAGCAAGAAGGTGGTGAGGCTATGGAAGAGATTTTCCAGTGCTATTCTACCTTTGCCACTTGATGTTTGCATGATCAGAAACCCAATAAAAGAGACAATGTGATAGGAAACGATCATATCAAATGTGAAACAAAGGAAGTGTGGCACTTCCTTCTTGTGTATTGGCTGCTCATTAGACAGGATCATGAGCCTCCATGTAGCAATGCATATTCATGTCCAGATTGCTTTTAAAGCTCAGGCACATTCTTATTTCAGGTTCTGGATCTGTGGTCATAACACGTCTGAGTGCACATGCAAAATAAAAAGACAGGACAGCTCTTATCCAGAGGACCTCCTAGCCAAATTTATTACAGATGTGAGCTATTCTGTTAAGGAATAAAGCACATAAAAGAAACACCTCAGGTGTGTCCGAGGAGGGTGCATTTTGCAATTCTGGACTACTTGGAAATTCAATTTTATTCCAGTCTTTTCAGTAAGGCAAGGTTTGCCATTCAAAACATACATGATTTCCAAAAACACTTGTAGAGAAAGAAGACCAATGAACTGTATTGCTGAACATCACAACAAAACTAAGCACACGAAAAACGCAATTTCAATGGAATCCAATAAACAGGATAAACTATAAATTCTTATAACTTCGTTAAAATGAGAGTGAGTTTACCTTCATTAGAGATAACTCTCCATTTCCTCAGGTTTCAAGAATTAAAACTGTGTAGCTGGTATGTGTGAATGAAAATGGAGATTGTTATAATTACTGTTGTTTCAGATCAAAATTTAATTTTCACTTTCCACTATGCATTAGAAGTCCATGATTAAGAGAAATTTAGAATCATCTTTTTCTTAGCTAGAGGTGTCCACACTTTCTTATCCTACATTGTTGGCACTTAAAATTAATGAATTTTATCTAAAAGATACAGCAGACATAATAAATGTTTAAGATAACTATTTAAATTTTGGCTGTATTAACATTATAATATAAAGAATCCTAATTTTATTGACCTTGATAAATATAAGATTAATCTTACTCATTTTATCTTGCTTGCCCTTACAAGAGTTAAAGAAATTCACTTTAAATGTAATGAATTCTATTTCTTCATTTTATGTGCTTTGTTCATTTTCATAGATTTGGTTTGGAAATAAAATTATATCTAGTACTTATTGGAAAACTAATAATGAAATTACTGAATGCATTTTTAACTGTCTACAGTTAGAAATAATTTTAACTCATTTGGAAGGGTGGGATTCTTAGTTTTGCATAAGTAAGATACATTGAAGTATTTAACTTACTAGACTATGTTAGATACTTAAGAGTAGCATGAGTTCCAAGCACATTGCAGGATTTAATACATGTGTCTCACAATAGCCATGTAAAGAAGTGGAATAATACTGACTCAGCTTTACGAAGTGAAACTGAAACACAAAATATGCCACTACTTACTATTAAAATCTGGGTATATGTGTCTTAGAGTACGGCACTGAGAAAAACAACTTTGGGACAAAAGTGATAGAAATCCAGAGCTTTAAAGTCATGAACTATACAGAACTACTACTGCTGCCTGTCTGCTTTTTCTCTCTCTGATGATGTCTAATTTAATAAAAAAAAAAAAAAAAAACAAAACCAACTGCAAAATAAAAAGACAGGACAGCTCTTATCCAGAGGACCTCCTAGCCAAATTTATTACAGATGTGAGCTATTCTGTTAAGGAATAAAGCACATAAAAGAAACACCTCAGGTGTGTCCGAGGAGGGTGCATTTTGCAATTCTGGACTACTTGGAAATTCAATTTTATTCCAGTCTTTTCAGTAAGGCAAGGTTTGCCATTCAAAACATACATGATTTCCAAAAACACTTGTAGAGAAAGAAGACCAATGAACTGTATTGCTGAACATCACAACAAAACTAAGCACACGAAAAACGCAATTTCAATGGAATCCAATAAACAGGATAAAC
The DNA here is from genome assembly GCF_001431845.1 of Calidris pugnax. Classification (NCBI taxonomy): domain Eukaryota; kingdom Metazoa; phylum Chordata; class Aves; order Charadriiformes; family Scolopacidae; genus Calidris; species Calidris pugnax. Next base: position 6,317,173 of record NW_015090995.1, read on the forward strand.
TATAAATTCTTATAACTTCGTTAAAATGAGAGTGAGTTTACCTTCATTAGAGATAACTCTCCATTTCCTCAGGTTTCAAGAATTAAAACTGTGTAGCTGGTATGTGTGAATGAAAATGGAGATTGTTATAATTACTGTTGTTTCAGATCAAAATTTAATTTTCACTTTCCACTATGCATTAGAAGTCCATGATTAAGAGAAATTTAGAATCATCTTTTTCTTAGCTAGAGGTGTCCACACTTTCTTATCCTACATTGTTGGCACTTAAAATTAATGAATTTTATCTAAAAGATACAGCAGACATAATAAATGTTTAAGATAACTATTTAAATTTTGGCTGTATTAACATTATAATATAAAGAATCCTAATTTTATTGACCTTGATAAATATAAGATTAATCTTACTCATTTTATCTTGCTTGCCCTTACAAGAGTTAAAGAAATTCACTTTAAATGTAATGAATTCTATTTCTTCATTTTATGTGCTTTGTTCATTTTCATAGATTTGGTTTGGAAATAAAATTATATCTAGTACTTATTGGAAAACTAATAATGAAATTACTGAATGCATTTTTAACTGTCTACAGTTAGAAATAATTTTAACTCATTTGGAAGGGTGGGATTCTTAGTTTTGCATAAGTAAGATACATTGAAGTATTTAACTTACTAGACTATGTTAGATACTTAAGAGTAGCATGAGTTCCAAGCACATTGCAGGATTTAATACATGTGTCTCACAATAGCCATGTAAAGAAGTGGAATAATACTGACTCAGCTTTACGAAGTGAAACTGAAACACAAAATATGCCACTACTTACTATTAAAATCTGGGTATATGTGTCTTAGAGTACGGCACTGAGAAAAACAACTTTGGGACAAAAGTGATAGAAATCCAGAGCTTTAAAGTCATGAACTATACAGAACTACTACTGCTGCCTGTCTGCTTTTTCTCTCTCTGATGATGTCTAATTTAATAAAAAAAAAAAAAAAAATCAAAACCAAACCAACAAACCCACAAACAACAAAAACAAACAAACAAAACCCAAACATTTCAAACACGCTTCTTTCATGTCTAGTTGAAACATGGTGACTATGGTATCTCCTAACTGCACACATCAAGCTATTCAAAGTTTGCCAAAACTATATAACCGTTCACTTCTGCCTAGCCTTGCATAAAATCCTGACTATACTAACACAGACAAACCTAAAACAGTGAATTGAAATTTCTTCAATTCAATGAATGAATAATCATTCATTTTCATCAAACAATCAAAAGGTGTAAAAGAAACTAAAATGCAACCATTTACTTGCTGTGTAGCATCAACTTGTTCTAAGAGTTTGTCCCTACAGTCCCTGTTCAACATCAGCAGTCAGCCTTGAGTTATCCATTTATTAAATACAGTTTACCACAGGAACTTCAACCCAGCAAAGTACCTCTTGGGATATATTCACCTGCAGTTTAAGAAAAGGTGTGGGTTAGGGCAGAGAGAAATCTCTGCTTTTCTGATGCAAAGCTGTGAGCTGTAGATAATCTCCAAGCACAGACAATTCACAGAGGAACTACATATTCACACAGTTTCAATGAATATGTATTCATTAGTCTTTTCATTATTTTCCTTAAGGGAAATTATTACATCAAAGCAAAGCTAGTTTGGCCTATTAGAAAAATTATTTGTTGTGTATACTTCAGTGTGTTTCAGAAACAGGTTTTCTTAAGAATAAATACTTCCAACAAGTAGTTTCTTTCCAAATAAGTTAATGAAAGAAAAAAGGGCAAAATCTTATCTTAATTGGGTTACACTATTATGTTTTAAACTGAGCAGAGATTAAAAAAAAATATATATATATGTGACTTTGGAATAAAATAGAATGTCTTCTAGGGCTAGCTTCTTGTGTAACTACCTACAGGATCATGCACACAAAATAATCAGGAACATGTGAATCTTGCACTAACTTCATGCTACTTCTAGTTCTCACATACTCCATAACTCCAAGACTGTTCTAAAATATCATCTCCTTTGTCGACTTATTCCTTTACTTGTTTCCAAAGGATATTTCACATTCCACCTTCTGGAAGATATGATGAGTAGTTGCTCAATAGCAAGTTGACTACATCTTACTGCTCACTATTACAAGCAAGATTTAAAAATTATTCACAGTACATTCCAGACATGTGTCTCCTGTTCTTTTCTTTTCATGTCCAGATGTGACTTTCATTATCCCCCTTTTTCTGTTGTACTTTTCTTCACTGAAGATTCCCCTCATGTATATATGATTGCAGACGTTCTACCGCTTAAAGTTACTTCTGTGGTAAACTACAAGGAAAAATACTGAACCAAAAAAACAAGTAGAATGAAATATAGAATAAAACATTTTAAGTGAATTTAAGTTCATAAAATTACTTCTGTGTATTGACAACCAAACAGATACTAATATTATTACACTGAACTGTAGCAGAGGCCTAGAAACCTGACATTGTTGGACAATAGTATATAAATGATTGTATTATTGAGCATAGCAAATAAGAGATGCTTCCTAAATTGCATATTTTCTCTTACGAGAGATGGCTAATCATTCCCCCTGGATTAGCTTAGAGGAAGGTGTTGAATCAACCTGCTGAGATGCCTTAAGGGACCTGTAAAAAAAATCAAGCTAAATTTAATTTGGTGGGAGTGAAGACAAGAGGGTTCCTGTGTTCAGGAGGAAAAGGGCCACTCTCTAATTAGGCTGCCTTCTGAGAGACCACTGTTGCATCTTGCTAGTTGCTGGGAACTTCACATCCTGTCACTAATGCTAGTAATTTCTGTAGAGAGCCTGTCACTAACTAATGTAAAAACTGAAGCAACGTGACTGAAAAATTGAAGTAGGAATCAGTACGAATCTAGTAGGATATTTCTGGATATCGTCTTGAGAAATTCAAAACTATTTTTTCCCCATTGAACTAGTTTCTAAAGAAGCCTTTAGTTTTCTTTCCACTCAAGAAACAGAAATCTCCCATAAAAAACAACAACAAAAAACCAGAAAACAAACAAACAACAAAAAAAAAAAACCAAAAAACCCAATCACACCTGAATTTCTAACCCTGCAGTTAATTTGGATCTATCTTAATTTCATCTCTAACAGCTGTCTGCTTTTCTTCTCCGTTATCTTACCCAATGGATGTCAAAGCACATTTTTTAAGCAAGCAAGAGCAGTTTTGGCCTCTGCATACATTATTGAAGCAGTAACCCAAGAAGGGGCCTGGGTTTGCATATATATCACTTATCTTCTCATAACTAAAAATATTGAAAAGTCAGAATCTGAACTAAATACTTTGAAGGAATGGAAAGTAAAATTTCTTCATTGCCCAAAACTAACATCTTAGCCACACTTTTCAGGCTAGCTTTTTAGAGGGAAACAGACATGGAAAGAGAGCCTAATCTCTACCTTTATTAAAATCACCATAATCAAAGCTAGCAAACTTCTATCAATCAACTAAAACTTCCACTGAAGTTATACTTAGTGAAATTCTTTCCTAGACTGCCCACCTTGACTTAAAGAAAATCTTCCTCTCCTGCCCGTCCCAGTTAAAAAGATGGGGGAAAAGTGCTTTGGAGCTAACATTTCCCCTCAGGTATGTTTCAGTGACACAGTAATAAGTTGGAGCAATGTTCTGCTGGACTCCCAGGTCTGACATTCTGCAGGCTGTCAGCTACTGCTGCTTTGGATGCAGCCCCGCTTCTTCCATGCCAAACCACATCCACATCAAAGGCATAACCAAGAGTTAAGTACATTTATGTACACAATCTTATGTTTTGCTCAATTCCAAACTCATTCTGAAATTCTGTAGAATCTCTCAGCATTTACTTGCAACATAATTTAAATTGTTCTGTGTTTTAACCCAGGGGCTTTGCTCCCAATTGCAGCTAAACTAGAAAGTAATTAAACATGACACAAGGTAGTGTCAGGTTGGATTAGCTTTAACAAATAGAGTATCAACAAAGAACTTCTCTGTTCAATGTTAATGACAACCCATTGTACTCTGGCATGGCTTATGTAACCCCAGTAATTAATAACAATGAACTTGAAATGATAGAGGCAACCCCCAGACTTAATGCTAGTCACTGAGTTATAGCAGGTGGGATTTCACCATTCTATAAAAGGTATATATCCATAAATTACTATTTACTAACTACCCCCTACACTCTCTGTTGCTTTTTGAGCGACTAAAGGAAAAAAAATAATTGAATTTTCTAACCCCACATATATTTCTTCTCATCTTTAGTGAAATTATTAGAGACAAGGAAATATAATGTTGCAGCAACTACAAATGCCAAAATACACCTTCAGATAACCCTGCTCAATCTGCTCCTAAGCCCATCCATCAGTGTTTAGAAATACTATGTTCTTCTCCCAGGTAAGTCCAAATGAAGTCACCTCTATTTTCAAATCAAGGACTGGCCATTCATTTAATTTCTGTCATCATGCATTGAAAGTAAAAATTGGCAGTTTAGATGAAGTGATGAAAGCAGAAGTTGAAGTTTACACTACAACAGCCAGCAATTGTCATTTACTTTAAACTCCATGCTTGCAGCACAGGGCAGCATTCCCATTTCTGTAAAATCATAGATAGATTAATTACACAGAAGCAGGAGCAATTTATATGATATTCCCACCTTCAGCTCAACTCCTCATATTTGGGGGTCACATAAAAAAACAGGTAGCTTCATGGATATAAAAAAGTAAGCATAATATGCTTTTTTTTATACCACAAAGCTGTCTGGCATGAAAGACAAGTAAAATTGCTTTATGAATAGAGCTTAATATGTAAGGGCTTTCAGTATAAAAATCATGGACAGTGTCTAAGATGGTAAAACAGAAGTAAGTAGCAGTAGTTCCATGCTGTATGGCTCATGATGGTCACCTCTGCTTTGATATCCCCTAGTTATGTTTACATTTGAGCGTAAATCACAAAAAACATGGAAGGAGTAGAGCTCCACACATTTGTCCAACTCTGACCCAGTTTTTCATGAGAACACCTTTTTTTACTGTAATGAGGTGTGCAATTAGAAAAACAAAAGGAAAAAAACCAGATTATCTAACCCTGAATGAAGTGCAACATTCATAATCATCCAAAGGTAAACTAGCATACTTGAGAATAATCAGTAATAAAATTACTTTTAATTTTCATTTACAAAGAGGTACTGCTTTAGAAACAGATTGCCTGAGCAGCACTGGCCTGAAAATCTAGCCCTAGACTAGACTTCTGCTGGACTTGCAAGATTTGATACAACAGAATTGAAATCCCAAATGCTATTTTTTGGTTCTTTCTGTTGAAGTCCGTATTTTTGGTCTGTTCTGCAAAGTTTCACTAGGTAGATGGTTTCACTGTTTGTCTTTTCACAGTTCAGAAAAGGCATTCACTGTCTGAACAGGAAGCTTCTCTCCAAACCCCAAATTTATTTCTGGAATACAATGCTATCATGAAAGCTTTAGACTATCACAAATACGACTGCAGTATAGAAATGTTGTATTTAATATAGATATAAGAAAATCTGCTTTCATAAGCTAAATACTGAATACATTGTTCATAAACATAAAGGGTTCCCATCAGTGTACATGCTAAACATTTTTCAGGAAAAGCTTTTCCATTCAGCTATAAACTAATAAAGATCCAGAAATACTCAGAGACAAGTTCCTGGAAGTAGAAATCCCTAGACAGACAGTCACAAGCACTACCGAGTTTCTTATTTGCTCATGGAGGTATGATTTTTTTCAGTTAAGCTGATGTTCTCCCTGAGTTAAGGGAAAAGAAATCCATTGTTTAATATTTAATTTAAATATATCTAGCAAGATACTATTTCTACCAAGAACAAATACTCCTCACAAAGCATATTAAAGTTGTGTCCTTTTGTCTGCTTCAAATGCAGAGAGAATGGTAGTTATCTGAACAATTCAAAAGCTGTCTAGTGGAAAAGTAGCAGTTTTATTTTTTGATGTTCAAACCATCATAATTGTACATGATGCATTAAAAATTCAAATCAGTATAATTTCCAAAGCTCAATAACAACTCAAAAGTACCACTGTTCTTCAATTACTTTTGAGAGCTGAAGCAGGAAGAAGCAGGTAATTGTCTTCTTAATTTTAACAGCTCTGAGTTTTTGTGGTGTCCAAGAAAGATGAAAAGAGGTACTTCAAGAAGCTTACTTCTGTGTTACAAAACTACAGAAACAGAAATGCTACCACATAGAACCTTATTTTGAAGCAAATACTACCACATGGTATACCAAAGCAAGTTAACATTTATAAAGCACATCCATCTTCACAGAGACTCAGGTTAGGTATTGGGAAATCTGGGAGAATAGTTTGAAGAGTCATGTCTAATTTTGAAGATCTATTATATTTATGAAACTGGGACCCATCAATGCAAAGTAAACCCAAAGCAATTTGGCAACATTCTGATCTGCTATGAACAGGCTGTTCAGTGAATAAGCAACTATTTCAAGGGTAACATTTGAACATGTGCCATAGCAACAGATTTATTGATTTATAACAATAAAAAGGCCGTATTTAGATAACTGATAGATCCAAAGTCATAAAAAGTGTTCTGCTTGGCTTCAGCAGGCTCTGCTTAAGGACATAGTTAAAAATAATACAAGGTTATTCCTTGCAGGATCATGGAAGACCAAGTAGTTAAACACAATCACTGCCTTTTAAGAGGACAGATGTGATATGGCTAATATTGACTTTTCTACTCTGCATGTTGATTGAAAGAGTAGTATAATCTGACATTTTGACACTGAAAGACCATTTTGTCCTGAAATACATAAGATAGATGTAGGAAAAAAGTTCTCTCCAAAGATATTTCATCCACATTCTTACCTCTTAAAGAAGGGAAGTCGATTCTTTCTTACTCCACAGAAAAGATTGTCTGAGTGGAATGTAACAAGAATTACTGAAGATATTGTTCTAATCTTCCACAGAATTTTTATCAGGAGACATTATTAATATTGGTATTTGAAAGTCTCACCAGCGGTTGAGAGGGGACACAGCTGGGACAGTTGACCCCAACTGACCAAAGGGATACTCCATACCATGTGATGTCATGCTTAGTATATAAAGCTGGAGGAATAAGAAGGAAGTGGGAGATGTTTGGACTTACAGCATTTGTCTTCTCAAGTAACCTTTAAGCCTGATGGAGCCCTGCTTTCCTGGGGATGGCTGAACACCTGCCTGTCCATGGGAAGTGGTGAATGAATTCCTTGTTTTGCTTTGCACGTGCGCGCGGCCTTTGCTTTACCTATTAAACTGCCTTTATCTCAACCCACAAGTTTTCTCTTTTACTCTTCTGATTCTCTCCCCCATCCTGCTGTGGGGACCAAGTGGCTGTATGGTGCTTAGTTGCCAGCTGTGGTTAAAGCACAACAACAGGCCTAAACAGAAGATATGTGTATTCACATGCAGCTTCAGAAAATAACTACTCTGAATGAAAAAATTGTCATTTCTTGTAGTTGTCTAATAACAAGCTATTCTAATGATGCTCATTGTTTTATGATCACCAAAAACTTACACATTTCACCCATGCTTGGCACTTGGTGTACTTAGACCTTAGGAGAAGGCTTCACCCTTGCATAGAGTTGCACTGACATAGCTCTATAGCTTCTGGTCCTCAAAGGGTTTGATTCAGAGTTGGTGTTTCATCCTGCATGTGTGACATAGATCTACCAGTACATTTGGAGAAATAAGCCAACTTGAGTAGGTTCACAAATAAGATCAATAACAGAGACAGGAATAGAAATCAGGTCTCCAAGTCCCAGAATAACACCCATTCTGTGAAATTACGTAGTTACCAAAGCAGCAATGAAATTGTAAATAGCTAAATATCCTGACAAGCCAAGAATTTGGAACACTTTGTCAATAAAAACAATTATATGGATCCCCTTGTGGTTTAAATTCATTAGCTAGCATAAACCTTTGATTATGCAGCATATTTACCATACTTGGTGCCTATTTCCAAGACCACCACTGTGGCAGAGAGCACTTTTCACAGAAATATACTTTAAAAAAAAAAAGAAAAGATAAAAAAGCCTCTATCACCTACTCAGGATTATAAGGAAAAACAAATACATAGCCCAGTACAGCTGATGCACTTACCAGCTACAGTAAGTTCTTATCTAATTTATTTGAAGCTCCTCTCTCCTGACTTTGCAAGAAAAGCCCTTCAGAAGCAGAATGTGCACCGTTAGATGTCTTCTCTTCCTTTACTCTAGTTTTCCAAGTTTTTACCCTCATCTTCAAGTAGGTAAGCCTCCTAGAGCTTACAATGAAGTGTCAGGGCAGGAAGACAGAATAATTTCCAAAACGGGTTGTTCAAAAAAGGGTGATCCAAATAAATTACCATAGGGTTTTCTTGAAAAATTCTGTTATTAAAGATAATAAAATACACTACATAGTTGTTCAAGAGATGAGTGACTTTCTGGCATAGTTGGATACAAAAATATTTTCTTTTGGGTTTTGGTTTTTTTCCCCCATATTTAATCTCTTCGAATGTTCCAGTACATAGATAAGTCTGCAATGAATTTGCTTCACCTAATATACTCGTAACACTACTCAAAATCTGTATGCACACAAAAGGTTATTAGCATTAAATTCTTTAAAAGTCATGAATTTTCATAAGTTTCAGAAATTATTTATTATCCAAGTACTCATTGAAGCATCTGAAATAAAACGGAGTCAATGGAGATCATTAGCTTTGCTACTCTTTTAATGAGGAACTTCACAATATAATTTGACATTCTAGTTCACTTCAATAAAATTTCTTGTGTGGTAAAAACTACCCAACACAATAGCTCCACAATAGTCAGCTTTACTGACAGCACCTTAAGGAGAAGTCACATGAGTAGATCTGCTTTCATTGATGCCTTGCAGCTAGAAAAGCACAAGCATTAAAATGAAACAATTTAAAATTAGACATTATTCAAATTGAACAATATCATTGTTAAAAATTAGCTGTTGCCTTGGACTATTACAGTTATTTATATTTTTCTCCATTTTCTCTGTAAAAGCTATATGTTATTCTATTAGATTTTTATTGATATTCAATCAATGCTGTAATAATTTGAGTACATCTGGTTTTTTCTATTTTATTGCTGCCTTAGAGCTTGAGTCACACAGAATTTCTCAGAAATCATAAATATGCATTTCCAAGTTAGTACGGGATTCAGATCTCAAGGACATAAAAGATGGTTTGTTTTGCAAGGTTTTTTCTATTCTGTCGCTAGAAGTAGTATCATTTTGCTTTTTGAGGTGAAAAGATCTTCCTACTGCCACAAAACACTGATAGAACTGAGACAAGGTAGAGATGTAAGTCAGCAGGGAGAGAAACTAAGTACAGCAGTATGAAAGGACACCTGAGTTATCTGTCAAATACAAAAGAGTCTAAAATCTTCTATGGTATAGTTTAAAGTTACTTTCTCAGTGGTCCATAAGTGGTATTCATTACTCATCCAGATTTTTCCAGTGTTGATTATCAGACAAGAATAGAACCAAGCTGCATAACAGATGTGAAAGGGGGCTTACAGATAATTACACCATAATTAAAACTATGTTAATTGGATGGATTATGGTAGCGTTTTCTTGCTGTGGTTACTTTTTCTCTTACTACCTCAGAAAATTTTGATCACAAGGCCAAAGCAGGCAAGTTGCTAATTACTTTTACCTTCCCATCTGCGTTCTTTGAAAATTACACCAATTTAGCAGTAGGGTGGGAAGGTTTCAATGCTCTGTAATACAATCCAAGAACTGGGGATTCACAAAGAATTGCTGGCCAAAGAGGAAAATACAATCGTTGCTGTTATCAGTCACTGCTTTAGATTTCAAAGCAAAGCTTAAACCACAGAATATGCCAGCTTAATGACAAACACAGCGGTTCTAATACTCTGAATGTGTGAATACCCATTGAGTGTTTAATTATTTCTTTTGGGGGGGAAACAGAGCTATTTTATGTGTGCTTTTAGCTGATCTCAACTATTTTCACTATTGAAACAGTTTATTTAAATATGCTGCAATCTCAAACTCCGATTCTCCACCCACTCTCTAATTCTGCTTTGGTGCAGTCAATGGATTTCCAAGGTGTCACCACCAATTTGCACCAGCATCAAGAGTATTTGATCATCCTAGAGTAAATCAATAGCATAGGGAAAAGAAAACCAAGTCCACACAGGAAGAGAATGGATATATAAAAACAGGACACATTGTAAAAAAAATGAAAAAGAATGCCCTGGAGTGCAAGATTCCAAAATGCATCTACGAAAAGCAACACAACATAAGATATATCAAAGCACAGTCGGCAATTCCAGAGTCAAAATCTTGTAGTACGGTTATGAAGGCTAACTAATTTATTCAGACTTAGAAAACCTTTAACACACATTTGCAAGTTCAGTACATTGCATGGAGTTACCTAAATGCATTCAGAACTCACAGAGACACCAGAGCAATGCATTTTACATTGCTGATAACCGTAAGTCTGAATGAAAAGACTCATAGAAAAAAAAAAATCAATTTTAGCAAACCATCATAATTGAAAAAAAAAAAATAATAAAAATCACTATTCAAAGAACCTGTTGTGATTCATTAAAAAGTTTAGAAATTATCTTTCTCTCCAAAAGTCCAATAAAGTCTTTGAGGCCAGCTATCATATGTTTCCATGAAAGGTTCTACATTATTTAATCCTTCTACTTGTATAAAAAAAATTGATTAGCAAATCAGAAAGCTGAACCACCTCAGCAATAAATAAAAGAAAATGTCAAGCACTTGGCTTTTGACTGTTCTTTATAATTACTTTTGTACATTAAGAACATTGCCTGTGACATGGGATGCAGGCCAGATGAGGCAGACAGGAAAACAGCAAGGCAATATCAAGGTCTAACTACACAACATGCCCTTCTTCAGTGTCTTACAAGTGTTCTTTACTGAGGAACCTCTCTCACACTGGAAGCTTCGGTGTTATATTCCTGCATTCAGCCTCTTTTCCTCTGGAGTTCAGAATAAACCACTTCATTAAAACAATAGTTAAGCACAGTTGAGCAGGAACAGTTCCCAGGTCAGATTTCCCATCTGACCACTGTGGCTCATTCCTGTTCCAAGCTCGCAAAAAGCAAGGAGAACCAGGCAAATAGTCATTTGCAGCTTAAAGATAGATACTACGTTTGCTGTGTTTCCAGTATAATTATACAAAATAATTAATTAAATATGAAGGAAATATGCCCACCTGACCCATGAAATACTCCTTTCTTAAGCTGCCATGCTCGCTCATTCCTAGTGACCTACTAATGCACCATTGTAAGGATTTAAATGCAATTCATTTTTCTTCCCAACTTCTAACCTCCTTATTATCGTCCTGCAATCAGGGACCGCATGTACTTCACCCATTTCAAACATAACTGTTCATCTAACACATTTCTTATCATCAGAGACTATTCCAACTCTATTGTTTTCCTTGATCGTATTCATAATATTCAACTCTTGCTACAAAAGATGTTATGTGCATTTTTACAAGCACAACATTATTTTGCTTTTAAAATTTGTAAGCTGCTTTTAAACCAATGGGTTATGGAGTGTGATCAGTTACCTAGAGATTATTTATTCTGCTTCTGCATGCATCTCCCAAGTCTTTCATCATGCAACATTCACATACTCCACAGAAAAAATATTAACTGTCAATTGAAAAAAGATGCAAATTTTGTAGATTGTATAGGAGGCTGCACAGACAATGCAATATATTTGCTACACATTAGAAACATCTTTAACAACTTCAAAGTGATTTAATTTCCCTTCATGGAATGTACTGGAATATATTTCTTGATAAATATGTTATTCTAGAATAATAATATTGGAGGTAAACCTTGACAACAGTTATAAATCAGAGGTTGCATATGATAATACTCTTTTTCAGATCAAACATTCTCCTTTATATGCTCAATATGTTATAAAACAATCCCCACTAGAAATACAGATACACTTTAAATCTCTAAAAAAGGCCTACAGTTTCCCATAGCTGCTTTACCTCTGTGCACAAAAGATGACATGTGAAGACTGCATCAAGAACTATGGTAATCCAGTGTTGCAGAGGCACCATTCCCTATTGTCTATTCCCTATTACCAGTAATATTTTCGAAATCAACTTGGCAAATAAAAATAAAAGACCAAAATTCTCTAGAAGCACCTGGCTCAGTCTTTCCTGTCTTTCATTTGATACCACAAATGTTTCTAGACTACATGATGTGGTACTGCTACAAGTTCTAAGGACTTCTTAACTCCAAAGTTATTCTTAATTAATAATGCTCATGCAGATCAGCCAACCAGCACTAATGAAACTCTTCCCCACCTCTTTGCTATCTACCTGAGGACCTCTTCCATCCTTTCCATACAACTTTTAAACATCCACATATTGTACTAATTACACCTCCAAACCCTAACTTTCTCTAAGATTACACACTGAAACAAACTTTATTCACCTCTTATTGGGTAGAAGATGATCCATCACATGGTTTCAGGTGCAAGAGTGTTATAATGATTAGATGCTTGTTCCTCAATCAGTATCTGACTTATTTATCCATGGAAGACAAGCACTGTACTATTTCACACTTACTCCAATGCTAGTAATTCTACTATTGCACCTAACAAATCTACTTTATTCATTGTTTAACCAGAATTAAGTTATTGTTCAAAGCAAAGAAATCCAGTTATAAAAATTGCACGGTGTGTGTACCCAGCCACCGCCTAATGACCAAATTAACAAAGGTATTTGGGCACCTAATAATGCTTGTCACTGCCTACTGGGATTTTATACAAAAGACTCCAAGCAAACTAGGCAGCTAATGTTCAGTGAAGTCTCATAACATAGGGGAAGCTTCTAGCATCTTCTCACAGAAGTCACCCCTGTAGCCCCCCCCACTAGCAAAACCTTGCCACACAAACCCAATACACATTGTATTTCTGGCTAAGAGGCATCATCTTTTCCCCTTTGAATTTGAATAAGCATTCCCCGTTTATTTTTTGTTGGTATACAGCGGCAGTACTGGAACATTTTAATGAAGTCTCAGAGGTTGATTATAGAGATTGGAAACATCTTGACTCTTGTAAATCAGCATAATTCCAGTGCCCTCAGCCCTTTCACTACCTGATGAGCCCTCTTGACGTTGGACCATAGTCCATCATGATACAATTTACTAGCCAGGCTGACAGCATTTGATGAGCAGAAAGAGATGTGAATATATTGCACTATTTTAGTAAATGTTACGCCACTAGCACGATTGTACTCTGTTGTTCCTTAACGAAAAATACTATAATTCACTAAGCACCAGGAATCTATCTTATCCACCCCAAATTACAAGATCTTCTTATTACCACAGATAACTGTTCCAATAAGAAAACCTTTCTGGGAACTCTGAAAAACTACAAGCGAATACTGATAAATCTTATCTTACCCGAAGTTTTAAACACATTAAACATACACCATGTAACTCATGATTGTGGTATAATCCTAGACTAGCAAATATGACAGTAATAATAATGTGCTTACTCTTTTAATCCACTTCAATAATGTCTTTATAGGGGTAAATTACATATCATAGGAAATTCTAAGCAGAATGTTTAGAACTTGGGAAAATCACATTGTAGTTACATTTAAAAAAAAACCCTGAATAAAGCATAAAATGACTAAATACCAAAACTGTTTATAAAGCACCCTCAGTAAGGCATTATGCCTCTGTACTCCTTTCAAGCAGAAGTCAAACTATTGTACCTGTGTAATAAAGTACTAGAAAGGAACAAACTCCCCTAGACTAGTACTAAACATACTGCTGCCTGGTTAAAAACAAACAGGAAAATCCATTGCACTAAATCCACTAAAAGTCTCAGAGGCAACTTTTCACAATCACAGAACTATAACATAATTCAGAACACTAAAATTCAGAGATGAAAATTAAAGGCCTAAGCTGAGATGTCTTATTAAATGTAGTAGCTGCTTGTTATCAGACAAAATAATCAAGTTGCTTGTAATCAGACAAGAAAACGTGGTGTACTCAGTTCATATCCAGGCCTCTGAAAAGTTCTCAGTGTGCAAAAGCATTGTGCTGTTCTTCCAGGTTTCAATCAAGAAAAGCTGCAGATAGTACAGGCTGCCAACAAGTGCCATTTGAATACCGCTTTCGTGACCAGGCATCTTAAAGAGACGACATAGGACCTTCCACTAAACCAGGTTTCTTAAAGCCCCATCCAATGTAGCCTTCAATACCTCCAAGAACGGGGCATCTACAACTTTTCTGGGCAACCTGTTTGTCAGGTCCCGGTCCAATTGTTGTTCTGGGAGGGGTTTGTAATTATTCCGAGGGTGTGATTAAGACACATATACTAAGGAGGCAGATATCTTGCAGCAAGCGAGCTTTGAGACATCCTGTTTTTCTGTCGGGTTCTCACACTGTTCCAGTGTCTCACCATCCTCACAACCTCTTTTGAAACAGCTCGGGATGCAGGTGGCTTTCTGAGCTGGAAGCACACGTTGCCAAGTCCTTCTCCCCAGGGCTGCTCTCAATCCATTCTCCATGCAGCCTGTATTTGTACTTGGGATTGCCATGACCCACATGCAGGACCTTGCACTTGGCCTTGTTGAATTTCATGAGGTTCACACGGGCCCACACCCCTCAAGCCTGTCCAGGTCCCTCTGGATGGCATCTGTGTCAACTGCACCACATAGCTTGTTGTAGTTGGCAAACTTGTTGAGGGCACACTCGATCCCACTGTCCATGTTGCTGACAAAGATGTTAAACAGCCCTAGTCCCAGTACTGACTCCTCAGGAATGTCAGTCATCACTGGTCTCCACTTGGACATCAAGCCATTGACTGCAATTCTTTGAGCATGACCATCCAGCCATCTGGACGTGAATTTGACATCTGTCAAATTCATGTCCCTCCAATTTAGAGACAAGGAGGTCATGCAGGATAGTGTCAAAAAATTATAAATATTTCAAAATCAGAAACACTCCTGGAACAAATTAAGTGATATTTCCTGTACGTTTCCTTCTGCAGCTATGGAACAACCACACTTTCTATATCTAAGGAAGAACTGCTTGTCAATGCCAGATTCCTTCTATCAGCTGATATAAGCATAATTCTATACTAGAAGGCAAAGCAAAAAAAAAGAAAAGATTGTCATATCTACATCTATTAATCTGCAAGTCCAATGAAAACTGTTCAGCTTTTCCAAGATTAAATTCACTATCTTCTGTAGTTCACTAGCTCTGTAAAAGTAGTCTGTATGCTACTCTACTTGCACTGTATTAATTATAAATCAAAGCACTTCCATGGTATCTTCCATTTTAGAAGCTCCTATCTAACTTTCACTCTATGCATGATATTCCAGGAATAAGAACTATCAAATTTCAGAGGCTTCATCTGGTGCAACAGAAGTTATTTTTACCTACTACTTTCATAACTTTTCTTAATCACTTTCTAATGATTTAAAAATCTTTTAGCTTTGACAGAAAACGCAAATCTCCTGCATCACCAGCCTGTCTCTGGCTGGAATCCAGTAAAAGGTTTCTTTACAAGCCCTAGTAAAATTCTGTTTGCTTTTATGACTAAGAAAACCATGAAAAAAGTTTCTAAACTAGGCCAATTTAGGGCTAATCTGTTTAAAGCTTTGTCTTTGGTTCCTTACAGTCCTTTAAGCCAATGATGTAGAACCTTACACTAGCTTCATTTCAGAAACTGAAAAAGACATAAACGCAATTTCCATTTGATTCATTGCTGGCCTGCATGTTACATACTTGCTTACATTTAGGCATAATGGTTGTTGAACTCTACGGTTCTGCATGTTCAGGGCAATAAATTTCCTTAATTTCACACACGTGACAAAACATAGTTGGTGTTTCATTTCTCTTTTCTATCCATGTGTGGATCTTCTAAACATTAAGAACTTAAATTGCACATTATCCCAATGTCTTATCTAGTTACAATTCTATCATTAACACAGAATTATATTGAATATTTCAAATATAATGAGGCTATAAAAATCACCATGGTTCTGTACATGGAGAAAACTTTTATGGACCTCAGCTGGCTTATAGATTCTAGCTTGATGCATAATGCTCAATAATTCATTTAACTCTATACACACGAGTATAAGTGTCAACATTATTTTATTTATATATCTATACTCTCCTTTTAACCTTAAAGAATTTTTAACATTTAAATATTGGAGTGTCAGTGAATTGCAAAACTTTTTTTTGCAGTAAAATTGTGAATATATGCTTCATTTAACACTGGGTTGCTTGTAAAGTGGTCCGGATGGTAGATTTTAATTTCAGATGCTTTTCTCTGCATACGGGGCAAAAAACAGTCTTTCTTTCATTAGTTTACAACTGTTGATCATTGTGACTTTTTTAAGGTAATGAATTCCCACTTCAAATATTAATTCCAGATGTTCAGGCTTTCCTAATATTCAACATGGTTCGGATCTAGATTTCATTTCTTATTTCCAAATGACAAACCAGCAAAGGGCATTGATATTCATACCTAGGAATTAGATCTTATTTTAGGAAAGTTCTTCCCATGAAAAGATGGGGGGGTAGGGAAAAAAAAAAGCTTAAACCCAGAGTAAAAGTAATTAACAAAAAACTTTGAAACCTGAGGGAACTCAATGCCACAGTAAGAACAGGTGCACACAAGAAGCAATTGCTTTAATTAGAGAATATTTATTGAAGAAATAATGACTTCTCATGCATTTTGTGCAAGTTACTTTAAGCTCAGATACTCTGTAACTGAACATAAAAAGCACATGTGCAAAGCTAAATGGATCTTGAGCAAAAAGCCCTTAAGCTATATCTGGGCAGGTATTAGTTATGATAAAATGTCTAAAAAAACATGGTAGAATTAAAGTATGCTTTAGAGGAGAAGATAATGGTAACATGATAGGCATCATTTATTATGTTTTGAAAAATAATTGCTAAATGTGTCCAAAACACTAACTTGGGAACCATAAGTACTGGAGAGAAATTAAGTAGCAGCTTATTAAAATTAAGCTTAAATACAGTGCCACAATTAGTGGACATATAGAGTACAGGACATTTAATAGTGAATAGCCTTTTGTTCTGGTCGTTTTTCAAACATACTTTAGCCATTTCTAGGAGGATACAATGGGCATCCAGGGTACCTGGATCCTAATGTGCTTGCACTTGTTTGGTCAACTCTCAGAGGACTGCAACACAGTTAAAAACCTATGAAAGCTTTGTCCACAATCCCAAAATAAATGCATTAGCAGTAAAATCGCCACCCTGGACAACAAATCACAACAATCAGATTTCAAAACCAATATTCCAAACAAATCTTAAACTTGCTTTCTGCCTGAATATTGAAAGTATCAATATAGCATAAAATACAGATACTTTGGAGAAACAATTTTTGAGAAACCATTCTGGACATATAGAAAGGGTTGATATTGGTTACACTGTATCAGCTTTATGGTGTTTGTGTATGATAATTCATATACAGACAATTATCATCTATTTGGCAAAATAAAACCATTTTCAGAAAATGAAACCACATACTAGTTTAAATATAAGTAGTTACAGTAATTAGTTATAGTAAGGAGTCAATATTTAAGATGTCCTGTAGCATCCTTTATAAATATTGCAAATACTTAAATAGTTAAAAGTAAAGCTTCTATATGTATTTCCAGGTACAATGCATAATGAGATCCCAGAGAGGACGTAAGGATTCTTCTACTCTTTTGGCTTTTCTGGCATGTCAAAACCAAGTGTACGGTGTCTTCCTAGCTTTCAACAGAAGGCAAGTATTGCAGACGGAGACACTGTTTTGCAAAGAGCCTGCAGTCAGACCTGCAGGGACAGCACAAGGAAGGATTCCCCTGTGGAGATTTAGACTAGAAATAGGAATCTCATTACAGCAGAGAACAGAGTACCTCTTGTCTATGGAAACAATATAGTTATATACAATGCAGCACTGGTAATAACTCCTGTTTCTGAAGGGTGGAGGGTCACACTCAGGCAGCACCACCCTCACTTTGATGTTCTGTGCAACCCTGCTAAGTACCAAGAGGTGTGTTTTCTGTAACGTGATCAACCCACTACTATAGGGAGTTTTAATATTGCACCCCAAAGTGACGATATCGTGGGTTGATTTTGGTCCAGCTCACCTGCTGTAGTTTCTGGCTTCTTACACTTACTTTGGAATGATTTCTGACTCCAATCTTCATTACTTCCAAGAAAATTTGTAGGCGATTAAATCAATTAGCGCATTTTGATTTTTCAAAACTCTGTAGCTATTTTTAAGCTAAATACAAACTTTCTGGTACCTTGGTATTTGGTTGCAACTGAAATGCGATCTCAACATCAATAATCATAACCACAAGATTACAAGCAATTAGAATTCAGGTGACTTAGAGTAAAAAAATTATGACTCATACAAGATTCACACACAATATTACCATGCTCTTTACTAGGAATGGAAATGATATCCAAATGCCTACAGTGGACTATGGGGGTTTAGGTTCTCCAGTCACTTCTCCTTAAGGTACCTGTCTAATTTTATTATAGATACCACTGCTGCTAGGTAAGTTTATTTTGCTCATATAGTTAAGCCTTGCAGTTTGGAGTCGGAAGTTACGAGCGTGAACACCCCTGCTGATGAAGGTAAATTTTACCCTAACATAAAAGTATTCTTCCTATTCTATCCGTTAATTGCTATTAGATATGCTTCCCTAATGATTCACTAAAACAAATTCTTTGGTTTTTCCTCCTTACTGCAGATCAAGAGAGCAGATCTCTGCCACAATTCTCTGAAGCCATACATTTACATATGTAGCAACTCTCATTAATTTTCATTTTTCATGATTCAAGACAAACTGACATTTTTCTCTTCACTAGTTAAGTAAATTCTTTTCACAATATTTCAAAGGCTGTTTTCAGCCCATGTTTTTGTCAGCACATTAAAGGTTTTCCAAGTGTTTGAGGTTGACAAGTATTAGCATCCAGACATTTACATTGCAATCAAGATATTCATAATAAAAACTTTCAAATAAAAGCTCAAAAGCAATAACAGTGTAATTTTTATCACCAAGCCAGACTTACACAATCAGATTTCAAGGTCTGGTGTAACTAAGGTCCCACTTACTCAGAGACCCAGCAAACCTCTACCAAATATCTAAAGATGACATAGAAAGATAGAAGAAATAAATCAGAGCAGTTACGATTTGAACTGAAGCTGCAAAATAATGCAGATAAAGAGCCAGCCCAGTACATCTCACATCAAACATGACACTCAAATGCATCTCTCCAATTAGAGTCTTTTAACGTATTAGTTACCTTGGGTAAAAAAACCTCTCTCTTAGAAGACCCGAGAGAGAAAAGCAACACATCTTTTATTGCTTCTACGGCTTCTCTATAGTCGATCCCCCTCTGTATTCAGGCTTCTATCAGAGACCTCAGACTTCTCCAAGAAATATAAAAGTACTGTTGGCCACAGTTTATTAGACTGTGATAGTTTTTCTAAATCAAAAGGCCACGCTCTGAGTGAAATACGAATAGGGAAGAATGCCCCATCACTCCTCCTCCCAAATAAAAACTGAATCTGTCAGCTTTTCTCATTAACCAAAAGAGGTTTTAATTTAAAACCTTGGAGGCAGTAAGAAATACTTAAAGCCAACCTCTTTTCCTGATTTCTCTTGGGATTTAAGGCAGGCTGTGTAATCCAGCTGCTCTAATTAGCACAGCAAACTGCCGTTTTGCTTGTAAGAAGAAACAAATTAAAACTTTATTCTTCTGTTTCTCAGTAAACCGTATTCCCCAAATACAATAAATTCTAAGAAGTGTAAAGGTAGAATACATTTCACATAACTTTAGTTTGACAGAGAGAGGAAAAACATTTCCAACTTTTCTTAGAGTACCAGCCTGATTTTTCATTGACATTAATCTTCTATTAATTTTAATCACACATGCAAACACATGACAAATTGTACCAGTAACTGGAAGGTCTAAAAGAAATAGGTCACTGAGAAAAGAGGGGAGAAAGCCTTCTACAGCCTCATCAGCATCATTTAGGTCTATACACATGTACACGTCATACATGTTGTAGACAATTTAAATGAAGTCACCAGTAACTTCATAGAACTCAGGTCCACTATCTCTCCAGAGCTCACAAGTATAAGGCTCACTTTAAAGCAGGTATAGATACTTTCACACCTGTCAAAATATTTCCATTTAGAAAAATAAGCATAATCACATATTATGTACTTCTCAAGCACATTCAGCTCATGGCATACTGCTGGTGTTTTGTTTAAGATAACTGATTCCTGACATATAGAAATGGTTGTAATGAATCTAAAGTTGGAAGTACACCTCATAACTCTAGAGGATGAAATTGTTTACAAAACCACACTATAACCTACTTCAGACCCAGTAGGTTCTATTTAACTAGTTCAAAGTCAAATCATATTAATTTTGAAATTCAAAATAAATCTGTTACTGTTCACACAGCTTTTGACATACAGTCTCCTTATCTTCCTATCTCCATGAACATTTCTGAAGATAGAAGACAACATGACATTCAAAGGGGACGTAAAAGGCAGAGACTTCAGCCTCAAGGACATATTCACATGGTGGTGATGGATGACAGCCACCATGAGAAGAGGACTAAAAGACTCATTCTTCTACAGTACTGAAACAGCAGTAGCTAACAATAGCTGTCCCTCTCACTCTGTGTGTGTATATATATTCACACACACATACATAAAAATATATGTACATACATACACAATGAGGTGGAGTGGGAGTATTATTTTCCATTCCCTTCTCAGCAAGCAGAATGAAAGCAATCAAACAATATCATTTGAAAATAAGCATCATCATTTCCAAATCAAATCCAAGTGAAAGACTTTTTCATCAGTCATCTAGAAATAGCTGTTAAATAAAGCCTATGAGAGAAAGACACATTAAACATTCAGCTGAATGTCAAGTCATGACCTCACAAAACGAAGAAAGAGTCAAAAGTAAATTTATAGATTCAACTTTCCTCTACATTCTTTCTTCAAAGAAAATGTCAGCTTTTGATTATGTACTGAAAATACAAAAAGGAATCTGTCAATACAATAGAAAAAAAATCTGACTATGCCAACCTCAAGCAAGATTCTAAACAGGCTTCTTGACCGTGCTTAATGCTAGAAATGCCTGGCTGCTGGCTCGTCACCCTCACCAATACCTTTACCTCCTTTCTCTCTTGTACCTGTTTTTCTTTACCGTCTTATACTGAATGCAATATCCAGATCCAATAAAGGATTTAGGGTCATAGAAGTTAAGTTCTCTAATATTTATAATTTCAGTCCCACATCACCAGGAAGGGAAGGCAGAGGCTTGGTCTGGGTGTTTGTATGCAGTGCTGGAAAACATCTATGGTATGTGAATTCTGCCCAGCCAGGCAGATGGACAGAAAGCCATTTCAGAGTCAGCAGCCTACAACATGCACATGACCAGATCCACATAACCAAAAAATGAGGTGCTTTGAAAATTTGCATGTTTGCACACCTCACTGGGAACTGCAGTCTGCAGTGGGCAATGAAAGGGCCAACTGATCACAACAAAAAACCAAGACCTCTACATGCAGCATCTGCCTCTACCTGACACTTTTCTGAGCCTCCATTGCCTACCACTCAGAGCAGTACCAACCATCTGTTGACCAGAAACTGGGTGGAAACATTCTCCATCTTCCCCCCTGGAGGCAATAGCAGCCCTGGCAGCCTGAATGCTATGTGTACAAAGCTGGGAGGAATGAGCCTTAAGTTAGCATTTCTACTCCTGGGGATGTTTCTCCGGTTTAAATTGCATTAGATTTCACACTAAATCTAAAAGCCTGAGACCACCACCTCCAAGAAAATATAAATTTGAGTGATATTCTTACCAATCTAGAATACTTTTATTCCAGCAGCTTTGTGTCAGAATAAAATTTATTATAAGAATAGATATTTTATTAGATTTGTAGGTTCTACTACATTAATGCATGCCAGGAGGGAAGCCCATATAATTAAAATGCTATGAATAGAAAAGTAGTAGAAACACAATTATGAAGTACTTCAACAGGAAACAAGTAACACATAAAACCAGCAAAAACAGTCTGATAGAAAAAGAGTATTCTACTTAACATCCATTATTTTATTAATGATATAACATGGCAGGTATCAGTGTCACAAGGAGTGTGATTTAGGTTAACCATCTAATAAATTATTTGTCAATGTAGGAAGAAGATCACTAAGAAACAATTTGAATGAAGAAGTTCAAAAGCAATTTCACATGCATTCATAGAATAACACCACTGAGATCAATATGAATGCAGTCTGAAGGTGCACGTAATTTTACACCAGTTGTAGAGCTTTCTAGACAGGTATTTAAACCAAATCTCAGTCAAGAAAATAAGGATTCCTCTGTACCACCAGGAGGGAAAAAAAGGAAGATAAAATATGACAACTATCTGGGAAAGACTAACAACATTTAACCGTCATTTGTTCCAGCTGACTGGCATACAATTCTCCATGTAAGGAAAAGAAGCAGGAATTGAGGTGGTAACAATTTGCTAAACTCCATCCCTACAATAAAGCTTAACACTACAAAAATAATACCAAAGTTATGGATTTGTGATTCTCCTCCCTTAACTCCTTTGTTAATGCTTTTACTATATTACCTTATATTCTAATAAACATGGATGCTATTTATGAGTGAAATAAAAAAAAAATCTTCCTATTTATCCTGACTAATACAAGACACCCTCCTTACTTGAATGTCATACCACTTAAAGCAGCATACCAGAAATTCCAAACTTCACTGCATCCCCTTTTTGGAATCATTCCTCTCTGCTTTCTTTCCCTCTCAAAAAGAAAAGGAATGAGAAAATATGGCTTACACCAGCATTCATTTTCAGCTGACCAATTCTGATCTTTTTTGGCTACTAAAACCTGACCTAAACTCCACCAAAATCAATAGCAATTTGTCTAGTCCATGCACTGGAGCTTAACGTATCGACTGTTTCATTCAGCTACGGTTAAACTGTTGATACAGGAGATACTGGGAAACTGAAGACTTAACTCATAATTTGCAAAATTTTCTGGTTTTAAATGCACTTGTTCTGCTGATAAGATTAATTTGATCAGAACTTATTACACAGCAGCTAATGGAGTACTAGAAATGGCAACTTTCTCATTTCCTTATTGATTTTTCCTCTTTAAGCTCTCTAGCAAGTGCTTCGCAGTATGTTGAATTTCCGTATTGGAAAGTCAATTACCATCTACTCCTTGTTCTTTATGTTAAAGCAGTAACAGTGGAAAAGGGGGAGAAGCACAACCATTTTGGTGTTTTCCTTTTTTATGCAATCATCTTGATAAAAAAAACAGCCAGTGTCGTCAAGGAAATTACCAAAATCTGAATTGAATTTCAAATCAGTACAGGCAGAGCATAATGTATATACCTCATATACTTCATACATATCAAGATCTATAGTCAAAACACTGGTATCCAACTGTATGCTACACTAGTACTATACAAGTGGCATATACTGCCACTGCAGACAGAGGTAAAAAAAGGATCAGCGGATTTTTCCCTTTCAATTCCTACCCCTACACACCCATATAATTTCTCTTGAAAACCTGCATTCACTGCTCAGTTTAAAAAAAGAATACCCAAACATAACTCAAGGAGCTTTTAATCTAAATGCTAGCACTAAGTGTTTTATCAATGTAATAAATACTTTTAAGGGCAGGAACAGACTTTTAAATTTTAGGAGTACTGCAAATCAGGCAAAACAACGTATCTTTTTGTGTAGGCTCAAATAAAGTTTAACTCCTGGCAAAATTTGAAATACAAATAAGTTACATATATTTTTACTGTCAGATACAACCCAGGAAAGTATTTCTTGTTCCATCAGAAAAAAAATGAATTTTTCTAACACTAAGGAAAAATATTTATCTTAAAGAGTCTACATTTCTGCCTGTATAATTAAATTGCTGCATTCATTACTAGAAATGCCCAGGTCTCAAACTAAGCATATTTCTTAACAAGGAAAGTTATCTGTATCATGAAGATCACTAATTACCCACATATCTGAATCCTCTCTGTTCTCTATTTTTACTTTATTTAGAGAAATGAAGAAAAGATTTACGATTTCACAAACACATTACCGTTCCCTGCCTCCCCAGGTTTTAACATATCTGTAAAAGAATTAAACAAAACAGTTATTCATACAAGTCTAATTAACCATGATCTAATCTGCAAATGCTAGCCTGAACAAACCTTTCATACTTTCTTCCACCCTAAGAAAAGGTAGAAGAGTACCAGGTTTTGATCAAACTAATGCTTAAATTACAAGCTACAAAAGAAGGCAGCTTTACTTTGCAGCTTGGCACTTCGCAGATGACTGGGTATGTGCAATACACAGGTTCAAATCCCTACACTATTTGTCTTTAAAAATTTTCTGAACAAGTCTTGTAAAAAGGTCATTAAAAACAGCATATTTAAAGAAACCATAAAACATCTTTTGGAAGAAACCACCTTCCTCATTTTTGTTGTTTTTTGTTGGGTTGTTTTTTTTTTTTGTCCCACTAAACATTCTGACCACACCTTTGGTGGTCACCAAAATTGCTTTTCTGCTCTATCCCTACTTTTCTTAATCAAGTCTCCCATAAAGAACAGTTTCATTGATATTTCATTATCTGAAGAAAGGAAATGACACATAGAAAGCAAGGTGGGAAGAATTTAATCTTGATTGAATAATTCAGAATTTATCTGCAACTCATAAAAAAGAATTCCACTGATCACAAAGCACATCATTCCAAATTCTTTGTACTAACTTTTCAGAGTTAGTTTCAATTTTTACATCCACTGATTCAGAAAACAAAAAGCCTAGTTTCACGAATCAAAAAAAAGACAAAGACTTTAAATGATAAAACGAACAGCCCTTGACTATATTTATCTAAAAGCTGCTACTGTCAAATGCCATTGGAGTTTACGGTTTATTTGGAAATAAAATGTCCTCAATAAAGACTGTGGGTTTGGAGGTTGAAAAAGAGCTATATGAAGCCATAAACAGAGGTTCTGATGCAATTTCATGGCAGCTTTGACAATATGTGAACTCTGCATGTAAAGTACTGCCACTGAGGTTAGGTTGTGTCTGCACAGAAGAATGGAATACATTGGAGTGAAAAAACATCTGAACTCTCTCTGCAGAATTCAGACACAATGAAGCCATGTTAAATGTGGGACTTCATTTGAGTGATTAGTCACACATCTGCCCTAAATGGAGCTACTCAAACCCAGCCAGTTCATAAGCTTTGCAGAGTCAGGACCTATTTGTGTAGCTGTGAGCTGTACGGCACGCCGAGTCTGGCTTCCTGATGCGCATTCGATTTCTGAGCTTCTGAAGGGAACAGATGGATTTGCACCGACACCAACTTCTCTGGGTTTTGGAGCTGGATCTAAATAACACACCTACCATACTGGAATGACAGAACGACTTAAAAATAAAAAATAAATTAATTAAAAATAATAAATAAAAATCACATACCACATGATATTCTTTAGAAAACAATGGTTTTTGAAGATTTTCCACATCAAATGCCTAGACCAGTAAGTGTGGAGTGTTCAAAGTTCCAAAAAACATACTTTTCCTATACAGGTGCCAAATGATGGTTTTGGGAGCCAAGCTACTGGCTCCCCATTTTGAAGCTTTGCTGGACAGAGACTAAACTCAATTTGCACAGTATGAAAAATGCATCATCTATCACAATATTTACAAAGGATTTCCTGACACAGTGCTCTGTTCCCTCCCTCCAGAAAACAGATGCTGCTGCCTGAAAGCTGAAGATAGTAATGGGGAGATAGAAAGAAAAAAGAAACAAACAAAACATAAAAAACCCCAACAAACCACGCCACAAAACAAAACCACCCAAGCAAACTGGCACACAGATTGTGAAGATAATGTGGCCTGCTCTGCTTCTTTGCAAAAATCACTGTCTCTTGAATGCCAAAGATTATTTCTAACCTTCGATGAAAAGCTTTTTTGAGACAGCATGATCACTGTTGCTTCTTATGGGCAGCTGATACAAATTTTCATCAAGAAACTATTTAAAAGGCATTGCATCTCTTTCTATATTGAAAAACCATGACCTCTGATGACAAGTGACTGTAATTGCATTTGTTAACCTGACTTCAGAGCTGAACAAAAGAGGTACTTATGATAAATTCCGCACTGCCAAAGAAGCTATACAATATATCATTAGCAAAAGTAAAACGGGTATGGTTGATATGGTGCAAACTCTTTGGAAAAAGTGCTGAGGTTTCCAAATGCTAGCAGCTTGTGTCCTTTGTGCTGTGTATCTAATCAGTAATTTGTGGGCTTGGTGTTTTCCTGACAGCTGCTGTATGGAAGAAGATCAAAAAGTGTAGGTGTAAACAACACAAGTTTTGTTAGAAATGAGATTCCAGCAAAATTACCTCTGCAAAAGGAAAACTAAAAGCTTATATTGCAGCTTCTGTTTGGAAGGTAAATCCTGCTGAATCTGCATGAATTCATTAAAACCCATACTACAGAATATTGATTTATCCTTCACTTGGCATTCTTTGCATATTTCCAAATTAAACACTATCTTTCAAGTATACAAAAAAACCCCAAACCCTTGTCATCAAACAACTTTCCTTTTATGCTGCTTGGGAAACAGCTTGGGAAATTTCTGCAGTTCAAAAATGGGCCTTATGCTCCATAGTTAGACAGCCTGTCTTTTCCTTGTTAAAGTCCCTAATCCATGTTTCTTTGGTCAGTTAAGAAATAACTCAGAGAACAAGAGTACAGAGAGAGATACAGGAAAAAAAAAGGACAAGGACAGGTGATAGTAACTGGCAAGTCAGCCAGACACCTCCTGTAATGCTGAATGCAACAGAACTCTTGAAAAGTCATATATAATACTCACTTCACCACAAGGCTTTGCCTAACAATGAACTTTTCCTAACTTTTCCACATAATATAAGAGTATAAGTAGTTTATGTTTTTATTTCTTAAGGATTTATTTAAGAATGCAAGCAATCCTAAATCTGCAGAAGGTACATTAGAACTACATCTACCAGTAAGAAAGGACAAAAAAAAAAGACTATCCCTGAAATCTGTAACAACTATAACCTGCTCATTCACTGAATCTGCACAGACCTGTATTACTCGGAGTCCTTTTTAGAGTCACACTATTGTTAATCCATTTGAATTTTCAATTTTTCAATATGCTTTCTAGAAGTGCCTATTATTAGTAAATTTAGTATTATAACAAAGGTTTTCAACTTCTACAATGCTGATTGAAGCTTTGGCTCATAACCAAAGACATTTGCTATCTTAGTACCCTGTCACTATGTTTTATGGAAGACAATAATTTAAGGGTTTGGTGCTAAGTACTATAAACCTCACATTTCTTTTACAAAACAACCAGTTGACACCATTTCTTTTAGCAAGCTTCAATTACAGCACCGAAAATTATTTCAGTTGCAATATGGATTTTGATCTGTTATTATTATATATGGGTACAACTACTCCTTGATAAAACCATGCTTATTATTATTGATAGCAAATTAAAATAAAGTTTCCCAAGTACTAAGCAGATACACGGCATCAGTAGAAAAGAGGAATCCCTGGCTTGGAATCAATCAATTTAATCAGCATTTTACTGCTGCATTTTATACATCTATATTTCTCCATTTATTTCTTCTTCGTTGAAAATTAGTCTCCATAAATATCACTCAACATGCTTAACAATGGAGTGAAAACCAAAACCAGTAAATTCATTAGGTTTAAGTACCTTTCCATTCACTTTCATCTAAAATCCTGGAATCCCTTCTGCTCTTGTAGCCTTTAAACAGCATTTCCCCCACAGCACACAATCTGACAGATGTTGGTCTCAACTCAAGATGAAAGCAGAGATGTTTAAACCACAGATTAAATATTTTTACAGTTCTATCTCCTAAAGACTCCATGCTACCTACTTCACTGAAGCCAGCACTATTTAGGCACCAAATACTGAGCTGCATCCATGTTTTCCATGAAGATGTTTTTAAGTTAGCACATGGTCTGGGTGATTTAAAAACCAAATAGTTGTCTTATTCCATCCTGCATTTTTCCACACTGAGAATTAAGTCCAGCTGTGGATTGCAAGGACACAGCTTAAGAAGTTATAACTCAGTTCTTCCAGCACTGATAGGGAGAGAGAGCTCTAGCAATCTTTAGGCCACCTGTCAATTGTCTTTATCCTGCTTTGCCACTGAAGCTGGTATTTTCCCCAAGCCTAGTTCTCAGTTATAAATAAGAAATACAGATTCTATGCCTAATATCTGTATTTAGACTTATCTCATCCGTATACCCTGTAATGAAACCAGAAATTTCAGATGTGCACAGAGATCAGCACCTTTACTTGGTACTGATCCTTCTTAAATGATCCTTTTTTTTGCTACTTTTCCCAAACTATTTTTGACATTTCAGCTGCAAATGTCTAAAGAAAGTTTTTGGGTTTAATACTTCATCCATTCAATAGCTAGCAAGAGACAGACCCTGTGATTTACTGGAATATATTTAAGTGACTGCCACACTGCTAATTACTAAAAGGAGTGGAAGAAGGAAAGAATATATTAGACAAATGTATCAGAAATGACTAAGGCAGAAATGACTAAGATATAATTTATTCTGCCTTATGGCAGCAGAGTAGAACAGCAGACCTCAAAATCTGTTCTCTGTAATTCTATAATGTTTTCTATATTAGAAAAAAGAGTTCTCCTTTTATAGAAATGCTTCCAAGCAGTGGATATACCGTACACAGGACCTATTTCTGTGGGCCCCAGAATCAAAAGATTCTTTTAAGGCTCAAAGACGTCAATCCAATGCTACTATTTGCAATGAAACAAAATTGTTTCTAATGGCTAATTCTCGAGTTTAAGTCCACTCTTAAGCATTAAGAGAACTAACCATGCTTTTTACATGAGTTTCTAGATGAACTAAGTATTATTTTAAACATTCAGAGCACACAGCTTTGTATCTTATAGCTGAATTCACAATTGCAGTAATTGGAAAAAGAATGTAACAAGGGAGCTGAAAGTAGTTTGGGATACCTCAGCAATCCAACGCAAACCGTTCCATGACTAGGTAATAAGCAAACTGTTCTGTAACATCTTAATAAATAATTAGGATATTATTTCATCACATACATAACTTACAAGCTTACAACCGTTTTCTTTGCAACTTAAAGCTTTCAGTGATTCTTACTGAGATACAAATCACAATTTGATTCAGAGTTTGGTTAAACTTTTAGCTACAGAGCTCTGAAACAGAAAAAAATATTCAGTCTGCAAAAAATATGAGCACACATCATTATGGAAAATGTGGCTGCTGTCTCTACCTTTTCTGGATGCACAGTGACGTAACTCTAAGGGAGACTTTACTTTGATGCTGGAGAATAATGAGTCAATCAATACTCCTGCTTGAGAAAATAAAAGCCCAGAAATATCCTAAGGCATCCTTCATTAAGGCATATATTAGACATTCCATTTTTAAATAAAAGGATATATTCTAAAATAAACATCTACATATGAAACATGCTGAATTCACAGACACTACGAAAGAAACATTTCTTCTGAAAGAAACCTACATTTCTCCAAGGAATACACAAACTGGTTTTACCCCAACTCAATTCCCTACTTTCCTTTAGCTGGCACGCATGTTTCATTTCTGAAACTAAGGGTTTGTCTTTGAGAAGTTCTTCAGGAAAATATAATTAGATGATATATAATTACATTTATATAATTTTATATAATTAGATTTCTGACAACTCATTTATGTGATAATACAGCCCTCACTGCAGAATCAAAGCCACTTAAAAGTTAGTAGTGGATTTCATCTTCACAATGCCTCAGCAAAGCATTATATTCACAGAAGAAACTGAAGGAAAGTATCACCCAAATAGCTTGCCACAGCAGCTCAGAAGTATGTAATTGATCCACAAATGTAATTAAAATGCTGAGTCAATATTCAGTGTCCAAATAAATATTTCTTTCACACTAGATAGGACGGAATTTGGCCCCTAGACCCACTTTCCTCTGAATCAAAGAGATGAAACGTATCACATTTTAGCTCCTCTTCAGTAGGGCAATTCCTACAAGTTTATACTACGGTAAGTTTGCCTTACTGCAGATATAATAACAAATAAAACCAATATAACTAATAGAAATAGCAATTGGTTTGGACAACTGCTATTCATTAGTGAACACTTTACAGTTTTAAAGATTCAGAGATATCTTGCTAATTATTTAACACCAAATGAGTTGCTATCAACATCAGCTGAATTATCGCTGCTCTATAATTACCTCTGGTTTGATACAAATTTCTATTCAGATTTAGATAAATCAAAGAGTTTTTAATTAAGTAAATCTTTATCAACGTTTTCTGACATCACCAATTAATTATATTAATATATATAGCCTATTTCTTTCAAATATCCTGAATTTGAGTCTATATATGTTTTTCACCTTCTAATTGTCAATACAAAATTCTCAATATAGACACTATCAGAGAAAACATCAGCTGAAAATCACAACTCTGTTTGACAATTAAGCTTACTACAAAAAGAGGTAAGAAATAATTAAAGTAATTTTACAGGAAAGACACATTATCCTTATCCTTTTATAAGTCAGTAATAAGTCTCCAGCAGACCTAAACAAAAAAAAAAACACACAACAAAATAAAGGACATATAATAGATCCGGTGATAGTTCAAAATTCTATTAAAGCCCGTCTGAATAGTTTCTATAAAAATGAATGCACCTCAAAGTGACGAGCTCAAACTTCTGGAGGAAGGATAGATATAACAACCAAGAAAAAAGTGAACTACTTTAGCCTTTAAAAGCTCACCTCAGCACATACAAAAATGAAAATTCCTTTAACATTTTCTTTTGCAAGAAGTAGAAGCAATCCTATGAGAGTTTTGCCAAAACTTTTCTATGATCTGATGAACACCTCCCCTCCACTAAGTACATCTGATTTCCAAACTTTAAAAAAAAAAAAGTATTTCCCTTGATTTTGCACATTAGATTGAAATTATAGGGGGATGTGGAAATTGTGCAGAACAAGTTATTGTTTTTTCTGTTCAAGGAAACACAGCATTTGGATTCTTTACTTTGCTAACTCTAAGTTTGGATCCTTTTCTTGACACCTTTCTTTCATGCTATTAGTCTGCTATTAATCTATTAGTCCATCTCTTTAAGCAGTCTAGCTAGACCCTTCTCTTTAGTTGTGAGCCTGCTTATAATTAAAAAAAAAATGGGGCATTTAGATAACTTTCCCACATTTTCTCAGAAGCATCACAAAGCTCAAGGACTGACCATACTTATCCTCCTCATCTCTCCTTTCCTTCATGGGCTTCTTGTTGCCAGCTTTGACGTATTTTTTGGTCCACTACTAAATTTACACATTTTCCACTAGACCCACTAGATTTTGAACCAAAGAAAGACTGGCACTATTCAGTGCAGGATCCACTCACTTGACTCCTCTTGGGTTCATTTATGGGTGTATTGCAGTACCTTCTCCCTGACTTTTCACTTTGTCTCCCAGTACAGACAGAAACATTTTCTATCATCCCTTCTGAAACATGTACTCACTTAAACCCTTGTCTCAGTCATCCCTTTTCCTCTTGCTTAATTCTCTAGAGAATTCAGCAAGTATTAAAGACACCATGGATAAAAGGCACTGAATCATAAAACCACAAACTTTAAAACACGCACATTAAGACAAAAGCTATTGCTGATAAACATAAATTTTGCATTTTTCTTGTTTTTCACAACATTATAATGCAAGCTGTGACAGCAAAATATATTCAACTTAGTGAGAAAACAATTGAGAAAATGGCTATTGGCCACAGGATTCCACCACCTGACTGTTGCTTTAAAAATATTTGCTCTTAAAAGTTTCATACTAAGAAAAAGAGGCTATGTAGAAAAAAGAACAAAGACTTCAAGCAGTTACTTTTTTGTCTCTCTGTAATGACATTTTCACCCAAAATAAAAAGCTTTACAAATACTCCTTCCTCTGGTATGCACTTTTATGAGCAAAAGCTAACTACAAACTAGATTTTATGCTATTGTACAAGATGTGCTTTCTATCTGCATAAAGATTAACACTAAAAATGTTTTGATTAGATGCACACCATATATTTAAGGATAAATCTTTTTCATAATTCTGTTACAGTCTTTGCAAATGCCTTTACCGAGATTGACTGCCCTCAACAGCGTAAAAGCAGAGAGCCATGGACCGATGCCAGTTATGTACTGGTAAGAAAAACAGTTATGCATCAACAGAAGCTCAGCAGCACCACCTAAGCCTACATTAAAGCCCCATCTACATTCATTCTTGGCAGACCACACACAGCACTGGACAAGAAAGACCTGTTAAGCACAAGGTGGACAAGTAACAAGCATGTCTTAGGGTATAGCATGTGTCTCCCTTTCTAGCAGACAGCTAGAAGAGGTGTGGAAACTTCATGATATGAGGTGAACTAAGGCAGCTGTCACTTGGACACAGCTCTTGTCCTCCCCACACTCTCAATGTCCCTCCCTGTGTGACTCTTCCTCATTTGAATCAGTGGCAGGATTAAGACTTAAGGCGTCCTGTCCCTTAATGCAAAACATCTCTGGATGAACAGAGGTTAAAGCTTAAGTTATTAAGTGACAGTCAGATGGCTAAAATGGTTTGACTACTCCTAAAATATTTGTGTGTTCCCCAGGAATAAATTCAGAGCTACTACTATGGATTTCTCAAGCACTAGAACTGATCTGTAATCCTAAGTAGTAGAAAAATGAACCAAAAGGAAAAAAGCAACAATGGTGAACTACTTAAGACTCAAAGGCCAAAAAAAACCCCTCATAAAGTACACAAGCACATAAATCCTTTAAAGAGAGCTGTCTTGCAGAACTGTTTTCTGCAGGTTCTTACATGTAATAAAACCTTGAAGGAGAGGATGAAAAAAGCTGTACAGGTGCAATAAAAGGTAGGTAGACCCGCTCCGGCGGGGGGGTTGGACTAGATGATCTCCAGAGGTCCCTTCCAAGCCCATATGATTCTATGACTCTATGAAAAGTAACATAATTATATCTACACAGAAAGTAGATTATGCTTCCACTGACAAAATTTTGCCAGATTCCAGCTGTGCTTATGTATATTGAAAACTCATGTTTTTCACCCTTTGCTCCTGACCTTCCAAATGGCCCAGAGGAGTGGGACTACGTGAAGGATCATCAGATAAGTACAGCAGAGCTCCTGCTAGGCTTTCCTAATGAGATTTCTCCTTTAGCACTCTGGAAAAGAGCAAAGACAGACCTGCTTAGGCTCCTGTATTTATTATTTATCATTGTCCATTTATCAGAGGCACAACAGAGACATCTGAAAGTAGGTTGGCCTGATGCAGACAGTTTTAAGCACTTTTTGACACGAAAAGTGAAAACAATGATGAATATACAGATTTTCTTGTACAGTTTGGAGTAGCTCGTATTTACAAAATCTTGGCAGAAAAAGATTATAAAAGTGCTAGGACAACTTCTAAGCTATTATTGTCTATTGAAAAGACAAGCTGAAGCATCATAGACTTGATTAAAACATTTCCATCAAACTTTGCAGAATGGTTTATTCAGCAGTGACTAATTCTCCTCAGGGGCTTCCAGTGTAGATCACAAGAAATATTTTCCTATACTTAGGAAATATAGAATGTCCCTTAGTCTATATGTTAAGCACTTCATCTTCCCAATTACAAATTCTTTTAGATATAAAAGGATGGAGCTTAAGGCTACACCGTTGCTTCCTGCTTGCTGTCCCTTGGTAATTAGGTACGAGACTAACATCACTGTAATAATTTCTGATAAATGTGCCAACATTTGGCTGTTTGGCCACAATGTCACTTCAAAATGAATATAATTTAGAGACTACCAGCAAGCTGCAGTATGGACCTCCTATCTATAAACCCTGCTTTAGCAGGGTTTTTGTTAGTTCTACCTCGGGTATGCTCCCTCAGATATGAAAAACTGGTACCAATGTTGGTTTCTACTTTAAACAAACAGGTTTTTTTGATGTGGTACTTAAACACAGCTACCTGTAAAACCTAATCAAATCCACTCTCGTGCTTTGTGTTTTCTACATTAGGAAGACAAATCGTTGGTCTCCCCATAAGATGAAATTGGTTATGGTCCTTGTTCATCTCTATTTCAATTATACTTCATGCTCATTTTTCATTAAAAAGGATGCCAAGAAAATGGGCTTACGTCATTCACACTTATGTAGAAAAAAATGAGAACAAACAGAGGGCTGATACTTCCTGGGGCTGCATTTGCATTTTCATGGGTAGACAACCTGCTGACCTTGAATAATTTACAAAGATCATTTTATTCCTCTTTGATCATCTCAGCTTAATGCAGAAATTTTAATGTTTTTAAGTGCAGGCATTTTTGTCTGCTGGTGGGTTGCTAGGGTTTTGGGAGATGGTTGGGAAAGTGCTTTGTGTTTTTTTTTTTAATAGTTCTTAGAATTATCCAATTATGCCTGCACAGTATTTCAACCTTTTGCCTAATTAAGAGGAAGATCTTTGACCTGTACTACACCAGCAATTCCAGCCTGGGAAGCCCCAGCAGTAGCCTTGGTCTCAAGTCTAACCATGTTACCTCCTCTTTGCACCTTCTTTATCAATTTGACACGCTCTCTTGCAGTGACATCTTTACAGCTGGAATCTCTTTAGCGTTAGGTCACTGTACTGGGTGTAACCAGCAGGATTTTGGTGGCGGGGGCTACAGGGTGCCCTGTGTAGGAAAGGACACAGCCTGCCCTGGGCTGGTCCCAGGTGGCTCAGCAACTGCCAAAAGGGACCCTCAAGACTGTGGCCAACTAGAACAGCCCCAGCCCTGCTGCAGGGTGTATTTAAAAATGGTGGTGGCTGCTCCTGGAAAAGCTCATTTCTTCTGCATGAAACATCAGAGCACAAAGCCAAAATAACAGGCATGTACAACGGTCCCGCAGTAAGCACAAAGATGCATCAAAGATCTTGGAATCACTCAACAAACAAAAAGGCAGCAATCAGAGGTTGAAAGTTTGAGCATTGCATTTATGGAGCATTTAGATTGCACCATGGAAAGTTAATTAGATTTATCAAACTCCTAATGCATCAGCAAATGGTCAAACTGAAATAAAAGATAGCAGGTTTGAATTGTTGGCCGCTCCGTTTCCTTCCTGTGAAATGAAGTCTCTCAAAATTGCCATTTCTTAAAAGTGTTTTTGCTAAACAAAGCCCATGCCTGTCACAAGATCTCTTTCCATGTGACAACAAGTATTATTCAAATGGACACAAATTAATGTTATTGCCTTGACAGAGAGTATGAAAGGAGAATGGAGAACATGATATGACATTGTCAGTGATGCAACAATCTTTCACTGCAAAAATAAGTACCAAATAAGTAATATGCAGGTGGCCAAACAATGTGACCCTGCAAAGGCACATTCCACCCATTACCATCCACATGGTTCAGGTGCACTCACATTGCATCGATTCAGAGTCTGTGCATCATTAAATACTTACAGCACTTCAAATCAAAATTTTACTTCAGTTTCAGGGAAATACAAAGGCAAGGGAAATTAAAGAGAGATGAAAGCTATTCAAATCAATCCATAGCCGTAACTGAGCTCTTCAGTAAAATAGAGGGTATTTTAAAACACTAAGGAAGACAAAAAAAGTTCTACGCATATTACAGAAATGTTGTTTGATTTTAACAAATTATACATAGGCATTTCCAAGTTTTAAATATAAGAATTTAACAGCTTCTTATGCTGAGATAGGACATCTGCATAAATACCAACATGAAGATCCAAGTTTCACATTTCCCAACTACAGTTACTAGTCATCATTCCTCAAAATTTTTTTCACATTTAGAAATAGCCTGCCATTTAAACTGCCATCTAATTTTCAAAGATCTCCTGTTTTAAGTAGACAATTAGTCCCTCTTTTTGCAATGTACAGAAGTTAACTTTTTTCATCATTTTTTTCGCAAGTATGAGCATTCTGCTGTGAGTCTGAAAAGGAAAAAAACAAAGAGCAACAGAAAGTATTGAATTATAAACAAACAAAAAAAAGGTAAAAGAAAATGGGAATAGAAACAAAAAGCAAATTACTTTCTTCTTCTGTTCTCATCTCGCCTATCCAATAAAAAAAAAATAATCAAATTTCCCACTACACTAGAACAGCTAGGAAACTGAACCTAAGAGA
This sequence comes from Calidris pugnax, assembly GCF_001431845.1. Classification (NCBI taxonomy): domain Eukaryota; kingdom Metazoa; phylum Chordata; class Aves; order Charadriiformes; family Scolopacidae; genus Calidris; species Calidris pugnax. The sequence goes on from NW_015090995.1 coordinate 6,353,518, forward strand.
GATTTTTGCAAAGCTGTGGAAGAAATGTGAACAAGTCTCTCCTAAAAGACAAAAGCTACCAAACAGGAACAGCTGATGTGGCCTCTTATCTAAAGCTCAAAGATCAGAAGTTTGCTTCCTAACAACCACCATGAGACAAGTGAAAAGAAACAGCAGCAAGTGGAATTTTGCAGCTCTAGGAGAGAGGAATATACATTAGAACTAGATTTAAATGAAGATCAAAGAAACAAAATAATTTATGCTATGTGTGTGCAAAATGGATAGATACAGAAATTATTTTTTCCTCTCATTGTTTGGAAGCTGCTGTTATCCTCAGTATGCTTATTATTATTAGCTTAAGAATGTAACTATACACTTAGCTGAATGCTTTTCACTCTCATTCTGTCAAACACCTGAAATGTACAAAATGTACTTCAGCACATTTCATTTTAACTACTATATTTGCCATATTTAGAAATGACAGTAAGATCACGAAACAAATAATGACCCAGTGCTCTTTTTTCTTCAGAAATGTCTCGGCTCCTCAAGGGGCCTGATTATTTACAGCATTTCATTTCTAGTTTCTCTCATTCACAGCTAGAAGTAGTTACAGGATCAAAGAATTGGAGCGCTTAATCTGACCAGTCATTATGTTACACCATTAAGAGGTTTGCAGAGTTCCAGACTAACACAGACACAATAAACAATAAAGGAAATATATATTCAGAGCTACAACCATGTTTACTTCATGTCATCTCTTTAATAACACTTGACCAAAGAAAAGGAAGAGCAAAGATGAAAAAAAAGTAAAATCTCAGAGCTACAGAGCGGCAGTTATTTAAATGAAAATACACATTAAATATTTGCTTTCACTTTGTTTTCATAGCATCATTTCATAATATCATACCTTAAGATTTTTCAGAGTAGAAAACTGTCATTGTCCAACAGGAAGCAGTAATTTACATGGTATTTTGACATTTGAGTTATAACAGTTAAGTTTCCCAATAGACATAATTAAAAAACGCAGTAAAATGAAAAAACAATCAGCATTCGTGCGTTAATATTTGGAGAAATAAAGTCCTAACAGCAAATATATAACTAGTCTTCAGAAGGATCAAACAGAAGAAAGACCCAGACAAATCAGTCAAGTTAACTCTTAACAGAAATGGTCAAAAAAATTACTTACGACTTACGAATGAGATTAAATTAATTTAACCTAGACCTTAGAGTAAAATGATAAAGATTACCTGGTCACAGACAGAAAGATTAACAAATTACTAACAAGTTGACTTACTCAATTACTGAATATACGTTGGGAAAGAAAACTCATTGACATGAGCAGTGGAATACAACACAGAAATGGGGTGTTAAGTGTTTGCTGAGAAAAGAAAGAGCTGGACTCATCAGTTCCAGAGGTCACCTGCAAGTCCTGTGATCTTACATAAAGCAGTAACTGGGGTCAACTTTGCCAACATGTGATTACACTCTTATCTTTTGAAGCTGCCCTACTGCATACAGAGCATATGGATATCCAGATGTGACCCAAGAACGAAATACTAAGAAAAGAAAAAAAAGAAAAAAATAATCAAAGTTTGACCAAAGAATCTCTACCTGAAATTATTTTTTGAGTCAGTAACAGGTTAGTCTTGTTGATATTAATTAGGATCATAATATAATTACCCTTAGAGGGTCAGACCATCTGTTCATGAACGTCCAAGCAGCTATTCTGAAGTAACACTGCCTTCAGTCTATCACTAGTCTGGGTTTCCCTCTAATTATAGTTTTCAAATATTAAGCACATAGTCAAATTAAAATGTCACCAGCATCTTGAAAGATTGAATAAAAACAAGAAAGGAAATTAAAACCACAATTCATTTGGTCAAACGAAACAGCAATATAAAAGTGTACAACAGCTATAAATAAAATACAAAATGATTCATTTGCATTGCTCTGAGTTGCACGCGTCATATTTTCCTGCATTCTGAGATCCTCTATGTTGTTAGCAGTTTAAATTAAAGATGTTTTAAAGTTCCTTTTTCACCCTCCATACTGTGTTAAATGTTAATGTGGTATATAAACCTTTTGCTAAACCAAGATTAAGTGAAATGATTGATGATACTGAATACTAATAAGTCTACTTTGATGAAATATTTTGTAGTTCTCCAAGACAACTTTACTTATAACACATGCCAGTTATGCCAGGTTTTTTTCATATTGATTCCCTCTACCAGAGACGACAGGCAAGCAGAAGCATTTTCAGTGACATTCATTTACCATGTGAGATTTCTATTGTGCTGAATACTTTGCTATTAAAAAATGATCATTAAGAGGTTCTGGGGTTTTTAAAAGATTATACAGTAAGTACTAACTCACTGCAACAACTTTATAAACACAAACTTCTTGTTTACTTTCTTAAACATATCTACAATTCCCATTTATCTAGGATGGAGAGAAATCTTTAGGGTGTTATCAGATGTGGAAAAAAAATTTTTTAAGATACCCATTTCTTTTTCCTCTGTTTTCATTTCTCTTTGATCTTATGTTGCTATATTTATCATTTTACAGCCCCTGAATTTCCACATTTCTGCTCCAAAACCAACTCACATTAAATGCAAGCTTAACTATTTAATACATCTGTTATAGACAAACCATATTCCAAATGTTATCAACTAATTTAACATGATTCTCATGCTGCAAAATTGTTCCTTTTCCCTCTTCAGGGAAAATTAGAAATTAACATCTAAGATTTTTTCACAGAAACCATTGATAAAGCACACAGATGCAAGAGTTGGATACCTACAACTTACATTTCACCTAGTAAACAATCATAGATACTCTTCTGTTAGTTCACTCAACCCACCTTCCTTTCAATTATGATTGCTCTTGAAGTTTTTCTTGTCCTTTCTTCGTGTTGGAATAGCCCCCAGTTGAAGGCTATGATGATAAAAATCTGTTACTGCCATCTGCTACCAAAATGGGCATCAGCTTAACCACTCTTGCCTAGGAGGCTGGGCAGGTGGGCCTGGCACCGCACACGGTGGCCCCAAACCCGAGTCTCCAGCACTGCACGGGCCTGGTCCTGCAGGTGGAGCAGCAGGACAGAGCTTTGAGAGCATCAGCTGGAGGAGAGGAAGGACACATGGTTCCAACCTCGCTGCTAGCAAAAGCACCGTCAGTACATTTGAGACTATTTGCTGGTTTTGGGGTGAGGAAAAAGGAATCTTTCTTCATTGCTCAATGGCCAATAATAAAACAGAAAATACACAGAAGTTGTAAAATGTAGCTTTCTAAAAGTTGGACAACTCAAGAGATACCTCTTTATTTGCACACTACAAAAACCTAATGTTTCCATCTAGACAATTACTTAAAACTTGGGATGCCACCCATGACATTACCAGTGTTTCCACAATATTCCTAAACATATTGTGTTTTTCTATCTTGAAATTCACAATGTTAGCTAAAAAAAAAAGCTACAAGCAGGTAGGTCTAGTGTCTCTTTCAATGCTTGAAAAAGTATGCTGATGGTAAATCAGATTGTTACATTCCCTGCAGCATCTGCTGGCAGTATTACATGAACTGCTTGTTTCAGTGAGCCCTTTTCACCCAAGGAGCTTCAGTATGATCTCAGTCACAGTGGGTTTAATTTCAGTAGGAATTCTTGATTACCACCATGCAAGTCAAAATGCAGGGGGTTGCATGGAGAATGAAACAGGTGAATATTTTCATAAGGAGTAAAAGAAAATTTTCTATAACAGAACTTGTCAACTGATACTGCACAGTATTGTTGCAGATGTTATCCCGCCTTCCCAATCTTCCTCCAGTTATTTTAATAAATATGTTCAGTACAGCCAAAATCGCCAGTAATCACCAAATGCACTGTATGAACACTAAGCATTTTGGATACAGGAGAGGAAACCAGAACTACACAAAGGTGTAGTTTTTACAGTCAGAGTTATCAGCTTCCCTCATCTGAATTTAAACACCTGCAAAACATCAGTATGCCTAAGAGCCATTGGAAAAGCTTATATTTCATCTAAACTTTTGAAATAGAACTAATATTGGACTGAAGGAGCTTTTCTCCCTTACCCCACAGGACATGAACGCTGGTTGTTTACAGACCAAGACTTAATGACTTCTAAACACTTCTAGATATCGAGTGTATTTCAAGGGAACTGCTTCACATTACTTTAATCTCAGAATCTCTGTATCATGGAAGTGAGATAAATAAATGAAGTTTTGCAGCCACAGAAACCGTTTGTGTTAGTTATGGAAAAGTCTTGAGAAATACAAACCTGTTCTTTACTTACATAAAGTATTATCAACAAAGACCTTGTTCTACTACCATCTCCAGCTTTTGCAGAACTTACTGAATTACACAGGTAACAATACTAAGTAGTAATACTATGTGCTGTCTAGAATAACTTTGCAGAATAATAACCAGTTGTGCTGTCCAACACCTGAGGACCTGACCACAGCAGATGTTTCAGCAGCTTGTATTAAACATCCTTGGTTTATGTATACAAAAGTGAAAAGTAGAGACAACTACGGTCAGTTTTGAAACACCACCACTGAGAAGTGTTTAGAAACAATCAGAAAATGTATCAGAATCTGGTCCAAACTGGTACAATGTTACAATAATTGCCAACTTCCTGGCTCAACACCGAAAGTTATCATTTAGTGAGCATAGCTACATTTAGCTAAGAACATCATCACTGCAGGACCAACCACGGCTACCTCTTCTTCCTATGGCATGCCTTTTTTTTTTAATACCTGACATTTCGGAAATCTATGCTAGCAAAAACTACCTAGTATTACAGTTTTTCAATTATTTTTTCTTGAATAAATTAGTAAGTCCAGAAAAAGCAACACCAAATTTCATTCTCCTCTAGGTGATCCAGTGTCATACTTGTCTCAGGAAAGATTACCACTGCTTCAAAATGTACCTTAAATGAGAAGTGTCAGAGCACAAATTTTTATTTTTATTTTTACTAGCAATTTTATTTTTATTGTTCTTTTACATGTCAATTAAACTTTCACAGAAGAATTTTCTACATCTAGAGTCCAATTTGTTACTGAGTGGTATTCATTGTTCAAAACACCCTCCCATCCAAACAGCTGCCTTTTTACTTCAGCTACCAAAAGCTCAAAGGAGAATATCCTAAGCCTTCTCTTTTGAAACCGAGGCACATTAGGCCATATACTAATCGAAAAAAAGGATGACAAAAAGGCTTAGCCTAGGTACAGATACTACTTCAGTGCTACATACAGTACTGTGATTACACTCTAATCCACAAGAAGAAATAGAGAGAAGTCATACATAACCCACAAATCCCCTAAGGACTATGAACTCTCTTAAGGGATATTTTTGTTGCCCAATATGGTTTCTTTCTTTATTTATTCTTTCTTTATTATTCTTTCCTATTTTCCAAATAGGAAAAAAACACCACAGAAAACCAGTTCCTAACCCTAAAAAAAAAAGAACTAGAAGTTGATTGCTGTTACGTAACATTCCCTTCAACACAGGGCTATGAACGATGCAACAGAAGCTGCACTTACAAAGTTGTGGGGATGTTATAAACAAAAATGTATCTCAACTGCACCTCAGATTTTTCAGGATTTCACATCAAGCATGCCCTCTTAAAGATACGAAACAGCAGATCATTACCAATTGGGCTTTTGTACCAAAAGCAACTCAAGGATAACATGTGTACTACTAATAATTTTCTGTCACAATATTTTGTAGCACTTCTGTGAGCTTCATGGCAGGAGAGAGATTAAACATATACTGATGAAATACAAATTTAGTGCAAAGCAACAGAAATATTTCTTTTGAACTAGGAAAAAAAATTAAGAGTTATGGCTGGCAGCTGGCCATTATTCATTTTGCTTTTCCAGGTGTTAAAACTGGACTAGTTTTTAACTTCTTTTTTAAGAAGTGCTACTGACAGTCTTTGTGTAATCTTGCTGTTAAGGTATGTTCACTACTGGAGTTGTGGGAACCATTCTTTCATCTTAGTTTCTCTGCCTGTCCTTCAGAATGATGCTGAATGCCAAACAAAGGCCACAAATGTGAGATGCAGATCTCCTTTCTCTTTCTTTTTTTAACAGCTTGTATAAGAACTTCTAAATTTCTTAATCAACTTTCCCATTCTATACTGCAACAATCAGAAAGAAGTATAAGGGCAGGATATTTAATTTTCAATGCCATAAAACAGCACACTCCTCTTGATGAGTTGTCATGCTGCTCAAAAAATTTAAGATATCACAGAGGTTGGGAGGATAAACTTTTTGAAGGTTCTTTTCTCCTTTCCTTTTACATTTTCAATCTATACTGCTAAAAGCAATTTTACTTGACTAAATTCATAGGACAAAGACTTTGAAAAACAGGAGCTGTAAACTCAAGCTGTGGTGGCTGTGCCACTGCTTCCACATAGATAGATGGAAGATTTTATTGCCACTTACTATTCGAAAAAAATAAAGCACAGGGGAAGCCATGTTGTCCCTTCCAGATGGTTTCGGAAGAAAATAAGTCAGACAAAACACCATGAATATTATGAGTTCTGAACACACAAAGTAATAGAAAGACAGAAATAATAATTTACTATCCAGGATTCTACCCAGAATTTGCTGACTTCAGTTAGTTATTTATTTTACCCAATAATGTCTGGGCAGTCTCAGTACTTAGGTTTCAAAGTGACTGGAAATTATAATGCTATTTTCCTTTTTCTCTACAAATGTATTTTGTTGATCAGTAAGATCCACGCTGGAACCCTCACGCTTCAGTGCTCACAACAGCAGTGTTATGCTATTTATCTTCAGAGTAACACCCGTGTGTGGCACCGACTTGAGCTGCCTGCTCAGCAAAGGGGCTGCAGAAAAGCTGTACTTCGGGCTGGGCAGCACATGCTCAGCATCACCCAAGCTCCTGCAACACACTTCTCCCTCCCTACAGTTCAAACCGACCCTTCCCACACAAGGCTATGTCTCCAAACGAAACATTAAATTCCCAAGTAATCCTGACTTTCCAACCCCTCTTTACTCTTGAAAAATTCAGCTCGTCTTCCTCCACCCCAGAACACCATTAGTTAGCCTGCCAGTAGCCTTCAGGGAAAATCCCCAAAGAAATCAAATTCAAACTTCCCAAGCCCTTCTGGAATCCTCTAGTTCCCTCCTCTTCCATAAATGCCAACCTACTTTCATGAAGCCTTATACCCTCGTTTCTGTGCATAATGCAGACAGTTGCTTTATTCATCCCAGCTAATTCACTCTTGTTTATTCTTGAAACTATCTCCCTGATGCAATCTTCAGAAAAGTTGGAGGTTTACAAGCTGACTTTAACTCTCTCTTACCACTGAGAAGTCGACACACGCCTGTATAAGATAAATTAAATTCTAAATCTGCAGCTAGATGGAAGGAAGTACTGCCTCATAGTAGTTAAGGTCTGTTATATCTCCAGTGCACTACATGAACAGATTTGTATTCTTGGAGAAGACTGAGTAGTTGAGTTTTTTCAAGAAAAAATTAAACTAGAAATAAACACAAATGAAAATTCCATCTTGAAAAGTCTATAATACTTAAGAGGAAAGGTCTTGTGTGATGATGCAGTCATTTAAGACAAGTCATTAATACATACGCACACACACTTCACTGGTATTACTGTTCCGTGTTTATAAAATCTAATTTAATTAAAAAACATTCCTATGAAATTCTAAATACAAAAATAATACCTATTTCTTCTGAACAACTTGGAAGAGATAAGTTATAGTTCCATTTATGTAAACCATGAATATGAATCCACACTTCTAACACCTCTGAACTTTAAGAAGAATGAACATCCAGATTTCAAAGGAAAAGCTCAGTGCTTGGGGTGAATTTAGAGCTACGTTCTCATTTCCATGCGTTTCAGAAGTACAAAACTTCAGGAATTAAGTAGAGACCTTTAGATAATAATCATTATTAAACTCTGTAAAGGACAGGTGAAAGCAAAAAGCCTGACAGCTGCATTCCTGCTTGGTTTATGAAACAAAAATGTTACCAGCAGAAGATACATAAGATGTAATGTTACATAAGCAAATGCAAATGTATATATGTGTCAATCAGCTGTCAAAGTACATAGACCCACATTAAGAACACAGGAAAGGAGAAACAACATCACATAATAAAACTTCTATAATCCTTCACATTTTATTACATTGCCCAATGATAATAGGACTGGAGTGACCCAGAATGAAGAGATCAAAGCCTGTTCTTGCTTTTCCATTAGTCTGCTGAGTAATCTTTGCTAAATCACTTGACTTCTCTATATGTCAGCATCCCAATTTGTCAAATTGCTGTAACAACGTTCAATTCCTTTATAAATCACCTTGACATCCAGTGATGAAGACAAGCTTTATTGTAACAAAATGAAACAGCTCGGAGCTATTAATAAGTTTAATAAGATTCATAAATATATAACAGTTTGACTTTTTTTCAACTTCGAAAGGAATGAGCTTAGGAGTTAAAAATGCATATCTTGCTTTATAAGTTAGATGTTCTATCCCTGCAACTGTCCCAACACTTTCAGGACATAAAACAATTGCCAGAAGCCTTTTCAGTTTATTTTCCAATGCCAATATAAGAACAAATGTTTATGAAAGATTCTTATTTAATATTTTTAAGAAATATCTCCATTAGTCTAACCTATTACTTCCACAAAATAAACTACCAAAGGGCTGAGATCTAACTATGGATCACTGCCTATGGAACATGATCTCTTTTACGCTTTCATTTTAATTTTGAAGAAAATTAGGTCATTACTTATAGCTGCAATGCTAGAAGAGAGTATTATACTTTTTTGACTTTTTTTTTTTTACTTTTCATGGAAATAAAAACTCCACCTGAGGTACAACTGATATGCTTTTTAAATTGGTTTTTTGCTTGATAAACAGTTTCTAAAGAAAATGAAAGATTCCAAACCCATCTTTACTTCAATTCTATCACACACTGCACCACTCTGCTCCTAGAAATTCCTACCTTGTTTTAAGAAATCAGATTGTACAAGGCCCTCTCTTCCAAAAGCAACCTCTGCAGGGTTAATATAAAGATATTTTTCTCTGACAATGTTTTCAGCTGCTCCACTGAGGGTTAAACAGCCTGTAACCCATCACCATCCAACTGCTTTCATTTGCAGACCACATTACAGCTAAGTTTCTCACAATATTTTACATTGCTGTTAAGCATTCCATGTTAATAGAAAATCTTTTTAAGCTTTGATAAACATTTCAAAGAATCTAGCTCAATTTTTGAAGAAACCAAAAGAGAGGAAAGATTTTAAGGAGCAAAGAAAATATTCAAGAGACCACTATATATTTGCATGTGCTAAGAAATTCTGTTTAATTTTGATAAAAAGACTAAAAAAGATAAGTACAAATGTGATTGTAACTCACACATTGAGATAAAAATCAAGATTTTTTTAAATAGATCCAATGTTTCATTATATTCTAAAAGTTTGGTAGCTCCAGCTTTCCAATAGATATGAAACGAGGTAAAAAGCTTCATAGAGACATCAGTGACTTTTCTGAGGCTATAATTGCACAGGATTGTATGAAATTGGCTTGTGCTGAACATAGGTCCAGAAAGGCTTAGATCTATTATGACATTCCCTTTTTCCTTCTTTATATAGACTACAGGTACAATTATCAGCAAAATAAAGTGCAGCAAGGTCACATTGTCTTTTCCACTAGAAATATCACACTTTGCAGAAATAATTTGCAAAATTTCTGTTTAGCAGCTTTCAAATTCCCAGTTGTTACAACACATACATTCAGGGAACACTAGGTGCAAGCAAATACATCTAAACTTTACATTAACACCATCACATTCCCACATAGACCATTCATTAAAGCAATTCTTATGTTATGAGCAGCTGGCATGCTTCTCCAGAAACATAGCAGTAAACTGAGTAAACAGTACCTAGAGTTTAGTGCTGGAGTTCTTATATAGCACTTACTACACTAAGGGTCCAGTATAATTTAAAATTAAATAAACTGGACCTTGCTGTGGTGCTTTCAGTAGTTATGAACCAAATGTTTTTGAGCCAAACCCTACAGCATGACACTCAACTGAACAATATGCCATTTGCTACTATTACTAAAGAACCACTTTCTCCCATGATAATTGTGTGAAATCTTGTTCCTTTGACCTCTAATACCAGGCATCAGTCACCACAGCTTTCCATTTTGAACTATTCGCTACTCCCAAACCATGTACTACTTGAATTTTGACCCACTTTAACAGCTTTCCATCTCACTTGTTAATTTGACTTGTACATTAATTATTCTCAATATTGTAAAAGGTTAAGAATTTTAATCCCCACTGCCCTGCACGTACTGCCTTCATTTATTTGCAAGACAAGTGTAAGCTTTCTAAGCTCATTTAACTGTATTTTCAGTTAGATTATTTTTTTTTTTGCATAGGTATAATTGCTGCAAATGCCAAAGGCGCAGAACAGTGTAAGAGTCAACCCAGTGTTAATTTAGTAGATTCTCAAAAAGAGTACCTATTTGACATTTCTTTGAAGGTGACTGATCTTTCCAGAAACTTTATGTAAGATCTAGAATAAGGTGTTAGCAGAGAAAACAGAGCATGACATGGCCATAAGATTGACAAAGAAGAAAAACCTGCTGCTCACAATCATTACAAGAAATTTGACTAACACCATATAGAATAAAATGGCAAAGAAAAAACAAAACACAGGCATATATAAAATACGAGAAAAATAACTTAATAGAATCACAGAATAATTCAGGCTGGAAGAGACCGTAGAAGGTTACGTGGTCCAACCTCTGCTCAAAGCAGAGCCTACATGAATTAGACCATGGTATTCACAGCCTGAACCCAGCAGCCTATGATGCTTCCAAGGATGGTGATTCCACACAGGATCACTAATCTCACACCCAAAAAAAGTATTACATGGGTTAGAAGAACAAGGTACCTTCACTTACGTTCTGACAAACAGCAGCATGACAGCAGATGGTGCAGGCAACAATTGGTCAATTCCCTTCAGGAGCAGAGAGGAGAAAAATGATTTTCCTCCACATCTCAAAGAACTGTGCTCCTATGATACTGAACTATTCCAGGCCAGAGACTGGCACTTTCAAAGGCAACATGCCAGCTTGTGTTCCTTTTCCTTCAACTGCAGGATAAGCCTATGAGAATGTTCCCTTAATCCTGAGGAACTGAGACTGGAGATTAATCAGAAGTTACCTTGTGTCCCTGAGTGGCAGCAATGTTCAACTTCTGTAGATGCTGGAATTTACCAGGACTGAATCACTACCGCCCTTCAAAATAAATCACCAACCTCTATTGAGCAGAAACAAGACAAACTATCATTTCTCCATGTAAGGATCTTTCTCTATTCAGGCTCTGCCTGAGCCACATGGCAACACCGAAGAGCAATGGATGCCTATCCTCAACCCTCCTGTAACCCAGCATCCTTCACAAGGATTCCATCAGATTGTAGAATATTTGAGTTTCTAAAATCCAATGCACATATGGAGACTCTTCCCTCACTAAAAATATAAGACTTATTGTGAAAGATGACTTTAGAGTTTATGAAGAATTAGAACTCTACCTTAATAAATTCATCAACTAATGACCAAAGGCATGGGAGCTAAACGAGCTCTGAAAAGTCTGACTCAAACCTTGGCTGTCAGGGTATCCCAAATTGCAACAAATGTTCTTTCTAACATGATTATATTTTGCAGGTTCATCGCAGATCTTATTGTAAAGGTGCACAATTATACACATTATGCAGAAAACCACATCCCATACACAGAACTAGCAGCAAGTTCTGGTAAGTCTCTTTGCTCAACAAGTTAATACTAACTCCATCATACTGTTACACTTTGCACAAAAATTTATCTGCAATGTAAATGTTTTCATTTAATATTAAAGAAAAACATCTAAGTGGCCATAATTTTCAACTAACAGCAAAAATTCTACTATATTTTCCATCATCAGCTAACTTGAAAGCATAAAATACGTACATTTATTTACCAAAACCAGATATATATTCATACATTCTTATTTCTAAAGTCGCACCTACTTCCCAAGCCAGTTAAGCATAAACCCGAATATGGTGTCTGGACTAAATATGCTAAAGTAACATTTTATGAAGCACAAATTTATGTTTGGAGGGGAAAAAAAAAATACTTCATTTTGCTGGACTGGTAGTGGCAGTAATATTTAGAGCTAATTTTACTTTGGCTTTGTGTAGATATGCTTAAAAAGCACAGCATTGTTATGAATGCAGTCTGATAAGCAATTAAAGAAATAGAAAAGTGCGAAGTCGTCATCACAGAATTAAGGCTTTCAAAATAACAGAAAGGTATTCACAAAGAAAAAAAAAGATTAAAGGATCCCTGCATACATTTCCAAACATTTCTACAAGTAGGCTTTTATGTGAAAAATGAGTGCATCCCTATGATGACTTAGAGAGGAAATGGATGAGTTCCTCTTTTAAAAGCATATATTAAGAAGAATAAAGAAATGACAAGAAACGTATTGAGCAAGTCGCAAGGGTATCCCAGTACATAACCATGTACTGGGATAAGGAACACTGGGGAATTTGTGAAAAAGAATAAATACAGATTTTTTCAAAAATCTATGATTTTATTAAATAAAAAGTCCTCTCTGGGCTGCATAGACAATATTCCTGCCTTAACTTAAAACTCCACAAGCTGCAACACAGCATACAGCCTGAAAGATCAAAAACAAGGACTGTGACAGCAAAGGTGTTTGTTTATCTAAACAGAAGGTTTGGGTAACACTTACCTAGAACAAAGTAAATGCTTAAATACTAAAATATGTTTTTAACAGTTGTGGAGTTGTGGGTTCTGTTGGTTGTTTTTTGGGGGTTTCTTGGGGGGGCTGTTTTTTTGTTGAGGGGTTGGGGTTTGATTTTGGGGGGCAGCGGGTTTGTTGTTGGTTTTTTTTTGTTTTGTTTTGTTTTTAAACCCATATTCAAAACAACCTCAAATCCCAGCAGGATGGATTCAGGCTTTTAATGTCTCTTCATTGCCCCAGCTAATTTAGCATGGCACCTGAAAGGGTATTTCATTTGTTCAGGACGTGTATTTGTTCTGTTTTTTGGTGGTTCTGGTTTTTCTTAGAGAAACATAGTACTTTTTTATTTTTAAATAGAGATGAACTGCACTGGGAAATACAAACAGCATGTTTTTCTCCCTCACATTCATAGCAACCAGATAGCAACCTCAAAATCATAAGGTTTTCTTTGTTATTTACTGAAAGGAAGAAAAAAAAAAAAAAAAAAGAAGAGCTTTGACCATGTCAAAACTAGTGCAGACATTTCTAACTGTTTGAAAACTATAGACAACAGCAGAACAAAAGATTGTCTGAAGATGTAAGGAATGCATTCCCAAAAAGTTTGGTGCCTCTTCTGTCTAGGAAGGTAGGAGCGAAACAGGAGTAGCATTTGTTTTCTTTCAATACCCTCTTGCCAAGGATGAAAAGTTCATATCCAAGAACATATGTAATTGATAAAACTAACACTGAGAAAAGAAACATCCATATTTCCTTCAACAAAAAATAATATTGTTCACACCAGGGGGGACAGCAGAGACTGAAGGTCCAGTACCTTACACCTTAGTAAAGCTAAGGTTTTGCTTCAGATGTTATCTGTCACTGTCTAAGTATAAATAGAAAGAGTCTCCGCAGCCACTTGTGTGCTCATGGAAGGAACACAGTGGGATTAAGCTGACCCTAAACTTTGCTTCCATATTTAAGCCATGATTCTCTGAGGAGAAACTGTCTTTTTTTATTTGTTTGGTTTATACAGTCAGTTCTTAATACTGTGCTCAATGAAAGCTAATCATCCAAATCACCAGAGCTAAATCTCAGTCCTCAGTTTCCCTTTAAGACTGGAAGGTCAGGAAAAAAAAACAACAAAACAACAAAACCAGATCAACAGCAAGATATTTTATTACTAGGGAAACCCAGCCAACCAATTTATGTTAAGGCCACAGTCACTATTGCCCATAGTTGACAAGCACGGCTCCGTCTTCTGGGGAAAAATAACCAGAAGTCTGCACAAAGGAAGCTTTCTCATTTCAAAAAGTAACAGCTCCAAAGGCACTGTACATAAGCACCATACATAAGAAAGCAAGTAAGCAATTGAATAGATGTTTCACAGAAAAAAAATAAGTCTAACATCCAGACACAATGGAGTCTGCTTTTGCTTGCTACTCTCACTTGGTTAAGCCTGTTTGCACACTCTTCAGGCCCAAAGAAGTAGTTAATGTATTATCTGCCATTCGCATGCTAGATATCTATGAGTTACACTCCAGGGAAATCACTGCGGACAGAGTAACACATTCTGCAATTCAGAAAAAAAAAAAAAAAGTCAGGCTTGGGACCAAGCCTCTCATTCTTATCTCATTCTTGGAAGTGCAATCATTACGCAGGAGTTCTGGTGAATGGGATCTCAAATTTCTTTAACGTGAATAAGAATGTGAGACCTGGGATTTTTCTCGTCCTCAGGAGGAAAGGAACAGAAGAAACACAAGCAGCTGAATTGGGAGACTGGTTCAGTAGCTGCGCACAACCTTCTAGCAGCCCTGCTGTCCCTAATCTACAGTGGAGGATGTCTGATGTCCAAGTTAACTTTTTTTTTCCTTTTCTGTGTGTGAACAGAAACACAGATCTAAACTACAGTCACCTACTGCATAATATTTAAAACCTTTCAAGTATTGAAACAACGCAACGTTTTTCCACTGTGCATGAAGAAAAGAACCTTCTGTTCATTTGCTTCTCAGACGTCACCGCAGAGAAAGCAGAAGCCTTGTAATAGCATTTACCAGAAGACAGAGAGAAGCTGCTTGTTTCTGCCAGGCAACTGGCACAGCACCCATCATTACTACACACAACCTACTCCTGTAGTCTCCTGGAACAGGTAAAAGAAAAACACTCTCCAAGCTTTCAGACAGCATCTCTTGAAAATAAAAGGAGAGAAAAGATAATATTGCAGATGTTACTAGCAGTGAAGTAAATGTGATTGCTAGCACTGTTGTTTTAAAGACAACTCAACTGTAGCTATTTTTATGGACAGAATGCTATCAACTAGTTACACGCCACACAGAAAAAACACTGCTTAAAATAGAAGAGAAATAGGATTATGCTAGGAAAAATACAGTTTATTTGAGAGTAAATGAAGGATTCCCATTTCATCAAAATGGTACCAGATGTCTCATTTCAGTATGAAAACACCTTTTTTATATATAAAGGTCTTCTGAAAAAAAAATTGGCTAAATGAGTGCAAGCCTTTGAAATGCAGATCTTCAAGTTCTTCAACAGTTGGTTTGCACAAATCTCCATATCAGTTTTTGAAACAGAGGGAAGCCAATTTCCACTCTTTTGGGGTTTTTTTATCAATACTGCAGTCAGTACAGTTTTTTACCTCTTACAATACACTATACACTCTGGTGCAACACCACAGAGCATCGCTGCCTTGCAAGACAGCTGTCAATAACGTCTCAAAATTCACCTGAAAGCCTGTCTTAGAATAAGTTTTTCTTTTTCATATTTTAAATTACTACATGTTCCTTTTACAGCAGTTTAGAACAGACACAAACACAAAAAACTGCTTATACTTTACAGTTTTCCCTCTAAGCAGGTATATGTTTTGTGGTATTTTGCCTTCAACTGATAACACTTACCTTAGATCGTACATGTTGCAATTTAATACAAGCTTATTTTTTTAAGCAACAGGTTCAAGCATGATTTAATGAAAAGATCCTAAGAAAACATTCAGGACTGATGCTTCCCTTTAAAAACCACACAGCAAGAAAGAAATTTGACTCAATGGACAAGTTCTGCTCTAGCTTTTCCATTTCACAGAGTGATTTAATCTAAAGCAAGAATTAGGGCAAGAACTGCTTAGCGATGTTGTTTCACACAGAATCAAGACTTTCTGCCCTGTCACTTTACCCAACCTAGCCAAGAACTGTCATTTCTTGCACTTGTGTGCCGGTGTATACAGCACTGCATGCAGATTCAAAGGTTAAGTACACTCACTAACCCTCCATATGTTTAAAATTAAATCAAATTGCCTGGTATTACTCCTTTCTCCTGAAATTATGAGAAAAGTGCTAAGCTATTTTCATGGTAAAGCACAGTCTCTGATTGCAAGGAATAATAATTATATGCAACATCACAGTTTACATTACAGTCACTCAAATAACTTTTTATTTCTGCTACTAAAGTATGAGGAAAAAAGCCTAGTTACAAAATAATTATGCAGTAGTCATCTTAATGGTGGAGGGAACTCCCGGAAATCCAGAAAAACAGTATATCATTCTGTTCAATGGTATTTGATTCTGAACATTTGGATTACATCATCCCCATCAGATACTGAAACAGTTGGAGATAAAGGGGTTTGACTAACTCAGAAGGTCACTAATGAAGTTATAGATAGGTATCACAGAAACAAATTACTCAGCTGTTATCATAACCATTACATATTATAACCATTATAAAAAGGCCATAGCAGATATATTCCTCAAAAGGACTTTCAGACATGTCCTATCAAAAAAAGACAACTTCAGGTACAGTTTTGTTGTAAACTACATAAACATCATACCATTTCATGATCCTAAAGAGTCTCATTAAATGGCATTCTAGATCAATATAAATACTCTACCGCAGAAGTTGAATAATGATGGAATGTTTTCCATGTTGCTCTTTCAGTCTTAAAATTCTTCTTTTGCAACATACTATCCAAATGTCTTCCTATAAAACAATTGTTAGCAACATGGGAAAACACTAGTCTTTTTGCTTAACACATGCCGATAAATTCTAAATGAAAGAATAATCTGTATGGAATAAATTCATCATTATTGCCTGTCAACACTCAGTTGCAGGAAACATTGAAGGGCTTATTTTCTTTATATAGCTAGCTCAAAGTTAAGGTAACATGAAAAATTCACCTTACAAATAGAGAGGCAAAATCCTAGTTACAGTTTATCATTTGTATTAAACAATATTCCTTGTAAATTGATACCTACAGAAGGTAGGGTACCTGAAATGCCAAAGGTCAAGGATTAAAGCTGCAACTTATATTCTGACCAAGGACATAATTTAAATATGACAGCAATAAAGGTGGTACATGTGTAATCTTTTCATTTTGAGGGAAGCCAAATGCATTTTTAAGAATCGACATTCTAAGCTTACTGATGAGACATTAAAAAAAAATGAAAAAGTAATCCATATGTCAGAATTTATGAAAACATGGGAGACTAGTTATGGGGAAGAACACTTGTATTTTCCAAAAATACTGCATCTCCCAGTTGCCCAGCAACTTGACATCACCAGGTGACTGCTCAAGGGCCCAGACTAGATGCAGCAAAAGACTTGGAAAGCCTGAACTTAAAGCACTTAATTATGAAGCACCTCACTCTCAGAACAGAATTCAGAAATACATTATCATCCTTATTGAGTTCCTGGGGAAAACAAGGCTCCAGGAAATGCAGCTCTAAAGAGCCAGCAAATCCTTGCAGTGAGACACAAATACAGGAACTATATAAAATCCTGCATTTCTCTGGGTATTAGGTATAGAGCCAAAAGCAAAGGCTTCTGTTCATTTGGTACCTACAGTAAAGAATCCAGTTGTGGGTAGGGCAGCCAGCAAACACTCTTTTAGAGAGCATGATCGTGCTCAGCAGAAAAGGAGGTGGTGATCTCCTGCAAACCCAGCCTGCTGAACAAAAGCATGTGAAAAGAATATAAAATACAAGTATTATTAAAAACACTATGCCAACAGATAGCTCCTGTTCAAAGTTGGTATGATTTGTGCACAGAAAAAATGCAAGAATTAAAAAAAAAAAAAACAAAACCAAAACAAATAGGCCTAATTTTATACATCTCACATTGATGGTAAAAGTAAAAGAGTTCTTTATTTTTAACTGTATGATGGAAAACACCCCAGCCTATGTGTGTCAAGGCTCGCTTTTCAGGGCAAGTCCATAAAGGTTACATAACGGAAACGGCAAACTCATTTTTTTAAGTTAGCATAGTAGAAATACAAGAACCTAGCACCATTACCATGATTTTGACCAGGTCAACACTCAGGGCTAATTTAAAGAAGTAAACCAATTTTCATGTTAATATAGGAACTAATCAAACTTGGTTTGACACAATCAGCATTTCTTCTAACGTTCCTAGCTTTCTCTTTTGCTACAGTATGAATGGAAAACGGAGGCTTTCTGCTCTCAACAGGAGTAGGAGCAACGTCCAGTTGAACAGAATAATTAAGAGAAGAAATCCCTTAGGATAAAAAGCCATAAGTCAGGCCACCTCATAGGAGACCAAAGAAAGAAGTCCCAGCACTCCAGTCAACTCTGGATCTCAGAAAGGCTTTCTTACCTCACAAGGATAACACTCCTTCCACATCACAGGCAAAAGCATATGAGCACAGCAAACTTGTGCTCGTATCTGCAGCTTGGGTTTACTTGTTATCAAGAAACAGCCTGTGCTTATTGACTATTTTGTTTTCTATACTTAAGAGCGAATTCAGGATATTCCTCAGTAAGAACAGAAATCAGACAACCATATCTATTTTCAAGGCTCTGGTATTCACCAACTTACCAGCTTCAACTAGAAATTTCTGCATGACTATTACACCTCATTACAGTAAGGAAACTACCAACTGTGTTAAGAATTAATGCCGTTTTGTGGCTCGTTTTCATCCTCACACTCAGAAGCATATCACGGCTTAAAGTTTCCTTTTTAAACAGACAAAAACTTCCAATGGTATTTTGCTTCATTTAATTTATGTATTCATCTGATTTTGTAAACTTTGCAGTAAACAGCAATAACTGGAAACGGCAGATGCTTCTATTTGGGTTTTGTCTAGATAAGTGTTGAAACAGAACAAGGATAAAGCCAGTATAACCATTACTTTTGACGTCTTTGAGCCCTGGACCAACCCATTAAGTTAGCCTGCATACCAAGATAGCTTAATTACACATATTTGACTAAGCATACTTACATAAGTATCCAATTATAGCTTAAAACAACACTCAACATGCATAGCCATCTGTCATTGAATATATCTGTTGTTAAGGCATAATGGTGTGCTCAGCTTCTTCCTTCCTAAATATACTGAATATTTTTTGCAGTTAAAAGAAGGAAAACTGGCATAACAACTGTTTTGAGTGCAACAATGCATTACCTTGACAATTTAAAACATGAATTTACAAGATGATCTGCCAATATTCTCTAAATATTCCCTCACATCAATGTGATATTTTTTTAAGCTAACAACTACAGGTAATACTAGAATTCAACTACAGATAATACTAGAAGTAACCACTTGCCTACACATCAGCAAAACAAAGTGGTTTGAAACTTTTCTACCTTTTATTTTCAAAATATTGTTCAATTTCATTTTCATTCTAGGATAAACTACCAGCATTTCTGCAACTGAAAGATAAAATGACATTTAAATGTGTCTCAGGAGAATAGGAGTCGATCAATAGAGTAAGAAAAGATAAACGCATGATGAGATATATTTAGTAAGCTCTGTAATGACACACTGTTTTACAGTGGGAGACGTTAAAAACCCTACAATTAGTCATTTATTCTGACTATAGAACTGTGATACTGTTTTTACCAGTCACATACGGTACCAGCTGTAATTACCTGAGGAACTTAAAGATTAGCAGATAATGAAAACCACCACACACATACCCCAAGACTTGACCATCATTATCATATATATCCACATTATCTGTGACTAAAACTGATATATTTTATTTTAGAAAAGGATTTCTCTCTCTATGACATTACTTCCTCCCTTAGCAAAGTGTTCTGTGGTCTACAAAGTGTCATATAACAACATGACTACTTTGTTTATTAAAAATCTTTTGGTGTACACTTTCCTACATCCTTTAGACCTCAGTTTGAGGAAATATAATCAGAAGCAGAAAACAGAAATTGAGAAAAACAACAGAAGAAAAACCACCTTTTTAGTAAGATTCTAAAACAATTGCTAATGAGAAAGAGTAGAAGTAGAAATACGTACTTCATTTTCTATAAAAGTTTAAATAATAAGTCTACTTTTGTTATCATTATGCTGCTTAACAAATGAGGGTCCACAATTCCTTACTTACATGGTGGGAATAACCCCATACACTTCCTGCATGAAAGACAATTTCATTGAAAGCTGCCTCACTAAACCTGCACAGACAACATTGTGGAGAGCACGGCATCCCTTAATGAGACCAGCCAGATCTTGGATCAAACTGAATTTGCCAGGCTAGAGCTCGTTACAGCAAGTATATGGACTTTGAAGAAATCCTCATGAATTACCATTAAACTGGTTAAGTCCAACTGTGAGAACTGACTTTTAAAAATTCCTGTTTGTGGGCAAGAATAAGCTGAAAAAATGCCTTAGAAGTGTTTGTAACACATTCAGTTTTTACTATCTAAATAACATGCATCAATTTCCAATACTTCTCATCATTTGCCTGTATGAAAGAGTTACTGCAACAATAACCTAAAGTTTAAATTAACACTGTGTTGCTATGACTTTGAAAGAAATAACAGCTACCTTGTAAGACAGTGCATGGTGACAGGACACAAAGGAGCATCAGAGTAAAGTAGCCACTACTAATTCATACCACACATCAGTTTTTACCCATATGAAAGATGAAAAAAGGATGGGATAGAATGTGGCAAACCCCCAGATAATCACAAGTCATAAGGTGAATTATTTTCCCAATTTAACAGTAAATCAAAGCTTTCTGACATGGGGATAGACAGATTTCAATAAAGCAAATACTTAATTCAAATCTTTATGTTCATTCCTTTTTATCATCTTAAAGAACATCAAACTTATCTCCAAAACTATTTTGAAGATTTTTAGCAGACTTTTCATTTTTTCTGCTAGAGCTTTTGATTAGGACAAAAGAAATTGTCTTCTGGTCGAGACACAGACACGGGAACTGAATTCTGAGCTAATTATTTGCTACACAACTACCAGTTCATGTAGAGTATTGATTCAATGACATACAATTCCTTCTAGTTGTACACTCACCATTTCTTGGAATAAAACTGCATTAAATTCAACAATTTGGTATATAAAGTTTGTCTAGATGCCATAATGTTTTCTTTAAAAATTTCAAATTCAGTATTGTTTTTAAAGCAAACCATACAAAAGAATTAGTTTTCCGGAACTTAAGAGGTCAATCTTTTTAATATTTAGAAGAGCAAAAAGATAACACCGATTTGGGTTTGTTAATTAAAACTTGCAGCCTTTTTCTCAGAGCTTTGCAAGCTGATAACGAGTTTCTTTCTAGCAGATCCAATACAGCTGTACACAAAAATCCCAGTTGTATGCTAGGCTTCTCCTCTTTCAATACCCACCCACCACAATTTTCCTTCTTTTAATTAGGAGCTTATTTGCTCTAACGGTTTCCATTTCTATCTCAGGCAACTGACAAATAATGCTTCAAACAACTTGCAAGCACTGAAATGCTAGAGAAGTGAATCTCTTTGCTCTGGTGCACAAAATTATCTCCACCATTTGACAGAAAATTTGTTTTCACCAGCAAAAAACATTTTGAAGTTTCTCATATTAACTTTCAGATTTAACATTTCAAGAATGCTAAAAATGATATGGTAAAAACTCCACAGTTTACTTAAAAGTTCCAATTTACAAGGTCCTTTTGTCAGGAGTTTTATCTTGTTTTTAAACTAGTTCTGCATAATTTTGACTTGTCAGGAAATTGCACCTTTTCCTGCATGTTAATTTTATGAGGACATAGATTTGTGAGATTCTGAGGAGAGGTAGCACTTGTTTCAGATAGCTGCAGGATGAAATCAAAAAGGAGTTTGATGTGGAAAGTCTTTACTTGTAAATGTACAGGGGTTTTGACATCTGGGTACTAAGTGATGCAAACTGATTTTGGCTTTGCTTTAACTGATGCTTGATTAACAATTTCCTCAATTTTAATGGCTGCGTTTGCAGGAATTAATTCTTCCACTTGGTAGCTAGCTACACTCTAGGATACTTCCAACAAAGGTCATTTCCTTTACTTATTTTCCAAATACTAAAGGTTGACAGCAAAAAGACAACTAGAACAAGAACTGAACCACAAACAAACTGTCATCTAGTATGACCTAAAGCAAGAAGTCAGCATGCTATACATAATACTTTAACATTATTTTCATTGTTCCAACACAGGTTGTAGCAGATGCAAGATTATGTAAATGTTTCAGCCAGTCAGGTAGCACAGCTTTGACTGCTCTCCCTGTATGTTTACAGGGACACCTCAGCTACAGGATTTTTGGTCGAGGCGCCCCTTAACAGCTCAAAGGTAACAGTCACTTACATTCACATTCTTACATGCACTAAAGCAAGAAAGTTAGATGGAAGGAAAACCTCTGTTCAAATACCAGTACTCACTGTATTTAGTGAGATTTGTGAAAACAGGAAAAAAAAAAAAAAAAAAAAAAAAAAAAAGAGGAGTGCTACAATGGTGAGACTACTCTTTCCAGTTCCCCTAATTTCCTCTAAATTTACCTTGTGCCTCTGCCTTTTTTTTTTTTTTTGAAGTGATCAGAGTTAAAATTTCCACCCCAAACCAGCTAGAAACCTCTGGGCATACATCAATCACGCTCCTTTTATATATTTCATTGCACAGAAAAATAATTTGAGAAATAACAAAAAGCTACCATTTAATTGTTATCCACCTACATGCCACAATCCAGGAGATCCCAGCCAATGCTACGTTCTTTAGTTATGTTTTGTTCCAAACATAGTTAACAAGTTGTCAGGAAAGAGCTGATACCCTTGAATCAAAATTTCATTCCAAAACAAGGTGGAACTTGTTTAATGAAACTGGTTTATGGGAATATGGCCATTTTCACAGTCAGAAAAGAGAGGGATAAAACCCAACTCCTCAAATCACACCAAAGCTCTTGTGGAAGCCCAAGAATTAAAAATCTGACTCTCCTAAATTCCAACACCTTTATTTTAAATTTATGCTGCCTCCCCAGGTTGTTTCTTATTTGATTCTTTGCAAAAAGAAAAAATGCCAGTGAAATATAATTAGGTAATTTTTTTAAGCAAGCTTTTCTATTTGGATCATAAAAAAGTAAAGAGCTCATTTTGTATGCATCCTACACAAAGCTATCGTGGCTAGACTGATATTTTTATTTGAAAATGGTATTTTGGCATTACATGTATATTTTAAAGTTCAATAAAGCATTCGCATTTCAGTCCCAATTTAGAATTATTTACAACTATAACTAATTCACACTGAAAAAGGGCAAATTCATGAAAATAAGAAATGGATCGAACATTACAGAGTATCCTCTGATACTATATTTGAGTTGGAAGACTAGAGGAAAGTAGTTACTCACTGCAGTAAAGAGAAAGATTTGTGTTTTTCCCCAATGCCTTTGTAAACTCAGAAAGAGCTGTGATATAGCCCCTGTTGGTCAAAGGAAGAATAGAGGGGAAGGGAAACAAGAAAATAAAAAAAAACTGTATATATTAAGCATTAATCCATAAATAATAACAGTAAGAATATTGTATTAATGAATCACAGTAGGTAATTTGTTTTCCATTCCACCTACATACTGAAGCTCACTAAAATACCTTATACTAGGCAGCATGGTGGAGGAGCTGTTTTGGATTCTGTACACCCCTGGACTCGAGTTTTCAAAAGCATTCAAGAGCGTATGTCTGAAATTTAATAAAAGCCTTCAATCTCTTTGAAACCTAATTTCAGTTCAAGATATTCCCTTCAACAAAGGGCAAGACCCTTCCAAAAATATGTAGAAAACTGTCCACAAGGGAACAAGAAGAATCATTAGATAAGGAATAACTGCTGGCATGTAAGGAAAGAGCTGAAGGGTGAAGAATACCTTGTTCCCAATATGCAAAGAAATTCTGTGGTAAACTGATCTTCATGGTCATATTTAATACATTTATGCTGCAACAAGGAGTTTAAATTTAGGCATTGAAAAATAATGCTAGAAAACCATTCAATGGATTGCTTATGGAGCTTTAGGAGCCTCATCCCAAGTTTCAAAACAGAAAAAAAGTTTAGACAAAGGTTTAACAAACACATTAAAAACAAAAGCATACTGTGGCCAGTCTTGAATTGCAGGGAGTGGATAAGACTCTTCATTGCATACATCGCTCTTCTTTCTCTACTCAACCTCCCAAGAACTATTCTTTTCTATTACTTGTGCTGGCTGATCTGGCAAACTACATATTTTTTAAATAGGGTAGACTATGCAAGCCCTTACTGACTTAAGGTATGCAAGATCAGTAGGGGACACTAGAATAAAACTCATCAGCTTTCTCCAATGTGGAACCAGGTAAGTACAACCACTACAGAGCCTGCATCAACCTGAGCTTCTTCTCTAGACACAGTTACCTCTTAGGCTCCTACTTCCTTCATACATCCTTTACCTGGGGTTGCCATCAGTGAAGTATTTTAATTAGGCTTTGAGGATTTTTAGTGTTCTTATTGTTTTGTTTTTCACAGACACAGATTGGGTTTTTGGAAGAGGTTCACTTCTATCCTCACGTTAAAGGGTTTTGGGAGTTACATTTTCTCATTTCATGATTCAGAGGTAAGGGAGGCATATATGATGCAAATTTGTTAAATATTCAGCATCTTTTTATTAACCAAATCAAGATCTGCAAGCTTGAAGGCTTCTGTATGATAATACCCTATTGAATGACCTTTTATATTTATTCTCTAGAAACCAAGCATTAGACTTAATAACCATACTTCCTCATTATCATTTATTCTGACCTAAAGACTGATTTTGCAGTCCACAGGGGAAAACTTTTCCTGATAATTAGTTCTCCTTGGTTGTAGTCCAACAGAAATGACAAATTTCACCTTGTTTAAGATGCCTCTTGATAACAGTTTATGCCAACAGAGGAAGCATGCATAATTTATTTTATTTTTTTAATGCATGTTTTTCTCCTGAGGTTGCACCACTATTTTGTCCAATCACTTGTTATTTTACTCCCCTCTGATAACAATGGCCTAGAGAACAAACAGCCAGATTTTCTTCCCTTCTCTCTGGAGAAGCTTAGATTTTGAGAGGATGCAACATGCTAGTAAAATGAAGTCCTTGACAAAACATCCATTGCTTCCAGCATTACATGCAAAGATAATGGTTGAAGGCCCCCAGCCAGACAAGAGCCTGCAAGCGCAATGCCTCCTGTAGCTGGAGGAAGAAGACTTCATCAACAGGCTCCCATTCATGGGACGGCCTATAGTAGACACCAACCAGAAGGTTGCCTTTGGGGCCTCGGTCCCTGATTCGTATCCATAAACTTTCAGCTGCTTGTGGCTTTTTTTCAGAGACAGCTCTTCACACTCTATTTCTTGATGTAGAGGGTAGAGAGTATTAAAAGTATTAGCATACTGTTCAAACTACCTAAAATTCCATAAAAATTATTAACAATTTAACATGAGAATAGTGTTCACAACAGTTTACCATTTGAAAAGCATGTTCTTTCTCCTCCTCCTTTGCAATCTAATGTTCTATGTGAAAATTTCATGCTGGGTTTTCAAAGCAGTCTTACACTGGCTGATCTCATCAACTTTTTAAATACTGTAGGTGTTTCTCAATTAATTCATAAATGATATTGGAATAAAATATGTTGTTGCCAGTGCAGCTGGAAACCAAACCACTGCAGCATATAATTTATTCAGATGTATCCTTTACTTTGTTCATGGACTATTTCATCAGCAAGTTAATCTCTTCCATAAGTCCCCCAGGCCTCCCCTTCCACCATCCCCAATGGTCTACAAACTGCTTACTGCAAATGTATTTATTGTAACACATAGTGAGGCTGATGATAAATAGCATAAAATCACCTTCATTCCCAATCTGGAAGTATAACCATAGAATCATCTAGGTTGGAAAGGAACTTTAAGACCATCAAATCCAACCATCAGCCTAACACATCACTTTAAGCAGGAAGGACCAAATAAACCAGGAGAATTCAGAATTTTAAACTGTGCAATTGAGAGAGATCTGATAAAATAAAAAAAAGAAACAAGAAAGACTCAAGTTGTGAACCAAGATAATTACCTAGGCAGCAGAGGAACTAGTAGGGTACATAAAATATATGGATATTTTCAAAAACAGTTTAGACAAAGCTTTGTCATGAATATATTCAAGTTGTTTGCCTTGGCACAAACCAACTAAGATAACAGACAGCCCTGTTTTCTAGGACTGTCTCATATTATTCTAGTTTACTTTTTCATTTACTTATATGTATATATGGGTATATATAAACTTTATGTTTATATGTATTAGACAGTGTGTACATTTCTTTATATGTATTTTTCTACTATATATTATCATACCTCTCCATCCTTTTCATATTTTTTCTATTTTTCTTCTACTTCTATTATATACATGTGTGTGTGCAAATATATATAGGTATACACATGGTATATCCTTTATTTAGGTTTCTTTACTAAAAGTCAATACAAAACCATAAATAACTTTAATATACCTCAATTTCTTCACTTAACAGCAACATTCTTAGTTTTGGCCTACAGCACACAAAATAAACAGAAATCTTTGATGTTCCCTAATTTATACTGCAATCTCCCCTTCCTCCCCAAATTATTTGGTATACAATTGAAGCATAAGTCAAAATTAAAACTAGAAACCAGATGAAATTTGTTTGACATTCTTTCTGTATTAGTTTTTCTTCATCAGATGACCAGCACAGTTACAGGTAGATTAATATATTATAAAAATAATTAGAAATGCCTATTTTCATGTTACTTGAGATGCAAATTCAATAAATGTGAATAATGAATGAGAGCCTAAAAAAGCATTAGATTTGTATTTTGCATTTAAAATACTAGCTTAGATGACATGGTTGTCAGTAAGTTAATGTATGAGAAAGAAAAGAATCATGAGCTTCCCTGAAACAGAGAATCTTCAAGATACTGAAATAAGGACAGTTGTAGCAATATTTCCATCTGCTGGAGATAATTAGCAGCTACTCACAGCTGCCATATTCACTTTTTCCTATGCAAGTCAAATTGATTAATTATAAATATCTCTATTACTGGGCTGATCAGGCAATCTGGCTCCATGATTTCGTATTTTTCATATATGTCTACAACATTAGGACATTGAAAGCAGCGATCCTGTTAAAAGCTCTTGGCCCTCCTACCTTAAAGGACTAGATCAAAACTAAGGCAACATACAGAGGCTCTCCACGATAGGCAGAACACATGTGAATCAGCCACATCTTCTCCGTAAAATAAGACTTCTAGAATCTATTATTAAATCAATTTGTCCAACAGTGGATTCGTATGTCACATGAAAAATCAGCTTGATTCAGAGGAAGATCCTGATGCTTAAGAAAACAATGATGCTAAAGTTATAGTTTTATTCTTGTCATCATAGGATATTGTAAAAGCAGCACTGCCATGTTTCACGTGCAAGACCTATTTCCTCAGTTCTGCATCATTTTTTAAAACAACCTCTTATTTCCAAGTGGCATTTTACAAAAAGCCCAAAAAAGTGAACAATGTGTCACTGCTAAATAGCAAATAACTACTCCCAAAACTGTTCTACTTCAATGTGGCAGGTACCAAGGGCTGAGCCCTAAGAGTCTAAGAGAATCTGCTTCACTTCAAAGACTTTTGTCTGACTTGAAATAGAAAATACTTACCATTGTCATGATTTCTGTCTTCAGCTGAATCCCACCACACATTGTTTGAAGACAGCCTACAGCACTAGACCAAATAATTTTGTTTACTTGTAAGGCTGTTCAGATGGAAAATTGTGGATTCAGAGACCACCGTTTTTTGAGAGTATCACAGATGTTCAAGAAAACAAACTTCAGTAAAAGAACTTTAAGTGTACACAAGATAATGATTCATTAAATCTTTTACAGCATCCACTGAAGGTTAATATAAACAAACCAATATCACGCATTGCTTTTGCAGTTACTTCAAAGCATTTCACTGGCAGCTCCACAGTAAAATCCATATACAAATACAAGACATCTATAAGGGTGGCAGCACCAACTTTGACCTCAGTTACCCAGACATACTGGGCTTCTGACTGACAGAAGAATTTGACTCTTTGTATTTATGTACCCTCAAAGTCCCTTCGATATCTACGATTGAAAGCCAACACAGAGCAATCCCAGCATCCATACTGACATTACAAAAAAAAAAAAAAAAAAAAGCATTATTGCCTCCCTTCTCTAGCATGGTGTTGTCAAGTAAAGCCTTTCAAACTTTTGTGTAGAATAATTTAGCAGACTACTGCGGGTTTTTTGTTCATGGATAATTCAGCAGACACTGGCAGTTAGTTTTTGTTATTTCAAATTGTGCAGACATGTTATGTAAGCATATTTTGGCACCTACTTCTGTTATTTTCTTTGTGGCTTGTGGAAGGTCACCCAACTAACACGGCACCATTTATGTTCTTCCCTTTGATAAAAACCCTTTAAGGGGGGAGGGATAAAAGCTTGCAACTTTACTACATTTGCTTGAACATTCCGCAGAAACTTCAAAATCCACACAAACAAGTATTGTACACGTGTACACTAACTGTAAGGAAACAAAGAAGCTACTCAAGGAGAAATAAATAATAATAAAAAAAAATCAATTATTAGCTTGCAAAAGGATTTTACTACATATTATTTAAGAGGTACTGCTAAGGCTAGTACCTAAGACAGTTGCAGCTAGCTTCCGTATAATGAAGTGTAGAGAAAAAAAAAAAAAAGAGTAATGATTTCTGTGGCATACTTGCTAATCACGAGTAACAATTAACTCATTTTTCAGCAGTAATCAGCCAATTAAGGAACAAAAGTTCCATTATGTTCCTTGACAATAATCACAAAAAAAAAAACCTATTACAACACTACCTGAATTAGGAATAGGAAATACTATATCAAAAAACCCACACATTCTGAGAATGCATCTGCATCCCTTTGCACCTGCTCATCTTCCACTTAAACCAACTTCCCCTAATGAACTTGAACCTCCAACCATGTAAGATGGGGTGAATTATTTGCCAGGCTCTGACTGATGTATCATGGGTAACAGAGGCCAGGTGCAATGCAGGTACTGCAGTGTTAATGTAGAACAGAAAGCACATTTATACAATTCATCAATAGGCTGCCTCATGAGGAGCATTTAAAGTGCCACTTAATAAATAACAACTATAAAGCAGAAGGCCTTGGCCGTGCATCACTGAAGTCTACGCAAGCTCTGTTTTCTAAAGGAATAGGTTCAGGCACTGGAAAAAATCCTTTCCAACATCAAAATAAATAAACATCAGGAAACCAATAAACCAGCTTCCCAAAGGAGGGTTCTGAAACAGACAGAAGGGATCAGTAAGATTTATCATCTTTATATTTTTGTATCAGGCTACCCTGAAATCAACAGGATTTCAAATATAAATTCTAAATACTGAAAGAATCTTTCACTACTTCATCTACATCTTTCCTTAAGTACATAAATTCCTGGTGCATCTTCCCCTAAGTATATAAACTCCTGGTTCATGCTGGCTAGCTCACCCAGATCATCATGGATAATTAAAGAAACGGTAACTGTCAGCAAGCAATTGCTTTTTTGGAGGAAGCATCCATTTCCCCGTCTCTTGGCATTTTCACCACACTGATCCGCAGCACTGTAATGGAGTAAAACACTACTGCTCCTAAAATGCAACGAGCAGCCCAGGACATTGAAAGTTATGGCAACTACCTAGTGCTCAGGAAAGACTTTCCTTTTGAAAGTGTTTCCCAAAACCAGTGCATAACACAAGCTATTGTGAGCAGCTGTTGCATGCTGATACCCAAAATAACTCAGCAATTACTTTTACAGAGATTAATGGAAAAAAAAAAAATGGAACAGAGCCTAAGGGCTCAATTGTGTGAAAACACACTGCTCTGCAATTTCAAAATTCCATGTGAAAAATAATCAAGAAATTCAGTTGACTGAGAGCAGCAGATAATATTCAGACAAACTGTAAAGAATTAAAGAATCAAAGATTTTCAAATCAGGCAAACTGTTACTTTTTTCAAACTCCAGCCTTCTCCTATTTTTGTTTTATGTTTTCAGATCTTCTTTCTCTGCCATTCTTAATTTCTTTTTCATTCTTACCACAGAAAGATGGAAAGTGACAAACATAAGAGAAGTCAATAATTCCATTTTATGGGTAACATTTTGATTTTCAACTTTCCTAAGCAGAAAAAAAAAATTATCTTCAGGCTTTTAGACCAGCTTTTTAACTGCAAACTGTGCAATTTGCATAAAAACTATACTACATCTTTTTATTTTCCTTATACATATAATAACCCCCTTCATTCTATGAAGATTGTTATAATACCACGAGGAGTAGCATCCACTATGAGACACTGTTATTACAGAATCTGCCTGCCTTAGAAGAATCTTCCCTTCAGTTAGTTACTTTTGGCTTGAAAGGCCAAACTTCAGAGAATATGAGGGAGATATATATCCAAACCTTCATCAGCTACTTTCCCTTACAAAGTAAAAGTGTGCTATAGTATGTCAAAAGGTTTTTCACTGTTTAATAAGCTAATAATTTTTTCCTAACATTTTCAGAAACACCTGAGCTATTGTCAGAAATTTTCTATAACAACTCAGCTTGAGCCAGACCTCTAGCACAGAGTTAGTTAAGGCAAGATAGCAAATAAAAATATGCTTGTTAAAGGGAACTATAAAACAATATTAAGAATGATTCACAGCACAGCCTAAGTGTGTGAAGAGGCCCAAATGAAAACCATTGCCCAGTTCCCACATATTTTATAGTGCATTTTCTCTTTTAAAAGTACTGTAGTAGAACATCAAATGAAGTGGTAAAATCAAAATGACAGTGAGTCAATGATAGTCACTGAATACAACTTGTAGTCTTATGAAGGATTTGGCATGTGAGCTGGTGGGAAACTTGGCTATGAAGATAGCTCATTTCTCATCAGGTCTCATGTCAGTTGTTGAAAAAGTAGATCTTGTTAAGTAAAATTCAAGCACAAGTTATCATCTCTGTAGTTTATACTTTTGAATTTATTCAGCTGCTGTCAAATAAAGATCCCTTTCAGAGCAGTTTTGTGTTTGATTTCAAATACAAGCCATGCCTGCAAAGCTCTACAGAAAACATAGCAAAGTCCTAAAAAAAAAAAAAACTTGGCTGATAAACAATCATTTCTCTGACCTCCTAAGAATCCAGAGGGGCTCCAACAAATATGAACTAGCTCAACCAACATATTGTAGGGATGCTGGGCTAGATCACATAATGAGAAAATTAGGAAGTGGCCCCTTCCTACAGAGGTGATATCAGTCATGCTGCGTAATTAATTCTCTGAAGCAATAAACTCCATCTTAAGAGGGATTGTTCTTACTGCTCCTACTGGAAAGTCACTTCATAACCATTCTTCCCCAGACCAACCCTATAGGATTATTTGCAGCCTACTGATGTTTGCCAACTGCCATTACTGTAGTTTACACACACACAGAAAAAAGAAGTACTCATGAATACCAGAAATTTGGGAAAAATTAGTAGCTGCAGAATATTCAAAGTATATTTTTTGATTCAAACAGAAGTATTTGCAATCCAAAACTGATTTACCAATCTATGAAACCTGTAAATCACATTTCAGTAACAGCTCACATTTTAGATACCAAACACTGACTACAGTCCAAAAAACAATTGTAGTAGTCAGACTTTTTTTTTTTACACTAATTTGATAAGAACATGAAGTTTATGCAATCAAAAATCTGCTTTTGCATATGCATCTTTAGTAACACCGAGTCTATAGGTCGTCCCAAGGAAAAGATGCTCCATCAGCACTCCCACTGACAAAACGTTTTAAATCTATTTTAACAGCTATTTGTTGCTACTATATTATACATTTCAAAGCCAGAATACAAGTACAAGCTGTTCCCAAGGCACTAAAAGAAAACCCAAAAATATTCACTGGGCAAAAGCATTCTTTTCAGAATAAAAGTTGTGTCTTCTGTATGTAAGTAACCCCCAAAAGTCTCTCATATTCCCCTTCTTGAATACAGAGCCAAAAGAATGAAAGAAGAAAAATATCACATCATGGCATGGTACATGAAAGCATGTAGAATGTTTGTGGAAAGTACTAAACAAAACCTAATTAAAATTCAAGCTAAAGGAAAAAATCTTCCTTTTAAAGCATTGCTTTTCAAAACAAAAAGTATTGCACATAAGATTACTTCTCTCCCCACACCCTCCTCCCCCCACCAAAAAAAAATAAAGCTGCATCCATGGGAAAAGTCAGCATTTGATTAAAATCAGAACAGCAAGATCAAAGCACTTGTAACATGGAAGCACTAATGCAGCAGCCTAAACGTGAGCACCTGGACCTACAATTTGCAATAGCCTGGCTCCAAACCACAGCAGTGACAAGAAAAAGTAGACTCCTGTTCTTCACCATGATTGCTCAGCAGAAGAAATCTTGCTAGAAGATAGAGCCTAGTCAGACCATAATCAAAAACAAGGGCATAAAAAAGATGTCAGTTATATGGAAATCCAAATGCTTCACTTTCAAATGAAAGTGCAATGTAAATATTTCAACTTTTCAGTGCAAATAAATATTTGCTGCAGACAAACAAAAAAATCTGTTCAGCTGAGGTTAGAAGTTAAAATCCTTCACAATTTTGTTTTTCTATGCAAGTATCCAAAGATATTACCTGAAAGGCAACAAATTCTGAGTTACCCACTCATTCAGCCCTCTGCCAATAGCATACCTATCCTTTAAATCCTTCAGTCTAAGAGCAATGAATTAGAGATGCACTTCACAGGTCTCCTCTTAAAGAGAGAGGGAAATCAAAGCTGTTACTATACTGAGATCTAAAGAAGCTGTGGCAAAGGTCAACTGTGTTCACTTCATTCTGGGTCCAAAGCTGTCAATCAACTGTTAAAACACGATATCAAGGCATAGGTCCTAAAACCCTGATTCAACAGAACTTAAAAACATTGCCAGCTTTCGCTATGCATTACTATTTTAAAGACTATAAAAATCCTCTTAAGATCCTAATTCCTACTACATTTTAAAGCTCAGAAATATCATCCTAAAAATTTCAGAAATGCAAAAAAATTAAACACTATATTTAGAGCATCATGATTCTTGAGAACTTAAACTAGGATATACTGACAAAAATTTTCTTCTCCTTAAATGTTTTTTAAATCTATTCCCAGTCCACAAAGCACTTAGCCCCACTGATTTTAAATGCCTACTGTATAGCAACTGATTAAGTACATAAACAAGACAAGCTCTACCACAAATAGTTTATTTTTAGTCTATCTGATGATTCTCTGAGGAATTTAAGGCACCAGAACTGATAATTGCTATGGCTTCAAAGCAGCACAGGACCAACAGCAAAGGAGTGCAAAAGAATAGTGACAGGTAACACAGGGATCACAAAGAAAGTAAAGTGTCACAGTTCAATCCACTAAGAACCAAACTCTTCTAAAGACACTTGGTCTATGAGCATGGGATGGGGTCAGGGAAAACAGTGACCTGTCCCTCTTTGGGGTCCTTCTGCGAGTGTATGGAAAGCACATTTTCACCCAAGAATTTTCTTGTCATGGTTCCTCCCTGTAACTATATTTGACCCTTCAGGCTCTCCTACCACAGTTGAATACGATCCCAGAAAGCCCTCACAACTGAACTTCTCAGAAACACGCAGTGACAAAAGACACAGATGAGGTGGACTAATCCCCTTCTTCCCCCAAGTAACTTACTGTTCATTGTAGACCAGCTGTATCAAAAGCTTGTATATGACTTCATCTTAACCACTGTAGATGACTACATAGATTTAGGGTGAAGATGAGTTTCTCCATAACCCATTGGAGAAGCTTCACCCAAACAAAAAGGTAAAATGCATGTAATATATCTATACGACTAGCATTCCAGTCCCCACCGTATAAAATTAACAATTTTTCAAAAAAGAGAAATAATCCATGCAATAAATTCTTGGTAGGAAGTTATTACTTAGAACTATTGAGTATCAGTGGCAACAGACAGCTATCTATTGCTGTTCCTGTGCCATTTCTCCTTACAAATTTCTGCCTGGGATAGAAATAACACCAGTAGGAAGTTAAAGACCAGTTATAAACAACCTACACTACAAATCTCCGCCAACGTGCTTATTTTTTGAAGATGAGCTTAGGGCAGGAAGGGGAAATGAAGGCACGCAGGTAGACAATCCCATGGCTGCTGGCAGCCGTATAGGGAAAGCCCTGAATACAGACAAAGCTTCATCAAAAGCCTTTGACTTCACATTTACCTTCTGAAGAGGAGATGCAACTCCTAAACAGAAACTAAGTCTTTCTGCCAATTTCCTGTGCCTCTACACTACGAGATGGTTGTGCCAGCACTACCAGAATGCCTCTAACTAGCAACACTGCTCCCATACGCCCGCTTGTATAGCGGAAAAGGATGATACTTACATGTTAAAACAGAAGTTTCTTTATCTACACACAGATACACCAGACTGTGAGTCAGCTTTCATTACCCAATCTTTATACACATTTATGGTTTTGTTGTATTTCATTCTAATAGGACTGCACTCAGCGGTAAATCAATCATTTCCTCCTAGATCCAGACCTCTTATTTTAGAGAGGAAGGACGCCCATGTGTGATTGATATTCAGAGCATCTTTTCCACTTGAAGATTTCACAAATCCAGCAGAGATGATTTGGCCTGTCCCGTGATCAATAAAACTGTTTTATCTTTTGCTACTGACATTACAATGCTTCCTTTCCATGTCTATCTCTACAAAGAGAGTTAACTAAATTAAATATTAATAGAAGCAGTTGCAATTCCAGGACTAATATGATCCTAAAGGGACTGGTAATTAGCACTATGTTCACATTGCTACAGATGCATGTCAGACTAACCAAGTACAGTTCTATTCCTCTTACACTATACTAGACAATATTGACTCCTGGTTTCTCAGTCCTTACATAGCACAAGAGCTAAAAAAATCCCTTGAGGATTAGTGAGCAGAACAGAACTGTTCATTTAACAGGCATATACATCACGCTACCACAAAGGATGCTTTGTTAAGCTGATGTGTCTTCTCCCTACTTTTCTTTTTGGACTGCAATCAGGTCCAATCCCATGAAGCTACCAAAAAAGTATGCATTTCTCATTTGCCTTGAACAATGGCACATGATGTTGACTTTCAGTTCAGCTGCAAACAGAATCTGCAAAAAACCTAAGACAGTCTGGGAAGAACAACATGCAGACAGTGGCCAAAGGAGCCACAGGGTGTCTGGCCTCAGTTGGCATCTTCACTCCCTCCTTACTTGTTCCAGTAAATTTCCTTCAAGTCTCTCATGGGTTACTATCAGGCATTCAAAGAAGATATGAGGCATTAGACAAAGCAAGGAGGCATGTTATTATGGTGGGAACAAAAGAAACTACAGTTTAATCAACACCTCGAAGGCTTTTGGAGTTCATGGAGACCAAAGTATACAAGAGAAGTTCCTAAGAAGAGCTAAATGTTAGGCATACATGGCACATCATAACTTATACAACAAAAAATTTGCTCAGAATTCTGTCTTGCAGTATACCATGGGATCCAAATATCGTAGCTTTGTAGTATAGCATAGTAGGGCAGACTTCTTTGATCCACCTTACTAATGAGTTAGGACCAAATGTACTTCAAGTACAATGCCTGCTTATTTTCTTGCATTACTCTCAGTCTGAGGAGGTGAAAACAGACCAAAGAAAAACCAATTGCTAAGAATCAAACCTACTTTACCCACACTAAGCCTTCTCTTGTAATCAATCCCTTTTTCACAGGCACTAGTTAAATAGCAGCAGTATCAGGTACTGCTTCCAAGCTCACAGAAAAAAAAAAACAAAATCCAAATAAAATAGTACCAGAGTCCTGCAGTCCTTTCCAAGCTCACAGAAAAAAAAGCAAAATTCAAATAAAATAGTACCAGAGTCCTGCAGTCCACAGCTGAAAAAGCAGAACATAGGTAACAAAAGAATGATGGACCAGAACGAAAAGACCATAGACATGATGGAAGTACCAGGGCTGCTCACCTATGATACTGCGTCAAGGTCTTCATCTACTTCATCACTGCATGCATAGAGTACATGGATCGTACATATCCTCCCAGTTCCTTCCCTTCTACAAAACCACCAAGAGTCACTCACTTTGAAAATTAATCCAAACTTCCCATAAAGTTATTTTGTGCTGCATGCTCCCCCTTTAAAGTGTGAGGAGGGAAAGCGCAAAGAGGCTCAAAATTCTTCAACTGTGTGGCTCACCAGCACTCCTTTTGCTGAGGACAAGTTTTATTGTGGGAGAACCCAGCCTTTGTCATGATAGCCTTGGTTTTCCCAGGAGCTTTCAGGAATCGGTCCCTACACAGCCACCCTGACAGCAATACAAGATCAGAAGGAATATCAACAGGCAAACCTTACTTAAATAGCTTCTCTCTCATTTCCCTGTTAAAGAAATATTTTTAGAAATGCAATTTTATTCCCTCCCTTTAAATTAACCACAGTACAAAACATAAGTTCAACAAAATTCTACATAAATTTATAAACAAAGGCTTGTGGTTCTTCCTGTGTTTACTAATTGCTTACACTTCAAAGATGCTGACAAGGCTTGAAATTCTGAGAGAAGTCTACAGACATCTTTGCAGCACTGGGGCAGTAGCACTTAACTGATGCACTGCTTTGCTCTCCTGAAGATCCATACTGGCAACTCCAGCTACAGGCAGTGTTTTCTTCGTCCTTTTATTTTGCTGCAAAAATGTATTTATAGCTTTCTCTGAAGTGGAATAACAACCAGTTTGTACAGCAATGGGCTAAAGAGAAAACTGAAGTTATCTTATCTAGCTGTTTCCAAGACTGCTTAATTTTTCTGTGCCTTGACTCCCTCAGTTTTCATTGCCTTACTACCAACATTACAACATCCCTCCCTAAAGCACATACATACAGTACTTTGGGTAAGTGTTTCAACAGAGACCTTTCCCCAAAGGATCCAGAGGCACTTGGCAACAAATCAGACTTCTGAAAGATCTTTTTTTCTAAATGATTACCACACCTCAAACCTCTGCACATAAACCTCTGCAAAGCAGCAATCTAACAATGAGAGTGATTTGACTGGACTGTGTTATTTGACAGATATTTTCCACTGGCTAAGAAAATGGAACTCCACTGCAGTAAAGAGACTCCCACATTTTTTTTACTTACTCTTTTTCCATTTAAAATATTTCTAAGTCTGCATTGAAGGTACAGATTTCATTTATATTTCATGCTGCTCAACTATCTGGTCTTTCACTAGAGTACAAAGAGAAAGTGGTTTTGTTTACTGTGTAGAAATCTAAACAGAATCAGCTAACATACATTTTACATCAAAAGAAACAAGGTCTCAAATAGTCCCAAACACAAATGAGTTGTTCCAATACATGCCTGTGAGTACTCCATTTGCAATTACGGTATGGGATTAAACCATGGAATGAAATCTGCGGGGAATCTGGATTTAAAAACTGCATCTCTGCTCAGAGCACAAAGTTTGGTAGTTTTAATGATAATCCAAGAAATGCTTGTCAGCTCTTCTGAAACTGCATCTGTTTGAACTTTAATACTTCCCTGACTGAAGAAAACAGGTTTTTGCCACTGATACATTGTCAGGTTAATTTAAAGCCTAGTTGTAAGTGGGCTCAATTTGATATTAAGGCATGTGTTAAAGTTTAAGCATCTGGATAATCCCTGTGGACGCTAACGCACAACATGTACTTGGCACCATCTCACTAATTTGAGTCCTATTACATTTCCTTTGTGGGATCTGCTACCATTGAGGCAGGTTAAAAATGATAAGGTGCAGTCCATTTAACTTAGAAATAAAAAGAATACAAATACTCATGAGGAAAAATGTAATCAGCTTTGACAAACTCCAATCAAGCAAGTTTTAATTAAAAAGCATCTCTCCAGATCAGATGAATTACATTGACACCTATTCACTTTCTTGTCTTGCTTCCCTTCATCCTCCTCAAAAAATAGATTATTTTCTTCACTCTCAAGCATAATAGAGTAGTAACCTGGGGCAGCCTAGTTGTGTTCACCATACAATTAACATCTGTGGAAACAAACAGTATCCAACTAAAAAAGAAGTAGGAAGAAAAAGATATTTCTCTTACACTTTGGATTGGAAGGAGTTCAAACATAATAAAGCCAGTGAATTCAGGCCAACATTGCATAATACACTGTTCATATGTGAATGTCACCCAAATTCCCATCCATTATAAATTTATGTCTCCAAGAGGAGGTCCTGCAATTGTTACTGTCACATTATTCAGGTTCCTTTTTACAAATAATAGAGAAAACTAAGGCATCAGGGAGAGCCCATATATTAAATATGGTTCGTGCTTCTTTACTGTAACAAAAAAAAAACCAAACCTTTTAAACAGGGTACAGAGAGCACTCTACACTAAAAAGCCAGTAAACATACAAGTAAAAGTACCTTTACTTTTTCATTTCTTCATCCCAGAAGCATGCTCTAAACTGCATCTTTTTAACTAAGCAAGAAGACAGATTATATATTAAACTTTAACTATACTTGACTGAGGCCTAAAGAAGCGAAGGACAACATGTAGACTAAAAAACAACTGCCCCATACCCCAATTTGCTATTTGCAAGAGAAGCTGACATGCTGCAACTACTGGGATCATTGAGAATATGAGTGATAGATGGAACAAACCACTTTAAAAGTTCACACATCTAATTCACAGGGAGGAAATCTTATGAACTGTGCTGTATTAAACTTTTCCTACCTCCAAAACGCTTCATTATGGCTCAGGGACTATGAAAACAAGTGTTTGTGCCCAAAACCTGAAACAACCTAAATATATTTGCTGTTGCTTTAGTTTTCACCAGCTATGAATTTTCCAGTCCATTCATTTTGTGGTCAAAAAAGCTATGAAAATAAATTCTAAGCACATGGAAGCAAACATCAAGCAAAAAATTTATTCAAGGTGTCTTATGCAGATGAGAATTGAGCACTTTTGCTTACTCAAATGGGGAATAAAAATCTCCACCAAAATTAAGCAATCCATCTTCAGTTTCTGAATACTGAATACCTGCAATGAACAATTGTTATTTACTAGTGTAGTCAGCAGGTCATTTCTACTGATTCACATTCAAACATACGCTGCATGACTTGCATGCAACTTGCAAACAGAAGAGTGTAAGTTTGTGCAGTAAGCTTGATTCAGCTTGACCCAACCGTATTACATTTCAGGAGCTAAGTTAATTGCTCTCCCTTACCACTTCTACTCTGCAACATAAATAGAGCAAAACAATCATTCAGACTTCTTTGGTCCATCATAAAGTATCCACGTGAAGAAGTTAGAAAACAGGAACATTCGTATATGCTCTGTAACCCGTGTGCACCACTGTCACAGTGCACCAAACCAATTTGTTACCACTTTTAGATACCTTGGTACTGAAACAATCAGACTTCAGTCTGGGATTTAACTACTCATAAACTGACGCATCTCAGTCCCAAAATACACTGAAGCAAGCATTCAGGTTTCTCCTTCATGAACATTCACTAGCACATACGACATCGCAGGCCAAATTGCTCAAGACATCAAATGTTTCAACATGAAAGTCAATGTGTTGCCTAATTTGACCTTAAGTACATGTGTTTCATTTTTTTTTTATCACCAAGGAAAATATCAAACACTACACAGCTTCCTTGCATAAGGTATGCAGTCCAGATTGTCCTCTAAGTGGACCATTAAGATTACCTGGCTTGCACAAGTCCTCCATGACTACATACTCATCGCCATCCACACAGCAGTACTTCCACCAAAACATTTTTTATGATGTATTTGCACCGTGACAGTTACCAGAGTACCAACACAGTTTTAAGGGAAGCATCTATAGGGTTCAGCTGTAAATTTGATAACCTTTTTTTGCCAAATAGGCCACCCATATCCTGCAGTAATTTTTTATTTTTTTTTTAAGAGCTGAATGAACTGGATTTATTTAAAATTAGAAATTACAACATAAGTTATTCAGAGCTTATTGGTTTTGTTCTTGGACAGTGAACAGGAAGTTAGACTCGTTAATAAGGGATATCTTTAAAGAAGTCAAGCAGAAACTTCCCAATTTTCAACTGTTTGACAGCTTACACAATTTTGGCTCAAATTACCCCCAGACTAATAATGACTTGATTCTTTCTATACCACATTATTTGAAAAAGAAACTTTCATCAAAATGGGAAAAGGAAAGAAAAATAACTCAACACCACCAATGATGGGGATTATAATTTACTATATTGTTGTGCAAGTTTCTCATCTTCTCAAGTTCTCCAAACAGCACTTGCTGTTTTCCCTGGGAAATGATGGACCAGACATCGTGTGTCATTTAAAAATGCATTGATCACTTCCTCTTCTTTAACTAATATGCCTATTTTAGGTGCAACTGCTAAAGTTGCTAGACTGTTGAGCATCCAGGAATTTCTACTGGACCTTTGGTTGTTTTGAAAAGTGTCATGTAGGCAGATAAAATATCAACCCACAACAGGTTGGCCAAAAGAAGTGTGGTCTATTTCTTTTGAAGTTAAATATTGACACACAATATTTTTTAACCTAGTTTATAAAATTCAGCATTTAATAGGCCCTTTCAATTTTTACAATTCATAATGGCACTCACTCTCAGGGTTAATTGCATAGAAAAATACAAGCTGGAATATAGATCTGGCCATATTTTCAATAGCAACAACTTTTTCTTTTTTTTCTTTCACAGGGGTACTCTGATGTGTAATTAGCATCTTTAATGGGATAAAATTCACCATTCTTCTGCATGCCTGCAGGTGAAGTGTATCCTAGATTCACCTGGAGAACTGCCCCTTGAAAACATTCGCATTCAGCCCAAACCAAGACAATCAGCTGGATTTCTCCCGCTCTGCAGCAGGAGTAGTTGGAGATGCCAAGCTGCATTACACAAACTCATTCCATGTTCCTATCTAAACTGAGCTGACTGCACTGCGGGAAGTAACCCCCAGGTATTATTTCTACCAAATTTAAAAGAACTTTCCTCCCACTTCCTATTAGTGAAAATAAACTCATTCCCTCACCCAAGTCTTTTCATTTGTACGACCCTACAATTCAGTGAACCATTTTTAAATTTAAGCTAATACTTGCCCTGTCTCTTCCTAATTTTCACCAAATTTTATTAAATATCACAGAACCACGGAATTGTTGAGTTGGAAAGGACCTTCTAGAGATCACCTAGTCCAACTCCCCTGCTAAAGCATAACATAAAACATAATTTACCTTATTTACCAACCTAAAGTTTACTGAAATGAGTGAAAACATACATTACTTTGGCTGAGGCTGTTACATCAAAACCACAGTGTAAACTGCTGTCAGCAATTATACTTACTCAACTCTGAGGAAAAAGAGAGAGAATACGGCCCTTGTACCTACATTTAAAATATTTATATTGGCCATTTAAATATTTATGTATTTGTCATTTTAAAATATTTATATAACTATCTATTCAAGCACTTCATATATTGGAGAGTGAACTTATATAATACAAATAAATTATATATTAAATATTTACTGTAGGTTAATATTTTATGAAATTTATTGTACACACAGTGGGAGCAAAACTGGCAAGGGATGAGGAACTCAAGAGACTACTTTTGCAATTTCAGCACAAAACAACAAGCACCACTTACCTCTGCACTGCTTTTAACACATTTTATAGGCTTGCTAAGAGAGCTCTTGTTTAGAAATTATGTAACTAAAGATCTAGGGATAATTTATTATGGAATTATTCCAATTATTATGGAATGCCACCAAAGTTTGTGGTATTAGTCACAAATCAAGTTGATTCTGCAATTTATACGCTAGCAGATCAAAGGAGGAACTGAAAAAAGTTGAGAATTTTGAAATATTAATGATCAAACTTCTAAAACTGCTTTTGACTCCTGTGCCCTCAACATGAGTTTCTAACAGCCTACTCAAGGAGCAAAGCAAAATATTCCCTTCCTCCTGAAGAATTAGATATGAACAGAACCTCTCAACAGAACAAAAATGCACACGCCAGTAGCAGATTTGAAAAACAAACAACATGTCTTCCCCTATAGCTCCCTTATAGTTCCCCTACAGCTATATAAAGACTTAACTTTTTCTCAGCCTGTAAGTGAACTGCAGCTTTAATCATCAGGCCATAGCTTGTCCCTGTGTAAAATTCAGAACAGCCACAATCTATCTGAATCTTTAAAAAAATATGCTGTGAATTAAGAAACAAAATAAAACAAAGCAACAAACCCAAGGGTCTTTTGATCACTGTTCTCCGTGCTCTGGGACACACTGGAATGAGTTCAGGATCTCTGAAGCAACCTCAGATAACTATGAAGGCAGCCTATTGGTGGCTTAGTCACTGTCCAAATGAGAGTCTTCTAGTAACATCCTATAAGAAATTAATGCCAAAAGGATACTGCAGTACCAATACAGTCC
The DNA here is from genome assembly GCF_001431845.1 of Calidris pugnax. NCBI lineage: Eukaryota > Metazoa > Chordata > Aves > Charadriiformes > Scolopacidae > Calidris > Calidris pugnax. The sequence continues at coordinate 6,396,067 of NW_015090995.1, forward strand.
TCATTTACATTTGTATGACAAGTTGATATATCAGCATTAAGTTTATACCAAAGGGCTGTACGAGTAGAAGAGTCCTTATAGCATTGAAATTTCTTCAGAGCTTTTTAATTCCTTCATAACTTTTTAATTCTGATTAACAGTCATAATAAACTCTAAATTTACTTACAACCTCCAAGCATTACACTTTATTAATCTACATAACATGCCAATTAAGTTAATATACTTTGATTCTGTCTGGTTCTGAAAGATGTTTTAATCTTACTGGCAAATATGAAAGCAAACCAGCAAGCAAGTCTCCTTGCTCAGTTTTTCAACAATTGACCTTATTTTGCTGCATTCTAATAAATTAACTTCCCTGTGGGAAGCACGTACTTCAAGAACTAGGAATTGTTCAGTCAGCTAGCAAACACAGTAGGGTTCCTCTCCTTGCCCTGACCATATAAAGGGCACACAGGAGTCAAATTTGCTCCAGAGGTAGAATTTGTCCTCTGGTCCAAGTGAAGTCCCTATCTACACCCCAGGCTCCCTCCTCTGTCCCTTCCTCACCCTCCATCTGTTCTGTCAGTCCCATCTCCTCTGCCTCCATGATTCTGCCTGCTGATGCAGTAGCCCATACTTTCCTGTGCACTGCAGCACAGTGTTGCCTCTTGCTGCTCTTGGGGGTCACTATGACCCATTACTTCCTTCAGGTCCATTGCAGTCCATGTAGCCTCCCAGCAGCAGGTTAGCAATCCTCATCACTGTTCATAACCACAGCGCACACAGACTGACTTTGACCACTAAAAATTAAAAGTCAAGGCTGACTGGGTGATATGCATTACAAGCAGTTCACTGCCATTTTACTAAGAAATATTTAAAGTGTAGTCTCTACCTTGAGAGAGTTTTTCAACGGCCCTTGTTTAAAATCAAGTAGAGGACTAACAGGACACCCAGAGCTCTCAAGCTTACAGAACCATTAGGTTTGATAGATGGCTGTTATTATACCTGTCCACATTTAATTGTTTTCTACTCCAGTTACCTATAAGCCAATTAGGAAACGCCTGCTGCTGCTCACTCTCACATAAACAGCACCATCCTGATTACAGGGCTGCCAACAAGGAAGAAAAAAGCTTCTTCCAAAAATACATATATTCAAGTCAATCATCCCTCCTGCTGTGATGGCCTCTACATGATATTTAAAGATATACACTGCTCTTTTCTTAGAGATCTTGATTCACAGGTGGGTATTTGCTTCACATTTTAACTCTCTCTGAGTGTGCCTGCCTAACATCTTCAAACAATTTAGGAAGTACTGCTCTGGCCAGGAGCAACTGTACGATGGCCAAGGCACTTTGGAAGCAGCTCTTTCAGATATGACACTTCCTTGAAGGCAAGCTACTGCCTACCTGGCACAGAGAGAGAGAGAGCATACAGTCAGCACACACTACAAGAAGGTGACCTGTCATCAATTCACGTCCAACTTTTCTCAGACCAGCTTATCTGCCTATTTCCCCAAGTAATAACAAGGAACTCTATCAGGGTGTTCATAGTACACTCCATTGCTTTTCTTATAGTGACCTTTTAATAGAAGGCAAAGCTTGAAAGAAGAGAGAGAGGGCACTGGTGAAGAGTATATTAACGCAGTCCTTCTGGGGACCAGCCTGCATTGTAATTAATAGTTTGGAAGTACAAAAAACCCATTAATTTACTATGGTGAAAAAAACAGAACAGAAGCATGATGACCACAGGAAATTCAGCACAAAAAGTCATGAGAATGCTTAGCTAACTGACCTTTCTTAATGAAATTATGCTTGCAGATGAAATATGTTTCACAAAAATGCTCCCAAATTAATTCCTCAAGCAACTCTTTCACTGCGAAATCAATCATGTTTTGGATATATTTTTTTTTTCAGCAAGTACATTATTCCTGAATCAACAGATTACATAGAGGGCTTGATACTGAGGTGAAGTCTCAGTTTGAACTTTTGTGTATTTTGTTCAGCCACACATGCAGAAAAGCACTGGGAATTAGTTTAGCAATATCCTTAATCATGATAAGTCAAAGGAAGGTTAGTGCCATATTTCTAATCCCCCCACTCACAACATGAAAAATTTCAGCTGATGAGATACTAGTCTAAGACTCACACCAAACATCAGACTACAATGCATTTTTAAAGTTCTTTTAAAAAACTCATTTCAGCATAGCTTGGAAAAGTTAAGTTGCACTGAAGCAAACTGATAGTTACTTACCAACTGTGTCAGACTTGGAAATTTTAATCTGAAATGGCCCTGCTTAATAAAACTGATTGTCCTTCTCCCCCATCTCCAAAAGAAAACAGAATCTCAATGCTGAACACCCATTATAAGTAAAATGTCATGTTGTAATATAAGCAATGAAAGAAAAATGAGATCTGTATAACGGCAATAAAAGTCAGAAGGTTCTTAAACTGAATACTTCATGAATGATGCTAAAATGCTGTTTTACAACTAAACACACATAAAACACTAATGCCCTCTGGATTAAGGGAATTAATGTACACAAGTACTACAGATAAACTGATGCTCAAGAATTACTTCAGTGATCTCCTCAGACATTGGTTTGGGAAGAAGTGCTGAAACATGAACAAAAGACATCTTCATCTCCACAGAGCCAGAAAAAAAAACGTTGCAGAGGTGTGGTGAGTTATACTTGCTGACATCCCTCATTTTTCTTTGTTTTCTCAACTTCCCTTTAGCTCTTGACAGAATCATTAAACAGCATTTTGCAGTAAATCATTCACACAGTTTTCAGGAAAGCCAGTGAAAGAACACCGCCTTGTACAAGACTCAGGACTTCAGCAGGGCAGCTACAGCCATGGTCCAGGCAGAAGTTCTGAAAAGCTGGCCAGACTGCATGTTCAGCAGGGCAGTCAGTGGAAATATTTTCTAATCATAAAGGCCCTTTGTCTGACAATTTACACGAAACAGAGGAACAGCTCAAGAGGTAGGCAAGGGCAGCAGACTCCCCAGAGCAGCAGATAGCCTTGATCCCACAGCCTACTTCACCTGTGCCCTGCCTGCAGGAAGCCAGGCTGGCTCCCAAGGCAGCTGGGGACACTGTCACGTGCCCATCCATCCCACCACTTGTGCCAGCAACAGCACCAAACCCAGCTCCTCTCCTTTCCCTTTTTCCTCCTCCTTCCGCGCCAAAAGGATTGACACCCCAACCCCCATTTTGACTAACAATATTTAAGTTTTCACAAAAAGTGGGGTAGCTGTGGTACAGGTCTGATATAAATTCAAATTTTAAATCTTTGAACAATGCTCATATTTCATCTTCAATGCCTGTTTACACAAGCATCATACAGTAACAGCTAGTTCACAGTAAAGTCACAAGCTTTGAAATTTTTAGAACTGTTAGGCTTTGCTCTCAGTATGTTTGTTTGGTGAATATTTAAGTGAGCTTGTTTCTCCTTGTATGACTAGTTCCCCAAATGTAAAGTTCACATATTGAATAATTCATATTCAAGAAGACAATGTATCGACACAGAACAGAAAGACACTCTCTCCAGAGACCAGTATAGATATCACCAAGAAAATACAGAGGGAGGAGGAGGGAACCACAACTAGACCCTGCTCAGGCTGCTAAATGGGAATCATTCATGCATGACTCCATGTCCTTATGTAATACCACTAAACTTCTTATTCAAAGTAACCTGTGGACCCTTTCCAATACCATCCACACATCAGTCACTGCACATCCCCACCACATTATTTAAGTACTGCACTGACATAATCCCATCATCTGACACCCTTCTGTGAAATGGGGACAATAGATATGACTGATACTCAAGTCAAGTCCTGCACTAGGCTCCTCACCCAACAACACACTGTTAACACAGTGAGTGAACATCCCTGGAGTCTTGGAAAGCCATTTCTTGGGGCAAAGTTTGCTTGGTCTGGGCAAGAAAGGATTGTAAATTCTGTAATAAATCTCCTTATTTAGATGGAGATGAAGTACCTGGGTTTGCACCACAAGTACTCGCCTGCTTATGTCCATCCATGTGAACTGCACAATTAGTCAGAACCAACCCAAAGATGTCATTTGGTTTTAGTCATGGAATGACACTGATATATACAAGGCCAATGCTTTCTACTGGTAAAACTAATTTCTTTAAAGTAGAAAGCCTTGTATTAAAAAGAATTTCATAACTTTTTTTTTTACCAAATATCACTTTCAAAACCAACACCACTACATCACCCAGAAAGAGCCACTTACCAATTCACAGAAGTACTTTTCTTACTATCTCCTCAACTCTTAAAAACTTGTAAATAGGGTCCTCCCAAAACTAGACAGCGTAGTATTCCACACAATTTAGTTTCTAGGCACAATCAGTCTTTGACTGATACACTAAACTCAAGCTGCTTATAAAGTCATTCAGTTCTGGTTAATGGAAAGGAAGATGATATGACATAAACCAAAATATTTTACAGGGTAGGTGCATGAAATCAATGAGTCACTTAGCTTTTATAGTCAACCTGGTCACAATAGCAGACGACCTTGTCCTTTTCTGATCCCAAGGATCAAAAGTGTGCCTTTCTTAAAATTTTTCTTTAATCTCCTAACTCACAGTCCTGCCATCCTAGCTTTTTATACTTTCTTTTGCCAGTTACAGCAGGGAGATTATATGTGACGTACATCTTCAAGATCAATATGCCTGTAAGGAGATGGAATTCATATTGATCTTCAGTCATGCAGCACATATGCCTTACTTGTTACAATCCCTTTGCTATCAACACAAGCACTCTCCTTCGTGCTGATTTTTTTTTTCCTCATTACTGCTGCAGTAGTGTTCTTTCCTGCCTCTACATCCTGTTCTCAGACTGCTCCTACAGCAGTATGTAATCTTTGTTCCCAGGCTTTAAAAACCAATGGCAGCAACAACTGGGTGTGGTCTTTCATGGCAACAAAACAGAATGTCATTGTCGTCCAAAAGATCCAATCTGATTAATTAGGCATTCCTAACATAGAGCAAGGACAACAGTTATTAGTGTAACTTAAGTTCCAGTATCTCTGTACAGACTGTATTTCACAGCTACACTGGGAAGGCACAAGGCACCGTGGTAACCATATTCTTACCAGAGAATCTGATGCAAATAAAATAAAGGATTATTTGCACATGGAACCATCACAGTATTTCCAATAAAATGTTCCATTTTCTGATTGTTTGTGTTTATTCAGGTTGTAAACAAATCTCTCCTCCCCTTGTCTATACGGTTTTTTCCTCTCAACAAGTTTATATCACATTTGATCAAACTTTCCAAAGCAGCAGGCCATTTTTTGACAATCTCTGTGACTCACACTCAGGAGTTGCTTAGAAGTTAAACCCATACCATTGCTGTTCTCAGCCCTCCTTTTTCAGACCACTGCTGCAAAGCTTCCCAAGTCTTGCTGGGCATGACTTGGGCCACTGGAGAGCCACAGCAAGACAACAGGCTGAGCTTTATGCGCCATCCAACTGCAGGCATTCATTATGGATGGACATACGTAGTGCTTAAAGCAGCACATAACCCACCAAGATGGTCTGTTGGTCTCACAAACAGCAGTATCCAAAGAGCCCATGAGGACTTTAAAAAAAATAAAAATTAAACGATCAGTCTTTGAAGCTAGCCTTTACAATCTAGCAGTCAGACAGCCATTCTGAATATCCAACATACTCCAAATCCCCATGCTGTGCACGATTCAGAGTAGGAACTTGGAATCTGAATGCTGAACATCCCAACTCCATGAGCCCCAACTGCTGGTTCTGCTCTCCCCATCAATAGTGCATTTTCAAGTAAACAAAAACCAAAGAAAATACACTCTCACATTGAAAGGTTCCAGTTTCATTCTGTTGCCGAACTGGAAAATTTTTCAGAGCTCATATTCCATGGGATGGGAAAATTACTTCCCCACCCGTATAATCAAATGCTCTGATGCATTATAATACTATCTTAAGCACTATTTTTAGCTGAGCTATTTTTATATGATGAATCCTGAAACAAGTGTATTACCTTATTTGTTTCATCTTCTTTGCAGAAAGGTTTATAAAAATTCATGTCAGGACAAGCATTTAGCATTCTTCCTATGAACATCTGCAATCACATCCCCTACAAGAGCTGACACATCTACTTACATTGATAGCTTTACTTGCAATCATTCCGATTTTCACAGACTTTCAGTAGCTTGTAAAACTGACCCATAATGAGGTTTTTTTGCTACGCATCAGATGGAGGCTTTCAGCGTGCATTAATGAATGTCTGCCCATTCATTTATGGTATAAAGACACTTTCAGAGTTTGCTCTTCTTACAGAAATATTAACTCTTTGCCATCTTTGGAATATTCCTTTCCTCTCTCTCCCATTCCCTCCCTCCCTCCCTCCCCCCCTGTTTTCCCTAGATGAGAAACAACACACAGGAAGACTGGGAGAAAACGTCAATACTCCTTACTCTAGCTGGTCTTCTGGCACCCTAGCACTCCTGAATCAAAAGGCCATGGCGTGATAAGATAGCTAGTTACATCTTCTTTAAAACTGGCTAAACATATTTTAAATAAGGCACTCCAAATGAGAAAGTATTTTTCCACTGAGGTGGGTTGCGTCATCTCAGTTCTCTGAAGATTAAGGTTTACTGCTTGTTAATGCCACTTGCCAAGGACACGTTTTATTGCCTTTGTGTTACTGTATGTCAGTCAGGAATAAATCTCTGTAGAGCTTCTATCTCGCTCTTCAGCCACACGTAACCTCATTTATATTCAACAAACTTTCCTTGCCTTCTCTCTCCCTTGCCTCCCACCCCCTCCCCCCCAAATTACTCAGTTTAAAAACAAAGTAATCCTATGTATGCAAACAACTGACAACAAAATACTACATATCTCAAAACAAACACATAGATGGAAAACAAAAGATCCTTAAAGATTATAAACTGAGTTAAACCATGTAGATTCTGCTACCATAGCTCACAAGCCAGCCCGGCGCTACTCAGACTCAACAAGGCAAGTCTGCCATCAGAAAAGAATGACTCAATGAAGGAAATAAAACTCAAACTGTATTTCCAGTCTTGCAACAGCACAGAAGTTGTACCTTGTAAAGTCAACGCCTCCTGCTGCATTATATTTGTTCTGTAAACATCAAGAAGATCTTCAAGAATACAAAAGTCCCCTTCCATAGCTTACACTAGTTTAATAAAAACAGAATGCAAACTCCTTCTCCACAGAGAGCTATTTAAAAGTGCCAAGGTTTTTAATCCTCTTCTTAAAGCTAGTGCATTAGTCTCTTAAACAGACCTCTCCATTGCCACAGGGCCTGCAGCATTGAGCCACAGGATGCAGAGACAGCTTCACACATTGAAACAGATGACAGAAGCTCACCCCCTCTCTGAGTTACAAGGGAAGAGCAGGCCCAGGCACACAACATGGCAGAGGCAAACAGCAGAGACTGCAGCCCCAGGCCTGACAGCACCTCTGGCTGCACAGCAATGCCAACAAGACAAAAACTGTGAGCTATTAATTCTTTATTTGAAAATGTCTAATTTTGACAATCCAACGCTAGCATTGCATTTTGGTATTTAACCAATTTTCAGCTGGTATGAGTAAAAATTTAAATGCAAAAGAAATCTGTTGTGTGGTATAATGATCTACCTCCTCAGCAGAGCTTCAACCACTTCAAAAATATGGAACATTTGCATATGAATATCTTCAGTAGTAATTAAGCACCTGTTGAGTTTCCACATATAACACAGAAGTATTAATGAATTCATACCACTGTTAATGTAAACTGGCAAAAATAAGAAAGATTTAATAGAACAGCCTGTGAAAAAGTAGTCCAGGATCACTCCTGTAGAAATTAAGACAACATATCAGACAAAAGAAATCCTGATCTTTTCCCAATCCCAACTTGATTTAGTGTGTATTTACACACACAACAGAAGCAACGCCACATCTGTTAACATTCAGAAAGCACAGAGTGCAGGAAAGTAGAAGTATATCAAAAAGTAATTGTCTTGCAAGAGCCTGGACAGGCAGAACTTGGAGCAACTAAAGCATTTTTCTGAGCAGCCTAAGTAATGGCACTCAGAATTTCAACCACTACACAGCTGGATGAGGTATTCCACTAACTGCAAGTTTAGCACAGAAAACCTACACAGGAGAGCATCTGTGGACAATCCCTCATCTCTTTCTATAATGCAGTCAGTAGTTTCCTCATATAGAACTTGACCTTTCATTAAGTACTAAAACTTCTGCTTCCATCATATCAGACATCTCAATTTGTAGATATCATGCACTAAGGGTAAAGAAATGTGCTGTACATGTGGCAGAGAATGCTTACAAGCAGACACCAAGTACACCCTAGCTCCTCAATTCTTACAGCAGCCAAGGACTCTAAGTCTTAAATGAGGAACATATCTTAGCCATTATCCTGGTAAAAAATAAGAGTTTAGTATGGAAAAAAAGATTACAGCCACAAATTATTACCATTTTTAAAATGGATTGCTATTGATTTTTCTAATGCCAATTCAGGAGTATCTTACATCTTAAAAAAAATGGAAAAGGTAACAGTTACAAGCTCTCCTAATTCCCAGGTTTCTTGTTTGATTCTTAGCATGGATAAAAAAACCAAACCGAAGACTAAGCAGTGTGGTTCTCTGTTTAAAGGCAGTACTAGAGATGAGTGGCATAAACTAAGATTCTCTTCCTTTATGAGAAATGCAAAAAAATATATTCCCTTCCAATTGCAGTGCATGCATCAGCTCCCTCCACTGACAGAAGCAAGAAGAGGTGGCACTGCTGACCTCATACTTCAGTCACAGTACATCTTTATTGCACTACAGCAGCTAAAGAAAGCACACACTGATAAAATAGCCTCTGGAAAAACATCTCAGCATATGGAGTTTGTCTGGCATAGGCCTGACTAAACATCCACTGCAGAAGGTGCCTATGGCAGAAGAACAGAGTATTCTGGATAACCTTTTGAGTAGCAACTCTAATCCTCATGTAAGCTGGACAGTGAAAAAGCCACCAACTCTCCCAAAGGTATGGCAAGAAGCAGCCTTTTCTTCCCCATTCCATTTCATGAATCAGTAGAAGAAAAAGGACAAAAGGAAAATCCAGGTCTTTGTGCTTCATATGTGAAATACGGTTAACCAGCAGATCTGCAGCTCTCACAAGCCCATTGATCTGCTTTCCTGCTTTCCTTCTACCCACTCACCACAGTTCCATTGATGATCTCTGAACCGTCCCCATCTGCGGTAACAGGCACGCAAGGAAGACACGCTGGTGTGGGGGGCCAGGGGGGAGAGCCATCAAGCAAAAACTCTGCCAGAGGAAGAGAACAACAAAGAGGTAAGGGATTGTTTGATTTAAGTACGTATTTGAAAAGGACCCAGGAGGGTGCTGAAAATACTTGTGGAATCAGAGAGCATTTAGAAGCGGGAAATAGGTTTCAATTTCACCTCAATGAGCTAGCTCAGGGGAAACACCAAAAAATCACTTCACTCACACAGCTTGGCAAGTCAGGTCTCCAAGCAATAGGTCCACAGCGTCAATTTCTTGCTACTTTTTCACATGTCACAGTCTCCCCAGACACACGGGGCCGCATCCCACAGTACCAGAGACACGGGCATACACACGGCAAGGTCCGTCACCCTGTCTCAGGCACAGTGAGCCAAGGGACCTGAGCCCACTGGGCATGCAGGGAAGCATATGGCGAAACAGAGAAAGTGATCTTTGCTTAGCTTTGTTAAAAAAAAAAAAAAAAAAAAAAAAAAAAAAAGAGGTTTTGGCACAGGGCAGCAAGGCAGCTCGCCTTTGCATCTCTGCAACGCACCAGCTCAGAGTCTCAGCAACAATAACGTAGCACATAAAGGAATAAGGAAAAAGTGCAACTTTTTGGGTGGTTTTGAAGACTTATGTCATTGGTGAGAACAAACAGATTACAGTTGTACTTGCCTCACCTGAGGAGTGGATCAGGGCGGGGCCGCCCAGGGCACAGGCAGGAGGGGACACCCACACATAGAGGAGAACCACAGCAGGCAGTGACCCCAGCTCTGGGTGTTTACTGTACAAACTGTCACCAGAAACAGACCAGGGGCCACATGAGGCTCTGCCACACGTGTGGAGCCACTCAGGGAGGAAGTTAGGGAGATGGCTGCTCGCACAGGGTCCCAGGTGATGGTGGCTGGTCAAGTTCACCAGGCAAAGTGAAAGCCTGACACGGCGCTGTCTCCGCATGAAAGCTTCCTCACAGAAACAACAAAGAGACCACCTGTGGGTACACCTCACCTACCCGCACGGAGATGAGGCGCTCACCAGGACCAGCTTCTCCCCTCTTCTGCCCGCCTCCCGGGGCTGGCAGCCCCTTGTTAACCCAGCCCAGCCCCGTCGGGGGAAAGCCAAACCCCGCACCGGCCGCTGGCGCCGTCCCCACCTTCGGCTGGAGCAGCCCAGCCCTGCGCCCGGGCACCGGCCATGGGGCCATGCGGGAAACCCCCTAGTGCCACCCCGCTCCTTTATAGCCTCTCGCACCCCCTCCTGTGGCAGGGATGAGGCACAGCAAGGGGCGGCGGGGCTGCGCTCTTCGCCGGGGTGAAGGAAACGCTTCAGAAGAGCATTTGCCGGGCCCTGGGGGAGCCGCCCGGCGGGGTGTGGGGCCCGGCACGGCCTACACCGTACCCCTCGGCCTCCGATTTGTAAGGTTTCTCTGTAGAAAAGGAGCTGAAACTATCGTGTAAAAGAAACACTGCAGCCCCTTTGCGATACACGGTGCCTTCTGTGTCTCAGCCCTTGGGCCACCCCAAGGTGAAGGAGCAGGAACAGGGTGTCACCACAGAGACCATGGGTGACACCGACAGCCCACGCTCATGTTATTATTGTGGTGGTTACAGCCTCATGGTTTTGAGGGTTTGTGTTTTGTAGCAGTCCCAGAAGATCCTTGGGGAAAAAAATAAGTGAGTGTTGGAAACGTGAAAGCAAAAATAAATCAAAATCTTCTGGGATTTCAACAGGTTTCCTGCAGGAATCCTCTGCCCGACGATCTGTGCTGGCCAGGGAGTGGGGCTGAGCCAGCATGGCCAGGGATGGAGGAGCTTTGGAACAGCAGCACCACAGTAAGAAAGCCCCAAAGCGTTAAAGCACTGAGACAGTTATCAGCATAAAGCCTGAGATATGTGCTCCTGTATCAACAAAATGCATTTGTTACATAAAATCATTTTCCCTTCTCTTTAAACAGAGTGGGGGAAGGGAGGCTTAAAATATAACTCAAATGGCTTAAAACATGGCTCATACTTCCAGTGCTCATTACCAGAATTATACATTTCGTGTCTGACTGTACAGTACGATAGATGGAATTTTTTTCCTACTTCCTGCAAAACAACATTTGCTTATTCAACTGCCTTTTAGCAATGGGTATAATCATAATCCCAAGTGACATATGCAGTGAGAGCAACTGACTACTTTCTCTCTCTCCAGCACTTTATTTCTAGAGATGCTGTGTTTAATTAGCTCCACAGCAGTCAGAGGAGCAAATGGGTCACCTCTATGTCAAATCTCTGATAGTCATCTTCCTCACTGCCACCCCCACTCCCTTCATTTATTTTACTGTTCTGCTTTTGTTTTGCGTGCTACGAGTAAGGTCGTGAGTGTCAGATAGCTTTGTGTGTGCATGTTATGTTCCTGAATGTCTGCACTTCGGGAAAGGGAGTGAAATAAACTGTGAGCTCCAGCACACAGCATCTGTGTGAGGGCGGGAACATTTCATACAAATTCTGTATTCAAACTGAACGTCACCAGAATTCTCTGAACAGATGATGTCATAGGTGTCGCAAAATACTGAGAGTTACGAACTTATATGAATTTTATTTTTGTCTGGATTCCAAAATCTGTGGGGTTTCCCAAAGCCTTCTGTACCAGCTCATCTTCTTTTTTCTCTTTCTGCGGATAGACATTGTTTTTGCCACATCCTGTGAGAATCTGTCATTGGATTACACCAAAATCTATAGTCTTTAAAACAGACCTGCCACAAACGTTGAGTCACAGAGAAGCATATAGAAGGAGCAGTTATCTGCAGAATTCTGGGGTTTTGATACTGTGTCTGAGACGGAGCAAGCAGGCAGGCAGAGGACAGGAACAGGATGAATTTCCAAATTTAAGCTGCACATAAGCCACAGAACTGCTTGCTTTTGCAGGAAGCCCTTTGCAATCACTGACATCGTGGCAAGGCCCAAGTGACTCAAGTCCAATCTGGAATATGACCAGGGTCATGCCTCTTTGCCTGTGTTTCTACTGCCCAGTTTTCTAATTTAGAGAGCAATCCTATTGGCCATCCTTGTACAGTGGGGATCCATCCACCTGCAAAGCTGTTACTGTTTTGAAATAAGGTGCTACTCTCGAAAGAAAAGTAATGTTTTGTAACACTTGCAAGTTAATTTCAGTTTTCTTTGATCATCGTTACAGACATTACATAGGCATATCCCACATTACAGTTTTGCATGTTGTGTCTGTAATTTCACTACCATTATATTATGTAGAAGTTAAGTTTGGTAAGTATTTGTAAAGAAACAGCTGAGAAAGGTATGCAAATATTTCTGTCTTTTATATACTTTTTAAAGTGTGTTTTGATGTTTAACAGTCTTGGAAATAAACAGCCAACCTCAGCTGCTGGTATAGACAGATCTCCACTGATCTCAAGGCAGCTACACTAATTTATGCAAGCTGACTCTGGCCCACATATCTCTATTTATCCATTGAACAGCAACTGCGCAGGCCATAGCAAATGTGAACTGCTTCTGCAGTGCCTAATATGCCTCATTTAGTAGATTATATCTGAAACCATTTCACAAAATGTAAGGAAAATTCCCTCTCAGATGATGCTATGACCTTTCAATATACCGTTCAATGAACCATCTCCTGCAGAATTTCCTGGACTTGGGTTTTTTTGTTTACCTATCAAGAAAAGTCAGTCTTTCTGCATTGTGTTAACTTATGTTTCCCATCTCTTTGAAGCTGTGTTTGTTCTACTGTGATGAAACTCACATCTGTATTTTTCACTGTTAAATGAAATAGAAGTTATTTGTCTCCATTGTATGGCAATAAGAAGCATCATGTTTCTTCCTGTGAAGGCTGCATGTTACAGCGTGGTTGGGGTACTTCTTGCCTGAAAGAGACCTTATGGTACATCTGACAAACGCTGTCTGGGACTGCTGGTGTATCTACCCAAGTACCCAAGGGCTATAATCAGTATCCAAGGACGACCAGTACCCAAGGACTCTGGCCTTTTCCAACATACTGACAGTTATATTTAAGATAAATCAAGATCTCAGGAACCCAGGGACTTCTCTAAGATTCAGGATTCAAAGAAAGTGGAAGGTTTTAAAAGGGTTTAAATCAGATAATGAACTTCCTGGGCAATACCAATCCTATAAAATATACACAATGATGCCTTTGAACCATTATTGTTTGTGGGATTTCTTCACATCCTTCCAGCTCACGTAGGCCAATGACGTAGGCTGATGGGACATGCACATGAAATGTACTGGCAAGTAGGAGGAAATACCCTCTATGATGATCCACAATAGGTACAAATCATTTCAGCTTGGGCTTAGAGAGCCTTGATGTAGGTGAAACTCTAGAAAGCATTTTTTTAGTCACTGCACAAAGTCGTCATATTAGATTACACTAGGAAAGATATGAAATACCGTCTCTTTGAGTGTTTCAGTACCACCCAAACAGAATTACAGGATTCACACAGCACCCATGGAAGTTGAATGGATTAGTCCAGGCACAACTTGGGCTGGAACTTTAGACTACTGTTTGTAGCCAAACCATTTCATTTAATTTTTTTAATACATATAGTGTAACAAGACAGTCAATGGAATAAGGATGTATTCCTCTAAAAAAGGTCATCTAAACAGGGGGCTCAGAGAGTGCAAGTGCCATGAACATAGAATGATTTCAAAAATTAGCAGCAGTTCTGTTCATTCTTAGTTGAAAGTGATTGTACTGGTGACTGCCAAGGAGGTAATGGCCCATCATTCACATTTACAGACACCTTTCCAACCTTCCTTAATGTCAGCAGTTGAAGTGGTGAAATTTTTAAACATAAAATGTAAATTGTTTACAAGCTTGGTGGGGTCAAACAGTTTGAGCAGTTGTTCAGTGCTTCTCATCTCAAGCTCCAGCTACAACCAGAAACATTATTCAGTATTTAAATCTTGCTATTCCTAACATTTTAGAGATGCTGTTTTACATTGTGTGTATTATTTAACCTTCTGCTCTGCAAATGATTCACTACTCAGCAGGCCCATTTATAACAAGTGTAAAGAGAGAAAAAGTGTAAGCTTTTTTTTTTTCTGTTTTTTCCTGTTTTATTTAGAAACAGTCCATTGGGAAACATGTTCTTTCTTTAAAGAGTGAAATTCAAAGTAAGGCATGAATTGTATTAAACTGAATATCCAAGTTTCTCTTTCTTACTGTGGTGTGCTTCCGAGTCAAGCTACAACTGTTGTCAAAATCTGTGGAGTCATACTTCCCAAAGAGATCGCCAAAACCAGTAGATTTTAAGTTCAGCAAAATAAATTTATGTACTTGTCTTCAAGTCACTTGAATGCTAAAGATTTATTTCAGAGGAGGATCAGGAACTGTAGAATTAGTTCTACAGTGCAAGTTGTCCTTCCAGCCCAACTGAAACAAACATTTTCTTAAAATATCTATTTTTTCTGAATTTCAGGTACAAGGTATGTTTTGTCCATTGGAGCAAGAGCTAAACAACTTGCAGCCATTTGTCGCTGGTAGTTGTTTTCAGAGGACTAACATGGTGCAGCAGCTAAAGCATTAAACCAGGACCCAGAATGCCAGTGCTCTTTTCCTGGCAGTTTCACAATGATTTTCAAGCATAGATACCTCTCACATCTACCAGAATTCCCCAGGGTAGTATGTTGAAGTCTGGTCTAGAAAAAGAGACAACTCATTGGGCAGAGACTGCAAAAACACTTAAGGATAGCGGGCTCTCTTCCTCTGCCCCAACCCATATCAAGCTAAAGAAAATATCAAATAGAAAGAAGCTGCGTAGTGGGAAAAAAATAAGCATATGTTTTGGTCAATTATTTATAGAAGGTTCACATTACATCTAGTCAAGGTCTAGATGTTCCCTTCTCTCCCATTCATGTGAAATAATTACTTTATTTACTGCTTTGCTTTACTTAGCCTAGAAAGGCACTTCTGTCATAACCTAAAGCTCTGGCAATTGCCCCTGTGTTGTGGTTTGGACCAGTTTGTTAAAAACAGGCTTTAGATTACAGTTTAATGATATGTCCATGAGGCAGGAAAGGGCAGAAGAGAAGTATCAACATGCCAAACTGTTGTGATAGGAGTAGAAATGAATGGAGGTGAAGAAGAGAGCAGTGATCTACCAAGCACTCCTTCTCTGTTATAAAATGGGCTCAGGGCTTCTCTTACTGCATACCTATACAGTGCTTCACATAAAAAGGCACTGGCCTGAGCTTGGGACTCTCAGCAGAGATGAAATTTTTTAAAAAAACAAGGGTTTTTAATTATTTCATAGAACCATGTCTTACAATCGCAGATGAAAGATAATAATGATTTCATAGAATTATCTCTTACAATCAGAGATGTTCCAAATATAGCTCCAGCTGAGATCCAGATCAGGGAGAAAAGCAGTGTATCTTCTTTTATAAATTCTTGTAATTGGAAACTACTGTGATCATGTAGCCTGACTTCCAGAACAAACAATATCTACTACTCATTCCACATCAATTACATCTACCCATAATTTCAGATCTTAAGTTAAGCAATAATATTTCTCCAGTGAATGATTGACCTCAGCATATCAGGGTGGGACAGAAAACTGGTCAAGAAGACTGTGACTTTATATTCCAAGATACAGATAACACAAGCATTGGAGGTCTTGAGCATGTGTATTAATGTTATACTTTACCAAATGGAAAACAGAAGAGAGGATGCTTAAAAAAAATATTTCAATCTTTGAATTTTCCTTCTCTTTTAGACTGACTCGTCTCAGCCCATTTGAACAGAAAAAAGATGAACAAGGCTTGATGAGGCAAGGAGCCCTGCAGAGACAAGATTATAATGAAAAAAGTCAAGTGAAAAAAACTGAATCAAAAGAGATTAAAGTAATTGCTTCAATCAAATTGTCCAAATCATATTAAGGCCTGATCCTCCAACTTTGCACCTGCAGTAGGTTTCTGTGCTTTACATCGTTTTTCAGGCATGCAAAAGATAGTGGTTTGAGGCATTCAGAAGGTATCCTCTCTTATCCCCATGGTAAATATCTGGAAACGGTAGTAAGAGAACAGAGAGCATCAGTATCATAACTAAAAATGTACATGTATAGGATAAAACTTGTAGTTAAATTTTTGCATTTTAATCAGTTGTACTTACTCATGAATACTGTTCATATATACATATATATTAGCAAACAAATGCTGTTTCATTCCTTCCTTTCTTTTTAGTAAGGTACCTATAAACAAGTTACTTTTGACATGCCCATATTATAGCAAATGGCAAGTATTACTGTCTTTACACTTCTAACAGTTATAGAAATGAGAAAAAGTCATATTTACATCGAACTGTGTTGTATTTTGAAAATGAAGATAATGAAAAAAATCAGTAAAATTAATCTGTTACCCATTTTGAGCAATGGAAGATATTGTGTTCCTTCCAGTCATGTGAGGAACATAGAGCTATTGGGTTCTGCATCATTAAAATGAATGTTAAAGAAGGGTAATGAATTCCTTCACATAGAACAAAATTATCATTAAACAAAATAACACTATGTCTGAAATCAGGGCAACATCTCAAAAAGTGCAAGTAGCTGCCCTGAAACTCATTGTTAAAGAAAAACAGAAAATCATAGGATTGCCCATAAGTTCTGCAAAGATCATGTTTTTTTAAAAAATAGCCTGCTAATACAGCTTTTTAATAACTAGAGCTACTTGAGGCATTTGAATGATCTTTCTACTTGGCATTTTATTAATGTAAAAGCCCTTGGAGGGATAAAAATGTTTTGAAGAGGGGTGCTATTTTCATAAAATACAAGTCTGGCTGATAGGTCTAGAGGAATCTTTTCTCATATTCTATATAAAACATACCACAAAATTTCACTGGAGGATTCTTGAATTAACATGAAATTGATAATATTCACTGCAGCACAGACTTTTTTTTTTTTTTTTTCTTTTAAGAAAGAGATGAAATAGGCTGTAATTTAAGCAATTAAGGCTTTCCTTTTTCTTTCTTTTTTTTTTTTTTTCTTTTTTTTCTGTTTAAAGAGGAATGACCAGTTTCTTTTCCTTAAGGTTTTAATACATCATAGACATTATGGATATTATTCTTAGAGACTTAATTCTTATCTTTTTACCACAAGATGAACCATAGGTAATTTCACTTAAATACTTGGATTTCTACCAGGAATATAAAATTCATTTCCAGTTATCGCTATATAGGTCCCCAATACCTTGCAACAAGACAAACTGCATCCAAAACAGTAACAATGTTCACCCAGTGCTGGGACCAGTGCTGTTATGAAATTTGCCAGTGATTGACTTTACTCTGGGCTGGTGTGGACACCAAAATTAGATCTGGCAAGACATCTGTGGCAGCTGAAATTTGGATTTCACTTCATAAACTTCCCTACTCTTAGCCACGTTGAGGAGACTGGTATATATTTTCCAAAGAAACCCAGACAGTACATACTAACACTCTTGCATCTGACAATGAAAGTGAATAGGAGCCATTGGTGATGGAAGTGAAAAATAGCCCAGAGCAGGCATCTGATGCCCAGAGACATGGGAAAACTGCTCCAGGTACCAAAATACATCTACCATAAAATTTTATTGACACTTAAAAATTTCCAGCAGTGCAGAGTAATTTGGTTCAGTGTGTTTCTTTTCCCAGACAACAAAAGAAAAGTTTGGTAGAAACAGTCTCTGTCACAATTAACATTTCAGAAGACTAGTAACATTAAAGGCCTTTGTATTTTTATTGACTGAATGAGCAAAAGATTCCCTTTGAGTTTCATGGGAGCTCTGGGTTATCAGTCCAAAGCTGAGTTAAATTAGAAGTGATTGGGAGCTGTTACCATCTGTTGAGTGTGTGGTGGCTTGTGCTACATGAGTTAATATATTTTAGCAGACAGATGGGCAGGAATGTGCAGACCTTAGTCATTCAGCACCCTTGTTAGCAATCTGAATAGAGAGATCAGGAACATGGAAGGCATAGGAGTGAATTTCTTCTTAATTCCACGAAAAAGTCCCCTGTACCATGCTTTTGGCCTTTTTCAAGGATGTTCCTACAACTGCTTCCTCTGTTATATATAATGTGTGGTTAAGAAAAGCATTGTTCTTCCCAGGTGCTGTCAATCTTGGTCATTTCTCATGCTCTAAAAAAAAAAATTTACAAAAAAACGAACCAAACCACATTTCTGTTCATGCCTTCAGGTGTTAAAACCCACACAGTTTTTTTTCATGGACTGACTGTCACAGCAGTTAAATAATGATGATGTGAAAGAGCACTGCCATACCAACTAAGATTTAACTTGCTCACTTTCTCCTCTATTTCCTCCTACCCCACACAGCTTTCTGGGTCTAAAGTCACTGATTCTCCTACAATGCAGAAAAAACAAACTGCACAGACAAGGAAACTGTTATTTAATGGAAAACTGCTCTGAAAATTAATGTATTTCTTGTAAAGATAACTTAATTGTAAGGAACATTATCTATCTTACTTCACACTCAGAAAAATCCCTCTCCTATATGAGATAGTCTAATGAAAAGGACCTATTTTAAGCAAAAAAAAAAAGGGGGGAAAAGGCAATAGAGCACTGCACAGGGATTAAGGAGGCACTAGTGCAGTTTTCTAGTTAACCTCAGCTTTTGTGTGCTCCTTCCTCTCTGTGCATCAGTTTCCCCATCTAGAATTGGCAATCATTAATCCAAACAAGCCATTATTAAATTCCCAGAACCAATGCCATATCTTTTGGGTTTCCAAACATCTCTTTCTTATCAGTAACTTGTATTTCATCATGCCTCAAATTAGACAGTACGATTTTGGAGCAAGGAGATTATCTTTTAATCTTCAAAATTTTTACTACATTTTCAGAAATATATATATAGTTTCATAAAACATTCGACATCAGAGAAATGCCAAGGTTGTGAAATCAGTCACTCAAAGGCTTCACATGCCCTTTGCATACCCATATTTTTTAATCAGGTCCAGCTTTCCTGGATCCTGCGTCTGTAGTAAAGACCAGAAAATGTGATCACTTCCTGAAATCCTTCTTCATTGCTCATGCTGAAATTGTGTATAGTAGGTGTACCAAAACCCAAACATGACAAGAATAAATGTAGGCTTCAGCAGTATGCATAGAACTGGGGTATATAGTTCCTTGCAAAACCTTCACATGGAAATTGGCTTTGTATTACATACATATATGTATATATATAAAATTTTCAGTGCAGTGCAATCAGAAGAAAATATGCTACATAACCAATGTACCAGACCTTAGACCTGGAGCCACAGAACCTTTCAACGCACCTAAAATAAAAGATTTTTTTCATTGTCATTTTGAGATTAATGTGTTTTACTGAATGACCAGCATAAATAATGCATAAAATGTCTCTTCTCTACCACTCCAGCAAGGTAATGCAAAATAATCTGCAAATTTTAAAACTGACAGAAGACCCTGAGCTACTGGTATTAAAGTCCCTCTGAAGACTGTTCTGCTTCCTGGGAGGCGGGCAACAGAAAGCAGAAGATTAGGATGAACTGTAGTAGAACATGGTGCAGGGGTTGGTTTAATAGCTTTAAAAGGTGCACAACTTTACAGTGAATACTGATTTTGACTCTGGTGAGACGTTCAAGAAGGTGCAACATGAAATAGCACTCCTGCAGGTGACAGATGAATGAACTGTGCCCCATCACGGTGCTCAGAGCTCATGAACTAACCATCTTTCATCTAAAACCTAATACAAAAGTTCAGACCGGTTATGCTCTTTAATCCTGATGGTGCTTGTCTCTAAAGGAAAGCTTTAGCCCATAAAGCTCAAGCCAGATTCCACTCTCGGAATAATTATATTCTGCCTACAGTAATTATGTTCCCTTTGCAGTTTCACACGGAACTAATGTCCACCCACTTGCTGCACTGAACTATTTTATTGCTGTACGATTGCTGCGAGTAGCTGGAGAGTTGCCGGGGTGGGAGAGGTAACCTGGGGCCAGAGAGAGCTGCCGTGCACGGGGTCTGCGTGGTGGCAAACCATTCCCTGCCAACCGGCCCAGGGTCTCTACTGCCACAGGACACACTGCTGGAGGAAGGGTTATAGTACCCGAACCCACAGGAAGTCTTCCTTGGAGATAATTCAATTTATCAATAACTCACTAAGTGCTGTGGGATCTTCCACAAAGAAAGCCACTACGTACAAAGTGTAACGAGGTCAGTAGTTGCTCATTAAGTGGAGCAGCAGACTCCTTTGTTGTACAGAGCAATGACACGCGGCACTAAATACACAGAAAGCTTGAAAGTACACCAAAATGGTAGTGCCTTCTCTGTTCTTAATGTGGGCTTCCATTGTCATTAAAGTCTTAGACCAGCAGCAATTCAAGTTAATGGATGTTTTTCCATGGACTTCAGCAGTTATCGGAGCAACCTTAAGCACTGGCATTCTGCCTCATGAATTTAGTATAGTCTGAAAAAGGCTCAGCTGAAGCATTGCATCAACATGAAATTCAGAAAGTGCATTAAACATAAGTCCTAAAAGGATGTTACCATTCTGCTTCAGCTGTGGAAACAGAATGACTGGACAGTCTAAGGATGGGTTAATAGAACTGCAAGTGCAACAAGCAACACTTCTGTCTTCTACAAAAGAAAAATAGCACCTGCTCTGCAGCCATTTCCTGAGTAAGGTGTTTTTTAAATTTCATAAAGAAAGAGAAGAAATCTTTCACTCAAAAAATGATCAGGTACGTGTAATAAGGACTCCCCAAATATCACTTTGTAAAATGCAGCAATGACTGGCCTGTTGCAAAGTAGTCTATGAGCTCCTTCCAGTGCTTTTCTGAACAGCATTTGGACACTCATCATGTAGAGGATCTGTGTTTTAAGGACACACTGAACACATCAGCTCACTCACTATTACATCTAACTCAATAGCTCTGTCCTCCTTTTCATGTTCCTCAACAGATTATGTCAGTTCTCTCACAGATTTTTATATTGCTTTTACAACTCTGATTATTGCTTAGAGTCCTGTCTACCTAAGTTCTGCTTACTTATAAAAAATGCTCTGCACTGTCTTCCACTAAGCAATGGAATTTTTTGGTTTATCCTTGAAAAAACTATAGGACTTCACCTAAAATTATCTAAATAAATATAGATAACAACCTTGAATTGAATCATTAACTGTCTGTAACTGATTTTCTACAATTATTATTTTCCTTTATCTGTTCACTATGCCCAGTCAGCTATATCTGGCCAATTATAATCTTCTGTTTTGTTCCTGTTTTATCAGTGCTTGTTGCAAGCTGACCTCTTTTGAGTACTCAGTATGCAAATAGCCCGACCAAATTCAGTGGGGCCCAAGGACTCAGACATAACCCCATGATTTAGCACCTCCTTTGGCTGAGTGCTCTTCCTGTATGTATTCAGTACATCAACAAAGGTTTTCATTAGCTTTTGTCCCAAAATATTTTTGCTGCTAATGAACATGGGTCTACATCTGTCTGTTGTGTTGGTGGGATCTAAGAATAAAATCTAATTTTAGAAGTACAAGATAACAAGAGACAGAAATCAGCCAAAGCTGAATAAAAAAGCTGAGTAGTAGATGCGAGTGAAAAAGAGATTAAAAAAGAGAATCGCATTAATCTGATCTATTAGTTATTTCAGCAGCTGTCTCCAATTTACTGCCATGAATAATAAATCAATCCCAAAAACTAAACAGTCAAAAATTTTTCTTAAATGGTACCTATGACAAGTTACTGAATATGAATCTATTACAATTAATAGCCATTATAAGACATTATAAAGTCCCTCTCTAGACATTGCCCATTTTGGCTACACAGGAGCAGAGGAATTGAAAGATGATGCTTATATAATGATAATGCATTCTATCAATACATAAATGAATACATCTAAATAAACCATGCCACATCTCAAGGAAAGAAATACCTTTTTTTTTTGGTACACAATAGGGTCCATCGTAGCAAACTTCATGCATGAAGCACTTCCACATTACCTGGAGTCCACAAGCCCATTTAGCAACCTTCGCTGCCGCTGGCCCCACACTGAGAGCAGCTGGGACTGTCCTCTCGCTGGCACCATTCATCTCTGCGTGTGGCTGGACACGCACTGAACACTTCATAAGTGAAATGATCTGATTGAAAACAAAGATACTCGGAGAAAGTGTCGAAAAGCCATTCCACAGATTCTCTTTGGCACACAGCCACACGGCCAGGTGAGTCAGGCGGTTCAGGAGGTGGTAGGAAATAAGCAAGAATTTCTTTGACCAGCTCTGTCCTAAATGATTTACAACATGGAGGTGCAGGCAGAGCCCTACCTAAACCTTCACAGATCCCTCCCTGCCCGCTGTGAGCTGCGATGCCCGTCCTGCAGCTGTCACGGGGCTACATCCTGATGGAGCTCCAGCACCAGATCAAACTCAGCAACAAGAGCCAGACCTTGACAAAGGAGGGTGGGTATTATTTGACAAATGGTTTTCTTTCTGCAGGAAAGAATGGTATTCTTTGAGAAAGGTGAATCCTAACAAATTAAGACAAACCCTCCTTTGGTCTGCTCTTCAAACTGAGGGCTTTGACAGGTAAACAAGTCTTTGCAGAGGAACAACACAGCACAAGTGAGCTGCAAAGCAGCAACTCTCCATTTATTGTGAGGCAACGGACACTAGTTCATTCTTCTTCTCTTAATCTAAATCACCAACTGGCTTGTTCCCCTTTTCCTATTTCTGTTCCCACTTCCTTTTCAAGACTGTTAATAACCAGAGTAGCTGATCTGCTCTTCTGTCTTGCAGTGGGACTACAGTATTGGCTGCTGGGTCACGCTACTGCTGGCCTTTTAAATTACGTGGTGATCTGGGGCTGTGTGAGAAAAATTTGCACCTCCCATGGTTAACGTCCACAGTAGTTAAGAGCCGATATTAAATTGGTCCATTTGCTACTTTAAGTTTTGCATATGCCTTTAGCTAGCACTGCTTAGAGATTCTTGTGATGTGACAGTAACAGGCAGGGATGTGATCTGTGTTTCTACTTCTTTAAATGGTTTTAAATGAAGCTTTTTCTCGACAGGCTCCACTGGTATGGGATGTGTAGGAGCCTCCTCATTTCCCAGCTCTGTTTCTTTTCAGGCTCTATGGCCTGAGCCCCAACGATGAGTCTTGCGGCCCATAAGCTGATGGACACTCATCAGCTAATAGAATTTGAAGAGAGAATATACATGTATTCCTGAAATACATTGTGACTATAATCTCCGTATAAGCCTCTTACAGCTTTCAACATCTGTTCTGTTGACTGACATTTTCCCTGATGCTGTATGTTTCACAAATAAATCCCTGAGTAGGTTATTAATGTAGAAGTGTAAGTGATGTTTAATGCTGATTGTGTGCTTTCAAAGGGTGCTTATATGAAGGAACATTATTCCGTATTTTAAGGCCACTTGTTGGCCAAGAATAGTTTGCGTTTTTCTCTTGCCTGAAAATTGTTCATTTCCTGACCTCAGTCTTTTTGCTGCTGTAAAGTACTTCCAAGAAAAATCGTGACCTCACTGAGCGCAGAGAAAAATTATATTGACTCCAGAATGGCCAGGGTTTCAGGCTTGATCTCCGGATTATTTGTGACATAACTGTTTTGCAGCCAGTAATTGGATAAGCATCCACATTGGATAAGCATTAGCCACATCAGGTATGTTTGCAATCCATATTAATTCTTAGAAAAGAAACACAATGTCAATAAAAAAATAACTTGCTTGTAAATACACAAGCTAAATGCACAATTCAGAAAAACCTCTTCCCATCAGAAGATTTTCCTTTGCTGATTACTTCTTATAGGACATTATAGACCTTCTTATAGGACATTTTTCTGGCTCACCTTATTTGACTGCTCCTTTAAATTCAGTAATGTCAGAGAAGAGATTCTTTTAAAGAAGCTATTTTGCAAGTGGTTTCTGCTTATCCATTTCTGTCAGCAGGTAGGACATTTCTTCCAGTGTCTTTTCTTCCTTTTTCTACTTCTGAAAGAGATGGCATGTTACCAGAAGTGTCTTTCCACATAGCTGCATATTATAAGAAAGGTTTCCAGCTGAAGTCCATCAGCTCTGGTTACAGAACAAGCAAGATGAAGTAAAGACCTCAAATAATGGATTTTGTTTTGTGCCCTTTCCCAAAGCCTTAGCTCTCTGGTTCAATCATTGGACCTTTGTGTTTCACACCGTTTCAGCTGTTTCCCACCTCTGAGAATGCTATGGCTCATTTAAAAGTGACTACAGGACTTAGAACAAGTATGTGGCTGCCTGCCTTGAGCAGCACCTGTTTGAAGAGAAGTAAGACAATTTTTATCAAAAAAATGGATCTAGTCTTTATTCACACACAGATTTCCAGCAAACAGGAACTGCATCCCAGGTAACAAAGAACTGAATAAATCCAGTCTTAGGTAAACTTTGGGCTTTCCTGGGACAGCTGGGGTAGTCAGAGAGTGAGCAGGGTGTTCCTGCTGGGCAGCCTGGGACAGACCAGCTCCCTCGGCTGCGCGCTCTCCTTCCCACTGGGATAAACATGGAAACTGAGTAACAGGCACAGAAAGGAGGAGAGATTTGCCTCTCTTTCCATAACAGCTCAAACATTTTGATACAGTCTCATGCTTTTACAACAAACAGTAGCCTTTTCCTAGGTATGTTTAGCCAAATTCCCAATATTTTTATTTCCGTATCTCTAGCATTGCCCATTTACAACAGCAGGAGTCTAGGGTTGTGCCCAATTTTTATTGAGCAACTTTATAAAGGATTGGGGTACTTTAAATTTTTTCTGCCAGCCCTGGTGTGTGATTCAGCATAGCACAAACCAACTCACAGCCTTAGCTACCATTGCTGTCCTCAGAGAGAAAAGCAATCACTACCAGTAGGAGGTGTTTTATCCCTCACAGCATCCGCACTGTATTTATGCAGGAATTACACATAGGCTGTGTCAAGTATTCACAGAACTAGAGATTATAACAGAATCTTTAGGGTCACAAACGTGAGCTTTCCTTTGCAGCTAGGGAGCTACAAAATAACCTTTGAAAATAAGTGCATAAATGTTAACAGTTTTACCATAACCCCATATATTCAGATGCTGAAGCTTGGAGTACAACATCAAACATTATGTGCTTCATGATAAAAATGCAAGACTTGGCAACACCGGAATTGTGGCAGCCCATTAAATTGTAGCATTTTATAATCAGGCATCTGGCGTTCTTAAATATCCCACCCCCAGGCCCTGAACACTGAAAGCCCAGTGGCATCCTGCAGAAGTGGCAGGGATCTGCCCAGCCCGGGTACCCTGCCTGCACCCATCACGTTACTCCAGCGGGGTGATGCTGAGGAAAGAGGTTAAATTAACTCGCTTGGACAGAGGCTGTGCCAGTCCTGCCACTGCACGGACTCGCCAGCATATGTCAGATCAAGACAATATCGGTCACCGAGCCACAGGGCCAGCTGCTCTGCATTCAGCACATCCTCTATTTTACAAGGATTAACAGCCCAGGATTACTACAATGGCTGTTTATCGGTGTGTACTCACTAAATTGCAACTCAAATAAAATTGCTGCTAACATTTGGCTTCCTAACGTGCGTTTGTAAAAAAAGCATCTTCATTAGATGATCTAAAAGCAAAACAAGAATCTACAGAAATGAGGAATGTGGCAGAGAAATTTTAAGAGATAAGGAGACTGAAATTAACCAAGTTGTAGTAATAGAAACTGTTCTTTATGTGTGTTTAAAAAGCTGTAAGTGCTTATCTCAAGAAGGCTTTTTATTTGCTTTTTATTCCTTGGCAATTTCCACAACAGAGAAACGCAAGATTTGAAACTGTGCGTGCATGTGCATATATAGCAGATCAGATGCTCAGTTGGTACAAATCCCTGACGTCAGTGGAGCTCTGCTGATACACCCCAGCTAAATGTCTGCTCTAATATGTCTCCAGACCGTTCATGGGAGGAGGCTGCTTCTCACTCTCTGACCACAAATGCCCACAGTTGCCTAGTGATGGCCTCCCAGTGCAGGAGTCAGAGCCATACCATGATGGTCAGACGATTACAGCATTCAGCACAAGAATTCACTGGGATTGTAACTGGTTTAAGCACTTACAGACACAGAAGAGGGGTGAAACGGTGTTGTGTGCTCTCTGAGTTCAGGTTATTGGCAACCACTTGGGGTTTAAGAAGAGTCTTTTCCTCCAAAACAGTTTGTTCTGTAAGATATTTTATCGTGAGGTTTCCCTGACATCCATGGTGGTGGTCACCTCTGAAGGAAGGATAACAAACTCACTAGACCTTCAAATATGATCTAATATGACAATTCTGACATTTCTATCAAATATTGAGCGGCGCAGAGCATGAAATCTGTACAGTTGCCTCTCTTCTGGTCATTTATTCTTACTAATGGATCCTGGGGATAATGAATACTTTAGCTCCTGTTTATAATAGATAAATGTTCTACAATAATGCCAGTCGCTAAGAAAACATAATTTTAACTATGTAAGAGATTAAAAATAACTAGAGAAATATTGTGACAGATGGCGCCGCTCATGCTGCCTTAACATTTGGGCATGTTCTGTTTAATGTTTCTTTCATTCTACTGATTCAGAACAGAAAATCCAATTAAATTAAGCATATTGTAACATTTCTGACATTTTTTTCTTGTTTTGTTCCTTCTTTTGCTGATGAAACCAGTGTGAATTTAATGCCCAGTTTAGATGAGGAATAGCAGGCCAGGGAAGTAATGTGCTATGAGCAGACATAATGAAGGGGTTTTTTCTGCCACACTGTGAACTTCTGCAGGGGGGGCAGCATCTACTTCAGGCTCTGCGTTTTTTCAGGCCTCTACCTCTTGAGGAAATGCAATGAGTTGTGTTAAATGTATGCTGATTTTTCTTAAGAAATATAGCTAAGATTTCCCAGAGGGAAAAGAACTACATGACACTGAATTTATGTAATATTTTTCCTGTGGTTTTCTGCATTTTGGAGGTCTTATGTCTGCCTCTTTGGAAAGTGCAAGGGAGATTATAGCTATTCCCAAATTTTGGTTCAAGCTGAGTTAAGCACAGAGAAGTCAGACAAAAAGAGAGACCCAGGTGCACCATCAATAGACATGTTTTGACCATGCCTGTCACAGGATTCTAGTAGATGTGAGGCTTAATTTTTTCCATCAAGCTTAAAATAATGCTTTTTCCCTTTCCTCTTTTCAACTCAATTTTAAGTTTCTGTTGGAAGGAGGAGAACATATCGTAAAGCTCCATTACAGTGTGCTATAGCTCTCATCATTGATGGGTCTAGACACAGAGTCTTACCCTCTCAGAAACATCTCCATTTTACAGGAGTAAGGCTGCACCAGAGAAGCACCAAAGGCTGGAAGGACACAGTGGCCACCAATGGTCTGCCTTTGGTCACTGCTCAATTGTGAGCTGGAGGTCAGCAACCCAACGTAGCTCTTATGGCTCTTTGGAGAAACTAATCCTCTCAGTCTTTTTACCAAATTAATTCCTATTTCAGGCTGTTTTAATTATTCTAGGACTATATCGGTGTCATCCTCTGGCAGTGCTTCGCTTTATCTTAGATACCTACATTTTAAATTACATTGAGATCTACAAACATGCTCAAGATGAGCAGGGCCAACCTGGCAGGGATTTTTAAAGAAACTTCTGGTTCTGCTCTTTCTCAGTATTAAGAATGTTATTTCCTATACATTTTGTGTAGGTTCTTTCCTATAAGTTTTGGAAAGGGGAGTGGTAGGAGGAATCTGAGTTCCTCCCACTTGGACTCGCAGGCTAGCACTGGACAAATCTGCAGGTGGGAATGAGCTCTACCAAACTGGCTTTTCCATGGGCACGACCATGTAATTCTTTCTCGTGCCGTTGAACACTCACTCCTTTGAACGAATCCCACAGGTGTCTAGAGGGCTACTAAAGGGAGTTAATACTTTCTCTAGGTGGTGCCTTAATGGTGCTAAGTGGAAACCACCTCTCTGTTGAAAAGGAAGTTTCTCACTGCGATTCAGTCTGGTTGTGCAAAGCAGTTGCTTGCTGCCTGCACCTTTTTCATACAGAGAAATTAAGAAAAATCTAGACACGCAACACAGCAAGGGTCTGTAATTAGTGCTGTTCCCGAGAGGCCCATGAACTGGCAAGGCACAACTTCTCTCTCATACTCAAGTCCTCCAGGATCAGCCTGAGGAAACAGGCAATTAAAGGCTCTATGACCCAGCTGCAGTTTTTGTTGTGTGATGATCAGAAACTCACCCCGAGGCAACAGCTGCAATTTCCAACAAAGTTTTCTACTGTAAAGTAACGTCTGAAGACACTTTGGTCATTTCAATCATTTTTAACTGTTTTGTCTCTACCACTCCCAGAGGAGAGTGAAATTTCATTCTGTTGCTTGAAGAAGAGAAAAAATATGCAGTAAGTCATTTCCACGGGGAAGAAATAATTCTACATCTATAACTTCAGCTTTGGTCCCTAAATGTGTCCCGCTCTCTTTTAGTACTCAGTACTCAGCATGAGTGAGTCTCTGCTGATTGCTATTGAAACAAATGCAACTGAAGGCTTGGTAACCATATAAAAACTAAATTCAAATTGTATTGTAACTGGACCATTGTATTGTAACTGGACCTTTTAGTTTTAGCTGGGTACATTTATGTATGTATTCCTTAATAGACTGATAGTAGCACACAACAGAAGTCTCCTTTTTTTACAACTTGCAATGACCAAAAGAAAAGCAGGGGAGCTAGGCTTAAAAAAAGTTCAGGTAAGTGTTTTCTTTTGCTATTGCTATTGCAGAAATTCTTTATTCTCCAGACTTCCAAGATTTTTGTGTGACATCTCCATGCAGCAGATTCTGTTTTATTCTATCAAATCAAATGAAAAGGCAACCCGCAGAAATCTAAAAATATATGGTTCCCCTCATATAAATATGAAATTATTTCAAGCTACTTTCATCCCTCTATCCCTCTATGTATTTTTAATGTTAGCATTTTTCTTCCCTATATTGCTTTTGGAGGAAGAGGTAACCTATTTTTAAATTATATAGTTTATATGCTTGTGGTGTTCATCTGTTTGTTGCCTTTCCTGGTGGTTTGGCAGGGCTGGGTTTCTACAGCTAATGATTTTTTTATAATGTCCACAAAGAAAGAGTGATGCATGAGCAGAGAGTCATAAAAGAAGAGACAGACACAAAAGATCATGGGGCTATGGGGTATCTCATGAAAGTCTATGGAAGTAAGAAATTCTGTATTCCTGCAGGGAAACTGCATAGAATCATAGATTCTTTTGACAGCCAGGGCACACTGTTGACTCAAATTCAACTTGCCATCAGCCCAAATCCCCAAGGTTTGCAAGGGGAAGACAGGAAACAATCTCTGCCCTGAGCTAGAGAAGACTCCTCAGCACTGTACCTGCAGATATCCCAAATTCTCCTCTCCCATGCAGGCAGAGCTATAGCCAGAAGAGCTTCTGCCACTCTGCTCCACGTACGAATTTTCAATTAATACCACATGAGAGAGAATCCTCAGCTGGGCTGCAAAGCTGAACCTGTCGCTTATTGATGCTGCTTCTCTGAGCCCTGGCTGTCCATCAGCAGCCACTGTCTCCCTCACGCCCAGGGAGGAACCTCTGGGGCAAACCAGGCCTTGTGTCCCGTGGTTCCAACAGCACCTGGGGCACAGAGGATGGCAGCTGGCAGACTCATAGTAGCCCCGATTCTACCAAAGGCTTTTCAGTTTGCTATACTATTGATAATAGCTGAAAATATTTTCTCACTGCATTTGTGTGTTCTTTCCTTCTGTAGAAAGGCTTCAGGAGCAACAGTAGTGGGACTGGTACCCTAACACCTCTTCTTTGAATAATTACCTTTCTGGGAAGTGTGGGTTTAAGGGAACAGCCATGCCTCACTCGGCCACACACATATTTTCCTGAGAGCTTCAGTCTGAGAAAGCATTTTGCCTAAGCAAAATTAATCAGCTTGGTCCTGCTTTTGTGGTCACGGGGAACTAAGCTCTTGTGTGGATTTCATGAAACGTACAGAAGCTTTGCTATGGAAACACAGTAAGAGAGACCACATGGCTAAAACTTCTTCAAAGAAGCAAATGTTAGATAGCAAATCAGTAGTAGTACCTTCCACTAACTACTGCACACTCTATCAATCATTATTCTCCCCAAGCAAAAGAGCAGTTTCTTGCCTGAGTCTGTTTTGCTTTTAGGACTATTATATTATCTTTTTCAACCATATTTCCCAATTGTTATATGTGCCAAACAGGTCAGCATCAATGAAGTTAACCCCCCTCAGGAGCTCTAGATTTCTACAAAATGCAAAAGATTTTCTGGCAACCAAAAGTAATCAGGTCTGTGGGACTCAGAGTAAGAGGTATTTTTACTGAAGATCCAGTCAGGAACACATCCTTCCTTTTAATGGTATTTTCTTTATAGTTTCTGAGATGTTTTGAGACATAAAGCTTAATTATTACAGATATTTATGCATTGCACACGTCTATGACAAACAATTGTCAAAGCCATCAACTTCTGCTGCCAACTTATTCGAAATAAACACATCAGGTGAAATAGACCTTCCCATAGCTGAGTAATTGTCTCTTTGAAAAGGGTTCTTAAAAAAATAGTTGTCAGATTCTTAGTGAATCTCATTGTTTACCCTGAGCTACAACATCTGAAGTTAGGTTTTGCATCTGACTGCTGTCACAGTGATTGAAGCCAAAACATCCTGTTCTATCTTTTGTTTATGTACTGCAACCAGCTCCACAAACTTGGGCCACGTGAAACACAGCTAAAAACTGCTTTATATACGGGCTCCCTGGCATACTTTTATTTCTGTAAGATGGACTATACCAGTAATCTTAACTGACAGAAGGCAAGCCAGCGTTAGGTTTGCAGGCAAGTGCTCAAAAGGCAGGAAATACTTATAAAACAAAAATCCTTGGAAAATTTGCCAACTAGCACTTCAGCCAGTATGGTGGTGGTTCTGCAAGAAGGTACCTCAAATGGCACTCAGAGCTTAGGTTTGTGGAAAAAATCAGCATGCAGTCAGTTAGGGAGGGAAACTGCCTTTCGCCTGCACCTCTGCTGCGCTGCCTTCTCTGGCACGGGGAGGGCATTTGAAGAGGGAAGCAGGGAAGCTCAGCCCCGTGGGTAACTGGAGCAAGGATTAGGAGCTGAAGAATGCAGCAGTGTCCTGCACAGGGGACCCTCGCTGCACCCCCACACTTCTCACATGCTCCCCGGGGTTGTGCTTTTTGGAGGGACACGTTTCGCTGGGGATCTGGCACTTTCCCCTGCTGGCCTCTCCCTGTACCTTACTGGGACCTTGGAGCTACTCCCCAGAGGCAGCGAAGTCTTACCATTGCCTCAGTTTGGAAACCAAGAAGACATCTGGAATGCCAAAGTGACTCCATCTACATGAGATAAATTCACCGTCCTCTTAATATAAAATTAAGTAGCCAGTTATAATTTGAGCTGCTTACTTTCAATGCATGAGGGAGCAGGGAGAGCAGCCTACTGTTACAGAGCAGGACGGGGACTGTCAAACGAAGCAGAGGTTTCTGTGCTGATAACCACGGTCCTTCAAGCTGCACCCCAAACACTCCCACTTGGCAGAGGCAGTAAAAGGATTTGAACCTGCTAAATGCTGATCAGAAGGGGAATGAGGATCAGCCACATCCTGTCCTTGAACTCACTGAAGAGATGTTCATTCAGTTTATTTTTCTCTCCCACGCTTTCACCTGCAGGTGACTGATGTTGGCACTCCCGCTTCAAATAAGAGTGTTAGGAACCTGATGTCGCTCTGCAAATTGGTTTTCAACTCTATGGGATGTAAATGAAGGATTTCTTTTAAAGGGGGAGAAAAACACACGTTCTTTTCCATCTGATGGCTTGTCGCTGCTAGAACTAGAGTGCTGTTTTCATGGTGGGACTTGCAGTGTCTCTGTAGCTATCTGCATGCACAGCTGCACAGCTGCAGGTATCTGCTGGATTGCTCGCTCTTCTTTTGAAGTCTTTGGACTCCCAGCTCTTACACAGACTTTCATAGCTGTTTATTTGGACAACAGTTTATGGATAGATGTCCAAACACGTGGCAGCCGTGCACTTGCTACACAGCTTCTGCCTTCATTATAACAGCAACAGTTTCTGCAAGTGAAGACCATTTTATTAACTCCAGTTCCTGCACCTTCGGGAATCTTACCTATCTAATACAAACTGGGAGGATAGGAGCAGGACAGGCACAGGTTGCTTATAGGCAGTGGAGATAAATGATGACCTGGAAAGGCTATAAACCCAGGCAAGTATGTAAAAGGAGTATTCATGTACAAGACTGAACATCTGATTTGAAGGTGGTGTGCAAATTCCTGATAAGAAACTAATACTTGCCTGTAAAATGCTCTCCCCAAGGAAACTAAAGGTCATATTATTTGGCCAACGATTGCTCAGTTTTCCTTAAAAAGAACAAGATTGGAATCCTAGTTCTGCTATAAAACCTTATTCTTGTTGGCGAGCACAAGTTCCAGTGGAAAATGCTTTCTTTCATGACGTTTGTAATCTAGGGATGATGTAGGTTATGCCACAACAAGTAAGACTTCAGAGAGCAGAGTGAAATTTGTATGAAATGTTGGTATGTAGATGCTTCTCTTCTCAGTCTTTGTTTCTAGTTTAACATTCATACGAAAGCCCGCTGTTAACTCATTTAGCATTTTGGCCTCATAAAGAATCTATGTTACTTGTTAAAACGCTACTACATTTTCTTTCAAGCCTGATCATTCTCTGGTTGATTGTGCTCAGCCTTCTGTGATGAGTCTGTCCTCTTTAGCACAATGTGCAACCAGCAATTTTAATGTATAAAGATCACTTCAGCTGACTTACTCTTTGAATGAATAAAAGCTTTGTTCTTGTGTCTGGGAACTTTTTTAAAAGCTTATGTGCATGTCTAAACGTTTCCAGTATCATAGCATTTTGGTTTTATGTTCCATGCAACAATTTTAATTGGAGTAGACTTTATGTTCAATTTTAAAATTATGGTGTTGGAGGATAATAACATCGACATTATCATTTCATTATCCAGCTTAATTTCTTAAAAAATAATGAGTTCAGATTTCTGTAACAAGTGAGTTCTCTGACGTTTCACATTGCACATCCTTGGACTGAGTAGATAAGTTAGATTTAATAAAGAGGAACCATTAATAAAACTGAACAAGGGACACTGTGCTAAAGTTACATCCAGACAGTACTCCTGATATTTCCAAAGCCATTTCCACCACATTACTTAGTTTCTACTTCACAGAGGAGGTTACAACTGATGCCATTAACTGCAAAACCTGAAAAGATGGCTCCTGCCTTGCACAGCTCTTCATTCAGTAGATGCTGGTCACGGATGTAGAAGGAGCGAAGAACAAGCCAAAATTTTCAGCCGCTTCAAAAAAGTGTGTTCTGCAAGTCCTGAGTAGTTCATAAGATGTCTCTGCAGCAAGATGAGTGCTGTAATACAGGAAATGCAGAAATGCATAATATAACCAATATAATTTGCGCAGAGAAGCTATAATTCTGTTCTAGGCTTTATAAATTAAATGTCTTCTCATCATCCACATGGCTCCTTGATTCCTATTAACAAGTAAAAAAGAAAATGTCTTCTCATCATCCACGTGGCTCCTTGATTCCTATTAACAAGTAAAAATGTTAATTATCTAGAGTGTCTAGATATCATGTTGCAAGTCTAACACTATGAGATCAGCATATGTTGAGTAAAATTGCTCGAGAGTTCACAGAAGACTGCTGAGAGCTAAAGAACCTTCAGACAGAGAAGACGGCTGCAAAGAGGAAAGACCTCCATTTCATTCTTGCGTGCTGTGTGTAGGTCAAAAAATAATGGACTTAAAAGGTTATAGAGAAGATTTCAATTGAGCATAAGGAAAATGTTGTAATGGTAAGAATATTAAGAATGGGATTAGACTGTAAGGTTGTAGCCTTACCATCATTTCAGTTTTTTAAGAACAGCTTAGAAAGACAAATTATTCTTGACAGTTCTTTAGGTATAGTTAATTCTGCCTAAGGGAGAAGAGATGGACTCAATGACTTCTCAAGATTCTTTCCAGATTTACTTTTTATGATCTTATGATATCACAGCTGCATATCTTTAGAGTTTCTTTCAAATTTAGAAAATATCTATATTTGAAAGCATTGATAAGAAAAGAGACCGCTACGTATGATTTTTGAGGGGTAAGGTTTTATCAGCTCCATACAGCAACTAAAACCATAACGTTCTTGCAGAATTTTTTTTGTTGTATTGAAAGCACAAATAATAATATCAAATATGAGGAAAGGAATGGAGAGAACTCCATTACACAAATTCCATTCCACTACAAACCACACATGATTTTGGAGAGGGTAGCAAATGCTCTAAAAATTATCTGGTGCTGGAGGAATATATGGTGTGAGACCAACATATCTGACAATGAGATGTTCTTGCAAATATCTGATTAGTCTCCAGTACCACGTCTTTCAAGCTGAGATTTGACTCCTGCTAAATGAATTTCTCTCAGTTTAAGAGCAATGTATTTAATCTTTCAGATGTTAAATCACTATGGAAAAATAAAGAGGTCCTATATAAAGATTTTCTTTTTCTCTTAACTGCCTGGCAATTTTAGTTTAGTTTCTGGACTACAATTTATAGGGTATAATCAGCTATAAAAGTTCCTAAGTAAAACAATTTCAAGAAATACTGTTGTCAATTCAAAAGCTTTTAAACAAGGAATTTAAGAATTTTCAAGGTATATAATTTAATCCTTCCTATTTCAGACACTGTACTATCAACAAACTTAGTAATTTTTCAAAACCAATATTTCTATTGCAATATTTCTAGTTTCTATTGCAATATTCAATATTTATAATTTCAAAATTTCCAGTCTGGATCTATTTTGAATTTCCACTTACTAAAACTTTTCCAAATAAAACAACTTATGCCAAAATAGCATTTAGAATGCCATTCCTAATTAAAGTAAATATTTCAAATATTTATTTTCTTTTTACATTTAGATGGAGAAAAAATATTTCCTCCTGCATTTCTCTTCTCTTTTTCTTCTTTTGATAGTTAGGAAAGTAATACCACCAGCTGGCTTTTTAAAAAATAATTTCATTGAAATTTTTGGGTAAATCACTTTTGATTTTTTTTTGTAAAGTAGTTTCCCTCTTCTACTGGTTTCATTTATTCTGATAGCATTTTTACTAGTCATTTTCAGTAATATATGCTTCCTCTTTTCTTAAAATAAGTATACGCACTTATCCTGGCTTTTGGGTGGGGGAAAAGACCACCTTAAGAATGTCCCTGTTATAGTTTAGGGAATCAAACAAAAAGCCTCATCTGGTTGACTAAAAGCCCATGGGCCACAGGAGATCTGTTCATCTGACAATTCCAGGGTTTTCTCCACCAGCTTTGGACACAGGGAAAAAAAGCTCTAAAGAGACCTTGAGGAAATCAGTTCTCAAAAATAAGTAACTTCATAATGGAAGACGACAGAATTTGTGGCTGTCAGGCAAGTGATGTAAACTTTACTATAGTCAAAGTTTCCTTGGCTGGAATGATGTAAAAAAGACCCAAAGTCAGCAAGTGAAGCACTGCATGCAGGCTCCTCTAACAGAAGGGTTTAAGCAAAGCATTTCTAAAATAAAACCAGACCCTTAAATTTTGCATTTCATATTTTGATCTTTACCAGACAGTAGCTAACGAGAAATTGTTTCTGGTGTTAAATGGATATTTCTGAAAATATGCCTCTACTCACTGCCTTGGACAATAAAACAGTGTCTTGGGGGATGCCCAGCTACCCAGATTTGGGTCAGTGGATAACAGCCAAATATCATTCAGAATCTTCTTTCTTCTTTTAAGGCTTGTATCAAAAGTCATGTCATTGTGAACTCCACCAGATCTCATTAAAAAACGTTGAGTTGTTAACATTTGCAGTGTATGAATCTCTGCTGGACACTTCATAAAGTAAAAGAATAGGTACTATCTCAGCTTCTATCTGGGAACATTATGGTGAGGGAACGTGTTCTTATTTCCACTCAGTATAAAACTGTCACCCTGCACTAGCTATCGCTGTAGACAGTGTGCTAGAAATTGGCAGAGCTCAGATCAGGGATAGAGAGTGCACTTTTGTGGAAGGGTTATTGCTGACAAGACAAGAACAATAAATTAGAGTCAGAAATGAAAGAAGACATTAAGGCCCCCATGGCACCATCTTAAAAGAATTTAATATTCTGAGATATTTCACTTTCTACTGTATCTACATGCCATTTATAATCCAGAGAAAGCAATATCCAGAAAACAAACGAGGTGTAATTTTCATGCTAATTATGCTAGATGCATTTATCCCTTTGTCATATTTATTTTTATATTGTGACTTTAAAATATAAAAAGACAATAATGCTAAGACACACAAATTAAATTTTAACATTGTTTTGCCTTCTGCATTCCTTCTGTTTTGCATAATAATTCCCAGTTGACATTTCATCCTGTCTTCTCACTTATATTCCCAGATGACAGTTATTTATTCCCTTGGCCAAACCCTGGGGGTTTCTTTTCAATCCTTGCTCAATGAAACCTTGAATGAAATGTGCGGGTGTTCTGAGCAAGGGCAGGAAGAGAATCTAGAAGGTCTAATATTGTTTCACTTGTGATTGTGTAAATCAGGGGCAATATAAATGAAGTTAAGGAATTCAGCAGTTTTACAGTGATGTATGTAACAGTAAAGAATTGGATGGATCAGTAGCATTCATACAGTATCACGTGACATTGAGCAATCCTTTAACAATGCTGCTAAGTTTTTCTGAAGTAAATGAAATTATAGGTTAAATCCACCAACCAGTTCTTGATTCAGAATACAGTTACAGCCATTTTAATAACATGTTTCATAAAGGGACCCAAGTTGAAAATTTTGTAATTTATTTATCAATGTTCTTTAATATTTCAGGCAGTTCAGATGATCATTTTTATTTATTTATGTATTTGAAGATTTATTAAATATGCCCATCATCCTTGCTGGGTTAGTCTACAAAATTAACATCACAAGGAACGTAAGCTGAACTGATGTATCTCACTACCAAATCGTCTGTCCCAATTTGTCCCAGTAATATGCCCACCATGTAGTGCCCCTTTGCAGTCACAACGTTCACACCCTGTCTGGGATCACGGAAAGCAACTTTCATACATGAAAGCTCTTCATGGATCTCTCACCCAGGACTCAAAAAACTACAAACTCTTGAATTACATTTCCCAAAGGATCCATCTAGCAGCGCAGAACAGGAGGGTGGGGAAATTCCTACTCTAGCTGGAACTTTATCATCTTGGCCCTAATAGGCTAAGAAGAACACTGGGAATTGATCCACATCCACAATGATGCTGAAAAAGTGCTGAGTCTCAGCCAGAGACCTAGCTTATATCCTGCTTACATCTAAGAATAATCTTCGGTTTCATCTCATAAAGGACAAAAATAATGCAAGAGCTTATGTCAGTGTATTTGCTGTTTATCCCATAATCTTTTTTCTCAAAAAGTGGTATCAAATCCTGAATCTACCAATTTCCCTGTTTAGATGGACTGGCACTGCATCTGCTGTGACAACTGCAAGTTTTGCTACTATTTTCCTGAATATGGTTCTTTAGAGACATGTACTGAAAAATCAGTAGTCATAGAAATTAGGCTAATTAGACTAGATTAAAATTACACTCCCAGAATTATTGCTGAGCCAAAGTTTGATGCAAATTTCTATTTCTGTTTTTTATATGCCCCATCTCAGCATCATGCCAATTTTCACATCTGTTCATGGTAAGACAGCAAGACTATTAACGCATCCTTCCCTTATTGTGAAAATAGCCTACTTGAGACACAGCCCAATCCACAGCTGAACCAGAGCAAGCCGTGACAAGGAACCCCACACAAAGTCAAAGGTTCAGATGAGCAAAGCCAAATGAGCATAGCCCATGACACATCCCATATTATAGTTATCCTCATGTTTCATAGCAGTTTGAAGCAGTGCATAAGACAGCTGGCAGGGATGATATTGGGACTTGCTCATCTAACCAGTGAGCTACAAACAGATGTTGTGCATGAAATAGGAACCACTGCCATTGACACATCTCACACGCCAGACGGTGGGGCAGAGTGACTCAACCTGACATGAAGAGGAAATTGGGTGTGACATGTCCTTCATTTCAATGAGTAACATGTCACTTCTGGCCCAACTTTTCATTTAAAACATCAAATGCTATTTGACAGGACATACATGTGATTTCTGGGGTGGTGAAAGTCTGGTTTTATATATATATACACACGCACTAAGTATAACGAGAGGCACAGTGACCATGCACCAGGAAAATGGGATTTCTGCACTTAAATGCATTATTGCAATCCCTTATCAAGATTTTAGATTATTTTTTGCTTTATTACACTATGTTGGACTAACACATTACAATCCCTTATCAAGATTTTAGTTTTGCTTTATTACACTATGTTGGACTAACATTTCTTATAAATACTGTCCACAAGCATCAACAATCATATTCTGCAGGGTTAATTGCCAATGTTTAATTCTTTCTTACAAGTCATTGCTTTGCTTGCAGCAGTGCTGTTTCTAACTGACTGGACTGAAAACACTGTTCTACGTTGATGGGTGTGTAAGAGATAATGAGAAACTGTGTGAGAAGTGAGGAGAAACAATGAGTGGTGC
This sequence comes from Calidris pugnax, assembly GCF_001431845.1. Taxonomy (NCBI): domain Eukaryota; kingdom Metazoa; phylum Chordata; class Aves; order Charadriiformes; family Scolopacidae; genus Calidris; species Calidris pugnax. Next base: position 6,435,053 of record NW_015090995.1, read on the forward strand.
AAGTATGTGGCTGTGACAACCCAAGATTTGGAAGTCTCCCCTGGACCTTGGTCAAAATAAATAAGAACCCACTGACGGGCTCGACCATCTTCTGTAGTTTACACAAAGCTTTGTGGGTTTTGCTAAACTTTACGTGAATAAAAAAAAAAAAAAAGACCTTAAAAAGCTGCACTTTCTCCTAGCTTCCCAAATTATAGGTTAGAAGAGAACAGAATGATTTCAGTTGGTAAGGATGAACATCTTGGCCAAGAGTAAGTTGCAAAATACCCACCCACCTCCTTGTTGCTCACTTATGGATATAAAAGGCCTATAATAAACAGAGAAATCTGGGAAAGGAGGTCTCATGGCAGCATAGCACCTCAAATAGTTTGTACTCAATAATTAACATTTTTCCTTGATGCTTTAAATCATCAGATATTCCCAAAGCATATGCAGTAGAGAGTGAAGCAGATTTACAATGCTAACAGGAATTTTATTAGCGGCAACATTGGCAGTATGCATGTAGGCAGAAAGCCAATGGGTACCAAAAATTGGGTGAGGTTTTTTGTTAAATTAGTTGTGTTCCAATGTTCTATAAGGTTTTATTTCTGATATTCAAGTTTGCAAGTCCTGGTCCAGCTACCAGGATTCAGGGCTTTAGTTCAGGTATCAGAAAATGATGGATATTGACTGCAGTGAACTTAGGAGTTGACTCTGAAGAGACCTCTTAGCACTGCCAACATATTAGGAGATTGCACTAACTCCTGAGTTTCAATATTCTTTTCTTCTGTAGTTTGCACCCAACCCCAGCCATTGCACCTCTCCACAGACAACTGTTCCCCAAGCTCCACAGCTGCTCTAACCATGTCCTTGTTGTAAGCTCCATCTGAGAGGAGGTACATGGCTCAAGGACAAACAAGCCAGCTGTGTGGGCCAACCCTACTGTTGGCTGCTAGGATCTCTGCTACTGGTGATTCCCAAATCAGATGGATATTGTGGTCACTAGCAAAAAATAGCACTGAAACTAAAAAAAACTTAATTTTCAGTCAGAAAGTGCAAGACCCAGAAACCGTGTATCATTTTCAAATCACCAGGTGTCAGTGTTTCAGAAAAAAAGTGTTTGAAGATGTTCTAATTCATGGGGAACTGAAAATATCAACATTAAAATCTGATACCAAATCTAAAATATGTAAATATCCAATGAGTCAGAAACCAAACCCATCAAAGAGCTCTCCAGTTTTAACTTGCTCAATGCCAGTTACAGAATTTGGAATTGCAAATAGTCATGTTACTGCCTCTATATCATTCAGCAATAAAGACACTGTGATTGTGCAGAGAGGTCATTATCAGACAACTCTGCTTTGCTTTCTGTCTGTTATTTATTTACAAAATAAAGAAATATTTGAAATAACAAGATGTGGTGTCCTGTGGAGATACACTTTGTCATACACTTGATTACAGCTTCTTAGACATCAATATCAATATTTGTTTTGAAACATTTTTATGCACTGGGGGCATTAACAGCTGTTTCTGTTGATTCTTTTGTTTCTAATAATAATCATACTGCAGACTTTATCTTTGTTTTGCCAATTCTTTGACCCATTTTCTCTATTTAGTCCTCTACTTTGACAAAACCTGTGGCAATATGATTATATGGACCTGTATTGCTCTGCCAGGTTTATCTGTAATTTGCTTGTGGGTTAAAAAAAATGCTGGGAGGGAGAGGAAACACAAACAGATACACAGATGGTCCAATTGCTTAAGTCTTCTTTCTTCCTGAAGATAAGCGTTAGAGATGGTGATATACCAGACTAATGTCGACCAATATGCCATGGGAATGGGTCTAAGTGCTTGAAGCATGATAATATATTCCTCTAAAATCTTACAAGTGGAGTCAATGTTCCAGAGCACTTTCCCAAATACGAAAGTAGTCTGTGAATTATGTTAAGAACATGTGCCCCTTGAAATTCAGCCGCAGCTTTTAAAACGAGATAGTCTAGAAAAAATAAGGGTAAATACAGTAAGAAGTACAGAACAGGAACCATTTGCCAACTGGAAATAGCACAAAGGGAGCATCAGCCTATGCCAGTCTGCCTGGGTCACCGCTTCCTGCAGTGAAATACAGCAGCTATTTACATCTGTCACCATTTATAGAACATATTAAACTACAAAATAGTCTTGAAGTAATGTATAATGATTTCCCTCCCCTGTTAAAATTGGCTTTGAACAGCTGTCATACAGTTATTAAAACATCCTATAAGCAACAGATTAGAAATTACCCAGCCACAGAAATGATTCTGCAAGTTGAGAAACTGTTTTTATCTTTCAGAATTAACACTGAAATGTTAGCAGAAACTTCTCAGCAGTGTAACAGTGCACTGGTTTTGGCTGAGATGGAGTTAATTTTCTTCAAAGCAGCTTGTAGGGTGCTATGTTTTGTACTTGTGACCAATTGTGTTGGTAACACACCAATGTTTTGGCTATTGCTGAACAGCATCAAGGACTTTTCTACTTCTCCCACTGCCCTGACAGTGAGTAGGCTGGGGGTGTGCAAGAAGCTAGGAGGGGACACAGCTGACCCCAACTGACCAAAGCGATATTCCAGACTACTTGATGTCATGCTCAGCAATAAAAGCTGGGGGAAAGAGGAAGAAGGGGGAACATTTAGAGTTCCAGTGTTTGTCTTCCAAAGTTACATGTGATGAAGCCCTGCTTTCCTGGAAACGGCTTAACACCTGCCTGCTGATGGGAAGTAGTGAATGAATTCCTTATTTTTCTTGGCTTGCACATGCAGCTTTTCCTTTCCTTATAAAACTCTTTTTATCTTCACTCTTACTCTCCAATTCTCTCCCCGCCACATCCCTGGGGGGGGGCAGTAAGTGAGTATCTGTGTGAGATGAGCTGCCTACTGGGTGGGTTAACTCACAACAAGCACTTTTTAGTCTGGTCACCTTGCTGAATCAACTCAACTGCACATTTTCAGCTGTCTTAGAAACAATTGCTTGATTATATTGAACAGATAAATGAAAGAGTTGGAATATGTAATCAAGATGTGCCACGAAGCAGTCCTTGAAAGAAGCTGGACTGTTTCACCTAATTCCTACTACGTGTTAAGTCAGATCCATGGAATATTCATAAACCATGGCTCATAATGCCTTCAGGAACTGATGGCTGGTGCTTCTATTTTGCTTATACTAATGAAATATCCAACAATGTTAATAAATGTAACCAGTTAATAAAATACACAGAGATGTCTTCAAGACAGATGGGTGAAAAGGTTACTCTGCCTGCATTTGATTGCCCAGCTGTAAGTAGTGCTCATTAGGGGAAGAGGTGCAGTATAGTATATTAGGAAAGCAATATATATGCTCTGATGAAAAAGATCAGAGACAGATTTGATGAAAATCACTTTAAAACAGACAGGGGCTCATGTCATGCTGGGTTCCCAAATCCTACTGAATGTTCTAGACATCAAAAAAAGCAAGGACATGAGCTGTCCTTTGAATTTCTGCTTTTTTAATGTCGCCTCTTTTAGCTAAGTCTACACTGAACATGACTCCGACCCTTTAGGCCATGGAAGTGGAAAGTGTTTGACTGGTGAGTCCCTCAGCTGCTCTGTGCAGTCTGCTGCTACGTGCAGGCTGAGGAGCAGAACTGGAGGCAGCACGGGGAACAAGAGTCATGGATTTGGGAGGAGAAATGGTCTCAGGAACTTGAGCAGAAAGATTTGGGTTTTGCTCCCTCATCACTGGAACATCTGCATGTTATGTCTTCTAATAAGTGGTCCCAGAGACATATCCTGAACAGCAGGGAACCTGGCTCCTTGTAGGGTGTTTTTTAGCTGTAATTCTTTCTTTCTTGGCCTTGTTTCAATAAGAATGGAGGCTTTCATCCAAAATATCACCTTGAGGCAAGGACACTCTCCTGGATTTGGTAGCTGCCACTGCAGATACCCTTAACCTGAGGAATACCTGAGATAGAGGCCTCCCACTGAATGAACACACACTCAAATGAAAGAGCCTCTGAGCTCTGCTGCAGCTCTAAATAGACATGGAACCTAAATACAGGCTTTTCCATACTTCTTTCCCTCTGACACTTCCCGTTGCCTGAGATCTACTCCATCTGCTATGAAACCCTGGGGAGAACAACCTCCACCCCCAGATCATTACTCAGCTAAATTAGCACTGCGAACTCCCTGGTGGAGCATGGCACCCAGTATGGGGAGGGCAGTGCTAAAAGCTGCAAATGCTGAAGTTTGGGAATCCAATACACAGGGAGATACCACAGGCCCAGTAGGGAAATGTGGCAGAAACCAAGCTGGAATCTGGTCAGTTCTGTCAGACTTCCTTCCAGATCCTTCTCAGTCCTCCAGGCAATGCCCCTTGCTCTACTTCCAGTATGTGTTTATTTCACAGCCATTGATCATTTGGGTTTCCCTTTCTTATCCAATCACAAATACTTCCTAAATAGGATAGAAAATTGCCAGATTGCACTTAGCTGGAAAAATAGAAGATTGAAGTAAAGCTTTGCTGGATTGTCCCCAGACTCAAAACAGAGAGACAGCAAAAAGTCCTCAGTGATTTGCTATCCTTCCTGCCAGCACTCTGGGGAAGCAAGAATAGCTCAAGAGTAGGTCCTGCTATAGCAGTTTCAAGCTTATCTTTGGGCAGAAGCCTTCTTTATAATTTTTGCCTTCTCTTTTTATTTGTACTTGCCAAAATGGCTGTGATATTGTTACCAAGACTTTACAGTGCTCCCTAAGGGCAGGAGCTAATACAGCAGTAGTCATTTTGTGCTGGGTGAATGGCCAATTGTTCACACTAGAGATTTTTTTAACCCTCACTAATAACAGCCAAAAGCATTTAAAAAAGAAAAAAGCACTTGAAAGCTTGTCATTTTCTGCCAAATACTTTACACAGAAAAATAGATTTTGTTAATACCAGTTTTCCCAAGTGTGTCAATTACCTGAAAACACTGCTTAGTTTAAATGCTACAAGCGAATGTAAGAGAGAAATAAGCAGTGAAAGTTGCCAAATCTAAAATTGAGAAATCTTATTATAACTTATGGATAGCTCACCCAGTCCCTAATGCTTGAGCCCAAGGAAGGAACATCTGGACACCATAAGCACTTGTGCTGCTCTTCTTGATGTTCATTACCTGTTCCCAGCTTGATCACAGCCCTGAAAGGACTTACTGCAGGGCAACTGCTCAGGTAAGTAATGTTGGGCATGTATGTAAGAGTTTGTGTAAACAGAGGCTGGTGCTTAAGAAATACTTTAATTTGGCAATTTGGAGACTAGAAAAAGGGAAGCCTTCATTTCCCTTTGAGCATGGGTAGTTCTCATCACATCCAACCACCTGTGAGAGCTGCCCACCAATTTGGACCTTGTTCCTCTGGCACTATTTTTTGCAGAGGTTTGGATCAAGGCTTGGACTCTATTCTCTTCCCGGTCAAGCCATAACAAAGCTACTATTGAGCCCTGCAACGACTGCACACGCTGCCACAATGAACCACTAGCTCCTTGAAGAATTCTTTAACAGCTACTCACAATGGCAAGGACAAAGGTTTCCAAAGGTCAACATGTTAAGCCGTGGCATCAGTTTACTTTGAGTTTACTTCAGGTATGAGGTCGAAGACATAGGGTCCTTAATCAGAGATGAGACCTGCCTCCAGCATGGGGAAGCACTGCAGCCACAGGCACACTTCTGTTATAGAAGTCAGTCCAATACTCCAAGTGTAATGTATGCAGAACATGACCCCCCATAGGGAGTTCTCATGTAGGCAACAGCCTTGCAACAGCCAAATCTTGCTTACTTTTTGACGTGTGTAATTCCATTTAATTAATAAGCGAGTAGGATTAGTGCCTTGGTATTACAAAACAGATCTTGCATTTCATTGACATATGCCTGTAACAGCAGCCACAAATCATCTGCCAGTTACTTAGGCATTCTCATGGATCTCTCATCATAAAATTGGCATACCTCAGAGAAGGATGAAGCTAATGATCAGCATAGTATGCCTTTATGAGAAACAAAACCTACTGCTTTTCTTTTTAACCAAGAAGATATTTTCATTACTCATTTTAAATGTTACAGATTGAATCAGTTCATTTCTGGATAAAAATTCAATCTAACCCACAGTCTAAGCAGGGTGATTTTCTCAGACTGATAAAAACAGTGGAGCTCTGGAGCCTTTTATGGGGAAGATTCCACAGCCTTGGAAGGGCAAAGTTTGTCACTTTGACAGAGGTTATTAATCCAAGCCTTCAGGCTATGGGATGAAACAGCCTGGCAAACTAATTTTCTGTGGTTCTCTGACAGGCTTGTTTTAACTAGGTTCATGCCCAGCCATTGCAGTTTTAAGGGGAGGCACAAGGCCAACCTGTCCCAGATCTGAAGATCAAGTGCCCATTCCTGGATTAGGGGGTGGGGTGTTAACTGTTAATACCTACACTTGAATTTACTCTTTGGGATTCATAGCTATTCCACATTTTCCTTTGTTCAGCTGAGTTAATTTATTCTTAATGTGCCTCATTATTAGCTTTTATTACAGTGGGTTATTAAGGAGATATGATAACATGGGATAGAAAAGCTCCCGTTTTAGGCAAGTACATCCAACATGCTGAAATTTCCTTTCCCTTTCCTGTTTTTACAAATGTATGTCAAGCCTAATCTCTCGATGGCATTTGTCTCTTGCACAGAGGTTGCTGAACTAGTTACATATTAATACATATGCTGTTATGAAATATAAAGCAAAAACACCTACATATGTTACACGTACAAGTAAAACTATCAATCATAGGCAGGTCTCCTACTGAATATTTATAGAGACCAATTTGGCTTTCTGAAGTTTTTTACATTAGTAATAACAGGGTCAATAACTTCCCTATGTATATTCAGTATAAGCAAATGCTCTCTTAAGAAGAGGACCAACAAAAACTTGTGTGGGCTGCCCAAATCCTGTGTAAAACCTAGTTTCAGGAACTCAGAGTTAGGAGGAGTGGGTGGTATATTGAGCCTCTGCAAAGGGTGACTGTAGCTTTAGGGAGGTCTGTGCAGCACTGAGAGCATTTGTTGCAGGCTGTGCAGGCACACTTGAGCATCATCTCATCTCCCTCGATGCGTACCTATGACAATGAAGTCATGGAAACAGTGGCTTCAGTGCCAGCTCAACGAGGCAGCTGGGCACTGGCTACTTATTCTGGCAGCTGTATCACACAATAAAGGCTGTGCTGCTGGGTCTTGGCTGCTTGGTTGTCACCAGACTAGCTGGATTGACACATACACAGGAGCTGTAATCACCTCTTTCATTGCAGTGTAACTTCTGCTGACGTGCTATGCCTGGACAAGGGATATTCTTTGGCTCTAGCCAGCCACAGGAGTGGGAATCAGCTCATTTTCAGTGCCATGCCAAGAAAGCAAAAACTGAGGCACTGGCCCATATCCCCCTCACTCTTAAATCAGATCACCTACTCATGGCAGGAGCTTCTGTCACATGGTCCAACATAGTCTGTATAATATTAAACAATTTTTGTAATCTAGATACCATCCTGCAGCTGTATTCTCATAAAAGACAAAGAGTGTACAAGTAATATAGTCACTCTGAGCTCTCACTAGCTCTTAAGGGCCAAGTGTTCTGCTTGTTCAGCTGGGATGTAAGGGAAAATGCAGAATGCTGGCATTTCAGTCTCATGGAATTGAAGATCCTTATGCAGTTCAAAGCCTGGTGATTTAACTTTTGATCCAAAAGAAATACCTCTTGTATTCTTCTACCCAGTATAGGGGAGAAATGGAGAACCAGGGTAAGGAATACACCATTTCATAGTGATCTATCATTATTCTTCAGGTTCTTAGAGTCTACATGGGTGAGCAATAGCCTCCTGCTTCATGCAAATTTATTGTGGAGGAATGAATAGTGGTGGTCATCATCCTCTCACACCTTTCATGCCAAACACTAAGGTCATACAAAATTAAAACAGGTTCATCCTCTCTCCATCCTGCTTTTCACAACAAAATTTTTGTTGCGATTCATACATCAGTTTATGGTGGCAGCATACATCAATTTATGAATTGAATTATAGGATAGGATTGCCCACGATAACAAGGCATTGGATTTGATAACCGAATAAGCCTTTTCCACTCTTTGCTTACTTTTCTGCTCAACTATTTAGCCCACGCACTGTCTGGTCTGAATTCCATGGGATTTCTCCACATACTCCGTTTACGTGAGAAGCTGTATATATTGAATGAAAGGTTCATTAAACATCCGAACTTCCTGGCCTTTTCTTTGCCTTCACCCTTTCCCTTTGATAGCTGAATGTACTGCTTTACTTAAGAAAACCGAAGTGCCCTGGCAGGAGGGAGGCATAACACAAGTACGTGCCCTGAATACAGAGAGGCGTGAGCGCGGCTCTGGCAGCGCATCTCATCCCCGACCCTCAGCACCTCTGCCATGGGCACGTCTGCAGGGCTCATCAGGGCAGACTTAGCATGCACAGCAGACACCCTGTACAGTGGTGCAACTATGCAAAAATCACCTACTGAGGGGAAAATCTTAGAGCAGAAAGCTCCTTCTCCGCTTAATTGGAACGTGAGGACACGGGCCTTACAAAAGAAAATGCTCTGGTCTTTGTCTCTTCAGCCTCTTTTCCTGTCTCTTAAACCTGGTGATACCTGTTTATACGTGCTCAGTGAACCCCGTAGTCTTGCACGTTCTGTTCCAGATATGTTTCTTGGCTGAGCTGAGCAATGCGAATAAAACTCTACATAGATCTAGGGGAATCTGAAGGTTTATTTTAAACTTGAAGCTAGGTTACAAGGATAAAATGACAATGTAAAATCTTGTCTTCTGTCTGGTTTAGAATGGAGTTCTCACATATCCATTGAAGAATTTTGCCTTAGTGCTTTCAAATGAAGAAATTCTGCATCATACGCTGGGAATTTATGACTATGCACACACATACACACTTCTCCCCACAAGTATTTCAACCAATAATAAAAGCTTCTTATTACTGAAAGAGCTATCAAAAGTCACAAAGCTAAATGGGATATTCAGCCCAGCATCAACTAAAGCTGTCTCTTTCTCCACTTCCCCAGCACCTCTTTCACACTGTGCTTAACAATGTGATTTTTTCATGCAAGTTGTAACATGACTGAAAATATTAAAACATAACTCAAAAACCCTTGGATCCTCATCATAATACCCACAATAAATAGGTAGCAAAAACTTCCCAGCATTAATATAAAGTGTTCTGACACATGAGTACAATTAGACAGGCTCAGCTCTTGCAGGTAAGCTGACAGAACAAGCTCATCTTGGACAGTGTTAATTCTATTAAGGCAAAAGCAGTATTTTATTAAGAGATGGCATGAGATATTAAATTCAGCTTTATATTTGTCATTGTGTTTTAAAATTATTAAAGCACCAACAAGAAGCAATCTTCATAAAAAGCATTTATAATGTTCAAGATTAATAATTCCTAGTGAATCCATTGCATTTACAAAGGTGCTTTAACAGCATCAAGGAATTATTCCTAAAATACAGTAGATTAAGAATTGCATGTAAAACAATCACTATTATGATATCACAGTATCTTCACATTAAAGTTGCTGAAAAGGAATGGTATTTGGGTTTCTAAATCAGCGTGTATGCTTTTGAAAATCCTACGCTTCTCTGCTACCAAACAGCAAAAACACAAGGCTGGTTACTACTTAACAGGACTGTATCACACAATTTTATTGAGCCTAAATTACAGGTTTAGAATGCCCTTGAAAGTCCTTCTGAACATCTATATTTCTCTTCTGTGATTAAAATTCTTAGTTCTTGTATCTTTGTGGTTTCCAGTCTCAAGGTAGTGGCAACTAACTCTTTTCCTTTACATTTTCAAATTTCACTTCTACTACAACCCAAATTTTAGAAAACATTTTTTGCATCTGCTAATGAAGTATAAGCAAAGCTTCAGTCCAAACCATCAAACACCAGCAGGATTTCCACCAGACACAGGTTTGCATGCATGCCACTGAAAAAGAGAACCAGACGCTGAGTTTGTGTTGTGAAACCACTTATGAGGAGGAGCAACCAGCCCTCACTTTGCCCTGACACCTTCTCAGAAAGTATTTGAACCTTTGCATGGCTTGGTTTTGCTTCAGGTCAGTAAAAGACTGATGTTTTTCCCCCATCTTAATCCATGGGTGGCCAAGTTCACTACCTCCACTTTGGAGGGATGGAAATTATAACTTCTGTACCAGTACAAAATTCCAGTTTTTTTCAGCTCAAAAGGCAAGTTTGAGGTGCAGCTCAAGCACTAGTTTGGGAGTAAAAAGGACATCCAAAGTCATCTGCTTCTCATCTCCCTTTGAGGTGGTGAATTTAATGCAAGAAAAGAAAATACATTAGTTTATCTGTGACTGGTAAAGCTGCCCTTTCCTGTCCTGCAGCGAGTTGGCTATAGCCATCCAGACCTATGACAGCTCTTGCCTGGATTATTTTTCTTTATTTGTGCCAGAGTAAGGAGCTCAGTCACATCAGCTTTGATGGAGATGAGAGATGGCAGACAGTTATGAGGTAGGACAAGCCAAGGGGAGCCTATTATGTCAGTACTCTGCAGCTTCCTCTGATTACTTACAGTCAGCTCTACAACAGGGTTTGGATGCTGCTCATAACAGGGTAAATGTGTGGGGCATTTAAAAACCATCTCCTAACAGAAAACCTCAAGAAAAGCTGTGAGCATCCTGCATGCTGTGGCCTCAAGAGCTGCCCTGAGTCGAGCAAAAATGCAGCTTCCCCAAGTTCTGAGGCAGATTCTCTCCTAAACAAGGTTGTATTGATTTAGGAAAGCCTGGTTGTTCTTTTTCCTCTGGAAACAAATCAGTTTTGCCACTTATTCTTTCCAGTTATTTAAAACTCTTTCTTGTATTTTTGGAGGTTTTTATCAAGTTACTAGAAAACAAATTTTCCTGTGCCTTCAGCAGTCAAAACACACAAAAACACTTTATTGCCAAAGACAAGGGAAAAATTGCTCTGTCTTGTTTGTCAGCCTCTTACCCCAGATATTGGTTTTTTTCATAAAACTCTCCACCCTATTAGAAGCTATTTTCTCTTCAAAGTTTTGATGATAAAATGCTCATGTGCTGTGTTCAATGGTAAATTTCACAGTATCTTCAACCATCTGCTTCACTGCAAAAGATTTTCCCCCTATGAAGACTAAATATATAAACACAGAAATGCAGATTTCATGTCAGCAAGTTCTCCAGAGATTAGGAACTATTTGCATGAGCAGGGACTGTTAGCTTGATTGTATCTTAATATTGAACAGTCCCTAAATTGCTGGTTAAATAAAGCCAGACAAGATACAGATAGAATGATTTTTATTTATATAATGTATATAATTAAGATAATACAGAATCTGAAGGAGCTGTAAGAATACAAATCTATGTAAATAATCAGATCTATGCAAATAACTGACTTGGGGCATGATGAAAGGAGTTTCTGGTTGAATTAAATTAACTGTTTGACCTGACAGATCTTGTTTTGAAGGGTTTTAACACTTCCTTAGACTTTCATATATGAATCAAATCTTTTAAACAAAACACAAAAATGTATTGATCTGCCAATATTTTCATCCAAAACTCTTTGAAGTTGATCTGAATTTTGATTTTGCTTTTCTTCATCCCTAAATACCATTTATTTGCTCTGGCACCTAACTTACTTCCTGGAAAACAACTTGCTGCAGGAATACAAGGTGGAATATTGTAAGCTCAATGGCTCTGACTAACCAAAAAGACTGAGGACTTGCACTGTAACATGCACATGAACTGGGAGTCAGTTCAGAAAGAGTAGGGCAGGGAAGATGTGTTATAGTCCCAAACAGAAGTCCAGCTGCCATGGACGCAGAGTATTTGGAGGAAGGCAGGTCTTGTCTTACCTGATCCTCAGTGACAGTTGCAGAACAGACTTGTAATATTTTCCAGTCTAAAACCTGACCAAGTGCAGTTGATGTATGCTGAGCAAAACAGAATGGTATCAAAAGTGACCCGTCATGCTACACACCTCACCTGGGTCTCAAGAATCTTCTGTTTGCTCAGCGCCCAAGAGCAAGTGTGAGACTTATTTAGTCAGTTACATGAAAAGTTGGACTTGAGGCCTCAGTCTAGCAACAACTTTGCCAACTGCTGAACTCTGTTCCTGGGGCTAATTGTGTTGATTGTTCTGGGATTGCTCAAGGTTGTAAAGACAAGGATGTGTTTGCTCAACAATGACCTGAAGCTCAACAATGCACAAGCTGCATTGGCAGGAGAAGAAGAAATGAAGCCTGATCTTTTTACTTACAAAACTACTCAGAAATCATGTATGCTTGGTGGAATATGTGGTACTTAAAATGCAAGTGCAGTATTGAACTCTTGTTTCTCTGGAGAAAAATAACTTCTCAGTCTGAGAGACTTGCCATATGAATAGCTGCTGCTTACAGATTCTCTCCTCCTCTACTTTGTCCTTTTGCTGAAGTGGTGACTTATAATAGAGGTAAACAAGTCAAATCTCTTGATCTGAGACTATTCCAACTTTGATATATCCACATATACCAGGGATATAAGACAGTTGACATGCAGACAGTTAATAAAATTTATTAGTCCATCTTTTAGGAAGCCCTAAGGAATGGTTAGTGTCTGCTATTTCTGATTTAACAGTCGATTGCCTGCATTTGGAAACTTTCAAAGATTTACTGCCATAAGAGCCACATCAAGTTGTTGGTTTGCAATACCCTTAAAAGCAAAACTTATGGTGCAATTATTTGGCTTGAATTGGTCTGTTAAGAAGTAGAAGTGGTAATAATCACTAACCAGTACAGCCCACTCCCAGCATCACACCTCTGCTGTTCTGATGTCTGACTGCACTTTGCTACTGGATCCTTCACCAAAGTTGTGGAGCACAGTCCCTTGCCCTTAGGGGAAACTCCAACTGGAAAATTCAGCTAATCTTGTCACTGGAACTTTGTAGTGGCGCTGCAGTCCTCTAGAAGTGTGGAAAATCAGGCTAACAAAATCCAGTCTGACTAGTAAATGTTTGGGATGAGAACAGACTTTCATTCTACACAAAGTCTCTTCCTGGTGCTCCAGAAACAGGCTGGTCACACAGGGAGCCAGAAGCAAGAAACATCCTTCCTCTACCTTCCCCATGATAGCTAGATGGTTTATGGGTTAAGGTCTGTATCTATCACCGCAGAAGGAATGGCAAGAAACTTACTGAATGCAGTATGTATCTTAGTATGATTAATGCTCTGTTCCTAACGAGCATGTAGGAAGGAATACAACACTGAACAGCTCATCCTACCTGCTACAGCCCCCCCAACCCAAACTTTTCCACAAGTGAGGGTGGAGCTGCTTATAAGCATGGAGAGCAGCTGAAAGAAGTTGTGTGGTTCTGTTAATGAAACTTGCCTCTGCAGAGAAGCAATTGTGGGAACACTAAATACTAAAGTGCAAAATATTTCTTATTCTGTGCAGGTGCTCCACAAAAAATATGATAGTATTTTTCAGTGAAAGAAGAGATAGTGGATTAAGAAAAGGAATAGAAGATAAGGAATGAAAGGAGTAAATAACAAAATTCCAATGTTGACCTTTTGCAGACAAAGATAACCATCTTGGAGGTTTTCAGTGATATGTGTTTTCTATGGGCTGTTTTAAAAACGCTAAACACAGAGCCTTTTGTGTTTGTATCAGTGTCTGGAAGAAGCAGAAGGTATTGTTTTACTACGAATCATGATCAGAAAATAACTGAACCTGAGAGGTTTGTGAACATTGCTCTGTGAGATATGAAGAAACGCTGATACATTTTCCCCAGACTTTATCAGCTTTATTGCAAAAGTGATGAACTTGCAATGGAGTAAAGGGAGATTTGTCATTTCTAGGAAAAAAGCATCTTTAATTTATAGCAGTGTTTCACTGTGCTGGGCCACCAGACTCTCGCTACTGGAGACGCGTTTGCAAATTGCTGCAGAAAGAGCTTCAGCAGTTTGCTAATGAAAACTTTATCTCTGCTAGAGAAAGATATAAATACAGCCAGGGATGAGGTTCTCAAAAAATACTCACGTTTCATCCCTGTTAGATTCCTGAGTGTGTTTTAAGATATCTTCATATTGGTTTTGTGTGTGCAGACCTCTGAAGCAGGTGCTGAGAAAGGTAAAGCTGACTTGGAGGTGGACTATCAGTTCACATGTGCCTTTTCTGCTTTCAAGCTGAGACATTACACCTTCCCAGCAACACACTACATTGCATGGACTAACGGGGTCAGGCCGATGCAAGGTTTGCCTCTCTCTCCTGCCTTCAAAGATCCCCAGGTCCCTCCGGTTTTTCTTGTGAATCCAACTTCAATGTGTCTACTGATTAGATCTGACTGCTTTTATTTTAACTCCTTATTTGATTTAATAATGCTGTTTCATTGCCAGAGTGCATTTTGGTGCACTCTCAGAGATACAGATTTTTCTTTTTCTCCCTATTTGCATGATTTGCTCAGTGAAGTTGAGGAATTTCTTCTGGATTTTGCTCTGTTGATTTGATAAAGATATTTACTTGCTGTCACAGCAGCAGCCTGCAACCAGCAGTTTGTCTCTCTCAGGCTGCTGAGGGAGAATGTCAAGGAAGCTCTTGTGACTTGATAGAAGCAGCAACATACTATTTTCTGTTTAAAACCTTGGGAAGTGCTACTGATCATGCTTTGAATGAAGCATAGATTTCTCTTCCTAGCTTCAAAAAGCAATTCTTAACTACATATGAACTCTGGAACTTTTTTCCCTCAGTCAGAGGTTAGCAGCAAACAAAAAAGTGTGTGACAGTTGTATAAAGCCTTATATAACCTCATTTCCCTCTAACCACAAAACTTGCTTTCTGATTTATTGTTCGAAAGCATCTAAATTACTTTTTCGAAACTTCTAATGAATTCACTTTGGAACTTGAAAGTTAAACTCAAATAGTAAGATTTTAAGAAAACTAGAAGAATTCAAGCACTAGAATAGACCAAGCCTTTACTGCAGATATCTGGAAGTAAAAAATATAGTTGCCAATTCCACAGAGCTCTTCAGCTTTGAGCATGAGTACACTCATGACTGGCACATACATAAAAAAGGATAATATTGTCATTGATGTATCTACTCACAGGTTTAAGGTCAATAGTGTACCAGCATCTTTTCCTTAATAATGGAAGGAAGCCTCTAAATTACACAGACACTCTTAGGGGATTTTTGTGCTTTGAAGATGTAAATTGTCATAAGAATCGGTACTGTGTCTTCCTGCTTGTGAATTATCACAAGAACAGAAGAAGACTGTAGGTTACTTGGAAGAAGATGGGAAAAAATTTCAATTAATGTCCTAAATAGCTACCATCAAAGCTAGCTTTTGCCTTTCTCTCTTGTGAAGCTGAATGCTAATCACACAAGCAAGTGTAAATCTTTAGTAACTTCTCTGAAATCTGCTAAAACTATTTATCCTTGTATGATTTAGAAAAGACTGATTCCTGAAGTAAGCATTTTTCTTTCTCTCACCTGAGGAAATTTTTCACCTACAGACAGAAAGGTGCTACTTTATTCTGGGAAGAAAAATCTATTTTTTTATTTGAAGATTTCTTTGGCAGAAGAGAAATTCAGTTGTAGAGTTGCTCTTAGGATCCTGTGGGAAATAAAGGAACAGAGTATGCTGGAAGGCTGGGGAGGGGAGGAAATGTCTTCAAATATGTGTCACTATATTATTCTGATCTATAGAGAGGCCTTTCAGTGTAATGCAACACAATTTATTTTAGGAGGGATAGCACCCCCATGAGGTGCGATTTTGAACTGATAGATGTCAAAATTGGAGGGGGTGCGGGGGGGATGGAGTGCATAAAGAGCATAGAAAGGAACTTGTGCTTGCCTCTGGCACATGTTTATACAGAAATCAATTTCCTGTGAATAATAGAGACTTTGGAAGCAGAGTATAGAGGAGTGTACAATAAAAGACAACAGTGTGCAGTGATTTTGTGTGCTCTCTTCACACATCTTATGTGCATAGTCATGTTAGGAGCAGATTACAATTCACGTAAATAACTACTGTAATGAATATAGGGATTAATGCTACTAAACTAAGAGCCTTTCTGAATTCTAGGGGTGTCTGAATAGCACAGCCTGCTGGTATTTGGAAGGGAATTAGGAAGAAGTTCTTTTCAATGATCACCTAGCCCGTC
This sequence comes from Calidris pugnax, assembly GCF_001431845.1. Classification (NCBI taxonomy): domain Eukaryota; kingdom Metazoa; phylum Chordata; class Aves; order Charadriiformes; family Scolopacidae; genus Calidris; species Calidris pugnax. The sequence continues at coordinate 6,451,239 of NW_015090995.1, forward strand.
AGTGAATAATCAGTAGGAAGCAATGCCCAATGTTTAAAATTAATAGCTTTAGCTCTCTTACTTTGGAGAAGACTAAAACCCAGGAGGAAATTCAGGATGACATGCAATTTGCACACATAAAACCATGGACACAAAGGCTGGATAAATATCCTTAACTTGGATCACCCTGAAGTCCACAATGCCCCTACCACCTTGGAAAACAGCTGTGCGGTTGGTACACATGGTGTGGTAGTCAATCAGTAAGACCTATTTAACTTTATACTTTTGAATACATTGCTACTTTCTGCCTTGTTGGGCATGCTCAAAATTTCACGCAGTAGAAGGTATTTTGGATTTGCAGACAAGCAAACCGTTTAGTGCCTGAAACATCTCTGCATTATAGGTCAATAGGAACTCTTTAGTCAGCTTTTTCCCTTCTGTGTGTACAGAGGAAATTTCAAAACATGCCACTCAGCCCAAGAAACAAGCTGATGCTCTGACTAGTTATTTTTAAACTTAGGGCTTCACACAAAGAATATCTAACAGACTTCTTAATTTGCCCTGCCACTCATTGGCGTCAAATGTATAGCACCGTTTAGCAACAAGACCGGTTTTGCTGTCACTCTTGCTACCTGCTGTGTTGTACTACTCTACTACCTAAAACCTGCAGTACTTGATGACAGCCTGTATGTTTTAACTAGAAGCAGCTTCAATTACAGTTTAAGCAAACGCAGATTATTTTGATAGAGTGGATTAGCATGCCTACAGTGCGTACATTTTGCTACCTACCACATACGAGCTGAGGATTTCTTAGTTTTTATATCGCTCTGATTTGATTCCACACAAAGAGGAAGTCCTACATCTCTAATGCAGGGGGGCAAGGTCTTACAGCTACATGGTGAGACAGTAACAGGAGACAAGTCCTAGCCCTCAATTTCCAGTGTATTTCTTGGGTTACCAGTGAGAGATTATAATGCTCAAAAGGAGCTCCTTCAATCTTGGACTGCTCAAATGTTAACATGCTTGTATTTTAATCTTTGAGACACTGCCAATAATTATATGAAGTTGGAGCCTGAGGCATTGAGAGCACCTTAAAACTTTGACCACGTACCTCAAACTTGGCTTCAGTGTTGGTTACAAACTTCAAGACAGAGATCTTAGCCTACCAATGACTCTGTCTAACCATGTCCTTCTATTCAGAAAAAACTGCATACTTTCTTAGTGAATGCTGACAACTATGTGGAAAGCATTAAGGTGGTTTGTAGTTTTTGTTGGTTTTCAATTGTCTTTTCTGATGAAATATCCTGCTTCTGCTCAATGATTTCCACAAGTACCACATTCAGCCTCAAGGTCTCTTCACGCATGCCTTGTTCTGTGAGAGATTTTATTTTCTACAACTGTGAAAAATGATAAATAGGTTTTCTATTATCTGCCTTCTTTAGCAGCTCCTTTTCTCCAAGTTCTATTTAATTTAAGTCTTACTCAGACTCAAAACTCCTTTTCAAGTTATGACATAAATTTGATAAATGTCAAAATTATGTAGCTTACATTGCTTATGCCTTATACCCTTTCTCTAAAACCATTTTGCCTACTCATATTGTCAATGGTTTGGAGCAAGGACAAGGCTACTACTCTACCTGTACCATGCCAACCAAGTGAGATCCCACTCTAGGCTCCATCCAATGCAGTAATGCAGCAGAGGTAAGAGGAAACTGCAGTGAAAATCACTGAGAAGCTGGTTGCTAGACAACTGAAAGAACAAAAGAGAAAATAAAGGCAACACATTTGCAGGTAAAGTCCAAAGAACTCTGAAATAGATGTCTTTAATAGAAAGGTAAAACTGGAATAGTAGACCAAAGAAAGCAGCAGAAATCAAGAGTGAGAGAGACCAAGGGAAGTCAGTATTTTAAACTTGACATATTTACTAAAAATTTCATATTCTTGCAGATGCTCTATACTCAGTCCAGTACTGATTATTTCTATTCCTTTGATTCTTCCAATTATTTTATTTCCTTGGCTCTTACTTTCTTCCTTCCAAGCAGGGCTTGCTGTTTTATCATGAGGTCATCTTTCTCATTCCTAAGCTGCTACCTCAACCACACACTCAGAAAAACGAGTTGGTGTCTGCTGCAATAAAAGAGATTTTGGTGTATGCAGCACGGCAAAGGACCACCACTCATACCATGTAACTCTTTTCCAACCCAGTCTCCTATCTACTTCACAGGAACGACAGCAGAGTCAAGCTTTCAGCTCGGATCAAACAGATCAACCAATACTGCCCTTAAAACAAAAGAATCTCAGATATAGGTACAGTCTGCAAAGCGAAATCTCAAATTTCGTGGCACTCAAAAGTACCTGCAATGCAAACTTAGGATAAAAAGAAAGGTATCTCGGTTATTTTTTTTAATGACAAAATCCAAACACAAGTAGTCTAAAAAAGTTGGGCTTTTTCAGTGTATGTTAAACATCAACAATACAGGTGGACTGGAACAACGCTATTAATATAACCATTCTTATTAGCACATTTTTACCACAGGAAACAAGATGTTACTGTTTCTAATCTCTAACATATTGAATAATATTTTCAATAAGATAATTCCAAACACGTTTCCTCTTGTAGCTGTTTTATTACATTTCCTACAGATAACGCTTATAAAATTATCTCAGTTATTGTTATTACTATAGCCTCTGGTTCAGGAGCCAAACTCTAATAAAAAGAAAAACTCTGTTTTACATTTCTTAGTCCTAACAGGGATAAAACCTTCCTGTGTTTAGCCTCTATTATCAAAGCTCACAGTGGAAAGTGACCATAAATCCATAAATTAATCCAACTTCTAAAAAAAATCCCCAAACCTCCAAGCATCAATCACCCCCAGCCTATCAAAGGGGACAAAATACCTTCAGCATTTCTTCTAAAGTAGTTATAATTACTCTGTTTCATGTGAATGAAAGATTAGAAAGCTCATGCCATATTTTAGGGAAAAAAGAAAAATAAATTGAATAATCACTTGTTAATGACAGGCGTTTGCACCAAGATAGGAAAACCAATGATTTTGCACTATGGTGCCTCTGAAACTATGGAGTGATAAGGGAAAAAGGGAACTAATGTAAACTGTTCTGTTTTATGGTACTCACCAAAAAGAAAACTTAATCCTGTTTTCTAACTTAAAAAGCTTTTCTTTTTAGCTTTGCACAAGAATAGCTGGTCAAGCAAGCAGTTCTAGGAGATAGCAAGTGAGTGTAACAAAATACAAGTTTCTCAGAAAACCATTTGATAGTCTTCTGCATGGTAACTGGAGAGTTAAAAATGAGTACCTATTATTCTTTCATTAAGACTGTCATCTGATAAGCACTCATTTTTCAAAAGACCAAGAATACTGGTCAGGAACCAAGGCTTCATGTTTTGACAGACAGACTGCTGTACTTACTCAGCTTGGATAAAATCTTAATGGTGATTAATTTGACATAGATCAAGTAAAGTAAAGTTTTCAGGGAGCTCAGATTTTCATTAACATATATCTCACTAACAATAGCTATTGAAGAACATCATATTGATTTTCTTCTGTCTGTATAGATTCAGATCCTAAAACAAAATTTCCCAAAAAACCCTAACAGGCTAATTTCTATTCTTTTATGTGGTAAAGTTTGAGAATTTTTCTACCTGTTTTCTCGGAGTCTTTCTAATTTCCATCTAAATCATTGGGAAATTTGCCTTCATGTCTGTGGAAACCAATTAAGATCTTTAATTGTTGAGAGCCTTGAATGGCTTGCACAGTATGTGCTTCAGGCTCTAAGAGAGGAAGAAGCCAAGAAGGATGCTACTTCCCTCACTGCTTACTTAATTTAGACTGAAACCAGACTTGAAAAGAGATACCTCAGTTGTAGCTCCTTATTGCTCTTCCTAATGCCCTAAATGATTTTTATTTGAACATAGATCCTCACTTTTCTCCTGGGAGAATTCTTGCTCTGTTCTGATGCACAATTTTGTTACCCACAAGAGCACATACAGCCTCTCAATCACCCTTTTCTCATTAAATAGTAGATCTGAATGACTTCTTTTAATCACTCTTTTTCACGTTGGGAAGCTGTCAGAGCTAAAACCAAATCAAGTGAACACATCAGCAATAGCTAATTACTATATATCCAAACATTCCTGAGATTTGATAGCCCTGTTTCATGCATAGATTATTGTTGGGTCTACCCTGCTCCTATTCAGGTAACAAACAAAACTGTTCTTGACTTTAATAGGAATAATTCTCACTCGATGTTTGTCTTTCTGGAGTGCTGAATTAAGATTTCTTGCCTATTATGATAGACCTCAGAGATAAAGGAGAAAGATGCTGAGTGTCATAGCCTGTCCACGTCCCTGAGGTCCTCCAGCAGGATCACACTCGGTGGCTTGTCCTCCTGTCCTCCCTGACGCTCTTGCAGGACAGAGGGCAGGGAGAAGGTGGAAACAGGCTTTATGCCCTTGCTCTTTTCAGTGTGTATCCTGTTTTTTAGAGTTCATAAAGCTTCACCATCAATATACTGTTGGCTCATAAAACCACTTGCTCACCAGAAAGTCATTCTCTTCATACCCAGGATCACATTTTCATCTTCTTCAGTGATATCTCCTCCTTTGCTTTTCATCCTCCTCTCAATTGCACCATCCAGAGCAGAAGTTCTTAATTATTCTTCCTGTCTTCTCTACAAAACTCTTACCATTTTGATAATAGAGTCATCTTCCCTAATGGTTTAGCCCAGAGCTTGAGATTTATTTATTCTTTGTCCAATGAATAACAAATAGTTGAGAAATTACCTCTCCTCAAGTAACCACAGTCCTGCTGTTCTTCCTCGGGCTGTTGTAAAAAGCATAATGCGTTTTAAATGGGCCTAAATCTTTGACTAGCTTTATTTTCTTCTCTTTCAAGAACGACACAACTAAAGCCATTTACAGTTTACTATAGAAACATTTCCGTTCATGTGAATTGGTACAACAATTTGTGCTTATACCTTTTGGAAGCTGGTTTAAACTGCCACACTACTTCATGAAGACAAATTCCTTCGGGGTTTAAGATGCCTACCATCATAATGACATATAAGAACAATGGGTCTCTATTGATTCTGATTGATAATCCTTGTCTCTTCCTGGGAAATGTTTAACAGTCATTTCAGAGACATCTTACTTCTATTCAGAGATGCTCTTTCTGTGGTGTTGGTTAACTCTGTCTTCTGTTATTTTATCCCTCCATGTTCATCAGCTACATTTTGGGAATACCTGACATCCCTATAAAGCATGTGTGGCAGAACCTCTGTCCACATTACAGCCTTTCTGTGGTATAGTTTCCAACTCAGAGATCACAGATGCACTCTGTGGCAGGTGAGCTTTAACAAGGCACTGAAAGAGTCAATAAAGGAGAAAAATGTTGTCTCCTAAGCTTTATTTTTAAGCACAGATGTGGCATTTTAATATTTAATGAAAACTGGCCACATGGACATCACTTCTTGTTCCATCAAATAGCATGAATATCAGAACATGCTTGAAATGCAGAATTACTACACTTTTAAAGAATCATAGAATAGTTTAGCTTGGAAGGCATGTCTGAAGGTCATGCAGTGCAATTCTGTTCGTAGCTGGGCACTTAGATCCTCAAGAGGGAATTGGTAGATGACAGGAGGAATCTTGACCTCACTGAAATCAGCAGCAAAGCTCCTGGGTACTTCTGTTCAGCAGAGCACTTCATCAAAATTAATCTTATCACAGGACCTCAGTATTTGTGGGGTGGCTTAGCTTGTGACACAGAGTGAGAAAAAACAACATGTGATTCCTAGTGATGACTTTTTGCATGTCACCAACCCAAGCTGTCACTTTGCATGCACACTAAGTGGTGCCAAGTAGCCCACGCTCCCAGGCAACCAACAGAAAAACAGCCACCTGCAGCTGGTGCAGAGGCACAACATCTCTGCACGAATAACCATGTCTTTCACTCACTGAAATCTGTAACTTCCCTTCCACAGCTGAAAGATTTCTTCCACCAACTCCCGGATTCAGCACTGTCTGTTGTTCCAAGAGATCATTTCTTCCACCAACTCCTGGATTCAGCACTGTCTGTTGTTCCAAGAGATTCAGAGAGCACTCATAAAATAAATTTACGTTCCTTTTTTCCATCTCTTCTGAAAAATGTTACATGTACAAAAGGAAAAATGATGCACCGAGTGAATGACACCTCTTTAAAATGCAAATCAATAATCATGTCTGACATCAAAACATTGGAGTTCTGCCAAATCTTCTATAAAGGTGTGAGTTGCCCATCTAACTTAGTACAGGACTAGATGTTTTGACAATGATGTTAACAAAAGCAGATATATAAAGCAGAGAGACAAATGAGTTTTGCTAAAACATATGGTAATCACAAGCTAAAAGACCATAAAATTATTTATTTAGTCTCATGGTATTTTTTTTTTTTTTTAGGGTGAGGGTGGGTGGAGGAACACACACCATGTTGTGTCCATGGCGCTGAGTCCCTGTCACACAAGTTGTGATGCAGGAGCCTTACGAACTGTATTTTCAAAAGCAGAACACACACATCCAGGCTTTTGCCTACAGTAAAATATGTAAATAGAGGAATCAATTAGCAGTGAAGTTAATTTATATTTTTTATTTGGTGAATATACCATATAAATTTGGGTCTGAATGCCCTTCAGGTACAATACCATCATTTATAAATGAAATAGTTATAAATACATTAAATTAGGCCCAGCAGTGCTTCTGCTTGCTGTCTGGTATTCTCCATATTGGCAGAGAAAAGACCAGTCAATAGAGTCAAATATTTTACTGATACTCACACATACAAGAACCTGGCTTCTACTAACATGATGATACACCTACATGAGATTTATGTTAGACTTTCAGGTGCTCTACTATTGACAAAGCCCTGATGAATACTGCTTGATCTATCTAGATGTATCTTTGTGAATAAAAGCAGACATTACTGAAGTAATGATTTATCTAAACTCAAGCTTATTGCAGTATAAGCTCAAAGACATGCCATCAATATTTTCATGCCCAGATTAAGAGACGTGAGGAAAATGTTCTCTATGATACTGCCACAGAACTAGTTCATACTGGTTTTAGGAATACCTAAGTGTTGCTTGTCTTGAACAGGGGCCTAGAGCCTTTGATTATTACAAGAGCTGAAGCTATTGTATTACTTGATACAGCATGATGGGAATATTCATGGTAATTAATTGCCATTTAGCTTGATTATCATTGTAAGCAGAATATTACCTTCTTTTATAGTATCAAAATGTGTCTTACTTTCTGTGGAACTATATTTGATTGAACCATCACAACTATTCGCACTTCTCGTTTTTTCTAAAAAGTAACGGGAAAAGGTCCTGGGTTTGTCTATGTATAAAGCCAGGGCCTCAGCTCTATATCATATACTGTTATAATCACAATTCAGCTCTTCTGTAGTCAAAATTAGACCATTCTAATGGGCTACAGAAGTTTATATTTACACAGATATTTATTTATTCACCTAAGTGTTCTGATTTAAAATTTTCTGAACACTAAGAAGACTATCTTTCTAAAGTTATGAACTCAATTTTTCTGTTGTTTTGTAAAGATAGACTTGTCTAACTTGCCATTAGAAGGTAGTTTAAAAGTTTTGAATAGATTTCTGTTCCTTGCTTGATACTCCCTTTTTTTTTGAGATTAAACTAGAGGGGATGTTCCTTTAGCAACCTTCCATTTAATATCGTGATGGTTTTGCTGAAAATCTCAATTGATTTCATTCAGCTTCATTATTGAAGTGGAGCTATTTAAAGAGTAAAGAGTACAGCACTGAAGTCATTCCTGGAGAATGAGAACATTCAGTTGACTTTTCATTATAAATCAAGAGAGCACAACTTCACTTTCCACTTTCAGTACATATGACTTTCTTTGAAACTGTGAAAATGAAAAAGAGCTCCAAGCTGAAAGGGACAGGACCATTAAAGTAGAGTAAGTATAGTCTACCTAAAGGGTTCATAAAGGAACTTCAGGATTCAACATGTGCACTGCATAAGCCTTTCATAGTCTTGTAAGTGGATGAAAGTGATAGAAGAACAATCTAGATCATGGTATGCAAGACACTTCTTAAAATACCTTTAGAAATAATAAAAACATAATCCTTTGTAAGTGCTTAAATTTACTGCTAACAAAAAAAATAAGAAAAGGCATTTTATGTTCTCAGTGTTTAAGTTAGTTCAAATGTGGTTCCTGGGTTTATGTGAAATATTATTAGTCCTAACGTAGTAAGTATTTAAGGAGCTAATATCATGTATTCTCTCAAAATTACATTGAAATATCTTAAACCATAATTAAATATATGGTACACATCAGTTTTCTGAACACAGATATGTATGATCTCATTTTCCACACTACAAGACAAATTGTCTTTGGGGGTCCTCTTGTGGTAAGACCTAATTATTGCACTTAAAATCTGCATGATGTTCAGGCTTTTAACTGATCTGTCTTCAAATATTATTTTCTGCAGTTTGTGACACTACAGAAAATGAAAATTAAGTCATTTTTGAAACCTACAGGGAAAAAAAAAAGGTACAAGTATAGCTATGCCAAATATGTCCAGGATATAAACCTATAAATGGTACGTCAGAGACTGTTTTTCAAACTAGTAAGGGATAAAATGTTACCTATTGAGACAAAAACGTCAGCTATGTTAGCTGAAAAAAAACAACCACAACCCAAACCATAAAAAACCAAACAGAAAGCAGGAATAAAAGACTATTATTGTAGCATGACTTCTTCCTTTGCTTTTTATTTCTTTCACACTATTCACCTATTGCCACAGTATAAGACCACGGTGTTGTTTTCTGTAACAATTTAGTGGAAAAGTATCAATCTTTTAAGTTATATATGCTTGTAATAGGAAGTTAAATATCACAGTCTGTCAGGATTATGGCATTTTACATAGTCCTTCCATAGCACTCCCCATCAGGGTCAATACAAATAATGTTAAGGCCATATAAATGTACCAGCATACAAAGCCTTTGAAATATGGACCTATTGCTGCCCGACATCACTGGGAATTCTGCTACAGATTGGGAAGAGTCACGTGATCTTTTCAGATGAATCTTGGCCAAAAACTGCTGTATGTTCAAAAGACGCAGTAATCAACCTCCATAAATCCCTGTACTGGCTTCAGTACTGCAGCATCCTGCTCGGACACACAACAGAATGAACGCACTGCTAAAATCACTGCCTGGTGATCACTCCATGGAGTTACCATGGGTGCTAGAAAAACATGCTTGCATTCTGTGTTGCTCAATTAGATGTGAAATATTCTAGAAATGCCTATTTATTGGACAAATAACTTTATTTTCTAGATTGAACTAAGAAAGTAGACCTTATAAACTCATGAGTTCCTTTTTTGACATTGATGCTGATGAATAGTGCCCTTTAACCAATATATAGGAGCTGGCTGAAACCTCGGTAGAGGCTCATAATGTGGAATTCATCCAGCTAAGTGTAGACGTCTACAGTGTAGCTGCCTTCATCTGAGTTGTTATCTAAGGTTCTGACTATGGCCACTGAAATGTAGGGCTGTACTTGCCCCACTCTCAAGACAGTCAAGTGAATCACAACCATTCTGATGTCAGTAACTTCTGGAAATGATTCTTAATTCTATGAACCAAAGCCACCCCTGGTGAGTTAACTCCTAGTGCATCAATCTCCTATTTTTTAAATGGCAACATTAAAGCCTGTACTCATGAAGATCATAGAATACTAAGGTTTATATCTTCCAGAGGTATAAACTATTATTTAAGTGCTCTATGTTCATACTGAAACCACTTAAGTGAAATGAAAACTAGTATATGGATTACCATACGTATTCATACATAGCCATCCAGCATGCACATTGTAGGGGAGCATCTCTATGGTTATGGTTATGGTTATGGTTATGGCTATGGCTATGGTTATGGTTATGAATGCTGCCCGACCACACGAAATGAACATTTCGCTCTGCTTACACTCTAACCACTTGTACTCCAAGTTTTCTGCATTTTTTTGCTGGTTTAATTCATTCATTTTTAAGACTCACATAACTCAGGAAATCTTTTCACTTCGCACAAATGCAATTCGGTTAATGATTAATTAAAAAAAAAAATTAGCTAAATAAACTAATGTGCAGTTTTACACATGAATGCGAGTGTCATCTATTACATGGTCTGTTTACAATACCAATAGACTTCTGCAGATGAAATAACATGCAGGCTAATAATAATAAATGCATTTCTGGGGTTACAAGAGAAATGGACAGAAACTCATGAGGGGGAGAGGAAACTGAATGATTAAGCAGCAAAATGCTATATGGTATGTTTTCAAATTCACTACTGATATTCAAAAAGAAAAAATGAAATGTGTTACTGAGAGTTGTAGACCAACAACAAGATATACAGATAGTGCTCTAGAGGAATGCAGAAATTACTATTAACTTTAAATGAAACCCATTATTCCAACAAACAACATAACATGGAGCAAATAAAAAAGAAATCACCCAACAAGACAATTATTTCACACCTAGTTGAATGACAAAAACAGCCGGCTTTTGGATGACCAAAATAAGCTAGAGCTCAATAGTTAGCAAATAGTATTTTAAGAATACATATTTTTAGAAGACTATATTTTTGCAAGTTACGAAGTTTAATAACCTTCTGAAGTTTAGATTCCAGTGTTTACTTCTGCGACTCTTTTCTGTGAAACCGGGAAGCTTCTTTACTGCAGGCACAAAGTAGACTTAAATCCCTCCCTCCATATTCAGGTCAAGAAGACACAGTATACTGTAGAAACTGAAAACCAGGAGTGGAAACATATATCTACACTAAAGTAGAATCTGGGATAAAACGAGCCTTGGATGCCTACTGATCTGAACTTACTATACAGAAAACTATACATTTGGATGAGGAGAAAGTGGAGTAATAGCTTATAAAAGAAACAAATAAACAGTCAAGTTTAATCAAAGGTCAGCTTAAGTAATTATGATAGAAAACCAATAGAGATTAGTTGGCTCTTCTAACTAATATATTTTTACAAGATCAAAGAAGATTATCCACTAGTCTAATACATGTAATGAAGGATTTTTGGTTTTAATCCTTTTACAATATTCGACTTTGTCTTTTTGTAATGTTTATGCTTTCATTGCCCCTCCATGCAAACATTACTTTTTTATAAATAAAATACCAGAGTACTTTACTGGGACTCCCAGATAAAGTTCACATTAACTATTCATAGAACTGAATGAACAGGCATAGCATAATCTGATTTCTTGTACTCACACAGCAACACCTGCAAATCTTCCCTGGTTTAGTTCAGCTTCTCTGTACTTGTTCTGGGAATACCCACTGCTCTATACCCTGATTTGGATATATGTCATTTCTGGGTATCACTTTAGTCAAGGACAAGCTAATAAAACTGCGATACTTTGGTTATACTCAACCTTCAGCTATTATTGATTAATCATAAAGCAACCTTGTCTAAGAAGTTTTTCATCTTTATATCTCTATTGATTGTAACTGCTTTTTCCAATTGCTGACCTGGTTATTAAAACATCATCATTTCAGTCAGATCACTGAAAGGCACTTTATTGAGATTACATTGTAAACCAACAACAAAAGAGCATCTGACCACATCTAAACTAACGTGATAAGTCTCTTGCCCTCTCGAAATTTTGGCCACAGCTATAAACTGACAAAACAACAGTATGAACTGTTTAGTGGAATAGAAATAACTCAAAATCCTATGTATCTCAGACAAACACACAGTCTTTTTTTTTCTCAGTATCAAATACTGCATCAGAAATAAGATACATTTATTGCGACTACCAGGCTTAGACGGAAATACAGAAATCTAAATATCACCTGCAGGGCAGGCTGATAACCACAGTTTAGGGGAAAAGAAGTTATCCAGGAGACTACTGTTCAAAGTGATGCACAAGGAAAAACAGCAAATAAAAATTTGAGAGGTTGAATTAAAATCTCTATGAACCTCAGCAAGACCAAGCTGAAAAATGGGTGTGTAAATAAGGAGAATTGTATAAAATTCCATTAAGAGACCTTGACAGTTAATCGGATTACCGCCTTTTTAAAATGTTTCAGAAGTAACTCTTATTTGCCTTAAGGTAAATAGCACAAGATGGGAAAAATACTCGGTCGTTCCTGTCACTCTTACTTGGGTGTCTATATGAAGGGTCCGCCACAAATCAATTCGTGAGCAATTCATGATACTGGGAAAGGCTCCGATTGTTTGATTGTCGTTATTGTTCTGAAAGGCTGTTGTTGATGACTATGTTTTAAATGCTTAACTCTTTCAATGTACTTAATCAAAGCTAGCATTTTCGTGTAAAGGTCAATAGACAAAGAGCTGGAATACCTAAAATACAAATCCTAGGGATTATTAGCTAAACTGGTACCACTGCTCAAGGATACAGGACTCTGATGAGTCCCATTTATCATAGCTTTCTGTCCTTCAGCTTTCCTAAGGAGAACAAGGTTGGAGGCGACCTTTTTCTTATATTCCCTACAAACATTTAAGAAAGCATTTGAGTAAATCCACTAGTGAATAAAAGCCAAAGCTGTTTTTCTTTTGAATTATTTTGATGATGAAAAGAGGTATTCCAAATGCAGAGTGCCTGAAATACCTTCCAGTTAGCAGATCAGCCTGCAAACACCATGTAGTGTAGACCTGAGTAAGAAACAGAAGAACTGAGCATCTGCAGGACCAAACCCAAGACTCGGAACAGGTGAATTGAGACTGTTGGGGAACATGAAAGAATTTGGGGGGTAAAGCGGTGGGAAATTTTGGTTGAATTATAATCACACAACCCAACCACTGCATAGTGTAACTGAACACTGGGATTATATATAAGAAGTGAAGCCTAACATTTGAATGAAGTAACATTTTATCTTTAATATTAAAAGACTTTAATGGAATTTCTGAGATGCATTTTTAGAGTATCACTGCATTTGAAATATAGACATATTTAAAATGATCTAGTTTACTCTAAGTATACATAAGAACTAGTTAATTATGAATACATTTCAGAATGGATGGGCAGTTCAGTCTGAAGATAGTTCAAAGTAAAATAGAAAAAACAAAAGTAATTTGGAAAATAAGAGGAAAGGTTAAGAGTCAATCAGCAGAAAAACTAGAGTGAACGCTGAATATATGTAAATTCTCTCATTAAGTAGACAAGGATTAGAACATTCACTAGTCAGGACAAAATAAAAAATGTTGAATTTAAGCAATGGCAAGGAAAACTTAAGTTAAGCCTTAAGGAAGATTATGCAGTACAGCAGCTTTTAACTTTGGAAAAGTGGTGAAATCATCACTGGAAGTCAAAACTAAATTAGACACCTTTATATTCTGTCTGCTCAGAGATAATCTGCCTGCGCGACAGCAACCTATCTTATTAACAAGTGAATAATTATGACAAACAATGAATGAAAAAACCCACTTCAGCTAACTTTGTTTTAGAGCTAGCCATAATCTCTCTCAACAGACCATTGAAATTTTGAATTGAACCATTTATCCAGTTTTAAAAAATGTATTTCTAACATGAACGAAACACAAGAGAGGTCTATTTTACCTAAATTTCTTTATAGAGACTCTGTAGGATCTAATCTCTGATGTGTTTTTATTCACACACAAATCTTGTGTCATTGCTTCTTGTTTTTAAATATTTCCTCTTTCAGCCTTCTTGTACCCTCTGCCACCCCTAAGCAAGTCAGTCCCGAGACTGCCTGTTTAATGAACACAGCAGGCTGTCGAACTGAATCACTAGATTGAATTGACCCCTCATCGTACTCAAGAATTCACTGAAAAGAGTATCCAAATGTGATGCAAAGAGAATCATACACCTTCCCTTCAAGATACATTGCATAGCAATCATACTATTAAATTCAGTGCTGTGAATGCATACAATAAGCATCACAATAAGCAGGTGAACACCTATTATATAGGGATTGCTACAGGCAACTCTCAGTCTCTCGCACATTAAAAAAATAAACAGGAAGGAAAAGTTTTGGTGGCTAACAAAAATATTGTGCATCCTTTCATAACTTTAATGTAAAATGCAGCATACTGAGAAACATTAATTTGCAAGGCCTGAAACACAATAATGGAAAAAAAAAGAAAAAAAAAAAAAAAAAAAAGAAGAAAGATAAAAACATAGTTCGAGTTTGAAAATTCATCCGTTGGTACAGAATTTCACCCCATGACTTATATAAGGAGAGCATCACACACTTTCTGAGAGATCACAGCTGTGGCAATTGTGATTTTTGAGGGTAACAGGCAAAATATTTTCTTTCTTCTCTTATTCTGTGAAGCTAGTAGCAAAAAAACCCACGGAGGAAGATCATGTTAATGTTTGTGCGGGTCTAATGAAAGGCTGAACAAGCAGCTTTTGTGCCAGTATACTTTCAGTCGTAATTGCTCCATCATGGGTATAGCAGCTCTTTTAAAATATTCACCACCAGGTTTTAGGGAGAACTGTATGCACAGCATTACAGCTTGCTGTCAGAAAAATTAAGGAGTTGAAATGTTTGTGTTTCAATTAGCTAAAATAATAATAATGTGTGTTTCATAGTGGACTTGTTAGTTTGTTGAATGAAGCTTAACTGTCCCATGTTAGAGGGACTAGCACTTCAGCCTTCCAGGCCGACAGGTCTGTTCGTCGTGAGGAGTTCAGGTCTCCATCACAACTACAACACCCACGCCATTTCCTACCGCACAGCTCGGTAAAACCTGCAATTTACAGCAATTTACATTTTATTCGTCACTCTTGACCAGAACCGGGGCAGCAAAGCCCACTGCTGCGGTTGCGCCTGCTCCCCCCGCCTCAGCGGCCACCTCTCACAGACTCCGTGCAGTCCAAGGCCTCCCCCCTTCATTCCCTTCCCTCCCGCGCTGGCTCGGCCCTATCACTCCCGCTATGTCTCCCGGGGCACCTGCAACGCTTTCGGGAGCCGTTACCGGCCCCGTTTGCCCCCCCTCTCCCGGTAAGGCCGCCGTAAAGGACACAGACCCCACCCCCGGACCCGCCAGAGCAGGCCGCGTAGTAGCCTCCCTCCCTGTCACAACGCGCGGCGCGCAACCTGATTGGCCAGCGGGACAGTCACTCAAGGCACTCGCCGGAGTGTCGCGGGGGGGAGTGTGGGCGGGATCTCGGTCTCAACTGCCGGGTTCGATTGCCCGGCTCCGGCTGCGGCTGCGCGTGCCCGCGCGCGCCCGGGCCGTTAGGCGGCGGTGCGAGCGAGCGAGCGGCGCGCGTGCCGGCGGCGGCACCGTCACGTGACCGGGGGTTTAGCGTTTACATTCGAAACGCACACACACCCCCCCCGCGACTCCCTCCTCT
>NW_015090995.1:6466793-6626018 GCF_001431845.1 Calidris pugnax
CACACACACACATACACACACACCCTCCTTCCCTCCCTCCCTCCTCCTCCTCCTCCGCTGCCGCCGCTTCCCCCGCCTGCGCCGGCAGAGAGAAAAGGAAGGAGGAGGCGCCGGGCCTGGGTCTCCCGCACCGAGCCGCCGCTGCACAACATGGAGGAGCTGGTGGTGGAGGTGCGGGGCTCCAACGGGGCCTTCTACAAGGTACCGGGTGCTGGCGGCTGGGTCGGGCTGGGCCTCAGGGGAGGGAGTGGGGCCTGGGACGGGAGGAGGAGGAGGCGGCGGCGGTGGCGGCTCCTCCTCCTCCTCCCCGCGCTGAGGGAAAGCGGAGGCCCTGGGGCAGGAAGGAGAGGAGGAGGAGGAGGGAGAGCGGGGCATTGGGGGGGAGGCCTCGGCGCCAGCCCCTCGGTGTCTGGGGAGAGGGAGCCGGGCCCCCGGGGATAAGGAAAGCCGCCCCCGGGCCGAGGGGACTGGAGGCCTGAGGAGGAGGGAGAGAGGGACGGCGAGAGGGCCCCGGCGCCCGAGGAGGCCTCGGGCCTTCCCCCTATTGTGGGAAGGGGAGGCCCTCGGCGTGCGAGAGGCGGCGGGGGGAGCCCCGGGCCGCCTTCTCCTCGGTGCCGAGGCGAGGATCAGGGCTGGGGATGGGGCATTAATTGCTAAATCCTCAGCTTTTGTCGCTACTTAAGGAAAGTCTTTTTCGCTCTCCAGGTTTCCAGGAGAGCTGCACTGCTAGTGCACGGCGTTCGAGGCGGGGGAGGAGGGGGGGAGCTTGTTAAATACACGGTCATGATAAAATGCTGTCGTGGATTCCTGCTTTTAATGCCATGGCAGGGGACGCTGCCTACTGATACTAAGGAAAGCATTGCTTGACCCAAGTATATACGTGCTGAGTTGCTAAATACATTTAATTATCAAATGCATTTTATACTGAAACTACTTAATAGCATTACATGTTTGTTTCCAAGCCCTTGTGTTGGTGCTGAATAAAGCCATCACTGAGCCTTAAACACCTCAGCTGAGTACTTAATATTTTTATTAATACCGTGGAGTATTGCTGTGGCTTTGCATGAGTTGGGTTGTATTAATCAGCATATTAATAAGGTATAATTTGCGGGTTTACCCTGTTCACAGAAAAATAAAATTTGGACACAGTGGGTTTGGGCCTACTATCATTGATGTGTTATCAGCATACCAGAAACAGTCATGGATCAGTTTCTGCAAGTCTACCATCGTTTAAGTGTTCCTAGTACTTTAAAAATTGGGCCTAGTTATTGTGCGACATCCAATATTTATGTTAGCAATGAAGGAACAGGTAGAATTTCACACTCTGATGGTGGTGTGGTAGGGCAGGTTGATATCCGAATGATACAGTTCCAACAGCTCTGAGTGTTTCTAAGAAAAAAAGACCTCTTAAAAGCTTAATTTTAAAATACATATGATAGTATCTTATTCTGAAAAGAATACTTTTTTGTATGGAGCAAGTCTGTCAATATGGTAAATAAGCATCCTTAGGTTTGCAGTGTTGTAGCCAAAGTCCTAGATCTGTATATTGCTTCCTGGAATTAAATTATTTAGCACTTTCAAAAAATCAGTTTTACACTTTTAAAATGCAGTATTTGTTCAGAAAGAAACAGAATGCATAAGTATTTTGCATAAGAGAACTTTTAATGAGGCTGTAATCAAATTATATGAGAGTATTTGCACAATCATGCAAAATAAATGCTGATAAAAATGACCTTGTCCATTCTTTAGTGAGAAATATTATCAAAGAAACCTGGGAGAATTGAAGGCTTCTGTAATATTTTTTTTTCAACTTTGACATCATGTTCTGTTCCCCTTTTGTCCATAACATGTTGATGTTGGTGGTTGTAGTTCAGGTTTAAATTTTTTTTGAGCATATGTGCATGGGAGCTCATTCATGAAGCATGGTTTAATGTACCCAAGTTACAACACAGACATTGCCTCCAAGTTGCATATTATTTTTCTCTTTTAACTTTTAGAAATTAAAACATAGGATTTTTTTTGTCTCTTCTTAATCTCTAACCAAGAGGATTTGGTTAAATTATCTAGGGGGACAAAATGGGCATGCAGGTTTATTGGTCTTCACCCGTATCACCTGTCTAGGTGGAGCATCACACTTCAGATAAATACAACAACTTTTTTTTTAAACTAAAAAAGTTTGGTGGTTTTTTTTAAAACAAATGAAACCAACCCTTATGCAGTAATGTTCACTACATCAGCAATATTACTCTAGCCTGAGTTACTTGACTTGTAGGTACAGATTTTTATTTTGTCATAATATCTGAGTATTAACTCAGTTATTAAATAATTTACCTAAATGTTTTCTTGTAAACTGTATGCCCATTTTGCAGATGGGGAATTTGATTATAAAGTGAATTGGTTGACCAAGCATAACAAGAAGTGTGTGATGATGTCAAGTGCAGATTTAATTGCAAGGTGATTTTATTTTTTTCATTTATAAAGTTTCAGCTTCCTGAGAAATGTTTTACAACAGTAGCACTGCAAACAAAGGAAAAGCAAAACAATTCTTCTATTCAATCTCATGGTTTACTGGCAACTTGTGATAGTTTCTTTGGCTTTGGATCTTTCTAAAGATCTTCATCAAAATATGTAAATGTTTTGGAAAAATACGCCTCTATCTTGATATCAAGACATGGACAAGAGGAATATGAGGCTGCTGGAGTATGATGGAACTAAGTGACACAAGTAGGCACCTAATTGCCACTTCAGGTTTTCATAGCCTCCTTGTAGCTCTTCTTGAAGACCTTATAAATTCAAGCCCCTAAGCACTAAGTTTCGTTTTTGAGTGTACCCAGCAGCACCTTGATCTTGACAGAACAAAACTGGTGCCTAATTGTCACTTAAGCCTTGCTGAGAGTAACAAACCAGTCTTCTCTGCTTATATTACCTGTTTGACTTGATCCAGAAAGCATTGTGAGATACATCTAAAGGGATCATGTTCCACAGAAAGCATAGGTGGTTTGAGAAGACATTCATAGTCAACTGGAAGATTTGAATTAAATTTTCATACTGGTCAGGTGCACTATGTTTCACGGAGTGTTGGAGTGTGTTGGTGTCATCGCTGTAGTTGAGACTAGTTCTTTCTGAATGGAATTAAAAGACCGCTTGGTGAATGCTTTGTGCTTTCATGATTTTTTTTTTATCCTTGGCTAAGGTGAATTATTCTATGGAAAGTGCAGTGCAATCAATAAGCATGATTCAGGGATAACTGACAATCTAGTATGTAGAGATGCTTAGTCATGACTTGGTGTTTTGCTGGGCCCAGAATCCTTGGAAGACAATTTTACGTTCACTTATTTATTTTAAGAAGACTGGTCCACCAAACCAACAGGACTGTGAATCCTAAGGGGAAGGAACAGCTCTTCTGCAGCTCACAACTAAGTAACTAAATCTTGAAGATTAGTGATATTAGGGCATATCTTTCCACGTCTTTTCTTGTATAGGTGTAATAAATTGGGTTTTGAAGTTCTTGTGTCATTCTCAGAGGACTAATAGACAGTCCCTTGTCTAATCTTGCTGGGACTAGCTTTAGATATTATTTTCCTCTAAAAGGGAATGTGCTGGATGCCCTTTCCAGCAGGGGATTGAGTTTTCTTTTCCAGTTGGGGGGTGATTCTCTCTTGTATCCTCTGCTAAAGATGGAAAGCATCCTGTTTATGATACAGGTGGTTCTGGAATGATGTTTGCTCCTAAGATCTATATGTTGTCTGTGACCGATTTTTGCCACTTCTTGCTCTATAACCTTGTTAAAAATCTTCCAGTTCTTATCCCAGTAGTTTCAGGACTTCAGTTTTTCCTTGGTTTTATAGATAATTCACTATTTTTTTTAATTGAAGCTACAGTTGGCAAAATCATTCATATTTCTTAGTTCTTTATTACTTCAGGTCTTGGTTTTTAACAACTGCTCCTTTGGCCTCCTGTTGCATTCTCTATAAATTTTTTGCTTCCTTTCATTGTCCCATACAGACATCTCCTCAACAAGTATCTCCAGTCTCTTTGTACATTCACAAGTCTGTCTACTCAGCCCTTTTGAGGCTGATAGCCTGTACTCTTTACCCTCGCTGGGTTACCACTTCTGTGACTATTCTTCTTTCCCTGTTCTGTTTGTTTGTATGGCCTGCTTTTCTCAGACATGATTAGTCATGTGAGTTCCCTTTTGACTTTCTCCTTCCAACAGGTATGAAATCTGACAGAGCTGTTATGTAAACAGTAGATGCATATTTGTATCAACATACACTTTTTAAGATTAAAAATATGCTATTTTCCTCACTTTAACTCCTTGAAATTAAAATGGTTGACGATGCTCACTTCTGATGATGTGAGTAGACTTAAAAAAAGCAACAAAGCTTCATGACATCTGGAGCCTTTATTTGTTCCTTTGAAGTCTGTGTCATTTCATTTAGCACAAAAATAATAGACTGATGTTTCAAATAATTCTTATTTTATATCAAGTAATTTGTAAAATTTAGACCCTATCTTCAGCATATTGCCCTTCTTAGAACGTGAATGGTCATGTGTTTGAGAAATGCCCTAATGTGTCAATGTTGGATTGCAAACTTCTCTACTTAATTATGTCTGGAGCATGGAGAGAAACGTTAATGGTTCATGTGACCGAAAGTCAAATTTGGTGTAGAAAACTTAGATGTGATATCTTTTTTTCCATATTAAAGAATAAGAATCAACCTTAGCTCTTGTAAAATGTGCTCTTCTTCACAGAAGTAAAGGAAACCTTTTTCACTGATTCTGATTTCTTTTTGTGTACTCTTACTTGGTATCTCTGCTATTGGTGATAGTGATATCCCAGCTGCTATAGTCTTTCACTGTCCTCTTCCCTCATTGTACTTCAGTCTAGTTTTACTATATTTTTTATGCTTTTCATTTATGTGTTCCTATTCATCTTAGCCAATGCTCTGTCCCTTCTTGGGTGTGCATTTCAAACTCGCGTATATTCACCTTTATGTTTCAATTTCCATGCCCAATTTACAATCTTTATTTCAAAAAGACTGATGAATGCTTATTGTACTTCTCATTATACTTTCTGTGAAATCAGTACCTCTTCTCTGCCTTTACTGACATCTGGGGCTGGCTTGTGCTGTGTCTGAATTTGGCTTGTGATGTTAAAGGTCTCCTTGCTTTTTAGCATTGTATATAATTTTACACATATCACAGAATAAAGGAAAACAAACAGTTCTGATAAGCTTTAATTTTTGTTTTCCAAAGGTGTTGATAGTTAAGTATTAATTATTTTTATGGAAACTTAGAAACGTTTCAGAATGTTCTCTTTGTATTTAGAAGTGTACAGATATATGGTGCTGTAGAGTCCAAATACAATTTACTTAGTACAGATCTGTTTAAATGTTTATACCAGAGGAAAATTGACATAATGCTATGGTACAGACTATGAAAAACTGGTGTGATAAGTATCTCTGACACTTTTCTGTGTCACAAGAAAATCAAGAACAAGGAAAATCTATGGATAGATGGGATTAGACAGCCAAATACTTAAGCTATTAATATATTTTGTCTGATTAATTGGTCTTTTAAGCATAAATCTCACATGGAGGTAGGCAGAAGTGTGTATTTGAAAATAGGTATTTGGCAAAGCATCATTCACTTTGTAATTAATTAAAAATTCATTACAATGATTTTTTGTAATTTTGCAAGGCTGGAAATTAAAAGGCAAATAACAGTGTTATGACATAAACTTTTCTGGCCAGGCTGGAGTGAAAATCAGGTATTCCATATGTTTCTGTAGTTCAGTCTTCTGAACTTGGTATGAACTAAAGTAATTTTTGTTTTTGTAATTTCCTCTAGCAATGTCCATATTGATTCTACCAATTTATGCTCAACAGTTATCCCTAATATTCCTGATTCAGGTTCCTTCAGGTTTCTGGGTTGAGACTAAAGTAATGTTGAAGAGAGAGAACTTAAATTGGAGAGCGTAGTTCAGTACTCTTCCAGCTAGCTGTGTCCCCCAAGATTTACTTTTTCCCGATAAAATAAGTACTAGACTGTTTAAATGTCATAGGCTAACTTACAGTTGTGTCACCATCTAGTTTACTTATTGGTAGGTTTTTAGCATTATTACCCCTAGTTATTTATTTTGCTGTAGTTACTAGGGTTCTGCACAAGATGACCTGGGTGTTATGAGCAGTCAGATCTGAATATGAGAAGTTGTCTTGCTCTTTGCTGCTGTGCTTGTGTATTTTTCTGTCATTTCCTGAAATTTTACGGAGTGCTATTTAGAGTGTCTTTGGTGTTCTCATCACCGTAGAGGGGGATGACTTCTCCAAAAGTGTCTTTCATAGCAGGAGTAATTTTTTTTTGCTATTTTATGAATATGAGAAAATTAAGTATCAAAACATTCTTAAGGCATTGTCTTGTGTTACTCTTATCTGTTTTTCTCAAGGCTGTTAAGTGTTCTTGGTACCATTTCTGTTGGATTTGCTTTATAAAATAATCTCTGCTTTTGCATACTCAAGTGTTACTAATAATACTAAGTCCTGCCCTTTTCCAGTCTGTGGTGTGCAGGAGTCATACCAAATACTTGGTAGTGATTGCAGTATTTTTCAGGTATTAAAGGCATCCATTTCTGCTACGTCTATAAGAATAGGTGCTTCAGAGCTGCACATGACAAACATTGGAAGAAATGTGTGTGGAGCCTTTAAAGGTGATGTGTGTGATGTTGCGAAATGAGTCAGGACCACCATAGTATTTCTCAAATACATATCCAGTTCTGGAATTTTCTTACAGAAGACACAGCAATATGAAACATGAGATAAATGTTCAGTATCCGTAATGATCAGCTGGGAGTTCTGTTGCCTCTTTGTGTAGACAGCATTTCTGTACTACTGTCAACATGATTTTGAGATGTGGTCTTAAATCTGTTTTATATCATGTGCTTAACATGTATCAACTGTGCTTGTAATCCCCTTGGAAGGAATATCTTGGAGTTTTGAGATGTAATAATGTAAATACTATTAGAGACTCTTTTACATCTCATTTGTATGCTAGCAATAATAAACTTTTTCTGGTAAACTTATAGTATTGAGAGGTGAGTAATTGTAAAAGCATTTTTTGCTATTGTCATTGTGGCTTAGCATTGACTTATATTCAGGGTGACATTAGTTATTTTCAGATTATTAGCTTTGTACTTCTTTCTTGTACTGAATGTCTCTGAGTAATGACGCTTGTGCGCATCTAGTGCTTAATTTTAGTATAACCACTTCTTGGAGCTCTTCTTTGCTACTGAGATACTGCTGCAACTCAGGAAATACTTAGGAATACTTTATAAAGGAAAAATATCAGAAGAATTTTTTTAAACCATTTAGATTCCGTATGAGAAAGAACTTCTTACCTTCTCATAAAAGTTAACGAGATATTCTTGTCTTGGAAGCTTGAAATGCAAAGAGAATAAAATGTTTCACAGTTCATAAACTAATTCTTCAGAAGGGTAGTTATTGCTAAATTATTTTCAATTTACTGGGAGCTTTTTGATCTACTAAGATGTATCTCCATTGGTAGAACAAACTTTTTTACTCAGTCTTGCTTATAGGCTTTTAGCTATGTACAAGGACAAGTATTAGTGGAATACTCAGCACTTCACCAATGTTTATCTATTTCAGAAGTTCTTAGAGATAATTTTTAAAAAGAAAGTAAGTTACAAAAAAACACCAGTGTGTTCATCCCTGGTTGCCCCATGACCTCCATCACTTGAGGCTCTGAAAGTTACTTTCATTGGTAAATCCCAGAGTTCTTTGAGTATTGATCTTGCTGTTCTGTAGATGGGGGAGGATGTTGGGGCTTTAAGTTGAAAATTGCTCAAGGGTCAGTCAGTTGAGTAGTGCAAGGCAGGAAAAGCCATCTCTGTGCTGGATCTTAGTTCTGTACCTGCTTTGTGGTTGCATGGGAAGCTTAGCACAACTGCTGTCCATCCATCAGAAGAAAACTGAAAAAAAAGCTGCAGGGGCATTTATCTTTAAGTTTGTGTACTATGTAAGTTAAGTGTGGTGAAGTGAGTAAGAGGAAAACTGTGCTGAAATAGATAAGAGATGAATTTGCTAGTGTGATGGTCAAACTTAGCTTGAGGTAAAAGAGAAGAGACAAGTTTTCATATTTTTTATGAGTATTGCCGTAGTTTAATTTCTACACCTGTCAAAATACACAAAATATGATTCTAAAATCAAACACTTTAAATTTTTTTTTATAAAACGATTCAGAATGATCTTGTAACCTCTCCCATTACTTATAAAAAGTAGGAAGAGTCCACATATAGCTCGGGCATTCTGTGTATCAGTACACCAGCAGTCATGAACCCAAGGAGGTTATCAGCTTTCGGTGTGCGTTTTACATAAGTCTGTTGCAAAATTTAAAAGGCTGACTTGAAAGCATACTTAAATTTTGAGTTGCTTCAATATTTGTGAAAGGAAGGCGTTGCACAGGTTTAAAATTATTTTTTAAAATATCCATAAGCAGACCATAATTATACCTTTTTTCTTACACAGGCGTTTGTAAAGGATGTGCATGAAGATTCTATAACTGTTGCGTTTGAAAACAAGTAAGTATATTGCTATGTTATAGGTATAAATGATAGAGTATCAACCTTGCATTTGATTAACCTAAATATAACTTGATGATATAGCATCTCTTAGATACTCTAAGCTTGGTGCTAGCATGTTTTACGATGATGTTTGATATTTACTATGTTGTGACACTTCTGTATAAATACTTGTAATTGTTTAAATATTTTTAAATACAAAACTATAGCAACAGGGGTTTCATTGGGATCTTCTTACTGAATTTATGTTATGACAACCCACATTTGAATAAGACAGCAGTGGTACCCTGACTTCCTCTTTCTCATGTGAATGGCTTATTTTAGGTTTAGCAGATTACATTATTGCAAAATTTGATTTATAGATAAGTGATTTTCTAAGCTAGAAGTGAAAAGGTGTTCATTGCCCATCATTTAAAGGCATAAAAAGTTAAACTTCCATTATACCATTTAACTTGCTTTTTGTTTCCTTCAGGAAGGAAATAACACACTGCTATATGCTTTTTACTGTGAATCTTCGTTATGGCCTCATGTGTTGATGTTTTGGAAGTTGTTTTCTAATTTCCTTAAAAATAATGCGTATTTGTCATGCTCATTTTATCCAGTCTCTGTTAAAGAAACTGAAAATTAAAACTGTATTTAGTCTGAATCCTGATCAAGTTTTCATGGTATGTTATATTACCAAAGAAAAAAAACAGGCTTATTTTGAAGGAGGTGTCCAAACATGTTATGAAATGTTTTTTAACCTGGATTTTTAATGTTGGGGTTAAAACCTATAACTGTAGATAGAGTAAAAACCGCTGCTGGAAGATTCAAAACAGCACAGGCTTTTCCTGCCTTTATACTTAAAAAAAAAAGGATTACTTTATTAAGATGCTTAATGGTCATTTAGGTGTGTTTCTTAATATATATACATTGGATCACATTACCTTTGATACTTCTATACCCAAAAGCTCCACAAAACTTAAAAATGTAAAATTAATGGAATGAAAATGTTTCTGGCTTCTACTTACAAAGAAGGTGAAAATGTTTAGGCCATTCACTGTGTTTTTATTTATAGCTGGCAACCAGAGAGACAAATACCATTCCATGATGTGAGGTTTCCACCACCCGCAGGCTATAATAAAGATATAAATGAAAGCGATGAAGTAGAGGTATGTATGCTCCATTAACAATATTTGTTTTGAGAAGTGAGAAAACTCAGGGTGAAAAATGTCAGCCAAGCCAGCGGAAGGCTTGCTTCTGTTACAGGAACTTTTTTTGGTTCCAAGTACTACAAAAAATGCAATGTCAAGCATGTAATCAAAAGATATTTTGACAGTTGTAAACCATACAGCTATTTTGGAATTTCATGTAGCAAGATCTCGATGCAGATTTACAAACATGATCAACATTTCTTTGATTACAGATCAGTTCTTTATCAGAACTGAATTAATCTAGAAATAAATGCTGGGCTGTAGTTCTTCAGCAGTAAGTTCATAATGTCTATCTTGCCAAACCTTCAAGCTGAATGAGATAACTTGCTTTATTTGTGTGTGTACATAAAATATTAAAAAATGTGTATATGTAAACTCTTATGTATATGTTTAGAGACTGGCTTTAATATAGTACATTCTTAAAACGCCAAAATTTATTTTTATAATTACTTTTAAAAAGAGACCTTTCAAGTTTTACATTCTTCTTGCATGCTGTTTAAGTTTGATTTGAAAGATAAGAAAATAGCAGAACTTCTTTGGGGCTGTGGCTGATGTCATATATGTGCGAAAGGGCTGTAGGTATGTCCTCTCCGCTCACTGGTAGGACTTCATCAGACCTACACACAATTAGAAATACTGTTGACTAAGTATTAACAGATATAAAAGGCTGAATTATCTCTCTTCTGACTGCATGCAAGACTGAAGCAACTAATGCCAGTAGATTGGGTAGAATATTATTTATCTATACAGTCTTATATACCCAATTTTATATCCTACCTGTATTTGCAATAGACATTTCAGCTGTTACATGCTTGCTATGTACCAATGTATTTTGCTGGATTTTGTTCTTACAGCAGAGTTCCAGATCACACTAGTTACTGTTAGCTTGTTAGTTGTGCTGTCTGTTAAGAATGCTACTACGTGAGTAATGGATGTGTTTTGTTTAGGTTTATTCCAGGGCAAATGAAAAAGAACCCTGCTGTTGGTGGTTGGCTAAAGTGAGAATGATAAAGGGTGAGGTAGGAATATGCATATATACATATATATCTTTTTAAAAATATTTAATTATACTTTTTTCTTATGTTGTTTTTCTATATTGATGTGCACAGTGGTTTTAACCTGTGCCTCTTCATTTTCCAAATATTTATTGATTAGAACGGTTACATTTGCTGTTAACTTAAACCTGAAAAGTTCAGATTTGACTGTAGAGTTAACAAAAGTGTCTTTCACTTAATAGTGTAATGTTCACTCTTGTCGTAAAATGTGTGGCTTGGATGATTTTATTATTTTTATATCAGTTCTACGTAATAGAATATGCAGCCTGTGATGCTACATACAACGAAATTGTCACAATTGAACGTTTGAGATCTGTGAACCCCAACAAGCCCGCAACAAAAGATACTTTTCATAAAATCAAACTGGCAGTTCCAGAAGATTTAAGGCAAATGTAAGTACAAGCGTTTCTTTTTAACTTGTTTCAAAATGTGGGTAACTTCTTGAGCCAGAGACAAGAAGGAATGAAAATGCTTTGTAAAAAGAATTCTGCTCTAGAATAATTTTTAAAATTTTAATGTAAGAATGTAGAAAATACAAATGTGGACATATACATATTTCAGAAATGGAAAAGATGATTTTTAAAATGCAGTTTAATGCTGGAGGAGGAAATACTTCCTGCAAGGTTTTAAGATTTTTGTTCAGGATAGGTCAAGATTTTTATTCTTACAGCTATTCAATCATATGCAGAAATCAATCTGAATCCATTCTTTGTCAACCTCATTGATAATTTTCTAGTGGTCATTGGTAGATTATCTGGCAGTCTATGCAAGTTAGCATTTAATGACAAATGAAAATGCTGCCTTATCTTGTAGGGCGTAAGGTGTTTTCCTGATGGCTATGGGAATAGTTGTGCAATAATCAAGCCTCCCATAGTATGATACAGAAACAGCTAGTTTTCTAGCTTTCGTTCTCATGTAAATATAGCTCTGAAACTCAGATTAATACTGACTCCCCTTTTCTAGCTTCAGATCACTTTCCGGTCTTTTAGAGATGTGTGTTACTGCCTCAGTGTGGAATAAATTATAAATTCAGGTTAAACTAAGAATTTCTGAAGTTATCACCAAGTAGCGAGCTGACAGAAGCAGCTTGAATAAGCAAAATACAGCATGAGATGATCATAAGGTCATAGACTGCTGCAGTGGTTACAGTGAAATCACACATAGCGATTTATGGTGTGTTTGAAATTTCGTGCTTGCCCATTGTAACAATTATAGTTCTTTAATGTAGTTTTGCCTAACTTTTTTATTTCATACATGTAGATACAGAAAATTTCTGAACTATTTC
This sequence comes from Calidris pugnax, assembly GCF_001431845.1. NCBI lineage: Eukaryota > Metazoa > Chordata > Aves > Charadriiformes > Scolopacidae > Calidris > Calidris pugnax. Next base: position 6,478,923 of record NW_015090995.1, read on the forward strand.
TTATCCTGCTCATGTGAAAGAAAATTGTTTATAATAAAGGATGATCACACAATAAAATAATACCTGCATTGAAAGGGAGGAGTTTGTTTAGATTTTTTTTGTATTAAGAAATTAATCTTTTTGGCTATGAACCATAAATAATAGCAGTTATTATTTTTGACTTTGTGATGTTTGTATTTGTAGGTGTGCCAAAGAATCTGCACATAAGGATTTCAAAAAAGCAGTTGGAGCTTTTTCTGTATCATATGATTCTGAAAACCACCAGCTTATTATTTTGGTGAGTACAAGTATCTAACCATACCATTGGCAATGGCTTGTTTCAAAAGTTCATGTGTAAACCACTGTGTTTTCTTTATTAATAATTTAGTCAATCAATGATGTAACAACAAAGCGGGCAAATATGCTGATTGATATGCACTTTCGAAGTCTTCGTACCAAGTTATCCCTGATACTGAGAAATGAAGAAGCTAGCAAACAGCTAGAGGTAAGTTATTTGTTTTCCCTAAAGTACCTTGAGTTTAAAAAAAGAAAGAAAACAGCAACAAAAACTCAACACCCTTTTGCATTAGGGTGAAAGTAATTTTTATGTACTGATACTATTCTCGGTGTTAAACAGAGGCAGATTGAGATGTAACCCAGCAAAGACATTTACAGTTAAAGGGCCTGTTTTTGCAAAGACTCAATTTTATCCAATCCCATTTTATTCAGCAGGATTTTGTGTGGGATTAAATGCAAATATATATACACACATTTTTCCATAGTTTGAAGCATAAAAAAACTAGCCATTGTTGCATGAATAGTGCCACATATTTGTTAGCTTTGAATGACTATTTTTAAAAAAAGATAGGAGGTAATATAGCATGATACTGAGATGGACTAGAACTGATCTTGTAAAACAACACAGTGAAAATGAGAAATGGAAGGGGTCAGACTCCTGTTGGTAGGATGGATGAAGGGACAGATTTGTCTGTAGATAAAGTATTAGGAAATCATCTCAAAGCAGATAACAGCTTCTGATATTCTTGTGACTGGAGAGTGGGTGTTGACTGGCAAGAAGCTTGACTCATACTTGTCCATGAGAAAAAAGAGAGTAGGCTAGGAAATAAGGGGATCTTTAGACAGTAGAATTTCTTCATGGTTTTTCTCCTATCTACAAATCAGAATAAGAAAAAGCAACATTTCTGAAAACTTTAGATGTCAAGAACTAAAAGTACCACTGGAATGATTGTAATTCAGTTTTACATGGGTGTGTACTTAAGAGCCAGTTTCATTTCCCCCTCACCCCAAGGGTGACATCTGTTTGGTTTTAGTTTGAAGTGGTCTGTGGTGTTAGTAATTCACCCTCTTGTATCCGGTAGGTGTACTCACTGCTACAAGAAGTTCTTTCTTCTGTTCTTCTCTTTTTAGTCTTGATTTCAATATTTTGGAACTGTAATCTGAATTTATTTGGGTCTTGATTTTTCTCAATCCCAAGAAAGGACCGGTTGCTTCTTCCTGGTGTTCCTTCTTGAACACCCCACTGTAGCACTTCAGTAATCTGTTCTCCATCTTCCTGCAGAACTGACAATCGTGTGGGCAGTTTACCTCTTGAAGTGCAAAGTATTTTTTTGGAGGTGGGAAGAACAACAGCCTCTATAGAGCTAATTCTCTTTACATGCCCCCACAAATGCATGCAGCAGCAGCTGTTGTCATTGATTCTTCTCCCAATCTGAATCTTGGATTCTTGCTGTCGTTGTAGGGCTGAACTTTTTTGCTGCTGGGAAGGGCTCGAGAACTTGATTTGGTTCTTGCTAGAAAACCATTATTGGACTTTAGTTATAAGTGAAGGTTTGAGTTAAATATACGTGGTTATAATTTCCTTGACAAAAGTTGGCTGGTATTTTTCATGTTGGCATTTGTTTCCTGTACTTACAATAAATATAAAAATCAAGTTCAACCAAACCTGAAAAGAAAAGCTTCAGATAGAAATCAAGAATATGATTTTTTTTTTTTACTGTTGAGACACTGATGTACAAACAGACTGCATGTGTCTATCTGCAGAAGAAATATTTAGTGAACACTTTGGACTTTACTGCATTATTATTAATAGATCATTGTTTCCATTAAATTCTTTTTGTGTCTTACTCTCTGAATTCTAAGTGTCTGCCACTCTTTTCTTCTGCATGTTTTACCTTTCTTGCTTTCTGAGCCATAATTACTAGACTTTTTTCTTTTTTACATTTGTTGTATCTTGTACCTTCTTTCTGCATATTAGCTTCTTGACTTGGAGTGCTCTACTTCTCAAATGTGGCTTTTAGAGCATCAAGTAAAATAATTTTTTTTGTTGTTTGTGTTCTTTCTCAGTAGAAGTCTTAGTTGTTGTTTTGACATACTGGAAAGCCTGAATTAGGAGTGTACTTTTGCATTCTGGTTTGTACTTTATTCTAAGTGCAGTTCAGTCATGGCCTCTAAGTAGGTATTAATACATTATTTGCTGTGTAGCTGTTTCTTACTTATTTGTTGGGGGGAAGTAGAATGCAGAATTTCCTAAGTATAAATAAAGCACATCTTGTAATACATAAATTACAGAAAGGCTAATGATATTTTAGTACAAGCAGTATAACTACAGTTTGACTGTCATGGCCAAGGTCCCCGGTGATGATGTAGCTTTGTGTTTCCTATGTAGTGTAAATGGCTGTGTTAGCAACGGATCGATTGACTTGATCATCCTGTTCTCCGCTCACATGTAGCAGGTCTATAAGAGATGCAAACTAGTAAATCAGCATTTGAATTATTTGTTAGAATGTAGATCTGTGAGCATTTAAAATAATGTTTGCTTTCTGAGTTGCCTGCAATCTAGTTAATAGTGGTTGATAGAGCTCCCTGAGTCTATGAAGTGTTTCATGACACTTGTACCACTATCTACTGTAGCCTGACAATCACTCTGACAGTGATTTAACACAGGATATTTATCAACAGCTTTAAGCAGGAGTGGGTCAGATAACAGTAGCAGCCTAGCTGGGAAGAAGTAGGGCTTACTGTGAGCACTTTCTTGTTTTCTCAACCTCTGTAGGGCCTTATATTGCTGAGGTTAAACTGCTGATTTAAAATTTACTTGTATATGTCTTCACAGGTCTTACAGCTTTGATTGTAACACAGCAACATGTGTAGGATTATATATTTTGGCTCTGGAAAGATTGTATATAGACTTAACTTTTTTCTTCCTTGCAAATACTCTTTCCATTTCACTTAATAGATTATCACAGTTGGAAATTCTCTATCTTCCCTCAATGCATTAAACTATTGTTACTTCCCTGTGTTCTGTTATGCTCAGATGCTTGTGGATAGCATCCACGTTTTTATGTAGGAATTTTACTCATTATGGTAAATAATGACTTTTTTACACATATTATATTTGCTCTTCTCTGTAGATTTAAGTACTATAACTTCCTTTTAAATTTATGGCAACTTCATTATCATAAACAATATTTTTCTCTGTATGTTTATATCTTACTGATTTCTCTCCATATGTTTCTTTTACTTCTCAGGGTGACCAAATTTAGTGATCTTCCTGTTTCATATATAGCACAAGCATCCTATAAGGAAACTATCTGTTTTTTTGAAAGCTTGAAGAGGCTCTACGGGAGAAACTTATCAGTCATTGTTTTAGTCTTTTTAAATGAGTTTTCAAAAAAAAAGTGTCCACTTCTTTCCCCACTTGCTTGACAGGTTGTGAACTGCACACATTTCAGCATTTCCCAGGTTTTTCCTTGCACTCCTGAGGTCTGTTCATGCTAATAGTCTCAGCCACCTGGGACTGACAGGCTGTTCATACCAATGCAGGATTGTATGGGCGTCAAGGAAATCTAGGTTTCCTGCATGTTTGACTATTTTCAGCACCATTGAACTTCACACTGTACTACAAAATAGTTCTTAATCTTTCCTCTCTTCCCAGCTCTCTTCTGCATGCTTGCTCTGTGGTGGAAGCTTTATACTATTAAGAAAAAGATGAAATTGTATTTTACATATGGGCATGTATATGAATACTTGTGCCTCAAATCAGAGCTTACTAACGTAGTAGTCTTGAAAGCTCAGGACTGCTTTCAGAAATTGTTTACTTTGGTCATTACAGTTTGGGTTTTTTCTCTCTGTTTCATACATCTTTTGCCAGTTTTATCCAGGTTTCTAGTGCTACTTTTTCAGCTACTTGGAAAATCCTCTTCTAGATCCAGAAGTTGGTTTAGGTTTTGTTGGCTTTTCTTTTTGTTACTATCTTATTTCATATAGAGTATGCTCATTAAGATTCCTAACCCATTTTGTATTGTTTGGTTACACCATAACAGTTGCATGTAAAGGTGATGTGAATTGCAAAACAGTAACCAGGTGTTTGAGTGTAACTGAGCCTTAAATATGTGATTGAAACTTGTTCTAATAATACGGTCTTTAGTCATTGCTATTTCTACCTAATTTTTGTGTCTGGTGCTTGAGTTGTTGCTGTTTCCTCCTACCTGTTGAACGGGTGCAGTTTTTTCTCAGAGATCATAGGATTTGCTTTGCTTCTCAACACAGCTTCTATTTTACTAACCTTCATGAGTGCCATCTGTCTTATTAACACTTGATAGCTGTAGATATTCTGTGATAATTCAAAATACAGAGATGTCGACACAGCTAGAGGCTAGCCTTATTTTAATATTTTAAAGGTGATATTAGGACTTCTGAAGAAGACTCCTCAATGTTTTTGAAGTGAAAATAACTGCGTTTAAAAGATTGATTAAAATAAAAATTAGGCTAAATACCTGATTAAAGAATCAGCTCTAAATGTGTTGATTTTTTCTCTCCAGTGTACTAAAAATCAAATTAAACTACTGTATTTTTCTACAGAGTTCTAGACAACTTGCATCGCGATTTCATGAACAATTTGTTGTACGTGAAGACCTAATGGGTTTGGCCATTGGCACTCATGGTGCTAATATTCAGCAAGCCAGAAAAGTCCCCGGAGTGACTGCTATTGATCTTGATGAAGATACTTGCACATTCCATATTTATGGAGAGGTAAGTTCCATTCTTTCACCTTTCCAAAAAAAAAAAAACCAAACCCAAAACCTTGGAAAACACATCTCATTTCTCATAAATCTATCTATTTTAGGATCAAGATGCAGTGAAAAAGGCAAGAAGTTACCTTGAATTTGCTGAAGATGTCATACAAGTCCCAAGAAATTTAGTAGGTAGGTCAAATCTGGAGGCTGTCTGGTAGGAAGGAAAAATGCCTTGAGAGAATTATATTTTATTTCTATAAGGGTGGCAGGGTAAAACTTTGAAGAAATTCCCTTTGTGAAAGAGTTCTAGGTGGTACAGAGTTTTGGGGTTTCGGGCTTTTTTGTTTTGTTTTCCAGCTCAATGCAGAATTTTTACAGACACGTTTACCTTCAGTACATTGTAAGAAATTACCTCCTGGTTTGCAGTTTAGGGAAATCTTAAATTAGAAGCAATGTGCTGCTGCTTAAATAAAAAGTAGAGTAGCTTCTGAATTGAGCCAAAGAATTAAATTTCTTCCTCCAAAGATATCCAGAGATTAGTTCAGTTCTACAACAGTTGAACCAGTAGTCTCGTATTTTACTAGTATATTTTGGATCATTTCTTAGACTTGTGTTTGTCTCTTTTCCTATCCTTTTACATCTGAAATACAGTTTGTTTAGAAGCAGCACTGTGGGACAGGCTGAACGCCTAGTTAAGGTACCCAGTGATCAAGAAAATAACCCAAAGACAATCCAATAGGTTTCCGTTATCAGACACCCTGAAAGTCCTCAAGAATGTGTGCGGCCCTTACGTGTGTGGGGAGATCTTTTAGTGAGCTTTTGATGCTACAAAGCAACTTAAAAATACACGGCTTAATTAAATAGACAAGAAAAGAACAGGAAAAATACTATACAGTATAACATACCACTAAAATACTTTAATAGGCTGTCGAGCAATGTATGAAAGCTGGTGTTGGAACAGTATGAAATTCTGCAATGGGACAAGTACATACAAATGTGCTATCTACAGCTCTGGAATTGATTTAAATACAGCAGTTTTCCTTTCCCCACTTCCTCCTGATTCTGCTGGTGATTAGTAAAAATTATAAACTGCCATCATTATTTTAATTCGATGGTTTAATTCCTTTTTTTTTTCTTCTCTTTAGAATTGCGATTTCTGTTTTGGCAGTTTTTCATTTCAACTTTGCTTCTTTGCCTGGATCCTTTAGAATATAAAACTGGCTGAACCATACGTTATAACCAAAATCAGCTATGTTATTTGCTTTTTAAAATTTCTAATGATTTGCCACAAATCGGCAGAAGGCTTTTTCCTTTTACTACATTCTTGATATGCTGAACTTTTTTATCTAAAAAAAAAAGGCAAACATCTGTCTACTGAATAAAACCAAAACAATAACAAGCCACTCAAGATGTTGCTTTTTTAAAATTTTGTATGGAAATTTATAACCTGAAATACAGGATAAAAATATATGCATACAGTCCTTACATAAAAATCTTTAACTATGTAGCTGAATTCAAACTAAACCCTAATATTTAAAAAGATATATTTCTTGCATTGGGACAACCAATGTAAGATTCTTTCTTTTCTTTTTTTTTTTTTTCTTTTTGTTTGGTTTACTTGACTGTTTTTAAATCACTGCCAAGGCTTTTTTACATATATTATTAAGCTGCTGTTACCTTTGCTAGTGATGTATAATGGAATAAAGTAATCAGAAGAAGCTTATGGCTCTCAGAATGGCCTTTGTCATGAAGGAAGAACTTAACTTGCCATCTTTTGTCATGTTTTCTGCAAATACATAAGATTTTAAAATTCACACAAAAATGAAAATTTACTTAGCTTTGAACCATAGGAACAATGTCCCATGTGATTAAAAGTGGGTTTTAATTTGCTGTTCATAGATTAATTGTATCGACAAAACAATAGCTGTCATAAAGGCAAAAAGTATTGAATTCATTTCAATGAAGTGCCTGTGAAAAAGGTTACTTTTTAGGTTTTCCAGCAGTTTTGTTAAAAATAAAATTTTTTATTTCTGTTACATGCAGAAAACATCTTTTACATCACTCTCTAAGCTTTTTTTTTTTAATGCTTTGAGTGAAGGATATGGCCTTCCTCACTACCTCCTGAGCAACTCTATTTTCCTTTCAATTTTTGGACAGCAAGTTATTTTGCTTAGGTTGGAGAGAACTAAAGTTTTCATTTGCATTGTCTGAAATGAGAATGTCTGGTTCTGAAGATAAATGTATGCATTACTGGCATTGGAGTATAATGTATTTCCATTTTTCTTTGATTTTTTAATGTATTATAAGCTATTTTCAAATATCTGTAACAAAAGCTCTGCTTCAGAGAAGAAAATTTTATGTCATGTTCAAACAGTGTCTTTGGTAGTATCAAAACTTCATCAACTAAAATTTTTGTGAACAAACTAAGAGTTTTGCTTTGCTTTCTACCTGAAAGGTAGTTACAGCAAATGTTAGGACATTGTAAAAGGGGGTTGTTTTTATTTGTGTTTTGGTTTTTTTAAAATACAACCAGCGATGTTTATTTGTAAACCACTGAAATTATTTTAAACCTACCAAAGCAAATAAGCATGCAAGATACAAATATTTCTGTAATCAAGATGTGTAATTTCAAATTTTATGCCAAGGTAAGGCGTTTGTGCTTTGAATTTCCTTTGTTCTCTTACAGGAGCTTTGAAAAAGAAGGGAACTATACTCATTAACAAAATTCCTTAAGAAAGAACCTTGCTTTCTGTATGCTGCAGTGGTTGCTTTGGAACATTACCAAAGTTAATGCCCCAAGCTTACTTAGGCATTTTAGTTCATGGCTTGTTAACGAAATCTTTGTTGTGGAGTATTAAGTAATTTTTGGCAAGTTCTTGCACTGATGTTAAATACCCTTGTGTAATTTATAGTTTAGTAATACTCTCAGGTTTGGGGGAAAAACCCTAAAGGTGAAATGTTCTATATGTTCTTTCTGTAGGAAAAGTAATAGGAAAAAATGGAAAACTGATTCAGGAGATAGTGGACAAATCTGGTGTTGTAAGAGTGAGAATTGAGGCAGAAAATGATAAAAATATTCCACAAGAGGAGGTATGTTTTCAGTTAATGTTATTTCTGTATGTGTTAAATGGTGGTTATATTCTGCCCAGTGATAAAATAAATTCTTCCTTGTGTTGTTGTAGTGGTAAGATACAGTTTTGATAATGTATATTTTCCTGATGGAATATATATTTCCCTGTTAATGCTGATGTGCATTTTTGTATAAATTTGGCTTGTTATCTGTGTTTAAGAAATACTTTGTGAAATATTTTGGTGCTGCACCTTCTTAGAGATTCAATTTTATTCCTGTTAAAAGCAGTGGCACTCTTTCCCAGCACTTGTTGAGCTGTAAATAAGTATATGTGAAGCTCACTGTTTTAATTCATTAATTTGCTTTAAGTTCAACCTCTTAGGGATTTACCTGGTTTAAATTCTTACTAGTAATTTCTTATATTGTAATGAAAAGCTTGTGCTCTATGTATAAAACTTTATTAAAAAAAAAAAGTTATCTAAATTCACAATAGCCTGTAATTGTAACCTAAATAAAAACCAGGCACGAACAAGGTGATACTTAGGGTTTGCAGAGGCAGGCTGTCAGCCTCGTAAAGGGCCTTAATGAAGTCTTGCATATTGTAATTTGAGGGGCTTTTATGTGGGGCTGTGTTGAGGGGAAAGGTTGCAGGGAAAGCTTCAGGCAGGAAGCTTTTAACATCTAAATGCAAAAAGTTTCCCTGCCATACGCTTACAGAAAACTGAACGGTCTTAAATATACCTGGAAATCTAAATATCTGCAAGGTAAGGAACCTTTGCTACTTTGAGTAAGAAAGGAAACACATCTCTTGAACCCTTACATTCTTGCTTGAGTAGTTACTTCGTTTTTTGTATTGCCACTGCAAAACCATTGCTGAAGACCCACAATCCAGCTTCCTTTTTTTTTTATGTAATTAGTTACCTTTTTTTTTTTACTAGTTTACATCTCTCTGAAAAGGTAAAATAGTGTTCAGTTTTAAAGGATTCACTCCTATGTCATATTTAATTTCTAATGATAAATTCTTTCAGCATAAAATTATTAAACTAGCTCAATAAGCAAGAGGGTGCTATTATCACTGCAGGCTAAAACTTTCAACATTTTTAATGTGTTAGCATCTGGAATAATAGAAGGGTAAAAGAGCAGGTAGTCATGGCTGCAGTTAGCATGTCAGGCTTTCATTTTTTCTTCCTGCTTGAAAAAAGCTTATTTGTTGATGTTCTTCAATCCAAAATGAGCTTCTAAGGATTAACTTGAAAGATTTTTTTTTAACAGCCCAGCTCTGCACTCACACTTCTGTTTTACTTATTACACTTCTTCACATATTAGTAGTGTCATACCAGGAGCAACAGGCAAATCTGAGATCAAATCTTGGCATGTAAGATTTCTTGTGAGTTTATTTGTGGTTTATATCTGAAAGAAATGTGTGTTAATCTTCCCAGGTGTGAATTTTGATATTACAGCCCTTCTTTTTGTAAAGTACGGTATAAGTTTTAAATTTTAATACAGTATTGGTTTCTTTTCCTTATGACTAAGATGTTAAGACTGCTGCCCATAAATTTCAGGTGCAATTTCATAGCTCCCATGATTTTATAACAGGATCTTCAGGCCTTTCATCTTCTTAAAACGAGATAGGTACTGTTTGCTGTAGTAGTATATATTATTTTGATCTGTAAATTTCTTACACATATAAGGTCTGCTCAGTATTCAGCGCTGAAACTAAGTTGAAGATTGGTACTCTTGCTTTGAAGACAGAAATAAGGTTCAGCAACTAAGCACTTTGATGCTAAATGGCTTGACATGGCTAAAATTGCTTGACATTGTTACTAGCTTGTATTCTTAAAGTTGGCATTGCTATACCTGGAATCCACTGCTGAAAGCAGCAATAAGCCACTTCCGTAAATGCCTTTTTTAAGTCAGTTGTTTTATGATCTTTTAATAATTGATACTATGTGCTAGTTAATGCCAGTTTAGTAGAAATTTCATTACTCTTTATCAGGGTGCATTAAATATTTATGAAACTTAAAATACCCCAGATAATAAAACATTTCAGCCAACGATGCCTGTGGCTAAAGGTTTGCTAATGCTCATGAAAGTTAGTAGTAAGGTTTCTTAGGGTTAGAGGATTGTGTCATTATTTTTCTTTTCCTTGTTATTTAATGCAGATTTGTAAGATCTAACCAAAGTTGTTTGTATATAAAATTTCAAAAAAAGGAAAGAAAACCCAAACCAAACAAACCCCCAAAAAGTAGAGACAAACCATAGGCTTGCCACTCCTAGGGAACCTCAGTTACTCTGTATTTTTTTTTTAAGATACTTGTGACTCAAATCACTTCACTTTTGAAAAAAAAAAAAAAAAAAAAAAAAAAAAAAAAAAAAAAAAAAAAACTACTTTTAAAAGCAGTGCTCTTAAAACTCCTCCAAAATGAGCTTCTAAGGATTAACTTGAAAGATTTTTTTTTAACAGCCCAGCTCTGCACTCACACTTCTGTTTTACTTATTACACTTCTTCACATATTAGTAGTGTCATACCAGGAGCAACAGGCAAATCTGAGATCAAATCTTGGCATGTAAGATTTCTTGTGAGTTTATTTGTGGTTTATATCTGAAAGAAATGTGTGTTAATCTTCCCAGGTGTGAATTTTGATATTACAGCCCTTCTTTTTGTAAAGTACGGTATAAGTTTTAAATTTTAATACAGTATTGGTTTCTTTTCCTTATGACTAAGATGTTAAGACTGCTGCCCATAAATTTCAGGTGCAATTTCATAGCTCCCATGATTTTATAACAGGATCTTCAGGCCTTTCATCTTCTTAAAACGAGATAGGTACTGTTTGCTGTAGTAGTATATATTATTTTGATCTGTAAATTTCTTACACATATAAGGTCTGCTCAGTATTCAGCGCTGAAACTAAGTTGAAGATTGGTACTCTTGCTTTGAAGACAGAAATAAGGTTCAGCAACTAAGCACTTTGATGCTAAATGGCTTGACATGGCTAAAATTGCTTGACATTGTTACTAGCTTGTATTCTTAAAGTTGGCATTGCTATACCTGGAATCCACTGCTGAAAGCAGCAATAAGCCACTTCCGTAAATGCCTTTTTTAAGTCAGTTGTTTTATGATCTTTTAATAATTGATACTATGTGCTAGTTAATGCCAGTTTAGTAGAAATTTCATTACTCTTTATCAGGGTGCATTAAATATTTATGAAACTTAAAATACCCCAGATAATAAAACATTTCAGCCAACGATGCCTGTGGCTAAAGGTTTGCTAATGCTCATGAAAGTTAGTAGTAAGGTTTCTTAGGGTTAGAGGATTGTGTCATTATTTTTCTTTTCCTTGTTATTTAATGCAGATTTGTAAGATCTAACCAAAGTTGTTTGTATATAAAATTTCAAAAAAAGGAAAGAAAACCCAAACCAAACAAACCCCCAAAAAGTAGAGACAAACCATAGGCTTGCCACTCCTAGGGAACCTCAGTTACTCTGTATTTTTTTTTTAAGATACTTGTGACTCAAATCACTTCACTTTTGAAAAAAAAAAAAAAAAAAAAAAAAAAAAAAAAAAAAACAAAAAACAAAAACAACTACTTTTGAATGCAGTGCTCTTAAAAGTCCCTAAAGTGAAAATTAGAGGTCATGATGAGATACCAAAACAAAATTTAAATTCCATAGGTGTAGCCAAGCTCTGGGTCTGCAATGGCATATGTTTCAGCAGCCGAGTGTTTGAGACTTATAGGTTGACTTGTGCAGTCCACAGTGAAGCTCATACTGCTGTGGGGAGGCTGCAGCTGGTACTAGAGTCAAGTAGTTTAAAGCTCCTTTGGTCTGTGTGGGCTGCAATCACACTTCCTAAATGCTGCATAGACCTATTTTAGTGTCAGGAGTTTTGGTGTGGAAATCATCTTTATATCTCTCTAGTTGTTTTCAGCACTCGGGGTCCTTTTTAAGGAGATTTCTTGGGCTGCTTTGGCTGTGTAAGTTAGTCTTTAGATATTTTATCTCCAGGTGTCGTAATTTCAGGCATTAGAATTTCCAGCTTTACTTTTTTCAGGTACTTGTTGAATTGCTTAAATAATATCCTTGAAAGGTAAAAGATCTAAGTTAGCAATCATAACCTGAAATAGTAATTCTTATTTCTGCATAGTCTATTTGAATTTTGATGTTGATTAGATCATCTCACTTATTTTTTTTTACTTAATGCTTATCCATCTTGTAAGAATTGCTTTCAAGTTTCAGAGTAATATGTTTGCTTTTCTTCAGTATTTGATGCCCATTCAATAACCATAGGACTACTGTTACTGTGTTTCAGGGAATGGTACCATTTGTGTTTGTGGGAACCAAGGATAGCATCACTAATGCAACTGTTCTTCTGGATTATCATCTTAATTATTTAAAGGTGAGGAAAGTGATGCTGCTTTACCACTGGAATTTTTCTATCAATACTCAAGATGGTTAACAATAAGATGATGGTCAACGTCTGCTTGGGCCCCAAAAGGCTGTTGAAAAATTGCTGTTGTAACAGGTTTTCAGTCAAAATGGGCTTCTTGTAGAAAGAAAAGGTTTTATAAAATGAACTATTAATCTGAAGGAGGGGGTGAAAAACAGGTTTTTTTCAGAATGCAAAATACAAAGAAATAAAAAAATACTATCTCAAAAAAAAATACAACTTTATACACAAGGAATAATCAGTCTCTCATGCAACTACAAGGCAGGCAGGGCTCTATGGGGAGATCTTGTTTACAGTGGGCATTTCATTCTAAAACCCTGAACTTCTTTTTCTCTAGTTAATTGACATTTCGTACTTCAGGACGTTTTGTAGGCAATTCAGCTTTGTACATGGTGTTTTCTCACGGCTCCATAACTTCTCCAGTAGTCTGCAGTGCTTGTTGTCTTTTGTGCATTTTTGCTTATAGCTGTTATGGCCAGGTGATCTCTGTCAGGGCCAGATGTTAACAGTAGGGATTGCTTTGAGTTCATTTTGTTAAATATATTCTTGCATCTCTTGAAACCTCAAGACCATTCGTAATTGGATACATGTCCACTTTGTGTAGTAGCTATCACTGAATACTCTAGAATGCTGAGATTTCTAGTACTGAAAAATTAAGCTCTTTTCTTGCATGCTTATTATTTCAGAATATAAAGACACAATTTGAGCATGCAGGGATGAGTTTGGGAAAGCCAAACTCCATCTGGAGTTGAATGTGGCAAGGGATGTGACAGGCAACAAAAGGCTTTCTAGAGGTGTATTGGCAGCAGCAGGAGTACTGCAGAAAATGCAGGCCTGCTGCTGAATAGAGTAGGGAAGGGGAACCAAAGGAAGAAGCTGAAGTACTCAATGTCATCTTTGCTTCTTTTTTATTTTATTTTTTTAATTTTATAAGATGTGTCCTAAGAATTACAAGGCTCTTGAAAACAATGGGAGAGTCTGGAGCAAGGACTTAACCCTCCTAAAGGAAGACTGAGTTAGGGAACATCTGGGAGAAAAAAAAATAAAAGGGAGATGCGCAGGTCAGCAGGACCTGATGGGATGCATCCCTGAGTGCTAAGGGATCTTCTCAAAGTCCTAGATAGACACGGTGACCTGCAGGGGTTCCTTCCAATATCACACTGAAACTTTCATAACTAACTTTCTCCCTGATAAAATTTAATTTAAAAAAAAAAAAAGCTGCCACTTTTTGATCTTAGCTAGACAACATCTCAAACTTACAAAAGTATTATCTGAATATATGTCCCTGTAGATAATTATTGTGTCTATCTCTTTTACTAGTTATGTGTGGTAAGAATTCTGTGTGCTGGCTGTCTTACTGTGCCTGAAATACAGCACTTTGGTCTCTGCACTTTTAGGCTGCCTCACTTCCCTGGTGTTATTCATTGTAATTAAGTAGAATTTAACAGCAGTGTAACCTCTAGCCCTTTTTATGAGACAACATTATTATGTCACAACTGTTTGATTATTTTGGTATTTGTTACATGCAACTGTGTAAGAATCATGTGTTGGATCTAAAACTTCTAAATTATACCATTGCTGGAAAGCTATAAGTGGATGGTATTACTGTGTTCAAAAATAATGTTAGTTCCTCTGTTTAAAAATGTTTGACTTCCTTAAGGGTAAAGATCTCATAAACTTAATGCCAAGGTATAGTTATTTCTGTCTCCTGAAAACAGTTGATCTGAGTGCTTTGTCTTGATATATCTTCTTTAAACAACCCTAAACTTGCCAACAGTGCCACAGGGAGGGTTGTATTGGTAACAGACAAACATTTGAAAGTGTTTTTTCGGTAAGCAAATTATTCTCAAAGCTGAGTTACTGTTTGAGTATTAAATATTAGTGGCAATACTCAAGTTTCTGCTTTCTGAGAACTGCATGTCTGTAGGTTCAGATGATTAAATAGTGGTTACATATGACTTGCTGTGCTTGTGTTTGTGTAGGAAGTAGACCAGCTGCGTTTGGAAAGATTGCAAATTGATGAGCAGCTTCGACAGATTGGAGCTACTTCTAGGCCACCACCCAATCGTACTGACAAAGAAAAAGGGTACATGACTGATGATGGTCCAGGTATTGGACGCGGTAGTCGACCTTACAGAAACAGAGGGCATAGCAGGCGTGGTCCAGGCTATGCTTCAGGTACGTAACTAAAACTACACTTATAGTTTTAAGAGTGGCCTGTTGGTCTTTTGATTTCTTGAAAAAGACTGCACTTGGAAACAGAGCTGTTAAAACAGAAATGCAGTGAATATTGAGGATTAATATTCGAAGATTAGGACTCTGCTGTAGAAGATATTCTGCTATCTTAAATCTAAATATTTGTAAGCGAAGATGTTCTGTAGCTTAATTTGCAGAAAGACTGTTTTCCTCATTAAATTGAACTTTCGTGGTTTTGCTACAAGAGCATAATCACCAAAATACAGTATTTGTCTTTGAAACCTTGTGTAATTCATTAATGAATAGTTTTCAGGATTGTGGTGCTTCAGAGCAATCTATTACTTCGTTATCCATAATTCAGGTCAGCTGGTGTTTGTCCTGACTGAAAGGACTATGTTATGAGCCTGAGAAGACAGTCTTAGCTTACATTCTACATGATACAAAAATAATGTGGTTTTTGCTGAAGCTGTTTTAACTATTTTTAGAAGATGAGCTCACCTGGCTGGAAAGGATTACAGGCAGGGGGAGACTGGGGAAAAGAACCAGCTTTCATCAATGATGGCAATTTGTTAACTGGAAAAATTGTAATGGCCAGTTATTTTGAATTTGTTTCATTTCTAGCATTCTGACTTTGTTCTCTGCTTTTGTAGTGTGTGTTACAGGCTGTTTCAGGATGAATTTTTTCCTTTTCATAGAGTAGTTGCAGTGGTGAGGGGAGACAGGACAGGTTATATTCAGAACTTTCAGATTTAAATTACGGAAGAAGGCCTAGTCTATAAACTTCTTACATTTTACTAGACGTATTACTATATTTGTATAGTAGAGTCAACAATATATTGATGACTGATAGCACCAGGTAACTGTATGTGCAGCACACTTAGTTAACCTTGAACGCACTTCGAACTTTTATTCCTGTGTGTCTTTTTGAATAAGTAATATATTATACACATTTCTGTATTATGTTATAGAGGTTGGGAGGCAAAAAATCGCAGAACTAATTTTTTTTTAAAAAGAAAAAATTTTTAAATATATTCTTTTTTTCATTCTGCTATAGTATTTTCATGCTAAGCTACACTGGCATGTTTGGATTTTTTTATCCTCTTGATAGGAACTAATTCTGAAGCATCAAATGCTTCTGAAACAGAATCTGATCACAGAGATGAACTTAGCGATTGGTCGGCAGCCCCAGCAGAAGAGGAGCGAGACAACTACCTTCGTAGAGGAGATGGGCGAAGACGTGGTGGTGGTGCAAGAGGGCAAGGAGGGAGGGGTCGCGGAGGATTCAAAGGTAAATATAGACTTAATTTTGAAGAAGAGGTCAGTGTTGGAATCCTTAAGCAAGCTCACTTCTGTTAACCTCTTGTTTTGTCATCTTCTCTAGCCTCCTAGCCATCCTGGTGGCCCTCTTCTCAATTCTCTCCACTTTGCCAATATCTTAAATTGAATATTTTATTTCACGTGTTGAATGTTGATCACAGGGGAATAATACCTTCTTTTGACTTACTGGCCACACTCCTCCCAACAGAACCCATTGTTCAGTCAGTTGTCATTGTTGCAAGAGCCCACTTGTGTCTTATTCAAGTTGTCCATCAGGACAGTTTCTTTTGAGTGGAGCTGCTGCATCCATTAAGTCAACAGCGTGTGCTATTGCATGGGGTTATCTTGGTGAAGCTGTGGGACTTGGGATTCCTCTTAAAACCTAATGAGTTTTCTGTCAGTCCATTCCTTCAGCTTGTTTAGCTCCTTGTGATTAGCAGTTCTGAAGTCCAGTGTATCAAACCAGAATTGCTGAGGAGGCATTCCACCCCAGTGCCCCTTCATACATGATATAAAGCCTCTTTCCTATCTAAAGAAACTGGGATAGCATTCTAAATCATTTGCTTTCCTAATATGCATTTTGACTCAAGTTTGTGGGCTGTGCCATCACACATGGAGGTCAAGAAATGAAGCTCTAGTCTGTAAATGGTATAGAAAAATCTTTTATAGTGTCTTATTCAATATCTATATTTCCATCTTCCTGTATTTGAGTTTCATGCAACAGGATTATATAAGGTTGTAATTTGTGGTCAATGGAAAGTAAGGCAAAAGTAAGATGGGAGAACTTAAATTTAAATACATATATTTTATAATGTGATATTTCATTATATTTGTTTAAATATTTTTCTTCACCCATTTATTGAACTTTTTTTTCAAAATATGGGTATTGCTTAATTCAATTAGTTTTTTTTTAAAAAAAAGGCAGTGTGGTATTTAGCTCAAGCCATTAGAAAAAATGTGAACATGTTAAACCATCCTGAAGTTGACTGTGTATTAAGCATAGGAGAGAAGTAATTTTGTGAGTGGTGCTTATCCTTAGTAGACAGTCTCTTTTAAACTGTTGGTTTTAAACACTGAGGTTCTGTCCACTTGTATTAATACCTGAGAACATTTTCTTTGGTGATTCCTGGCCCATAGCTTAAGAACTGTTGTTACATGTTATTAGGAATATTTGTTTATTGGTTTTCTGCATGAAAACTCTGAAGTAATTTCTTATTATGCTTGCGTAAATTTTAAGGTTATATGTGCTTTTCAAACTACTTAGTTGATTAATTCTTCTTACAGGAAATGATGAACAGTCACGAACAGATAACCGTCAGCGTAACTCAAGAGATGCAAAAGGGAGAACAGCAGACGGATCTCTTGAGGTAATTTTTCTCTTATTGGAACTCTGCACTGTTTAAAATTGCATAAGTGTCATATACTGACATTAGAATCTTCAAAGCTGCAAGTGACACAGTAGCCTTGTGGTTCGTTATTCCCTAATTCCCTAATCAGATCTACAAGAATTCTGTGTCATTTTGTAACATAAATGCAGGACTCTCAATTTATCAAGCTGTGTAAAGATGCAATTTTCTAGTGTTAGCTTAGCTCTCCCTTTGGTTAGAAC
Source organism: Calidris pugnax (assembly GCF_001431845.1). Classification (NCBI taxonomy): domain Eukaryota; kingdom Metazoa; phylum Chordata; class Aves; order Charadriiformes; family Scolopacidae; genus Calidris; species Calidris pugnax. The sequence goes on from NW_015090995.1 coordinate 6,496,578, forward strand.
TCTGATCGTGAGTCCCAAGGATTTACTAACCAGCTTCATTTCAGTCTTTGTTCTTACTAGCTTTTTGGTTTTAGCTGTTCTTTCTTGCTGCGTTGTGTATTGTTTGTCGCCTATATACCTGAGGGAGGAGAGTCCTTAACACTTTTTATATAAAGAGAGTGTGTTGTAGCCAGAATCTTCAGAATAACAAAGATTAAACTTCAGAAACTACCTTCACTACTAAATGAAACATTTGCAATTGAAGGCTATGCAATCTAGAAAGTAAGTTAAAAATGCACATCAAGAAAATGTTTAAGTTGTATATTGAAATATTTTTTTATAACCTTAAATATTTTGTAGGCTTTTATAAAGATACTTCTGGAATTTTTTCAGATATGTTTTGCCATGTAAAATTATTCAGGCTGATATTTTATGTATATATGTGAAGTTTCCTTACATGGAAACTGTTCTTGCTTCAAATGATAATGTGCAAACCTTCTACCATCTCTTACCGTGTAGGATGAATTATGTTGGGAGGAAGAAGTAGTGAGCAGCTGCAAGCTGCTGTCTTCTGTGTGGTGTTACCAGGAGTCATGATTCTGATGGGAGATTGAGATGACTCCTGGTTTGGTTTTAGAAAGCTTGTTTAAGAAAGGAAGGGGGTAAAAAAAATGGGACAAGTGACCAAATGCTTAGTTTTTGAAGTGGGAGTGCTGAACCTGAAGGTATGGTACCTGAATACACATCTGAATTGCAAACAAGTCACATGCCAATTTTTTTTTTATGGCAACACAACTTTAAATATAATCAGTAATTTAACTTACAAAGTTTGAAGTAGACAGTGAAGAATTGTGACCCTGAAAAAGAAACTAAGGCACTTATAAGCAAATTATGATTTTTTTTTTTTCTTCTGTTACTCTGTGATATGGATGAGACTATATTCTTTATGAAAATAAATATTTGCATATTGTTGAAACCTGACTGATCAAGTTGTAAAAATTTTGTAATATTTCAAGGAATCAGAGCTTAACCCTTTACAAGCATAAAAATTATGCTTTCAAAATGATTTTTTTGAAATTTTTTATGACTACTTAATTAGGCCACGGAAGTCTTCTTGGTGGATTAAATTACTTTTTCTTTAGATTCAAAAAGTGGCTGGTAGATTTTCCTTTTCTTCCATTGTTAGTATCCTTTCATGGCAACTTTTCCATGTTCTTTTTTTTTAAAAAACATTTGTGTACAATAAGTAGAAAGTTGAATTCTCAAAAATGAAATAATGTTTCATAGTTCCATCTGCTATTAGTTATTCAAATTCATCTTGCACATGCGCACTGGAAAAAATTTTCAGCTTCCAGGGTTAGGTAGACCAGAGGCTTTTTGTTTTGGGGGATTTTTTTAGGTCACAAATATGTGGCATTTTTGAACAGCAGAGAATTCACACTCCATTTCAGCTGGATAGATGTAACAAAGCCATGAGAGTGTGGTACTGTCTGTGTCTCCTGGCTACTTAATAGCACTCCTCCCAGGCTGCTAAGGTAGCAAACGCATAAGGGGTGGATGAGAGGAAGAGAATGCTTTATATAACTCTGACTTGTTCCAGATCAGAATTGACTGCAATAATGAAAGGAGTGTCCACACTAAAACATTACAGAATACCTCCAATGAAGGTAGTCGGCTGCGCACGGGTAAAGAACGTAATCAGAAGAAAGAGAAAGCGGACAGCGCAGATGGTCAACAGCCGCTGGTGAATGGAGTACCCTAAACTGCATAACTCGGAAGTCATATTTCCTATACTGTTTCAGTAATTCCTATTCCATGTTAGAGAAACTTGTTAGGCCAAAGACAAATAGTAGGCAAGATGGCGCAGGGCATGAAATGAACATATGTTCTCTGTTAGCCTTTTTTAACATCAACAGTATGCAGTTGTTTTCAGAATAAGAAGTTATTCAAATATTTGCATAAAAATATCTGAATTTCCAAAAATCGCTTTCAAGTACATATTGCAGTTCAAACAATGAAAGATTCTTTTTTGTTTGTTTTAAAAATACTGAGCTGTGCATTGGTAAACTTTCTGTTCAGTTGTACCATTTTAACACATCGGGTCAAATTCACTGCTCAATTTCAATTTTCAGAATAAATAGTGTTTGCAGTAATCAAATTGGCTTCTGTTTTCAATCTAACTTACAAATTCTTCATGAAATGCTATGTCGTTTTATGTCCTGTGTCAGTTCACATTCTGGTCCACCTTTTTCAATATTTTAGTGGACTCTGAAATATGTGTGATGTAACAATTGTCATTTTCATTAGCAAAAAAAGTTGTATGATCTGTGCCTTTTTTATATCTTGGCAGGTAGGAATATTATATTTGGATGCAGAAATCAGGGAAGATGAGTTGGTAACACTAAATGTAAAATATATGTAGCAATCCTTGTCAGACATTAGTACTTTATAGACAAGTGCATGCTTTCCATAATTTTTTCCTTACATAAACATTGAGTTAGGCAGTTATAAGAATAGGAAATTTATTTTGCACTGAAGATTTGGCAAATAGTGTTATTGAAAAAGGGGTGTAATTTTTTTCTTTGTAGGCAGTACAGAAGCTTTTTTTTAAAAAAAAAAAATTAAAAAACCTTTCCATTGTGGAAAACTAAAAACTCATTGTTACTGAGGGAACAAGTGTAACGTGTTCACAAGCTAGTAATGTGTGCCTGCTATTTGGCCAGATGACCAGTTTAAATCGCTGATGTTTCTCATCCTCCCAAAATTTTTTTGAATTGCTTATTTTAATTCGAGGACTATCTCGGGAGAGGTAGGAGGAAAATCGCCACATGTAATGCCCTGGAAAGTACAGATATAGTCGTCGGAGATGTTGGAGGTAGAATAAAAATTCATCATATTTTGAGGTGAAAGGTCCAAGTTACCAGCCAACTTGAAGGTGTCACAGGATTTGATCCAAAGTACAGTCATACACCAGGGAAGGGTGGGAAATAGAGGGAGGAGCTGTGCTTTCTTTTATTTCTGATCCCACATTAAACTTGCTGGGCAAAACTGTATAAGGATCTTCATCTTAATCCATTTTTATTTAGATTATTCCAGAATGAGAGCCACTGTTTATGTACAGAGTTGTACAAACTTGACCTTGCCTCTGATGTATTTTGTGAGTTTTGTTTCTTTGCTTTTTTTCATTCTTTTTTTTCCTTGCATACAGGTGAGCATACTAAAAATGGCAACGAACTGCACATGATTTAACAAATATAAAAATGTCTTAAAAAGTATTGCCAAACATTAATGTTGATTTCTAGTTATTTATTTTGGGAATGTATAGTATTTGAAAACAGAAATTGGTACCTTGCACACATCATCTGTAAGCTGTTTGGTTTAAAATACTGTAGATAATTAACCAAGGTAGACTGACCTTGTAATGTAACTGCTCTTGGGCAATATTCTCTGTACATATTAGCTACAACAGATTGGATTTTATGTTGACATTTGTTTGGTTATAGTGCAATATATTTTGTATGCAAGCAGTTTCAATAAAGTTTGATCTTCCTCTGCTAACTGATGTTGACGCAATCCTTATAAATGATTGCTTTAAAAAAAATCTCAATTTAAAGTAGAGAGAAAATATTTCTTTGTTTAGACTTTAACTGTAGCCATTGCTTATTTACATGTTTTAGAAGACTTCTAAAATATTACCGACTTTGAAACATATGGCACATAATGCTGAAGAAAACGCAATCTAATTATGGAATGGTACAGTACCTGTTGGGTTGTCACACTACGTGCACTATATTTCTCACATTCAAGCAGTTGAGTTCACTAAGGTGCTAACTAGGTTAAATGTGAAATTACTAAACTACAGTCTGACTAATTAGCTTCATTCCATTTTCAAGTGCATTTTGGGGTTATGACCTTTTACAGTATTTGTGTGCTTAACATGTATCCCTTTCAATTCAAATTCCAGTGTTTCTAAATGTTATTAAATTTCAACAAATTAAACTGTGAATCTAAATGTATAATTTTATTTTGAAAAGTCATGTTGTTACAAAACTTAAAAGTGCAACAAATGTCTGATGCTTGAGTTCAGGTCCGTCCTACTGGTAACTTATAAAGTATGGTTTAATGAATTAAAATTATTTTTAAAATAAAGTTCTTTAAAAAGAGTGAGAGGTATTTGTGAATGATGCCAAAGTCTAAATTCAGTAGGTTTAAGCTCAGAGCCTATGAATTAGCAAATGCTGATGAAAATAGAAACTTTTTGTTCCCTTTCTTTACTAAATGCAGTTTTGTTAATAATGGTGGGAAGTTAAGCTTTTCGGAGTTAGTATAAAACCTTATCAAGGAAAAAAATATTTTTATACAGCTTTTTTGAAACAGACAAAAAATCTCTGAGCATTCGTGAGCTCAAGAAGCAAATAGGTGTAGTTTCTTGAATACAGAAATTATATAAAGTACATAGTTATAGATGAGCTTTAATCTCTCTTTGAGCATTCGTGAGCTCAAGAAGCAAATAGGTGTAGTTTCTTGAATACAGAAATTATATAAAGTACATAGTTATAGATGAGCTTTTTCAGTATTTTGTGTCTCTAACATCAAATGTTACGTACGGTGCTTGCTTTCAGCAAGCCAGAAATGAAATTAGATGCTGCGAGTATGATACTGAGTGTAGACTCTGTGTTCTTTGTAGGAGCAACATGAAATATAACTTATTTTCCTGAACTGCAGTATGTTTCTCTACAAAACCCGTCAGTATTGAATATTAAAAGAGAATAGATTAATTAGCTTCCAGTGAGTATTCCTCAGTCACTTCAGGAACCCTGCTGTATGGTTCTGGTAAGCAGCATTCTGTATTAATCTGCAAGAGGAAAGGTGGGTCTCAAATTTTTTTAGCCTCTGTATTGTTAAAGATTTTGTCTATTTCTAGGAACAGTAAGACTTGTAGTGGAATACCTGTATTGAGGGGTGGGGAAAGATGTTGATACTGGTTATTTTAAGGAATTTTATAAAAAGTGACAAGGCATAGCTTGATGTAATTTCTGCAGTAGTGTGTAATAAGCTTATTTGCTTTCCACTTAACAGTACTTAAGTTTTCATCCTAAATGCACTAGTTAAAGAGTCTTTTCTAGCTGTATTCACATCCATGAAAATCAGGGTGACTAGAAGAACTTTAACCTGTTCTTAATACCTTACTAATACCTTAACAGTGTAAGACAGTTCTATATATGTTATGAAAAGTGAGGTTAATTCTTTAAGTGTTTGGAATAGATTCCTTTTTGATCTGCAAGGTTCTCCTTGTTAAGAGTTTCACTAGGTGTGAGTGCAGTGTAGCGACGGCATTTTTATGCTGGTTTTGTCATTGAAAGAGTTAGATTGACTACAACAGCTCTTTACTTTTCAGCAGTACAAGTCTTTCACAGCAGCCTGTGGATCTTTTGTCTGCATCGGAATGAATCTTTTTTCTACTAACGATTTTTAGATGTATCCTGCATCTGTCACTCTTGCTTTTATGGTTATGAAGATCATTCATCTTGAGCAATTCATGTTGAAGATAAATAATTGCTACTAAGCCATGAATATGAATTTGTTGCCACTATTACTTTTTATGTTTAAAAATTTCTTTACAATAGGCTTCAAAGTAGTAATTTTTGTGTGATTTGAGTACTGTATAGAAGTGGATAATAAAAAAGAGCAACAATTGTAGTTTACTATTTTGTGTTTCTGCTGAGGGTTCAATAGGGCAAGACTTCACCATTTTGCACTGAATATAAGAAACTGATTTGCAGTAAAAGCAGTTAATTTAAAGGAAAAAAAACCAACCAAACAAACCCATGCATGTAGTCTGTATAAATGACTAGGAACTTAACTGTTGTGGAAATGGTACAAGAAAGAATTATTTGGGGTGGTTTGGGATGTTGGACTTGCTTTCTTCACTAGTGGACTAAGGTTGAGCCTTACGTTTAGAATACACTGAGGAGCATCAAGAGTCCTAGATTTAATAAAAGAAAATTAAGTGGTCAACATAAAATTTGGGGGTGATTTTCTCAGATTCTCATCAGTCTCAAAAGTCCCATATTGGTGCATCAGAAATGCATCACGCTATATGCAGTGTTCTGTGAGAGTAATCAACATGGAAAATCTTAATTGCATGTAAAATCATGCTTCAGAAAATGAAGAATGTTTTGTCTGTAGTAGACATTTCTAAGTATCTCTTCTTTGATACTATTGAGAGTGGCTGTGTCTACTTTATACAGAATAATGAAATTGAGTCTGTATGTTGTTGCTTATATTATCAAGCTAATGCTTCATACAAATTAGGCTGAGTCACCCTTTAAATTTGTTACTCAATTAACCACAATGGAAAAAACCCCCACAATGTTTGCATGTGTATATATAACTTGATTCAAGATCACTTACGTGTTCAAATGGATGTTGTAGCGTACCTTATTTCAAACTGCTTTAGGCAGCTTGGCTGTTCGGAGAAGCGCTGATTTTGGATCATCTGTGTTTACTTTAAGTTTCCTTTTTTTTTTTTTAAAAACACTGTACCTAGTGCATTTAGAATACAGTGAGGAGAATCAACAGTCCTAGATTTAATAAAAGAAAATTAAGTGGTCAACATAAAATTTGGGGGTGATTTTCTCAGATTCTCATCAGTCTCAAAAGTCCCATATTTGTGCATCAGAAATGCATCATGCTATATGCAGTGTTCTGTGAGAGTAATCAACATGGAAAATCTTAATTGCATGTAAAATCATGCTTCAGAAAATGAAGAATGTTTTATCTGTAGTAGACATTTCTAAGTATCTCTTCTTTGATACTATTGAGAGTGGCTGTGTCTACTTTATACAGAATAATGAAATTGAGTCTGTATGTTGTTGCTTATATTATCAAGCTAATGCTTCATACAAATTAGGCTGAGTCACCCTTTAAATTTGTTACTCAATTAACCACAATGGAAAAAACCCCCACAATGTTTGCATGTGTATATATAACTTGATTCAAGATCACTTACGTGTTCAAATGGATGTTGTAGCGTACCTTATTTCAAACTGCTTTAGGCAGCTTGGCTGTTTGGAGAAGCGCTGATTTTGGATCATCTGTGTTTACTTTAAGTTTCCTTTTTTTTTTTTAAACACTGTACCTAGTCTACTCAAAGGGCCTTTCCTTAATAAAAGGAATGGAAATGTCTAAGGAAGATAAATATCAGGCTGTGCTTTTATTTCAAGTGTGCAGATATTTGATGAACCTGTGGGATGATAGTGTTACCTAATTAATTCACATTTAGTGGATTATTGGGAAGCTCTAACTTAAGCACTCTTATCAAACTTAGTCTGTTTTGAGAGGAGTGTGTTTTGATGTCCTAAAGTATCTATTACCTGTTTGTGTTGCACACTGAACTGGAAAAATCAAGCATAAACTTGATTTTAACTTAATGAATGAGATGACTAAGAGGCTTTGCAACAGTTGGGGAGATGGGGGCTGTTTGTTTTTTTTTTTGAACTGCATGTGCAGCCTTTTTCTGGCCACTCTGATGCATTTCTCACATCTGTACTGTTCTTTCTGAGCTTCACCATGGTAACGGGAGCCCATTGTGGTGAGCTTTGGTTCCATGTTGTCCTAACCAGTCTGTAGCTGCTGTGCTCTGGGTAGCCGTGCCGTGGTCGTCTTGTTCCAACAGTTGCAGAGAAGACAGCAAAAGTAGTATGTAATGGGGAAAAATGGAATTGGGTCTATCTCCCTTGTTTTCCTTCTCCTAGGAATTGTTTTCCTCTTCCCAGTTTGTCCTGGATGGCATTAGATTTTAATAGGTATCCTGGAAAACATGAATCTTGTTCTCTTAAGAAATATTTTCACATTTAACTACCAAAGCAAAGTTTCTCTGTGGCAGAGGATGTGCTTGTATGTTGTTCTACAGAACAGGTTCATTCCAACGGGAGGGAAGCTTTCCTTATTTAGGAGGAGTCTAGAGAGAACAGACCCTTTAAAAGGCCAATACCTGTGTAAAATGCAATCTTTCTTTTCCCTGTATAGCACTTCAGAAAATGGGGTTCTCCTCCTTTACCAATACTAATAAAATAACGCCTAGTTTTAGGCTGTTTTAACAACTAAATATATGTGGTAATAATTGAAAAAGACTTTTTTAGGATAACAACAGGAGCAGCAGGCAAAATGCAATATAGCATCTGGCAAAGCAATCCTCGGGGGTCAGTTGGAGGTAAAAAACCCAGCTTAAACCTGCTGTTAGGTTACTACAAATGACTTGGGGATTTCAAAAACTATTTTTATCCATAATACAATTTCAAACTACCTTTTAAAAATGTTTTTATCCAAAGCATCTCATACACTCTGATTTTGAAAAGACTGAAGAATTCAAGAAGGTAAATGGATTCAGTTTTAGGTTTCCAACAATTTTACTTCTTCAGTCCTGATCCTGTTCATTAAACCCGGATTGAAATTTTTAGCTAAAAGGGATCTTTTTAAGGTGACTGTTGTCCAGCTCTAGGACACTTCAGAGTTTTCTAGCTAGTGTCTGTTAACAGAATGCCTCCCTTTATGCTCTCTTTAAATGAGTAATTTCTTCAAAATCACTTACTGGAAAAAAAAAAAAATCTGCTGGGTTTGGCCACCTCCTTATTGTAAAAAAAGGGGCTGTCCTGCTCTGTGCAACAATCTGCTGTCATGTTTGATCTTAACTTCATATTTATGGATTAGAACAATATTTTTTTTAAATGCATAACGACATAGCTATTGTTACTGTTGGTTTTATTGCAGTAATGCTGCTAAGGGGCACCCATCTAGCGTGGAGTTGTGGGGTACTGGTGTTGCTTTATTGCATCAATTCAAGTGAGTATTGGAAAGAGAAAAGCATTGCCATAGAAGAAACAAGTATTTTCACTAGCCAGAAGTTAAGTTCATAATTCTGGTGTCTTGGTAATAATTGAAAAATACTGAAAAATATTGCAAACAGTTAATTACTCCAGAAACGATTGATCAGTCTTGACCCTTAAATGCAGCAAAATGTGGGGTTTTTCCCCACAACTAAAGTTCCTGTTTCCCTCATTGTATGCGAAACAAATGCTGGTTGTTTCATCCTTGGCAGTCTGTCTTGCTTTTATTTTACCTTTGATTATAGATTCTTCTGTTTTTTCCCTACAATGTCTTTGTTTCAGCATACAATTAAAGGATTTCTATAATCTGTTGAGATTTTATGTGTTTGCTTACTACAGCAGGTGCCTTAAAATAGTTAGCAAAGATTTTTGGCTGATAACTTGCACTCACACCAGAAGTTAAATTTGGTCATTTGATGTGTGTAGAGGAGCAGCCCACACATTAAGCTTTCCTTTGATCCTTTGTGCATTGAGAAACCAGACTTCAGAGACTGCCTTTTGAGATCGTGGTGAAAGGCCATCGGTTGCTGCAAGTGTCATTGTGAAATGTTTCTGCACTATCTCTATGAGGAAGTAGTTCTGGTTTAAAAAAGAAAAAGAAAGAAAAAAAGAACCCCAACCAGAACACTTTTCCAGGCATTGTATGTGTGTGAGCTCTAATATAGATATAAATGTGATTCATCATTTATGTGATGCAGCATGTATTGATCAGCAGTGACCATTAAACCTACATGTATGGTTTGTCTCTTTAAACATGGTATATTCTTGGATAATTCTTACCAAACTGATTGTTGTATACCTCATCTCAGGAACTTCCTGTGAAATCTTTACAAATTCTTCAAAATTTTCTATTCTGTCTCAGTTATTGGTGGGGAGGAGCAACACAACTGTTTGTGAACTTTGCTGGTCACAGTTCTGCTATACATTACTTTCAGATTCTCTATTTTGACACATGTCCCATTCTCCCCAGTCTGATGCTTCTTTTACCCAAAGGAGCTTTGTATGGCATGAAAGAGGCAAGTTGTGCCCCAAGAATTTATACACCTGGGGCTCCTGATGATGCTCACTGAGGAATCATCCAAAAGACTGAAGTTGTTCAATACCTTAGTTTTCAGTTAGGCCATGATCTCACTTCTGTTCACAAGGAGCTATAAAACCGTGAAATGGCTTTCAACAAACTCCATCGCTGGAAGCTATTAAAGTTGTGAATGTGTAAGTTTCTCATATGGAGAGAGAAAAAAGGCAAGCAAATAGGAATACTGGGTTTGGGGTGTTATCCTTAATGTGGAGTCCCACTGTGATTTGCACTTTTGGCTTAATGAAAAAGAGATGTCGTGAGGCAACAAGGTTTACTGATGCCACATTTTTTGGAGTAGTGTAAATGAAAGGTGATCAAGAAGTCTCAGAGCCCACATGTCACTAGAGTTTGGGGAAAATACTACATTACCTCTATATTTAGGAATGTTTTGCTCTTTTCTACACAACTGCTGCAGGTCACTGTCTGAAACAAGATGTTGGGATAGAAGGATTTTTGCTTCTGTCTGATCAAGTTGCCTTTCACCACGTTTCTGTTTCAGTTGCGGTCTTATCTTTATCTGAATCAAAACCAAAAGTTCTGCCGAGATACGTAAGAGAAATACATCTATGGATATAACACAGTTTTCTTGTAGCCTGCACCTTATAGGTGAACAGTAGGGCTTTTAATCTTGACAATTTCCACCTGAATGGGTTCTTTAATTTAAATTTCACAGCTTTAGTTCTTTACTCATTGTGGTTCATGAGGCAATTTGAGGTAGCATAATTGAATACAACAGAAAGACATCTATGCTTAACCTTGCTAGCCATCAGTAGTCACAATTCATAATGACTACAAATGCCTTCATAATGAAAGATAATCAGTATGAAAATGTCATTGCATTTAATTAATTATGGATATTTTGATGGTAATGAGCTAATCATTATGAGCTTTCAGGTTTTGCATCACCAACTGAGCATGTTTTAGAAAAAAGTGAAGTGGCACCCAGGAACTTAAGCGTAAAACTGAAAGATGTATATGAATCTTTCTTAATCTTCTTCAAGCCAATGAGTAAGTGTCACTTCATCACTGCAGCATTGTTTCTTCCCTTTCCTCTTCTGCCTCACTCTTCCCTTCTACCCCTACCTGTCAGCTTCTAATGTATTTAAAACCCTTAGTCTGATACTGTAAAACTCAATAGATCTCTTCAATATGATGTTAAGTGCCCCGTTGGAACAATCATAAATTTGCTTGCACTGCGTGACTACCCTCCTACAAACCCCTTCATCTTCAGCGATGTGATTGAGCTGGAAATGCTGGATGGTTTGCCATAGGATTCACCTTGCCTAGCGGTGTTGTATCTGATCTGAACTAGTTTTCTAGTTTTCCCATGTATGCATAGGAAGAAAAGAGCAATTTAGCACATCCTAAGAGAAGGATTTTGCCCCACAGTAATGTCTCTCCCACTTCTACTGGTTAAGGAAGGCTCCAGGACCAGTAGCTTGTGGTGAACCACTCACCTTTTGGACTGCTGAAGTTAAATGACAAGAACTACATTATTTCATAAAATCAGTGAGAAGGGAATTGCAGTGTTAATTTCCTAATATCATTAAGAAAGATAATATCTATAAATACAGAAAGGGCTTGGCGTGTACAAAAATTGCAAGCCTGGTTCCATAATTGGGTAACAAAGAGAAAGGAGAAGCAAAAATACTACTTTTCACTTAGTATGTTTCTGCATCATCTTAGCATCTGTGTACCCTCACTGCTATTCACTACCACCTACCATGAAGTAAAGAGGTGCCTAGCACCACATTTAATAAACTGAATTTGGCTACCAGTAATGTCTGTGATAAACATGAGACTGATAGTGCAGCCAGTCTTGGCAGTGGTGTTGGAACCAAATGATGCTTTGCAGCTGCTGTGAAAGTGTCAGGTAAGGGATGTGATATCAGGTTTTACAGGAATTAAATACATAGAGACATGTACTATTTTTTATCTTAAATGTTAAAGCCCTTCTCACAGAGGACCTTATGATTATCAATAGGTCTGTTACTAAATAGCAAATTTTAAAAATTGCTGAAATATTTTGTTCAGTAACTGGATTGGATGTCTTGGGGTTTTGTCTTGGGGTTTTTGACTTCCAGCTACTTACAGAAACATGTAATTAGTGCCAAGCAGAGAGATGGTTAGTTGCAATATATTCTATGCTATGCCCTTAAAAAAAAAAAAAGTCTTGTGTTTTCTTTCTTTCATTAGAAACAGTCCAGTCAGAAAATTTAGTTTGTCTTTCCCACTTACATTACAAATCTAAGTATAAAAAAGTGGCACAAGGGTGTTTAGATTCACTTTTGTAAATGTTTCTCACTGAAACAAAATAAATTATTTAAGATTTTTGGATTACCTGATTTTAACTTTTCTGCTAATTTTAATATTCTGTTGATTAGTTTTGGGAGGAAAAAAAACATAAATGAAGTCAATGATACTTCTGGCAGAGTTAAGTTATCAAAACACGCTAGAGACAACAAAATGATAACTCCCTCTACTCTAAGTAGTGTTCCTAGAATAGAGATCTTACAAACTTTTCTTTTTTTTTTTTTAAAGGATGCGATCACCTAGAGAAACAAATTTTAATTCCTTGTCATGTAGGAGAGCTCCTTAACGTAACTGAATGCTTGACAAATAAGTGTTGTCCTTCAGAAACCAGCCATGATCTGAAATGTTATCTGCCACTTGTGGACAGTAAGTATACTTCTGTAGATTACTGCTTCATGGCTGAATGCTGCTTCTGGTCACACAATACAATTTTCATTTCTGTTTCTTCCTTTAGTTTTTCGGGTCACTCTTCAGAATAAGTGTAACCTTGCATTTATTTCTGCGTATATATTAATACAGAAAACATTGATAAGGTGTTGTCTGGCTATCTTGTCAACCTGAGCACAAGCAAACAAGTGATGTGATACAAATAAACAGTGAAATGTGAAGGAACCAGATGTGCCTTCAGGAGCGCTGGTTATTTAATAGCTACTGAAGACAGCTGAGAAGAGCAGTTGCTCAGGTCCAGGAGCCACAAATTCTTCTTGGTAGAACCAGATGACCTAACAAGTGGGAATTGCCACTAATTGTTGCTTGGGAAATTTAGCTTGGACATTAGGGGAAGAAGTTCATTAGGAAAGTAGTGCAACTCTAGAACCATTAATCAGAAATGGTGGTGTAGTCACTATCCTTGGAGAAACTTAATGGTTTAGGTCTTCCTGATACAATTCAGCATACCTCTACAGGTTTCAGAGATTATATCCATTTTTCAGGAAGACCTGCCTTAATGCAGATGTGAAGCTCCAACAGAACACTTTTAAACCAAGATCAATTCACTTTCTGCTTGTTTGTACATGCTCAGAAGCACACAGAGGTCAGGATCAAACTTTTGACATTTTTCTTGTAGTTGAGCAGCAATGCATTCCAGTTGTAGGGCAGCCATAATTACTATAGCTAGATAACTTTTGATAGAACAAAGTACCATTCAGTATGAGGCCATCAGGATGGGGCATACTGCAGAAACAAAATGTTTTAATAATACTCGTTCACTACTTCCGTCGCTGTATTATGCCTAAAAGACACTTCACTATAGTGAGGGGAAAACAAAAAGCTGCATGGTGAAAATTGTAGCTCTTCTGCTCATTTTTAGGACACACACTCAAGAAAATGTTAAAATTAAATATGCTTATTCAGCTGTGACTGCTTGATTCCTTATTCCAGTTAAGCTTTTATTGTTTGGACATAAATATCAAAGGCTGACTATTTTACAGAATTATTTGCTCATAGGTTAATTAGCTACTTGAATGCTCCTGGATGTACAACATATGTCCAAAAAAAATTCAAACGCTTACTGCCCTGGGAGCACATGCTGTTTGCCTCATAGCAATCTGTTGGCAAAAGAGAAGCACTTAGCAGATATTAGACTCAGGGCACTTCCATTTCTGTGAGATGGTCTTGAATTTCACTACGAATAAAAAGAGGTTTTAGGAAAATGCTGCAAAAGTTACTAACTCAGATTGCATTCATTTGCAGGATTTTGTCACCATTTTTAAAGAAGCTTCTACAGGACTTGGATTTTTTAAATATTTATTTATTTTCTTCCCCCATCCCCTGGGCTCACTCAAACCCCGGTTGCTTCTGAAACCAACCAAACACTTGGACTATTCAAACTCGGGTCAAATTTGAGACTTGATCTTTTTCATCTGAGCTCATTTCTAGCACCTATTTCTTTTCCATTGTGTTGCTGGCAGAGATATATACATGTCTGTCTTAGAGTCTCATCTCTGTTAGCTAAACCTCGACATGTATCTCAGAATGATTCCTAACTAATGCAAACTTCTGCTGGCTCTACAGGGATGCAAGTGATGTTTCGAGTGCTTGTGTTTGTGGCAGGAGGACTTTTTATGTTGGTGTGTCTACCATTGTGTTGCTGCACCTGTTTGCATAAAAGGTAAGCATTAGAGCATGACCAGACCAAACTTATGAAGTACTGCTTCTAAATGTAGAAAATATAGACAGCTGACATGTTTGAAGTCCGTAAAGGGAGAAAAGATTGTGTAAAAAGGCAATAAACTAATGTGCAAACATAAAGGAGTCCTTACATTTTGAAGCTATTTAACCAGAGTTAACTTGGCTTAAGGAAGAAAGTTTGTTAATGCCCCAGTATTCTTTCTAAAGACCCAGTTATAAAGGACTTGGACTTAATCTCATTTCCCTTGCTTGGGAAGTTGCACATAAAACGCACAGGTGCACTGCCTGCAGGTTAGAAGAGAAGTCTGTGTGTGAAGCCCTGAGTTGAGCTTGAGCAGTGGGGCCTGAGCTTGAGTTCAGCTCCATGGAGAGCAGATTTTCTCCTGGGCCCATACACTGAGGTAGGGAAGACCAGGCTTCTGCTCCCTTGACTCTACAGTTACCATCCCTCACTTTCTGCCCTTTCTCCCCAGAAAGGCTAGTATGTTCATATGTGTTAGAGGAACCTGGTTTCTATTCTTCTCCCCTTTGGCAGGAAGGCAACACCAAGGACTGCCAGTTGTGTGCAAAAAAGGTGGCAAATGAGATGTAAAAGCAAATCAAGCTATTGGGCAGCCTGCAATGCTACACACAGTCCATCCTGTTCAACCCAGAATAGGTTTTTCGAAAACAGTGTCCTGAGTGCAAAGAAAACCCAGAACATCAGTAAAAAAGACAGGGAAAGTTTTGAGGAAAAGTTAATTTCACTTTGTAACATGAGTTTAAACAAAAACAAGTGAGAAAATTTCCTGCCGCTTGCCTTAGCTCTCAAAAATCATGGGGAGAAGGGAGACAAAAATGCTTCTTTTACTACTGCCTTCAAAGGCATTCCTACAAAAGAGTGGTGGTGCCTATTTGCCTATGGTAAACAGCTGACTGCTGCATGGGAAACGACTTGTGCAAGCAGGAATGAATTATCTGAAAGATATGAGGGAAGAAATGAATGAGAAAAAGCAATTAGTAAAGAAGAATAAGTAGAAATGTGCCTGTGTGGGATAGACCTAGATTTATGCAGTAAGATGCACAAGGAAAGAACAAAGTAGTAGGCCCGACCAGAGTAAGAGAGATGGGCTGGGAGTGTGCTTGGGAGAAAAGCAAATTAATTATCTCTAATGCTGCTAATGTGCAGTGCGGGTTTTTTCATGCATAGGGCACATTACAGCCTGTGAGTGCTATGCCAGCAGTTTAGCTTTTCATATTGTGAAGAGTTTTGGCATGTGTGTCTGTTCTTATGATAATGGGAAAACATAAGCTCCACAAGATCAAAATCATCAAACTAAGACGGATGTATTAACATAACTGGGCTTTATTTTTCCAAGGTGGTAGTTGATATTGAACGGCTAATGCTATAGCTTGGTTAATATGACAGAATTGTCTTTTTTGTGAAGATTTTTTTTCCCCCCTCAGTGTTAAACTCTTGCTTTACTAAGATATTAGTAGTCTGTGTGGGATCGTATACATGCACGTACAGACACACACACATAGACTTTACTAATGTGGCTGCTTAGCAGATGGCTATTTGCTATGGAGTTCCACATTTAGACAAAACCTGCTGTGAAAATCTCCACATTACATCTTACGCTGTGCTCAACAGCTGATGTTCAGCATACAGATAGCAGCACTGAGTCATCGGTGACTCTGAAAACAGGAGGCAAAGAATTAACATGAAATTATCATAAATTTTCTGGAAAATGAATTAATATGTGTTCATTTTGAGAGAATTCACATTAATGTTTAAATGATCATTTCAGTGTTTTTTCATAGCCACTGAAACTAGGAATATTGCTGTTCTGCTATGACTCGGTTTTTGCTTTGTTTTTTAACACAGTGATTAACCAGATGCTAAATGGTTTTAATTTCCAACATCATATATTTGAATTCTAGGAAAAGAGCAATCCTATAACATTACAACTTCGAGTTTTACCAGTTTCAGAGACAGTTTCTAGAGGATATGGCTTTGAAAAACATTCCTGCAATGACCCTGAAACCTTCTCTCTGGATGGAAATTCTTTTGTTTTCAATGTTGTACAGTCATTGTTGAGAGGGTCCTACATACAATGCCAAAACTGTTCTGCAATGGGCGTGCACCAGAGTAAAAGTTGTTCTCTAGAGTTATCAAAAAAGAGGGCTTTTAGTGATGAGATTTGGGAGAATTGATTAATTCTACTGTGCCTCTTTTAGAGCAAATTCCAAGTTTTCCCATAGGAATCTCTATTTATATTAAAAAAAAAAAAAAAAAAAAAGAGAGACTAAACCTGAGCATCTAGCCCTGAAAGCTTTTGTGCTATATAGCCAGGGATAGCTATTTGCCAAGAGATGCCCAGGATAGGACAGCAGAGGGTAATTCCATAACATGGCCAGACTGACCATGTAGGAGCACGGAATTCCTGTAAAACTGATAGAGGGAGCTGAGTGCTCCTCCCTTTGCTTGATCAGCGCTAGTGATCTCCCAAGTCACTGAGACTGTTACTGCTTCATCCCCACTGAGGAACTGTGTATTTGCCTCCTTCCAATGGTATTTTTCGTGCAGGAAGCAGAATCTACATCTGCCCTTTCCCTGGTAATTGACAGTTTCTCTTGTGTTCTATCAACGTAATATCTCTTTTCTTGAACTGTGTTCTCTGGTGCTTTTGCTATGTCCATAGCTGCACTATCGTATCTAATATTTCTCAGTTTTGTTAGTCTTTATTAACAACCACGTGCAATGATGCATAGATAGAGACACTAAAGGTTAGGAAAATGCAGGTGCCCTTAACTAGTGCTATATTTGAGTAATACTGTGTAGATTTTAAAAACAGAGTAAGAATTTGAAAAGTCTTAATTTCCTTCTGCTGAATTCCTTGTACAGCTGTGGGAGGCAGGCTATAGAATTTGGTGGACTAGTTACTAAGGAAATTTCTGGTCATGGTTGCATTGTATGGATCAGAGGGCAAGCTGAAATTCATGAATAAAACCTAAGAGATAGGGAAAGCTTATTGAAATGGTTTTCCTAGCCTTAATGTGTATATGTTCTAGTGATGAAATCTTGTGATTGCCCCTGAAAATTACTGTAGCTTTGTAGTTTTTTCACTGGAGCTAGGATTTCATGGCTACAGTCTCAGTGATCTTCTCTAGACTCCTTCTTTGGAAGTCAACTAATTTCAGCTGTTTCTTTAATGTGTTGCAGTCATTGTGTCAATCCTTTACGAAGACCAAACAAGAAACTATTGAAAATTGCGTTGAAGAAAAAAGCACATAGAGATGAGGCTTACAGCCCTTTATTGGACGGATTTAAGGAAGACTCCAAGGAGCATAACAAAAAAAAAAAAAGGTAGACTATCCTTGGAGCATTATTTTGTTCTTTCAGTTCATGATTCTTATCTTGTATCAATTCTGTGTAGAATACTAAACATACATGGTACTAAATGCCTGTTGCTTCCCAGTCCAGCAAACTTTGTCAAAAGGCACTATTTATCAGGGATCACCTTCAGCTTCTGTCGTCAGAGAAGTAATGAGTCTGCAAGAATTTCACAGGACAATATCTGCTGTCCTCAGATGCTAAATGACAGCAGAGCAAGCCATGGACAATATTACAGTCCTAGGTTTAAGTCTTCTGCCATTGCAGTATTCCTTATCCCGTGTGTAAACTGTGGTGCATGGGAAAGCGGAAAAACAAAGCAAGGTTTTGCTCCTTTCAGGAGATGGGGATCCATTTACAGGTGCTGAAGAAGTCTGTCCTTCTGTATGGGCAGGGGTGTTTTGCAGCTGACATGTTCATGTAGCTCCACATCTTGGCATTCTTCCTCCGTGCTGGAGAGCAGTTGACTACTGAATTGAATATAATCTGAGAGTGAAATGGTATTTACTCCACATAGGCATGACAAACTATAGCCTACTAAAGGTGACAATGAAATAAAAACGTCAGTGAGGTCATTAAGACAATCAGGAAATATTTCAGGGATAGTATTGATTTGGCAAAAATATAAAAATGTCCCTAAATCTAGTTACACTGATGTTCAGTATTTTTTCTCCCTTTGGTGTAGAGGAACATCCAGCTGATCTCGAAGACCTCAAGCAGATGGACACCAGGATTACTTGAATATGCCCTAGAAAATGAGATGCTTAGTTTTAGTATCAAAGTAATACAATGTTGTCTACCCTTGATAATGCTATTGATTTTGCAATAAAAGGTCTTCATTTCTAGTTCTTCATGCTCATTCCATATCTCCTGTACAAAAAACTCAGTAACAATGAAAGGCAAAACTGCTGGTGGCAACTCCTGAATAGTAAAGACAGTCTTATCAGTATAGCGTCCCTGTGGAGGGATATAAAGATACCAGTTAAGAGTCTGTCTGTTTAGAGGTCAGTCTTAGAATATTATCAGGATTAAGAAGAGAGTGTTGTCATTCATTAAACTCGTAGTGAGTGGCAAGCTTGCTCTGTTGTAGTGTTGGATGGCACCATACTGCCCGCCATAGTGCTACTCTTATCGAGGAGAATGGCCAATTCCTTACCAGGCTGCAGAGGATTTGGAAAACCTCCTGTTGGGCCACTGCTTTAAAGATATGCCTGGCAAAAATACCAAGTACTTGAGGAAGCTGTGGTATGGTTTTCTCTAGCGTTGTTTCTCTCTGTGGTATATCACTGCACCACAGAACTGTCTTTGATCTTTGGATGACTTGTCTCCCAAGGTAGGTGATTTCAAAATGGAGTTTCTTTCTGTTTCCCTGTAGTGTAACAAAAATGAAAGAAACAAACACCTAAACACCTAAAAAGGGTGTCAGTAGAAATCAGTATCACCCATAATGATGAAATCGCTGGTCAATTTTTGGGAGGTCCTATGAAGTCCATGGAGCAGGATTTCCAAGAGCTACAACTGGAAGGAATGGAGCTTTACTCCTAAGCTGGAGAGAGAATTATGAGTGATTCTTAGAAACTCTATGTACTTTCAGGATTCCCTATTTAATGTTTTGGTTTTTTTCTTGGTTTCATCAGTCCTAAAAAAGGCATCATCTAAAATCCCAGTGTAATAGGGGTGGAATATGCATATGGGCAATCTCATTAAATTGTTGGAGTACTTACTGATGGTATGACATAACTATATGCAGGAGCTTTAAAGCCTGATATGGCAATAATTGCCAATAGCCTTGTATTGCAGGTGATTTGGTTATGATTTTGCAAGCAAAGGAATTATGATCTTGATGTGAAGCAACAGAATGCATGAGACTGAATCGGACTCTGTTTGCCTTCCAGATCTCATGTGTATTTGCTGTTTCTTGATATTATTTTTATGAATGGTGAAGTATGTATACAGACATTTTGACAAAGATAAAGCCAGTTTCCTGCTGCATGAATTTAGGGGCACTGTCACAGCTGAAACGTGCATGTGACAAACCACATAGATCCTCATGGCTGATGGTGGTTATGGAGAGAGAGCGCTGTGCTCTGAAGAAAGTTAGGCTTTCATATGGTGCTTCATGATTTTGATTTGAAGGGTAATAAATTCCTTCTGTTTCCATGTTATTGACAGCACAACTGCTTTCAATGTCACATAACATTCTGACAAAGGGACACATACTGATAAAACAACTGTATTTAACAGTAAGCAATCAATGCGTCTGCAGTAACCGTATCCGGCAGCACCAGAACAAAATGAGCATAAGCAAAATATATGCACTGTAAGAGGAGGAGGTGAAATGAAAAAGACACAGCAAGGGTTATATTCCTCCTCGTGGGACAGTTGTCAAGAGCACGGTACATGGATTTGGGCCCTGTCCCTTTTCCATGTAGCAGCTTTGCAAAGATGTTCTAAAGAGCTAGAAGTTTTGCTTTTCAGTTGGAGGAGACAAAAGCTCTGGTTTTAAATTTTAATTTCTATAGTAGCTTGACAGTTCATTGAATCAATAGCTGTCAAGCATGAGTATTGCATAAATAACTGCTACCTATTGCATAGATATCTGCCTAAAATGTCAGAGTTGCTACTTCCTTATTATTGAAGGTCAAGATTATCACCTTAGGGTCAAACCACAGATATACATTCACAAGCCTGTGTGTGATGTGAACTGTACTGACATAGCCACATAAACACGGATGTTTTGATCAGCTGATCAATTACTTCCACTAGTAAGTATTCAGATCCCTTTGATAATAGTTTGTTTTTGTAGTCCTGGACCTTGGCATAATACAGAACAATTTCAACATGGAGTTACCCCAGATCTACCTGGAATGTGATTTTTTGCCAGTGCCTACACTGCTGATGTGTATCTTGTGTACCAAGCTGCATGTTGCTGAGCCAAACTCAATTTTCCATAGCCCTTTCTGTCCCTTCAAAGATCTCGATTAGGACACAGATCAGCCAGAAGAAGCCACAAGTATTCTTACAAGGCTTTTGACGGTGCTTTTGTGTCTAGGGAAAGAAACTGCTGAGGGTTGGGTGCGGTTTCCAAGCCTGCAGAGCAGAACTTCTACCTTCCAGGCCCAGGGAGAAACACTTTCGGTGCTAAAATCAGGGACCACAAGATGGTGCTGTAGGAAAACATTTTTCCCTCGGTGGTTTTTTGCTTTCTGGAGAACTTTATTGATTTCAACCTTTTACAATGTGGTTCATCAAGTCACAAAAAGGCAGACAGTGTACAATAGAGCAATGGTCACTCAGTAAAAAAGACAACATAATACAGCATATGATGACAAGGCTTTAGAAGACTTACAAGATATACAAACCATTGCTTGTGGCTTTAGAGCTGCTCTCCCTCCTATTGAACTGATACCGAGTGAAACAAAAGAGCTCTCAGTGGAACATCCCTCTTTATCTCCACAAAGATTAAATAAATACAAGGCTAAACAACCTACCCCAATGCACAATAGCTGTGTCCAAGAGTGGATGCTGCTACCTTAGAGACGGGTGCTGTGATAGGGCTTCAGCAGCTGTACAGCTCTTTCATCACATCACCCAGAGCCTGCACCACGTCTAATGGCAAAAGGTTTGTCTCAATTTCTGTTCCCTCTGAAACCTAACCCACACTTTTAACCACACTCTGTAAGATGACGAGAAAGAGTTGAGATGGGTTTTGGGAAGCTTTAAAGCAATATGAAATGACTGCATTACACTGCAGGCAATTGTGGCAATATCTGGTCCTTCCTTCCATCTGACCTTTAGAAAGCTTTCAAAGTCATGAGAATTGAACTTAAAAAATAAATACAGTGAAATGAAACCCAAGCTTCTCAGAGTAATAGTGAGAGAACAGATTTTAACCATAAAGCTCAAAAATCTAAAGACAAATACAAATTTGTATTAAAGAAAAATCTCTGTGGTTGGGGAACTCATCTCATATTTTTGAAGGCTTGAGGTTCAGTTCTGAGGCCTGTTTTAACCAGCTGAGATTCATGCAATGCCAGGCAGTGCAGATATAATAGAAGAACATAATTCATTACTCAACAAATGTTTTTCTAGCTTGCTTTCATCTAAGAGATGCAATTTTGAAATGTTATGGTTCTTCTGATTCTTTGCTGAACTAGGCTTGGTTGAACAGCTAAAATGAAGTACAAAGGTCTCCCTGGAAAAAGTATTTCTTGTCCTCCTTCAAGGTCCCAGTGGAGCGACCAGCTCTGCCCAATTCAGTTTTGCTTCTGATCTTTGTGCTCCAAAACTTTTTTGTTCTCACAAAACACTGGAAAAAATAAAAAATGGTTTCTGCCAGATGAAAGTGAAAAACTGTCCACAGCTGTACCATTCTAGCCTTCTAAGTTTCATTGTACTGCTTCCAAGTCCCTTCACAAAAGGCTTGTTTCTTACAGCACCACTTCCTTGCAGAATCCACTGTCCTACATGTATCTCCTGTCCAAGCAGATAAATCTTCGAGCCTGTGTGTATGTTCTATTCTGTGTACAGGTACGTGGAACAGAGCTTCACTCTGCAACAGCAGTTTCTCTATAGTATCAGCCATCACTACTATCCTGGTAGCTTTAAGGGTTTGGTAGTGCCAGTTTGACATTCAGGCAACGTGGGAAAGATGATGGCAATTCTACAAAGAGCTGCCCTCTAAAAGGGAGCATAGCTACGGATGTCAGAGACCTGCTGCATCCTGTCTCCCTGATTTTTCAAGGATGTGATTTTTCAGTCTGTAAGGCCAGAGCTGTTCAATATTCCACCTAGTGTAGATCAGCGGCAGAGTTGAAGTAAAATGATCCAAACAAGTTTTCTTTAGAAAAGGAATCTTCTGATACATCTGCTTGGTCTGTGATTTAGCACTGCATTCTTGTCCAGGCTCCTGTTAAGGCTTTTACTGATTCTCCAAGCTTTTACCATTTTCATATTCAAAGTACTTGACCCAGCACTAACATGCATGATCTAAACACGGCATGAAGGAGCTAAGCCAACTAAAAGGACAGATAACATCCTGTTGGGACTTATTGGACAGCTCGGAGTTGTGGGCAGATAATACATAGATATAAAATGCTCTTCCTTCAGTTAAACGCACCAGGTAGGTAGCAGCATTACTGAAAAGCAATTTCTCCAATTAAACATGGCCTTATGAATGGCAGTAGCTAAGAATTGTCATGGGCTGTGCGATGCATCTTTCCCCATCATCTTCAAGCAAGGGCAGGAAAAAGTTCCTTCCCATTCCTAACACTGGGTACACTGTTAGCTGATATTTCAAGTTATATTTCTTGGATAAGAATGAAAGAGCTCAGTTTGAAGGAGAGGGAGTTCTTAGGGTCTCTCTGAACAACTATCAGAAGCAAGGAAACCTGAGAGCCTGGGGAAAAACAGTTATTGGGATGGTGTTGGCCGGTTATTTTGGGCTGAGACCTGGCTTTTCAATAGTGAATAAGCATGGCAAATTACTGTTATGGTCCTCCTCATTCATAACAGTCCTAGAATGCTATAAAACGGCTATGATTAAACCATGAAACATCTGGGGTTGTGGCACATCAGCTAAAGACCAGGCTGTGCAAGCTGCAAAAGAAGAGAAAGAAGATCATGGGAAAAATGACCTTCTGAAAAATGACGTGGAATGTTTTACCAGAATGCAACAGAATCTTATTCCTATTTGGCTTTTTCAATTTATTTTTGTTAGTGTGGTCACATAAAAGTCATGGCAACTCCTACAACCATTTATCTTATTTTTTTATCAATAAGCTTAGATTATTTTTTTAAAAAGCATAACTACAATTAATCATAACTCATCAGTATCAGCTAGCTAGGAAGCAAAAGGTTAACAGCAAATTCTGTTTTACTGGTTAAAGATGCTACTATAGCAGCATTTGCTCAAATGGTTGTTTTACACATGCAGTGGCGTCATCCAGTTTAAATCCTGCTGTGTTTCTTTGCCAACAACTGCTAGTGAACATTTGCCCACCTTCCCTGCTGCTGAGTAGTATCAGGATTAGATGCAGGGAGGCGAGCAGGCTTACAACTTCATCTGTTGGCACCACAGGAATGCAGGAGCAGAACAGCATGGCAATAGGGAAAACTTTCAAAATCATCAATTTTAAGGTCTTACCTCAAAATGGCTATTTCCTGGCTGGGGGGAAGGGTATCTTTTCCCCAAATGTGCAAGGAAAAAGAAAAAAAGCAGCAAGAAGAAAATCTTTTTCAAATAAAGACATGATGGGCATTTATTTATTATCCAACCTAGCAGGCAGGTGGATGTCTGCAAAACTGTACTGGGAAGTAGATTTTGACATGGGAGGAGTGCCTGTCAAGAGAACATGGGTCTTATCTGGCTCTGTTGGGAATAAAAATTTAGGAAGCTTTACTACATCTTGGACTTTTTTAAGATGATGGATGGCTTGCAGCAACAGGCATTTTCCTCCCCTCACCAAAGGAAGCCACTTTTCCCTCAGTACTTAGCAAAAGTCTGTTTGAATGACATGATTATAGAGAATCACATTCTGAGCAAAGAGACTGGTAGAGACAGACAGCTGTGTTTTCTGAGCTTTTATATTAGCTTTTGCCTGCACTTAAAAACAGCTGGAACCTACTCCCTGAACTCCATATATTTCTTACCTGCAAACATACGCGCCTATATCTGACCTTCTCAACCACTTGTCTGTACTCACAGTTCAGAGGAGGGGGAATGTAATGTGCCAAAGGGCCAAAAGACAGGAAAAGGAAAAGGTGGCATCACCCTTTCCATTGAGTCCCTGGGCAGGGAGCTCTCAATACGCTGTTTTGATTCAAACGTGTTGCTGCAAGGGATGAGGTGGGCTGCACCCACTTCCCCAGCAGAGCTTTCTCAGCTGGCAGCAGACAGTTGTGCTGGGAAATGGGGGTAGCAGGCAGATATTGCTTTTTAACTATAAACATAACATTAATGGTTCCTCATAGCTTTCTAAAGTAGCTGAGTACAGAGTTAAACAGCGAAATAATCCGTCTCCCATACTATCTTTTGTTTGTTCTCTGTAAACACGTGGCAAGCATCTCCGTTATTAACTTTGAATTTGAGTCCCCTGTGATTTGTCTGATGATAGTGATGCCTGTTCTTCATTGTTGCTTCAGTATTTCACCTCCCATGCTCAAACAGTGTTCAGCAATGGCACCAAACAATCAGCTTAAATTGCACATTGGCAACTACAAAGTAATTGAGATTTTTCTCAGATTAAAATAGATTGTGACAAACTAGGCTGACGGCTCCAAAGCAGCTGGTATGGTCTGCAGTAACAGTGGTCTGCATTAAAGAGGTCTTGACCACATATTTATGTAATAGGTCTAATAGCTCTAAATGAGCTGTTATTATCTATCAATTAAGTAACATATACTATTAAGAATGTAAGGATAAACCCAAAGGAATTATTGTTATCTGCTGCTGCAATTTTCTTATTTTTATACTTCAAGAAACTTTTTTTTTCTTAGAACAATTGCTTTTCTATTTGCTTAATGCAGTTAATAAAAAGCATACAGCCAATACTGACATGCTTAGAATATGCGAAGTCTGCACAAAAAACTATGTTAAGTTTAAAATACCATCTGTAGCTCATCTTGACAGGTTAGAGTTGTTAGAGCATAAATCTCACATTTATGCAATTATTTGGAACAGCAGCAAGAGGCGTCACAAGTAACTGAATTTTCCTTGTTTCGTGGGCATCCCTGTACCATCCAGAGGATTGTTCTCTTTACTGTGATCGTGGGCTGATGTTCAGGTGCTAGCACTAGATTTGTGAGTAGAATAGCTGCTCTTACCACTCACCTGCTCCAGCTGTTTTACTGTTTCAGCACTACTTCTGGCTTTAGAGCTGACCTGGTGCTACCTGCAAGACCAGTTCTTCAGGTTTCCAAACTTTTTGGTCACATGCCCCTATCAGTAAAATATTTTTGAGCATGTACCCCTACTACTATATTAATATGTTATGTACCTTATGTATGCACAAAAATAAAAATCAAAAAGAATGCGATAAAGATGGAATAAATACTTTTTCAGGGTTTCCAAACTTTTTGGTTACATGCCCCTATCAGTAAAATATCTTTGAGCATGTACCCCTATTACTGTATTAATATGTTATGTACCTTAGAAAGTATGCACAAAAATAAAAATCAAAAAGGATGCGATAAAGATGGAATAAATACTTTTTCATTATTTTTCATTTTATTAATGTACGAAAAATAGTTTCTTTCTTAAAATGGATTGTCTTGAGTGCCCCCTTGCATGCCTGCACCCCACTTAGGAGACTACTGCTATAGTGTTGTGCAAGGACAAACCTCAGCCTCCCTTCTTTAAATATAATCTTCTATGCTTTAATTCTCTCTCCATTACTCTATTCTCCCCACATAGACATCCTAGTCATATAGGAAACAATGACCAATGAGACAGGTGTATGACTTTTTCTTTCCCTGTCACTCTTCACCTTGTTATTAAGCCTGTTACAGATATAGCAACTTAATGACTGCTATGAACGAGATGGGTAGATGATAATTATTCTGAGTACATCGTGTGGTCAGACTACTTTAGTAAGCCCCTGTAATCTGTAATAAAATTTACATTTACTCATCATTACAGGGTAGGGAAGGTGCTCTCTAGTCCTGGCCTGAAGTTATATATGCAGTCAGCTGCAGTCTTGTCATTTGCTCCTCCACTTCTTTATTTTAAGGAGAATTTGCTCATGCTTCCCAGTGAATGGGAATGGCACTTGCCTGAGCCAGGTAGAGTGCTGGCAGGCATCATACATCTCTCCAACCTGTGCCTTTCACTTCCACACCCAGCTGATAATTGTCTTCTAGTGTGAACTGCATCACCTACTCATATGATCACCTAACATTAGCCTTCTCCTAGCTGTTGCCTTCCTGAGGTCAATGTCTCCAGTTAAAATATTCAGGCAGTAAAGGGACTGGTGTCACAGGCTGAAGTGAAGAAAGGTAGAGCTACCTCTACAGCCAAGGCTCCAAAAGTGGCAAAGCTGCTCAGACCTGTTTTACTCATATTTACTTCTGCTGAGCAAGGGGAGAACTCTGCCATTCTGTCTGAGTTTAGCCTCAGAGAAAAGAATAATTATTTCTTGATTCATTCAGACAACCAGCTGAAAAGAGTTTTGTCTTCTTTCAGATTTGATTGTCTCCTTACAAATGCTGTGCACCTGTTGACAGCGGTGGAAGCAAACCCCGCTATTAATACATTTCTCTGGGTTTGTGATAGCCTCCTCCTCCTATCCCAGTCATGGTTTGATAGATTGGATCAGTACAGTTTGAAACAGAGTGATGCTTTGTAGAGGAAAAGAAACCATGTGCCAGCTCCAGAAAAGGCCAGAATTGAATTAAGACTTTATGGAATTTTGTGAAATTTCTGGATGCTACATACAGTTTCAGGTTACTCAGTATATTCTCCCTTTCTACATTCTGTTTGAGGCTTTGGGTTTTCTGTGTTAAAGCTGGGTACCTTGTCTTTGAAGACATGTTGATTATGTAAAAGTATTCTTGAAATAAGAGGTTTTAAGAAATGACTTGGAGAAAGAGATTGAGGTTGCTGCGTGGAAAACATTTGCCAGCAGCCATTTGCCTTTTAATGGCTGATCCAGGTGAAGATGATGAACATGATGATTAGGCCACTGCACCTGAGTGAAAAAAAACGTAAAGAGCAAGACAGAAGAGCAGAAACAGAATGGATTGTGAAGAGCTGGTAAGGAAGACAAGTAATATAAAGTGATGGTCAAGGTAAGGGGAGCAAAAGAAGTTGATCCAGGGGGTTGATTATGGTATATTCTTCTGTATCTCCTAGAGTTTGAAACCTGTGTTTATGATCTATAGGAGTGGATATAGCGTAGATGATGAAAAAGGGAATAGGGCTGTTTCTTCTGCTTGGTAATTAGACTGTGAGGAGGAGGAAAGTAAACTGAATGAGCTTATATTGCCCAGTTTAGCCATGTGCATCCCTATAGTCTCTTTATTCTTTTTTTGTGGTGTAGCCTGTTGCTTGCTTTATCCCCTTCACCATTTCACAAAGAGGAAAGGGCAGTTTGGTCAGTATTAACTAGTTTTTGAGGCTGGCCTCCTGCACAGAGCAAGTAACAGTGGGGAAAAAAATTAACCCTTGGTGGGAAGAGTGAGAGACCTCCTTCTTCCTGGAGGATGTAGCCAGGGAAGAGTTGTACCAGGAAATGGAGAGGATGGACTGTTGTGGTGGTGGCTTCTGTGCAGGGTATTTCTCTGGGAGAGAGCTCTCTTGGCTTGCTTGTGTGGAAAGGTGGAGTGCTAGGTCTATGTTACAGAGAGCTCCCTTTCTGATGGGTAAAAGGGGAATGTTGGTTGTGTATCTAGAGAACAACCTGCAGGTTTGAGGGTGCTTTCACTGAATTTCACTGAATTTCACTGAATTTCTAGAGTTGGAAGGGACCATAGAGATCATCTAGTCCAACTCCCCTGCTGAAGCAGGATTGCCTAGAGCTAGAGCATGTTACTCAGGACTGCATCCAGGCGGGTTTTGAAAATCTCCAAAGAAGGGGACTCCACACCCTCCCTGGGCAGCCTGTTCCAGGGTTCCGTCACCCTCACCGTGAAGAAGTTTAGTTGCCTTGTGTCAGTTAGTGAGCTTTATGGTGTAACACAAACCAGTTTGTGACTACAGCGAGCAGGGGTTGGGAAAGTCAACTGTTCTTACCTGTGATTAAGGATTTTTTACCATTTCTATAAGTGGCCTTCCAAGATATCTGATACTTTCTGGGTTATGACTCATAACTCTGAGACTAAAATCAATTAAGGGGAAACTGAGAGGGTATGATATGAGGAGGGAAAGACGTACTTGCATTTCTATCACAATCCAAACAAAAACAGTAGATTGTAGGTTAAGTTTTGTGAATGCCTATTTTTGCTGTTAGTCATTGCCATTGATCCCTTTATTTAAAAAGATGGGGTCTGGGCTCTGAGACTGCAAGGGTCTGTGTTCAAACCATGCAGACAACTTGACCGGTATCATCCCGAAGGATTAAATTCTGCAACAACATATGTCATTCATCTATCTGGGAGAGGGTTTCATAAAGGCTATTTTTACATATGACTCCACAGAAAATTAAAAAAAAAAAAATGTAGTCCATCAAAGCTTTTGCAATTAGGGTTTGGCTCTCGATCCAAAATATTTATGAATTGACACTGATGTTGTAAGTCTCTTATGAAACATTCATTCACAAGTTTAATTACTAAAAAAATGTCATTTACAGAAGAAATAAGTTATGAAGGAATCAAATTTCATACAAGAAACCCTGGAAAACAAGACCACAAATGACAAAACATACTATTTAGAGCCCAGATGGCTGCATAAAATAAATAGCCGTTTCCTCGGTGGAAGCATAGGCAATTTGGCTGTGTGAAGCTACAATTCCAGCAGAGATCCTTGAAACAGATGTTAATATTGCTTGTGCATGGAAACTTTAGTAAAAAGCAAGATGTTCAGGTAACATGAATGTAATGACTGAAACCCTCAGATTTCTTTGTCTGTAGGAGATGTGCACTTAAAACCATAATGTGACTGTTGTAGCGCCTGGAACATAAATATCCGTATGCGTGTTATGATGAACACATGTGGCTGCCTAGGATGTTTGAGATGTTTTGGTAATTTTCCTTTTGCTGTAAATGGTAGCCCAGTGAAATATTTTTAAACTAAGAAGAAAAATTCAAGCTGAACCTAAATATAGATAGGGATAAGTGTATATAGGCATAGATAGATATAAAGGTATAATGTCTTCACCTGTGTAGAGCAGAAACAAGAAACTAATGACTTACCTTCTTCATGTCAGATTAACTTAAAAACTGCCCTGTGTTGATGTGTCTGTCTTTAGCAAGTCTGCGTTATCATTTCTGATGTACCTGGCTGGGTTAAGTAACCCCCTAATTTTAGTAGGAGCAAGCTCGACTCATCTTTTCCTTAGATGGTTACATGCTTGACTCAAGCTTATCCTAAAAAATGTAAATGATGGAAGTACATTTTCTGGAGGCAATTTTAAGAGTTTGTCAGTGGAATGTGTTTTCTTGATATATTAAGAAAGAAAAGTGGCAATTGTGCAAAAAACTGTGCTTCCAGTTCTTCTTCAAAAGTTCTCATGATTTCTGTTTAGTGAGTGTGGTTCAACAGTCTCCTGTTTGACAATAGCAAGGCACATCTCTTATGGCTTGCACTTGTGTAACGTTTTTGATGGTTGTTCCAGTTGAATCCTATTCCATGGAAACCCTAAACACAAAACTTGTGTTATGATTAAGTATGTCCTTGAGCGGCTAATGGGAGCGCTGTCCTTAGCTCCAGTGCATACGAGATCAGGTGGCAAGGTCTGTCCTTGTTTTGAAGCAGTACTGAGCTGCAGGGCTTACACCACCTACTGAACAAGCAAAAAACTTACGTGGCTACATTACTACTGCTGGGACTAAGGGAAAGGCTGCTGTTGGCTCCATGAGTTTGGGGTGAGCTGTTTGGAGACGAGTGGGTTGTGGTGAAGTCTGTCAACAGGTTGCTTTCTGCCATCCCCTGTTTGAAAATAAATTCCAAGGTTCTGAGGAAAGGGCTTTGCAAAACAGCCAGTGGTCAGAGCACACACCTACGCCATGAGAGATTTGCATTCAGTTTCTTGCTTGGCCTGAGGTGACTCAGCCCCCAGTAGGCTACTCAGAAACATGGGTGTTCTGGGGAAATCTGTTATCTGCACAGCTGCCTTCAGAATTTGATGGGTGAATGTGAGTTCATTACAGTAGGGTTAGTGTTGTTGAAATGCTAAGAATTTAGCGTTCTGGGATGTGCAGAAAAAAACGTTTATGCAGGAAGCCATGGTATCCATCTCAGTAGCTCAGTATGCTCATTGGCATGGATGTTTGAGGCTTTCTGTTAACTTCCAAGATTTGGGCTGATCACAGAATCACAGAACAATATGGCGTTGGAGATCATCTGGTCCAATCCCCCTGCCAAAGCACGGCCACCCAGAGCAGGTTGCACAGGAATGTGTCCAGGTGGGTTTTGAATGTCTCCAGAGACGTAGACTCCACCACCTCCCTGGGCAGCCTGTTCCAGTGCTCTGCCAGCCTCAAAGAAGTTCCTCCTCGTGTTTAGACAGAATTTCTTATGTTCGAGTTACCTCTTGTCCTGTCCCTGGGCACCACTGATAAAAAGCTGGCCCAATCCTCCTGAGACTCACCCTTTGAGCGATCAGCTCCCCCCTCACCCTTCTTTCTCCAGGCCAAAAAGCCCCAGTCCCTCCGTCTTTCCTCGTAACAGAGATGCTCTCGGCCCCCAGAGATGCTGTACCCTTTCCACCAGTCCCCTGTCCTTGCACTGGGGAAAGCCCAGGACGCGACCGAGTGCTCCAGGTGGTGCCTCACCAGGGCAGAAAAAGCCATCCTGGCGGGTGTTTCCGCCCGGTTTCGAACCGGGGACCTTTCGCGTGTTAGGCGAACGTGATAACCACTACACTACGGAAACGCCCTGTGAAGAGAGCCCCTCCCCGAAGCAAACCAAATGCAAAGCGTTCAGCAGTTCCTCGTGAAAGACGGGAGATTCCATTCTTCCTTCCCCCCCAAAAAGAAAAATATGGAATTTTTAGATCCCAATTTTGATTTGCCGATACTGGAACACTTTGAGTAAAGACAATTTGGTTTTTACTGTGCAGTTCAGAGCAGCGCATTTGTTACTCGAGTGTGATTACTTACTTCAAAACACCCTAGTAATCTCCCACGTCTGCCTAAGTTAACTTGGAAAAAGAGAAAATATTCTGTTAACCTCTCTTCGAGTATCAAGGTCCTTTCACCCTTTATCTTTGAAGAGTATGTGAGCCATTGCAAGGGGTTTGGTAGCACGTGTGGCAGAGCTGGTTTTCTCTGCTGGATGGTGCTGGAACTGCTCAGCTTGAAACCATGTTCTCCACTGTTTGTGCTGAGCAGCCTCAGCCCAAAACAAGCAGCAAACACATGCTCTCCTGGTAAAAGGAGGTTCTGGAGTCTCTCCCCAGCCTTACAGCCTGGTTCTGAGTCATCTTGTTGTTCAGCTCGGTGACAGCGACTGAGCCCTGAAAGCACACCGTTAGTGCGACAGTAAAAAGCTTTTGTCTTCAAGGCTGAGTGTCTCTTGGTTAGAGCTGGGGAATGGGAGGGAATTCAGAATCCTAAATCGTTCCCTTGGCCGCTCTCCTTCTGAGTTAGCTCCATCTCTGCTACATTTTCCTCATCTGTAATAACAGACATATGCCTGTGCAGGAAACTGATATCTTCAGCTAAAAGTCTAGTACAAAATACACGTTTTTCTAAGAAAGCATCAGAAATCTTTCCAAAAAGAAATAGCTTTACTTTATGCTAAATTGCAGCGCCTCTACTGTCATATGATACTGCTTCTCTAACACACCTAAGTCAGCTGAGTCAACAAGCTAAACACCACACATCCCAGTATTAATTTCAGCAATCTTGACACCTCTGTATCATAGTGTTACACTTCTTAACTCAGCTGTCAGCGTGCAGTCAATGTGGCGGTGCTGTCAGCCCACACAGACTCGGGCTCAGTAGCACAAGGAGAGCGTTCCCTACGCTCCCGCTGAGAAATTCCATTTTTATACTCTTTCGACACTTACAGTAATGATGGGCTGAGTTTGCCACTCTTATCAATTAACATCTAGTGCTAATCCTGTAATAAACAAACATTTGTTTGCTGATTCTTCCTCTCTAAAGAACCCCTTTGTTTGATGCAGAACCAAGAAGGTCTGCGGTCGTTCCTTCGGTTTCAGAGGAAATACACATCTACTGGTGACGCTTGCAACTGGGACACCTGTTAGTCTGACCGATGAGACAATAAAATCAGACTCAAATTGCTTTATTCAGTAAAGATAAGTAGATAAAATCACAGAAAATAAAGTCACAGTAAAGTAAAT
The DNA here is from genome assembly GCF_001431845.1 of Calidris pugnax. Lineage (NCBI taxonomy): Eukaryota > Metazoa > Chordata > Aves > Charadriiformes > Scolopacidae > Calidris > Calidris pugnax. The sequence continues at coordinate 6,529,305 of NW_015090995.1, forward strand.
TCTTGCTCCATTCACAGCTGTTAGTTTAATGGAATTGCCTTTCTGGTGAGGAGCACAGCTGCTCCAGCCCTGCCCGCAGCTCCCAGGTCTGCGGGGGCCGGGAGGGGGCTCTGGAGCTGCAGCAAGGCTTGTCCTAGACAGCCAGGGCTGCCTTCAAAAATGAACTTAATTAAAATGTGCATCTAGAACTAAAGCAAGCTACTGAGGGTTTTGACCAAACCACGCTGATGCCCATGTGGTGGGAAGCTCAGCCAAGAGCTGGGTGTGTACATTGCTCAGCACGTGTTTGATGGTCAACCACTGGCCATCAGCTGTGGTGGATCTTGTGCAACTTCCCGTGTTCTGCCCCGTAGTAACATCAATACCTTTCCTTCCTACCAGTGACCGTGTACTCTCACGAGCTGGTAGAGCTCTGCAAACCCGACTGTTAGTCTTGGTACACGAGTGTTATTGGCATCTTCTGTGTGCAGATAATGGGTCCCACATCTTTGCAGGTTCAATGAGTTGCGTGTAGGAATGGAGTGTTAGACACGGATCCAATTCTTCCATTTGTGAGCACGGTCAGTAGTTAAATATATAGGGCACACGTAAGGCTTTTTTTCCTCCCTTCACTTGCTTTAGAACTCCTCCTTCAGTTTGTGCCACACACACAACAGGACTCTATGCCTTCATTTGCCATTTTTAAATGAGAATAATAAACCCCCTTATCTCACAGGGAAATTGCAAAAATAAGTCAATTAGTATATTGGAAATGGTCTGATACTGCACTGGCAAACACAGAAGCAGTGCTGGTTTTAGAACTTGGTCTAAATAGTATGCAAAAAATAAGGCTCTAGACCAGTAATGAACAGTGACAGACGGAGAAATTATTGAATCGCTGCTCATTTAGTGAACATGATTCCTGCTGTGCATTGGATGAAATTGGCCCTATGGGGAAAATAGACAGACTAGGATAACTCTTACAAAAAGAGGAATGACTTACGGTTGCAGAGACAACCTTAAATTTAGCATTTCCTCACTTCTGAGTGATAAGTGTGCCCATCCAACGACATTTCAGAAAATAGCATGGGAGTATTTGATTTGGGTGATTTTCTAGCTTTTGAAAAGAGAACTGAATATGTAGCAATTCTGTCCTGAGGCATTGTCCTAATACCTACTGCAAGTATCAGTTGATTGAAAGTGCTGAAATGCCTAAATCCACAGAGATGTCCCTCTCTCCAGCTAAGAGAAGCTGCCTGGATGTTACGCTCTCACCCTCTGTGTGGGGAAGTATAAGCTTTGTCACGAGAGAATGCAGCTTCTAACCTGGTGGAAGAGGGAGTCTATAGTGGAAGTCATTGTACCTGAGTGGACAGTCAGCAGGTTCCTCATCCTGGTTCTTTCTCACTTTTACCTTGGTGCAATCAAGGAATGAAGCTTAGTCCACCTTTGATGAATAAATTGCTTTGTGAAAACCAGAAAGGATTATAACTTCCTAAATGCTGATGGATTTTCATAGGGACGGCATGAAGTAGGCTTCTCTTAGATATCAAACCTGTTTTCAAAATGTGTTTTCTGGAATGGATTCATTTGGGGTTTTTTAATGTTCAAGAAGCCACTGCTAGAATTTCTTGACACAGATAAAATACTTTATTTTTCCTTATCTCATTCTTGGAAAAAGCAGAAATGCTTTGGCTGAAATTCTCTAAAATGCCCACTGTGAAAACTTCAGCTCAAATAGTTATAATTGAGATAAATTGTAAACAGTTGAACACAGGATCTTCTAATGAGAGGTGTCAAGGAATATTAATAATAGATGTTATTTCCAGCCATGCCTCTAATAATACATGATAGGATATTGAAGGTAAAGAGATGCAGGCGCAAAGTGAGGCAAATGTATGTACTCATCTTTTACATTTTAATGGAACTAATTAATGAGGCTGGCATGCTTTTGAAAATGCTTTAATTTATTCTTTGATTAAAAAGTAGAAGTCTCTCATTAGTACAAAAATATCTTTTCTGAGTTATACGTCTGGAGTGTATAAAACAGATCAGTGCTGATATAAACTGGGAATTTCAAAATTATTGTTTACATTGCATACTGTTTCTGCATCATTCATTGTGGATTTACATCATAATTAGTTTGCTCTGTTTTCCCTGCAGTGAGCTTGACTTGAAACTGGAAACTCCTCTGGATTTGACTGTCGCACCTGATTGCTTTTTTTACTTTCAGCCATTGGCCGTACGGCAATTTATTTTATTCTATTTTATTTTTTGAGAAGGGGGAAAAAAATCTGCTTCTGCGTTTGATTTACCAAATGGCTTCTTTTCAGTTTTGCTCAGTTTTATGTAAGGTGACCTTTGCATTTGTGGAATGGTATTTTGATTCTAAAACGCTGCTATGGCTAGCTCAGAGTTTTATGCATATACCTTAATTTACATTATTCCCCTGCAGACCTCATTTGGGGAAAAAGGATCTAGTGTAGCAGTTCCTCTTTAATGCCAGGTTCTGTAATTAGTTTTCTTATTCTACTCACAAATTTGATAAAATATTAATTGATATTAAATAGCGTGAGTGTGTGTGTGCAGGGTGTGTTCCCTAGCTGGAGCTGCATTCAGAGATATAACAGGGGATGGCTCCGGAGGGGGAATGTAGCTGCACCTTTGGATAAATGCACAATTCTGATACTTCTCTGCCTCACTTTGATGGATGAAATTCTCCTCAGGCCAGAGGGTTTATGAGGTCTTTACGTTACTAAAACATCCTTGAGCTAAAGCTAAAATCCTGCCGGCTTTCAAGAATTTCGTCTAGAAATTGGCATGGCACGGTCTTGTAGCTCCTACCTCAGCCCACTGCCCTCCTGCACATTGTCCTTCTCCTGCAGCCAGAGCGGGGCTGTCCTCGACCTTGCCTTGCTGTTCTAGCCCTTCTACTCTCCTGCCCTCACCTTTCCCCCATGTCTGATGCCTGCGAAGCATTGGGGAGGGAAATCAGGGTGTAGACAGACGGAGCTGCATTCAGAGATATAACAGGGGATGGCTCCGGAGGGGGAATGTAGCTGCACCTTTGGATAAATGCACAATTCTGATACTTCTCTGCCTCACTTTGATGGATGAAATTCTCCTCAGGCCAGAGGGTTTATGAGGTCTTTACGTTACTAAAACATCCTTGAGCTAAAGCTAAAATCCTGCCGGCTTTCAAGAATTTCGTCTAGAAATTGGCATGGCACGGTCTTGTAGCTCCTACCTCAGCCCACTGCCCTCCTGCACATTGTCCTTCTCCTGCAGCCAGAGCGGGGCTGTCCTCGACCTTGCCTTGCTGTTCTAGCCCTTCCACTCTCTTGTCCTCACCTTTCCCCCGTGTCTGATGTCTGCGAAGCACTGGGGAGGGAAATCAGGGTGTAGACAGACGGGGTCCTTCTTTCTGCCAACCTGCTCAGCTTTTGTGTGTTGGCCCTTCTTGTATCCCTTGAAACTGGCAGAGACATGAGGAGGATAGAGGTGTGGTTGCCCATTACAGAGCTCTGAGCTCAACCTCAAAGCAGCTGAAGCTGCTGCAAACTGAACAGTGGCTCGTTGCTTTTAAGCAGTCCTTTTTCAGCTTTCTGCTACAAAAGGTCAGGCTCTGAAGGGCAGTTGCAGCCTTCCCCGCCCTTGCTTACCCCCGTTGTTGTGCTGGGAAGATGGTTGCAACCAGGGAGGAAGATTTTCCTTCTAGAAAGGCAGGATAAGATCCAGAGCGTCTTGTTGACTAAGTAGAGCAGATGGGAAGCATACCGCTTTGCCCTCCTCAGCAGGTTAGAATCTGGCTGCTTGTGTATGAGATTTAATGTGGATATGAATAAATAATAGAGAGAAGGGAAAGAAATATTTGCTCAAAACAGAGCTTACAGAATGATATGCTCTACTGATAAATCACTCCAAAAATACTTCCTCGTCGAGACTCATTTTTCAGTTCCTTTGACAGCAGCTAGTGTCCCAATTTGAAGGGCGCTCTGTGGATTTCACTCCCACTATTCCTCCCTTTCCCAGCAATGTTACATCTCCTAGTTTTACTAATACAGAGCTCTTCCTTGTGCAAGGAAAATAAATTAGCAATTTAGAAAGGTTGACCAGAGACAACTCATCAAAGAAGAGTCCAGAGCTGTGTGAGTGGCAGCACTATCTTACAAGTTCTATAAATACTTGGTGTCACCCCATGCGCATCTTCCTTGGATTTTGCATTTATTTCTCCCTGCATTATACACCAACATGGGTAGCAAAATATGAAAAAGAGGAGACAGCAGAGATTAGGGGCTGGAAACATTTTCACAGCAGTATCTTGTCAGCTTTCCAGCACACTCTGACTTATCGAGATCCAAACACTCACAGCTGGTGCATATTTTAATGCCAAATGACTGGCATGGCTGAAATTGGAATTCACAGTCTCTCAATGCACCGTACTAGCGCATTTAGTCAGCACATTGCTTTTGTGTGACTCTTTTAAAGTTAAGTTACATTTCAATGAGGGTATTTTTATGGAGGCACTGTGAACTTGCACGGAAGAGCGTGTGGCTTGGTGTGCCAAGTGGCTGTATGTCTGATTAAAATTAGAAGTAAAACAACATGAAAAACCCTGCTAATTTACTGCCCTAAAATTGTCAATTAGAGCAGTGCCAAGCAGTCTGGCAAGAGTTCCAGTTCTTCCAAAAGGCAGAAGAGCAGCGCCAACTCTGAAGCAAAGGAAAGCGGAGGAAATATTTGTCAACTCTATCCAATAACTGGTCACGTAATAATTGGGCAGTAAATTCTCCAACCTGCGTTGTTTGGCTGATGGTTGGAACAATGCCTGGTTTTGTGGGGATTTTGGGGGAGTTTCTTTTGTTTAGTTGGGTTTTTTTATTATTAAATTTTAAAACTTTCCATCAGTGCCTTCTTTTTTCATTGGTATTGTGATGGGTTGCTGTGTAACTCGGTGCTAAGCTGCGTGGTCTACATTGCCATGTTTCCTGAACAGCTCAGTGTACAATGTTGCGCTGTCTATGAAATTTGAAATAATCATTAACTTCTTGCAATGACACTAGAGGTAAGAAGTATTTTGGGACAAAGGTGCTTCGACAGGGTGACAGCTGGTGTCTATCAGCCCTCTGAAATTCAGTGGCCAGGGAGATGAAGGCCATTTCCCTTTCAGGAAGTGAAGTTCAATTCTGTAGTAAGATCTTTCCTTGATTTTGACTCACCAAGAGTACCAGTGTGGGGTAAGGATTCACCTGAGGAGGGGTCCTCTAACACAGCTATTGAGACTCTCAGCTGTTGGGGGGCGCCTTTGGGATCCTCCTTCTAACAATATTGCTGGAAAGGGTTGTGTCATGCAATGCTGTGGTGTTTGGGGTTAGGCTCTTACAGCTTAAGAAGGTCCCAAACACTGTCTAAATTATTCTAGAGTCATGGAGCAACTCAGATTTAGTTCATTAAAATTCTTGCTAGACTATGAAATTAATTGAATCCAATTCAATTCAATGGATGGAAGATCCCATGATGAGAGATGCTTTTGAACTCTCCAGACCTACAAGAGTTTTCAGTTTTTTTCATGTGATCCATATGTTTGCAAACAATTATCACACTGGATTAATTTGACACAGAGGGAGGCAACAAATCAGCCAGTACTTCTATTATAACCCAGATTTTGTGGGACTTTATTTAATTACTTGCTTTCTCTGCTTTTTCTATTTATTTTTTTTTAATCCTAGATTTTGGCTAATTTTAATGGTTGCAATAAGGATAAACAAAACAATATATAATAACTGTGCCAGAATTAAATAGTGGTTAATTAAACATCTTAGCAAAAAAAGTTGTGGGGGAACAATACAGAAGGTACATTAAGACTCTATCAAGAAGTAGATCTAGGTCCAGGCAGTTACTGAAGAACACGTGAAAAACAAAATGAGCATCAGGTGGCATAGGACACTAAGTGGAACAACCGAGGTACCCAGGCCAACACTCACATGCCACACTGGACAGGGTGAATAACCTTTGCCATTAACTTCTTTCCCTCCTGGTGCAAATCTGTGCAAAAAGAGTGACAGAAAGATATGGTCAAACACCAAAGTAAGTAGGGAGGGGAGGCAAAGGGAAAGGACTTCAACTTGTCTCAGAAAAGTAGCTGGGTTTTGGTTTGGTTTGCTTTTTTGGTTTTTTTTTGTCTCCTTGGAGGCCAGTCTGAGTTAAACGAGAGCCAGATCAGCTGGCATTTGAGCCTGGTTGGTCACGAGCTCTTGTCTCAGGAACTATTGAGGTTCAAAGCTGGGACCTCAGCAAGACCTGAAGTCTGACTGCTCTGTAACTGAAAGAAAAAAACAAAACTCAGTGTCAAATTTTTTTTCCCTTGAGGTTCAGAGCATGTATACCTCCCGGTGGTCTTAAGAGGAGTTTCACTACTACCTCCAGTGGAAGCCAGAGCAGACCATGAACAGTGTATTTTACTGATATTATCAAATGTACTACGTATTAGCCATAGGGAAAGGAAAAATGCCAATGCTATAGCATGAGGTACTTAGCCTATATTACAGGCTTAGACTGGTGCTTTCCAGTAGTATGGAACAATTTGTTAAGGTATGAAATTGTGAGAAGAAATTGATGAATTATTTTGCACCCAGTGGTTGTAATTAAAAAAAAAAATATTGAATTTAAGAACAGGTTTGAGTTCTTTCACAAAGACATCTCTGGTGGTCAAGAGAAGCTGAAGTAGCACAAAGATCAAATTGTCCATGTTCTCCACTTGCAGCTAGCATGTTTAGTTCTTGCAAGGCCCATCCTGGTTGAGTGCAGAAGGAATTATTTATGTTCAAAAGACAGGTCCCTACCAAATAATCTGGGACAGCTGCATGTTTTGGTATTAAATTCAGTGGGAGCAGGATTAGGGCCATGATGGGTCAATATAAAGTGAAATGGTATTTTGGCTTAAGCATTTGCATTTTACTCTTCATTCCAAATTCATGTTGCCTTCTTAAGGCTCTCGTTCCAGCACTGATTTGAAGATAAGATATACGCCAACTGCGGTTCTTCACATGTCTATGGTGCTGCAGATATTTAATGAGATTTAACATAATTTATTACCAGTAGAGAGCAGTCTGAGATTAGAATTAATACCGGGCATTGCATGAGGAAAATATCATGATTGAGCCATACACATGATACCCAGTGTAGAATTAAAGTGATTAATTTTTAAACATACATCATATGTACTTGTGAAAGTAGCTTATTTTTGCCAGTTGTATGTTTAAAGAGCAAACATGTGAAACTTTTGAATACAGCCTAAAATGAAAGAAAACATGGTAGTGTACTTTTGAGTTTAAATTTTAAATGTGGGACTGTGGACTTCCTTTTTCTATCTTTCCCTTGCCTTGCTCAAAAACAGATCTGTTGTAAGTAGTATTTCCAGTAAAAGAGTAAAGTTATCCTTAGTTTCTAAGCTTGAAACTTGCCTTGATGAACAGTGAGCAGAGCATTACATTGTTGCCTTCATTTCAGTTTCTTAAATTATTTTTATTAATTTTCAAATTACAAACATGAAGCCTGTTTTTCATCAGTAACTTCATAGAGTGTTTCATTCATACTGTTGAAAGATGTAAGAAGTACAAATCATTGCCAAAATCAATAAACTGAAGTATTGACTTTCAATCCTGTCCTGTTTAGAAGGCATTAATCTACATACTAAATCACGTCATCATTACAACTCTGTCCGTCTTGCAGTTTTCATCATTTTTCGTACCATGTCTTCTAATTACATTACTCCTTTTGTACTTGAAGGGCTTGTTTTCAAATGCTGGTTTGTTTTTTGTTTCACCCTGTAACATAGTCAATGCTCTCATTTTACTGCGCGATCCAGCAGACAGATGGGGCTGTTAAGGGTAAATCTCAAAAATCTTTAACTCCTCAGTTTAGTCTTTCTAGAGAGAGCAGCAGCTTACCTAGCTGTATCCAAAGAGAGATAGGTTTATGCTGTATGGTAAGCCTCAGTGCTTGGAGCTGGATCTAAACGGATTTATTTTTTTATTTTTTTATTTATTTTTATTTATCTTTCTTAGGCTCCCATGCTCTTATGACTGCATCTCATCTCTTGCACACTTTGCTTGTGGTTGCATGGCTGGACATCCATGCAGTTCCTTGTGCTGGGATGGTCTGTCATCCTCTCCCAGTTGGGAAGAATGTTTCCTGCTCTCTGCAATGAAACAGTGGGCAGGGAACTGCAGGGCTCTGCTTAACCCCCCTCTGCCCTGCACAGTGCAGAGATACCAACTGAAGCTAAAGCCCAGCTGAGACTTAGTCCCATGTCCCTAACACAGGTTCAAAACAGAAATAAGCGCATGGCAGAGAGGTTTATGTATGGATGGTCAGGTGGTTCAGGCAAAAGAAAACACGTAGGAACAAAGCTGAATCAAGAGTGTGAACACCTGTCTCTGGAGAGATGAAACAGTAGGTGTGTACTGTATATATTCATTAGTGTAGGAACAAGTAAGCGTGTGACCCATCCCTCCAAATGTCTCATCCAAGTCAATTCCTTTCGTTGCCAAAAGCCTTTTAAGACCTCTCCAACAAAGTTCAGCTTGCTTACAACTTCACCAGGCATCGACAGATGATGTGGATCTACAGGAATCTTTCTAAGTGTAAAAATTTACTGATAATGACAACTTCATTAAAATGGAGTAAGTCCTTAAAGCCATGGAAGGTGTGCATGGCATGTTGGCAATTGGATGTTGAAATGGTAAGGGAAATCAGTCTGAAATGAGAATTTGAGTCATGCTGTGGCTGTCCATAGGACCCCAGTGCATCAGTTAGAGGAATAGCATAGATTAGAGATATGTTGAGTTGTATTCTTTTATTTTACTTTTTGTGTACGCTTTTAGGAAAAACAGTTGTGAAGTGGCTTAACTTTAAGGAGGCAATGAAGTGAAGTTCTAAAAGAGCACAGTTATAATGAAAAGAAAACCCAAACATTAAGGGAACTAACAAGGTTTTGGTTTCAGGCTGAATCAAAATTCATCGTTTGGCCCGACCATTATTTTGTACTTTGTTGCTGCAAGGATGTTCTGTGCTTGATTTTGGGGGTCTGTGTTAAATTGATATATATGCAAACACAAACTTGAGATGGCAAAATATTTTTGTCTTACCACCAAAAGTATTGGTGGGGCAGAGATACCAAGATTGGAAATTTAACACATTTTAACTGTGTCCATATTCTTTCACTAATATGCTTTCTAGCTTTTAGTTTGAACTGTGATAAAGCCAGTTTCTAACTTTCCTTACAGAATGTGCTTGATATACTGTTTCTTAAAATCTATACAGAGGATTAAATAGATAATCTCCAACCACTTTTGATTCCGGGCCTCTTGTTTATATATTAGTAGGTTTTCCTATTTGAATGATATAAATAACCAAGGCAGAGACCCAGCTTGCAAGAGCCTATCTGGGTCTTTATCACTGAACAGAAGCTGTCACTTCATGGGTGCGGTTCACTTGTTTCTTTCATGTATTTCTTGCTCTAGCGTCAGCCAAGCCTCATCCCATGAGAACTTGTGGTTGCTGTTTTTCTCAGTGCTTCCTTATCTCAGGTTCCAGGGTTGTCTTTTTTTAGCTCTCTTGTTGTGTTGCAATCTCTCCACAGACTCCTTGAAACACAGTGCAATAGGGCAGTTGGGGGGCATTGTTTGACTCTGTATCTTGGCTCGGATACGTTTTACCTCTCTGGTTTTGTGGAATAGTTGATAATTAAAGATGAGAGGCTTGCTGCTGTGGCATAATGTAGGAATACTTTAGAGTCAGAAAGCAAACATCACCATACTCAAGAGGAAATGAAAGTTCAAGAATGTCCGCATTATTAATCACTCACATTGTTTCTCTCTGTGACAAAAATAATCTGTATTTTCTATGGCTCTGCATGAATATTTACATTTTTTTAAAAAAATCAGTGCATTCTTTTAACACAGTTTCCTTTTAATGGCACTGTTGTGCTCCAGATGCTTATACGAATCTCACTTGAGGAAAAAAAGATTTATATTTAATTTCTTCAGGAATAAAAGAAGAAAATCTGTTTGAAAAGTTTTGCTTACATTTTATTTGTAATTTGTAGATTATAAATTCTTGGAGAAAGAGGTTGTCTTTTATTCTGTGCTAGTAGGGTACCTAGAACAATAGTGTCATTGTAAGTGACTGTAGGTGAATAGGCATTGAAGCCTAATATTTCAACAGCAACAGTACTCAAAATGTGTTTTGAAAGATGATATATAAAGACTCTATTGCAAGTCTGTAGTTCGTAAACAATATAAAAATAAAAAATATGACACTTCCCTTGCCTCTCCTGTGCCCACATAGTCAAAGAAAACATAAACCCATAAACCTAGGGAAACCAGTGTTACAAAATACGCTGCTAACAAGAAATAGTATGCAGTAACTTAGCTTTACCCTTGTGTGTGCACATCTTAATCCAGCCTTCGGTTAAGGCTGAATATGATATTTTCTCCCTTGTAAAGTAACATTGAGGCATGTTTAGCATAGTTTTATTTAAATATGGGATATAAATAGTGCACATAAAACCAAGGTTCATGTCAGGAATTGCAGCTCAGGAGGCTGGGTAACAGAAACAGTTTTGGAGATGGGATGGTGGACTTGGTTCTCAAGCCTGTGCTAGGAGACAAATATTGCACCTAGTGGCTGGACACAGCCAGCTCCTCTGCTGCCTTTACTCTTCTGGTGTCAGCATCTCATCTGCAGATCACAAACCTATAAGCTTGGGGGAAAGCAAAGAAGGAAGAGGAAGCAGGTTACAAAGTTGCTTCCATGGCAAAAGCTCTTTTTTCCCCCCCACGTACCCACCTGAACAGCGCAAGCAGAAGCACTGCCAAGCTCAAGAGATCATGTCAGGGCTGAGCTGAAGAGCAGCTGCTACGTGCAGCCTGCTCCTCTGGCAGCGTGGAGAAAATCCAGGAAGAAACACATGCTGGATTTATTGTAGCAGTTCCCCCACTTCCCTTCTGTGGTATCTGTCCTTGTCAAAGATGGCCAGCCCCTTTCACGGTCGATTGGCCTCAAGGGAACTACAGGTCTCTGGAGAATTGCGTCTGTCTCCTTCATCTCTCTCCAACTTGTACTCATCTATTAGCATGCCAATAAGTTTTTTCGCTCTGTGGGATATTATCTTTATGGACTGCCCTTTTGTGTATGGCCCTTCCTCCTTCCTCTGGCAGAACAGCCTTCTCCCCATGCATACTTTCTCCTTCCTTCCTAAGGAGTTTCCCTAAACAATGAATAGAAACAGGAAGGCACTTACGGCCTCTTTTCCCTTCCCTTTCACTGAAAAGCATTAGGGCTTTTTACACAGTGACCTTGAAGTAGCCTTCCTTTCCCAGCTCAGACTGGTAGCGGTGATTGATGTACCTTTGAGGGGGGGCAAAGGTAAAGAGGAGGTGAAATAATAAAAATGAAATAAAATAAAGGAAAAAAAAAAAAAAAGAAGAAAAAATCTGGTGCAGGCTGAGGAATTCAGAGATGAAAAGAAAAAAAAAAACACAAAACAACAAAAAAGCCCCAACCCCAAAAAGCAAGGAACCCAGTTCACCTGTATAGGCTCAAATGTCTGTGAATAGCTACCCCATGGAGGTGTGATTGCTCTGTATTATGCTCTGCAGGTCAGAGTCACTGGGTGACTGAGAGCTTGCAGTCAGATGCCTGGGGCTTCCTCTTCCCACAAAAGCAGTAGGGAAAGAAACAAGTTTGGTGTTTTTTTTTTTTTTTTTAAACCAGAAAATTACAGTTTTTTTCTACAGGCTTATCTTAAAATGTTACTCCTATCAGTATCAATGGAAGAGGCTTGAGTAAATTATGGCCATTTTCAGGAGTGCACACTTATCCAAAGGTGTTCAGCTTCACTTTTTTGTTGAGTTCCTGCTGACAAAACTGCACTGTGTAATGGCTGAGTGTCAATCACCGGCGGACGCTGTCGTGTTCGGCGGAAAGTACTGAGCAGCTCTAAGAGGGGGCGTTTAAAACATGAGCAGCCTCAAGGAATATCCAGCGTGCATTGCTCATTGTGGGTTTGACTTTGCTTTTCTACTTTATTTGCCTGTTAATTCCACCCTCTAAGCTGCACTATTTAAAAACATCTTTAATAAAATATCTGTTTAAAGGTTATGGTAATGAGCACATTATACAGTTTCAGAGCATGTCAAGTATCAACATATAAGTCAGGCAGTTCACTGTGTCTTTGAGACATGAAAAGATTATTTCCCTTAGACAGGTGAGGACAAAGCTGACTAAATGACTAGCCAAAGTCCTCGTGTGTGTCCGGCAGAACTGTCTCTGGCAGAGCTTGCCTCAAAATCAGTTCATCACCCTGGCATGAATATCAATTAAATATAGTCTATTCCATTTCCTACAAACAATGTCATTTGAATTGTCCTGATTTTGTGGGCTTGGCCTCATTTATCTTTTTTCCAGTTCTACACTAACGTGTGGGGCCTGTGATGGCTCCCACCTCCTTTTGTGCTAACAGCTGCATTCTGGAAGCAATTTACTTGTAAGTAGAGTTAAATACTTTTAATTCCTCCTCCTCCTTGTCTTTGCTGTTCTTGACCTGACCCCATACTGGTTTTATTGATTTACTCTGGATTCTTGATTCACCTGTTGTAAGTTCTAGCTCTTCTGTGAAGGAACTATGGCTGACCCTACTAAGTTCTTGCTGGAGGTGGTTGTCTGCAAGTCTCAGACCAGCACCCTGGATTTAAAAGCATGCAGGACAAGAGCTGTGATTATCTTCCTTATCTTAAATACAATCTGGGATGTTCACATGCCTGTCACCGGTGTGAAGAATTTATTTGAATTACTGAAACTGGCTCCTTGTGAAATGCAAGGAACATTCATGTTTGCCATGAGGCACTCTCTTCTCTTCCCACTGAAGCTTGCACTTTTGAAACCCACTTCATTATGCGTGCTCTATGGAGAACCTTTCGGAGAACAATTATATGTTATCTAAGGTATCGTGGCAAACGCTGGATACAATAAAAAGCATGAATGACTCCTTTCTTGATGCCTTGTATTTCTAGCAGCTTTACATCCAGATGGATTTCCTCATTGTCATTGAACATTAAGTTCAAACCTGTAGGGATTTTTCCATTAGACTCTTAACTCTTTCTGGGTCAGTTCAGCAGGTATTTCCCTCCTGCAGCTTTCCCAGTTCCCGTTGAGGTGTTTGTCCTTCATCAGTTCTGTTAAATCAGATTCTTTATGTGGGATCCAAACAAAACAATTTTTACTCTTTCTAATCTAGCCAATCTGTTCTCGTGGTGATACTTTTCTGAAACCAGTGGTGAGCAGACCTCTTAGCATTTTACAGAGATTAATGAATTTGTCTTTTCAATGTCCCCCAGAGGCAAAAAAGCTTTGTGCAAAAAAGGAAACTGGGAATCCAGAGAGATTAATGGATTTGGTGAAGATTACAAGGGAGGTAGTGGCACAGAAGTGACAAGCTCTGACTTAGCTCACAGTCCTCTGCTCACATCGGGAGTCATCTTGCCAGGAAAAACTGCTGGGTTTGTTCTTAGTAGTGTGTTTGTTATTTAACACGGAATATAGCCCATGTGGCTTCTTATAGAGGAAAATAGGAAACTATTTATCCATTCCTGAAGAAACAGGTAATTTAAGGCAATAGCAATTACCAAACACAAAAAGAGATGTCTTTTTATTTACAGGTGTCCAGGGAGAGAAAATAGGAGAGAAAAAAACCCCAATCCATGAGTTCATCTCGCAAGATGACTCATAATAATGGAACAAAAAGTCAGGTGCCCAGACAGTATGCAGAGCTGCCTATAAGGATGGTACCGATTGACTAGTTCCTTGTTCAGTATTGTATACATTGGAGCAAATGTTACATGTAAGTGTACTACCTCCACCATTATAGTTTTGGTTGATGTTGAGGATAAGGCCAAATTCTGCTGTGCATTTGCATGCCCTTGGGCTATTGGAAAACAAGATTTTTCTCACTCCCGGTGCATCAGGTTTGTCCCAGGTAGATAATCAAGTAAATCAGAAAAGTTTCTTGTAGTAATACAGAGAAGAAGACCAACTATTATTCATACATCACTGACCATCTTTTACTGTCACTGATTTGCAGGTATTTTTTCGCATAAAGAGACTCTGTGTTGAATACAATTTAGTACACCTCATATAGAAGAGGAAAGTGGGGTTGAAACTTACCTCTGGTTATAATTTGTTCTGACCTATTACTACATATTGTGACCCTCCTTATTTACACAACATTTTTGCTTTTTGAGGGCTCGAAGCAGCTTAGGAACACCATTTCATTCCATGAAGGCAGGATTAGGCCCAAGTGATGCAGTCTGCTTTGTGGTGATTTTTAAATGACCTTTTCAAATACATCCAATTAATGAAATTTATTTCAACTTATCCTGTATCTCTGATTGAAGTGAAGAACTTTATTTTTGCCTTGAAGGTGGAATATGTACTGAATAGTCTTTGCTGAAAGCTTTAATCAAATTTGGGTGGGGATTGCCTTCCTTCTGTACTGGCACTATTTTTTTTTTTTTTTTTTTTTTTTGACCTTCCTAATGTCCCTAGCTTTAACTTCTTGTGACTGTCCTCTTCTGGGGCCTCCTGGAAATTCTTACTGTAGAGTGGCATGTTTCTATGATATACGCTGGGCCATGTTTGCAAGGACAGAAGCCTGTCAAACAAATTAAAGACCTCACTGGATTAAAATACAGAATTTAGAAATTCATTATGTACCATTCAATTCCTCCTTGGCAATTGAACAATTGTGAAGAAGTAAAATTTCTCTATTCTCAGACTATAAAATAAGTGACATTTGCTCTCTAGACTCTACAAGTGACTACTCTAGTAGTAGTAATATTTTCTTGTCAGATGCAGCATACTTTAATCATGTCTGTTTTATATTGTAGTAAATACTAAGTTTGATAACTTTCCTGAAATGTAGATATGGATCTAGGTCTCCTCATTTGAAAATACCATTAAATTCTTCTGTTTTGTCTGTCCCATTAAGATTTATCAAAAACAAAGGAGGCCTGTGTTCAGAGGCAATTGATAGATTTCTTATGCCAGAGGCAGCTTCTCTGATGCTAGATGAGGTCACTTATGATGTTGTTCATGTCATCATCCCACACAGCTTTGCGTGAGCAACTTCTGCAATATTAATCTGCTTTGGAACTCTGTCAGCATTTAGGTTTCAGGTACTTTTATGCACAATGAATTCTTCCTCCATTTATGCAATTCCTGTACTGCTTCTTGCACCAGGGATGCAAATCACTACCACCCCCACAGTCTCCATATTCTCCAAGTTTTCTAATTCTTGTACTATTTTGATCTTCTCAATTTATTTTTTTTGTTGGAAGTTTTGGTTAGCTTATTCAACTTGCCAGACTTTATTGCAGCTTATTTTAGTGTCAGCCTGATCCAGATGAAGCTTTCATTTACTAGCTCTGCTGTCCAGCACAGTTAATTTCTCAACCACAATCTACCCTGTTTTCAACTGAGATTATAGATTTTTCTTTTTTTTTTTCAGCAAGTGCATCTTACCATGAAGTACTACTGTACTTTCCCTCCAGCTTTCTTGTGGCTTGTCCCCATGCTCTATTGTTGCTCTCTCTAAAAAAGGCACAAGCCAACTGTACTGTGGTCCTTGTGCCAGTGAGAAGCGAGAAAAGCAAGTATCAACTTTCATTTTTTGTTTTCCTTCGGTTTTGTCTCCCTGGCGTTTCTTTCTCTTTGTTGTTCATTTTTCACCTGTGTCGTTCGGTATTTTAGTTTTTTTCAAATGCGTCTCATGACAGGAATGAAAAATGTGTTTTGTGAGCAAGGCCACAGCTGAAACCAGCTGTGTGGATGCCGCAGGAACCAGGCAAAATCATCACCCACCCTTCTCCCACTGCTCCTGCTTGTCCCCTGCCCCTTGCAGGGACACTTTGTGGGGGGATAGAAGGGCTGATGACACATTAAAAGCGTTCATGGTGGTGGCATGAGGTGTCCCTCCCGGCTGCAGGCTGTGCTGAGCAGTGACACGCACACGCGTGTCCCCCGCCCGGCCGCCCGCGGGAGCTGGCCGAGGTGCTGAAGCGGGGCCCGGCGGGGGCTGGGGTGTGCGGCCGTTCCCCCCCGGGAAAGGGACCCCCTCTTCCCTGCCCCGAGACAGCCGTGGGCACCCACGGGGGAGCCGTAGTTAGCACGCGGGGCTAATTGGGCCACCACGCCTTTCTTTTTGATACAGGTAGAGGTTTGTTTTTGTGCTGCGGTGGCCCCACGGCAATGTTAGATCAGTTCACGGAATCATGGAATTGTCAGAGTTGGAAGGGACCTCTAGAGATCATCTGGTCCAACTCCCCTGCCAAAGCAGGATTGCCCAGAGCACATCACTCAGGATGGCATCCAGGTGGGTCTTGAAGATCTCCAGAGAAGGGGACTCCACGACCTCCCTGGGCAGCCTGTTCCAGGGCTCTGGCACCCTCACCGTAAGGAAGTTTTTTCTCATATTTGAATGGAACTTCCCATGTTCCAGCTTGAGCCCGTTGCCCCTTGTCCTATCGCTGGAAACCACTGAAAAGAGTCCGGCTCCAACATCCTTCAACCCACCCTTTAGATACTTCTAAACATAAATAAGGTCTCCCCTCAGCCTTCGCTTGTCCAGGCTAAAGAGACCCAGCTCCTTGAGCCTTGCGGTGCTCCAATCCCTTAATCATCATAGTTGCCCTATGCTGGACTCTCTCCAGTAGTTCCCTGTCCCTCTTGAACTGGGGAGCCCAGAATTGGACACAGTATTCCAGTTGTGGCCTCACCAGTGTAGAGTAGAGAGGGAGAATGGCCTCCCTTGACCTACTGGCCACACTCTTCCCTATGCACTCCAGGATCCCATTGGCCCTCTTGGTGACAAGGGCACATTGCTGGCGCATGGAAAGTGTGCTATCTACCAGGACTCCCAGATCCTTTTCCTCAGTAGTGCTTCCCAGAAGATCCAGCCCTAACCTGTATTGGTGCCTGGGGTTCTTCCTTCCCAGGTGCAGGACCTTACATTTGTCCTTGTTGAACCTCACTAGGTTCTTCTCTGCCCAGCTCTCCAGCCTGTTCAGGTTGCACTGGATGGCGACACAGCCTTCTGGAGTGACAGCCAGCCCTCCAAATTTGGCATCATCAGCAAACTTGCTGAGGATACGCTCAGTCCCCTTGTCCAGGTCATTTATGAATATGTTGAACAGGACTGGGCCGAGTATTGACCCCTGGGGGACACCACTGGTCACAGACCTCCAACTTGACCCTGCTCCATTAATTAGAACCCTCTGAGTTCTGTCACACAACCAGGACTCAATGACTTCATGTCATAGAAAATGTACATTTGACATACTAGAGATATTAAGGTATGGGCGCTTTTTTAATAACATTTTCTTAACCTGTTTAGAGAGACACTTTATGCAGAAAAAGAACAGGTGATGTGTTAGATATTTTACTTGAAAATATTTCTCATAACTAGTTTTCAGGCTTGGTGAAGTGGCAGTTGTTTGTTTGTTTGCTTGTTTCTCAAAAAGGAAAACATTTTAAATTTTCTAAGCATGTAAGGATATTCAAAACATGCAGCACCTTAACTGACTATGAAATGGATCTAAGCAGTTTCTTTCAGAAAACATTTATTATATATTTGGTGCCCTACTTTTTTCAAGTATTAGGAGACAGTTTGTAGTAATATAAATCTATCTTTAGCAGCGGAAAGCACTAAGCTGGATCTTCTCTTGCCCTGTGAAATAGTTCTGCCATCGCATCTAAGCGTGTGCTGTGATCTAGTAAATGCTTAAGGTCACAAAATAATTCCATAATACTTTGGAACGAGAATTTAGCATCCTAAAGTATGTTGAATATTCAGGGAAATATTGATCCACCATTCATGTATGTGATGTATACCTGGGCTTTTCAACCCAAGAAGTTAAAATTCATCTTGCCAACATTCCATTTGTACATCTCAGCCAGCCTGAGGGATGGGTATTTACTACACTGATCTTGCATGGAGTTGTGATGGTGACAGAAGGGTGATGCAGTAACCTCCTTGTCAAACAGTGCTGCTAGTGGAGTTAGAACACCTTTATTTCAGCCCCATCTTAGGTAATATTGCCCAATTACTTTAAAATACATCACCTGTGACTACAGTACATCAGTAGCAAAATGGGAAATAGAAGCCTGACTCTGAGATACTTCTGCTTTACTAATTGCATTTTCACTTTATAATAAAGAATGTACATGAGGGAACTGTAACTTCTCCAGTCTAGCTAACAATTTTTTATTCTTGATGAGTGTATTTATTCAGCTATGATTCTGTCCTGAGCTTTTGTAATTTTATTTATTGCTATGCTTATTTGTAAAAATGAGAAAATCAATAGAGTGTTGGGGGAAGGGAGGGAAAGGAAAAGGAAAAAAATCACTCAGAAGAACTACAATAAATTTACTGCAGGATAGAAAACTCCAGAGACAAAAAAATAGATAAATGCCTGATGATAAAGACTGAAGGCAAAATCTGAATCACTCATTGATTCATCATGTCTTTTCTTCAGTATTTATAGAGAGCCAAACAAATAAGATAAAGGGAAGAGATAATCCCAGTAGCCTAATGAGAATTTTACAGTCACCATAAAGACCTACCTTCTGAGGACTGAGCACAGTGATGTGCTCTGTAGATTTATATTTAATAATGGGCTAGAGGCTGTTATGGACTCATCTGGGCATTAGCTTAGCTTAGCTGTCTCACGAAACCTCAGCAGTTGTAGCCGTAGCTCACTCCACCATCTTGGGGAATTTTTAGGATTTTTAGCCCTGATTTGTTTTAGAAATGAGGTGATGTGACCATGCCATAGAACCCCCTTTCTATCCTCCTCCTATTAGCTGGGTGTATTGGTTATTTTAATGAAACAGAATGGAAAAGCCTCCATGAGGCTCCATGAGGTATGGTTACAAGTTTTATGAAAGTTCATGGAGAGGAAGAGCATTATGATTATCACACTTAAAATAGGATCTGGATTTTGAGTTTCAATGAGACATTTTCCAGAAATCAGAGGGATGTGAATGCCCCAGTCCTTGATGAGACAGTTTTAGTTAAAGTCTACATCTAAGGACGACAAATCCACAGGAAGTCAGTCTTTGTTATCTCTGCTAAACTAACAGTTGCAGTACTATTTGGGAAGATCTTGTGTGTGTGTTATTTTTGTTTGTTGTGTTAAGAGAGGAACTTGTATATTTTCATTTTTTAAGACTAGTTTATCATTTAGGGAATCCTACTTTTCAAGAAGGGCAAAAGTCAATATTTATTTGTACGCATAGCTTTGCATTCCTTTTCACTGAGGTGGCATATGTGGCCATCAAAGGAGTAGACAGTCCTTGGCCTGAATAGCTTGCAGACTGCAGAGACAGACAGCCAAAGTAAAGAGGAAAGATAGGCTTTGAGATGTATAACCACTGTGGTAACTGGCAAAGTTCTGTTGGTGTTTATTGTTTGCAATGGACCACTGCCAAGTTACAGTTTTTGCTTGTGAGCAAAACAAGAAGTGAATTTTTTTTTTTCCTGGCTGGTGCAGAAGTGGGACTTTCCAAGATGAAAAAGGCAGAGAATATTTGACTGAAGCCCTCTATAATGTAAATCTTTTCTTAGCTCTTCTATTGCTGTTCTGCTGGTTTCACCCCCTTGCAGTGTCCTCAGAATATCTCTTAGATCCTTGAAAATTTATGATGGGAGCTGCTGAGCAAACCAGTAAGCAGAAATGGCTTCAGATGTTGCCATGTGTGGCTTCACTGTAAACTGCTGTCTCCTTACAGGCCCTGGCCTGGAGGAGTGTAAGAGGAAGGCATATCAGTTTCTCTAGAAAGGCTACTGTTTTGCATGGAGTAGTTGGTAACATTGAGCAAATCTCTTGGTCTCCCAAGGATTTCTTTTTTTCTTTATTCTTAACATATTCTTTTTCTCATTATCTGTACTTGGCTTTTATATAATAAACTGTTACTAGTTTAGGGACTGGATCTAAAAGACTGCTTATTTTCCTTGCTTAGGCACCCTGATTCTACAGCTGAACCAAAGCTCTTACTTTCCACAAGATTTAAATTGGATTTTTATTCAACAGCCAAATAATTTAGAGAGTTTCTCTAATCTCTCCTACTCTGGCTCATTAAGTGCAAAAGAATTGTCACTTCCACTCACCCTCATTGAAAAAACAGCCTGTAGTAACTTTGCATATAGCTTGAAGGCTGCTTTTGTTCCCCAAAATTAGTTTACGTTTAGCCTATATTAGTTATTCCCCTAGATACCGTGTCCCAGACAGCCCGGTATTCAAGAGTCCTTGCAAATACAGAATAATAACACCAAAGACTCTCTACAAAGACCTCATTGTAAGACTAAAAGGATTTCCTGTGAATAAGAGCTACACATGGACTTAACACTGCTGGGAGCAAGAACATACAAGGAGAAACCAACTACATAGTGAAGCCAAGACATTACTGTTTTTTAATGATTTCTTTGTAGATGGGGAGAAGAGGTCTTTTCCCAAGGAGCTCATGATAATACAGCATAGCCAAGAACACAAGGGAGAATGTTGTATGGAAGGAAAAAAGGGAGCCTTGGAGGAAGAGAGGAACCTCTGAGCTTTCTCTGTCTTTCTGTTCTTTGCTACTCATTTAGATGAGGTGTGAATGTAACTGATAGGCAATGCACGCTGCCTCTTCTGCAGAGAGGGACTCCAGTGGGATATAATGGTTTCTTAGTCCTACATTATGGTGCTAGTTCAAAGGAGTAGCAGAGCACAACTTAAAGTAACGTCATTCTTAAGGCATATGCCGTAGGACTGCTCACTAAAGCAGGCAATGAATGCCTGTAAGGAGTCTCTAGTAACCAATCCCAGAACTGCATGGAAGGTGGTATGTATTTATACAAACTTCTTCTTAAGAAATACGAAAATAATCATGATAAATGGCAGTGGAAATAATAGGGGAAAATAGTAGACACTCAGAAGTAGATGTTGATTTTGTTATGTTAAACTGAAAAATATCTTTACACACACCCCCCAAAAGCAGCAAGTATCAAAGATCATCATCTCAGTTTTGTCTCTAAAATGCCTTTGGATGGAGCTAGCTCTGGAGTTGGCATTTAATTATTTCTGCAGCATGGTAAAACAAGCTTTGTTACATGTGTCTGTATGAGGTTATTATTCTGGGCAGCACTTCATCAGTTGGTGGAGAAATTTCCATGGTATTTAGAAAGGAAGAGAAGTTCTGAGGATGCCTCCTTCCTCTCTGTCAGATTAAGGGTAGTACTGTCAGGCCTTTTCGTACCTTTTTGTTCTTTCCTGTTTTATCTAATGACACTTCGCTCATGTTTTCTCTTCCCTAAAGCCTTAGTGATGAATCTTGTAGCTGTTGGACCAACCCGATTACATGCTGAACCACACTGATGTAATCTTGCTCTTTCTCTTTCCTTGACCTTTCCACCTCTTTCCTCCATGCATTCAGCCTCTCATTTTTATAAGAAAAACCAAAAGCAACTCATACTCTAATCGTAGTGACCTTGGAGTCTCAGTTGGTGAGAAGCTACCTCATTTTGCATTCTAAGCCATAATTAGTGTCAGTCAATGTCAATGGCATGAGAAACAGTTACACGCAAGAAAGGTCAGAGACTGACTGTTCCTTCAGCTGAGCACGCAGTGGGATAGGTGGGTGTCCACTAACTGAAATTTGTGTATATGAGTAATCTAACAGGATACTCGACCTCACCATGTAGTTGCCAGGTACAATTTCAGTTCATAGTTTTTTCACATTACAGTATTAGTTTTGATAACCATGCAGAGACAGATGGCATTTTGTCGGCTTTCCAAAGCAGAGGAATAATTTGCCGAGCTGTAGCTAGTGTAATGAGAAGCCAAGTAAGTTGAAGATGAGGTAAAACCAAAGCATCTGTCGGCCCTCGTGTGCCAACTTCTAGATGCCGCAGACAAACTAATATTTCCACACAAAAAAGTAGTGACTGTTATAGATTTGTGTAAAAAAGATGGCATTTGATAACAATGCCACAACAGATGTCGTTGAGTCCATGCTTGATTTTTACTACTGCTCTGTGCATTTTTGGAAGAGATACTTGCTCTGCACAGCTTGTATGGAGTATGTTCATTATAAAATTTTATTTTTCAGGAAACAATGAGATGGAAAATTTGTAGCTAATCTGATATTGTCCTTCTTTATCATGCTTCCTTAGTGGTTAGGGAGGAAGAGTTTATTCTTGTTTGATTCCTTTTCAATCCTTTTTATGTGAGAGAAGTGTCTATACATATAACTATATGCAGTATATAATATAAAAATCTTAAAAGAGAGCTCTCTATTAAAATACAATGAAAAATTTGAGGTTACTTGCATTATCCAATATTACATTTTCCAGCATGTGTCATGGAAAATGTGTAATTATATCTTCCCTATTCAAAGGAATCCTTCTCTTCACCTTAATCCTATTCTTTCTCATCTTCTTTGATGAGAGAGAACAATGTTTCAAAAGTTCTCCTTTAAGAGCAAAGCTTGTAAAAAGAAACCCATGGAATACTATAGCCTACTTGACTCATTCTCCTTGGTAATAGATGTGGCAACTTAATAAAAGCAGCCTCTATCTAGGTCAAAATTATTTGAGGAATGCATACTTCACCTAAAATATATATATTTTTATTAAATAGCTGCTATGATGTGGTACGCTCTGCACAGTCTGCATTGTGTGTTGAGAGTGTGAGGAGCCCAGTGGGAGTGGGTGAAGGGGAGCACTTGCTCCTCAAAGGTGTGGACTTGGACAATATCTAAACATTTATGTCCAAGCCCTTCCCAGAAATAGAAACAGCAGGTCCATGGGTCAGTGAGAGGGAGGCTGAGGAGAGAAAAGCAGCACTTGGGAGAGAGCAGAGAAGGAAACAGGCTCCCTCAGGCACCAGAGCATCCCACCGCGAGCCTGTGTGTCGCTGGGCGTAAACTTCAAACAAAGGGATCCAACACTAAACAGCTGTTTATTTTTATTGTCCTCCTGCTGCTTTTTCTTTGCTGTTTGTGAACAGTGGTGCAAATGTTGCTTCGCTGGGTGCAGGGGTGGGGAGGAGGGAACGCAGGTGTAGCTTTGTGTTCAGCAGGCTCTCTCGCTCCCAGGGAGCAGCACTGGCCCGCTCTTGCCAAAGCCTATCGGTAGGACTGAACCATAGCCAGGAGGTAGAGGTCCAGTTTGAAGCAAAAATGGCAACAGATAAACTGGACAGAGGTTGAATCTGAGGGGCAAGGATATAACCTGTTGATTAGAGAAACGTATAGCAGTGTTTGATTGATTCTTTTTGCTACCTGAAGCCCAAAAGCAAGGAAGAGCGAAGCCCTGAGACTATAAAGTGCTTTCACCATGGGTTAGCAGATGCTCTCAGCCAAGGGAGTACTCTTAGACCTTGCCAATTCTTCAAAACGCTTCTGTCTGCCAACCAGCATTACCTCTGCCTTATCCATGCTGAACTGAAGTCTAACATGCTTTCATCCAATACCAGATTTTTTGCCAAGTATTGTAAGAGCAGACATTTTTCTCGCAGTAGATTTAATTCACTGACTTGCTCTCCATTTCATAGCATTCAAAAGGGTGCTTAAAACAAAGAGTTGGAGACTAAAATGACCATATTTTGTACAATTATCATTGAGTTTAAATTGATTACCCTAATGGATATCTGCTATTTTCAAAACTCTGCTGTCTCTCCAGTTTTATAGTGCATTTTGTAGACTGCTGATACCTTATAGCTCTTACATATTCTGTTTTCATTGTGTTTATTTCCTTGAGCGTGAAATGCTGTCTCATGGATTTGGGTATTTAAACCAAAACCTTTTAATGACCGTGTTCCATAGCAAATATTAGTAAACAGGAAGTCCACTAGTGTGCAAGAATGGAATAAGCACACTTGAGCTAGCAAGAGAGAGAAAAACAGCTTCTAACTTTTTACTTCTGCAGATGTACAGGAAAATCTGGCTCATTCAATGTTCTTTGTTGTGCTTGAATGTTCATTTATTCAATATACCATCTTTGAGAACTTTGCTTCCTCCTAGATACTCCACACAAAAACCTTCATTTGATGAAATTAATGCTGATAACATCTTTGGATGTTATCCTTGGAGATAGTTTGGATTTCTTTAGATGAAATAGTTTTAAATATTTATATAAGGCTAGAAATCACAACAGCTTAGAATATTTGTGTCTTTGCAATGTAAAAATCAAAGTTAAATGGGAAGATGAGTAGGGTTGCTCATGGTGGTCTAGAGAAAGAAATGATACTGTGTGTTAGGGCACAACAAATGTGTCTGACACAACTTGTTGAGACACAACTCCCAAGTGGTCCAAGGAGTTCTTGCAGAATATTCAACTTTATTTACTCTTTGATTTTGTCTCCTTGTGTTGTGTGATTGTGCGTGTGATTAATTGCAAATGGTTTGTATTTTGCTTTATGGCATAATGAGAGGCTTAAAAAATACTGAAAGTTCTGAAAGACTTGGATCCAACAGGAAAGACCGAGCCTGGACTATAACGAAATGCACTGTAACCTCTGTCTTACTGGAGTTACCAACATTGCAGGTTAGCTTTAAAAACAAATAACTAAAGACATAAAGGCAGAGGCAGCAAAACTAACTTATCATGCTGGATATAAGTGGCAATAATTGGAATCTTGAATACAAAAAATCTAGCAAATCAAAATACAGATTTAAAATTCAAAAGTTTAATTGGTACAAGAATATTTTTAGAAGATAAGTACATAAATATCATACTTTAGATTTGGTATCATTAAAGATGATCCAAGAAGCTAATATAATTTTGTTCTGCATCACTTTCCTTAAGTACTGTTTTGCTTTAATACTGAGCATAATAGATGACTACACTTTTGGTATATCATAGATTACATTTGTTAGAATAATGTTCTGATGAGCCACTTGTACAGTGCCAGCTTGAAGTAGGTTTAATCCTTTTTCTTGAACTATCTGTTATTCTTCTGCATGTTCTCTGTGCTGTGGTTTCCACTGAGCCCTGTTTGCTAATGATACATTTTATTAGTGCCAGTTAGAATAAATTGGTCTGTTAGGTTTAGAGCAAAGATGTTAATAATGTTTTCAACCTTAACACAATGAATATCATGCAAATCACTATGCATTCACTTCAAAATACAGGGTCACTTCAATCTGTGCAGTTTCTGTGATTTGTGAGTTTGGTGCAATGTTTTATTAGAATACCATTCATAAAAAATTTTGTCATCCAGGATGCATTATTTCCTCTTTCAAGTGATGAATTTCAATCAGATGAACATCCTTTGCACCAAGGACTACGTAAAAAAAACCCAACAAATAACCCAAAGATAATAGTTGCAGGCTCCAGTGGTCTTCTCTTTACATCAGCAGGTGCTTGCGCTGCGACCAAAGCAAACACTGATGCAAGGAAAAAGAGTAAAATCTAGTTCTCTCTACTCACATTTTTATGAAATTGAGCAGTAATATATGAGGATGAGGACTAGGTCTACATCTTGCATCACTCTCCTTAGCACAGTGAATTTATTGTGAGTTGATACAAATGCACATACAGCATGAAAATTCTGTCCATAGATTCAGATGTTAAAAATAAAATGAGTTCTGCTTTTACTTAGAAAAAACCCAACAAAAAACAAAAGGTTAATCTACTATAAAGTTGTTAAACTTTATATTCAGTATTCTGAATATTCCGAGTATTCTATTTTCAGTTGTTAAATCTTCCCAACAAAATAGGATTTTGTTCATATCTGGTATTCTTTTTCCCCAATGGACTAAATTGCTTTTATGGGCACTACAGGGAGGTGTCATTGCACCTGACAGCTAATCAGTTAATGGTCTGAAGGACCAGAGGAAAGCATTAGGCTATTTTAAAGCACTGGACCTAGCTGTCTGCTCTTGTAAATTGGTATCAGCTGAGTTATTTTTATTCAGTGATGTCTGATGATTGCAGTTTTACTGTTTAGAAATGTTCTAATTATCATTTTTTCCAGTTTGAGGTGGCTTTCACATGGAATGTATTTAGCTGGGAAGCACGCTAAGTTCTCCTCTTACCTCTTGGTGTACCCTTCTGGGGACTGTGGGAGGTGCACTGTCTCTCTGGCTCACCTTCTTCTCCCTGCTCATCTCCCCTCTCGGTAGGACCATGATCTCCCAAGCACAGAAGATACTTGTAGGTTTTTTCAGTTATTTTAGGCCCAAGAATTATGTAGGTGTGCACTTGGTTTTCATTACTCAGGGATGACCCAGAAATATGCCTTTGTGGCAAAGGCAGCAAACAGTTCCTGGATTGCCCAAAGAAGAGCAATGCCAGCAGCTCAAGGGAAGTGATCTTCCCATCTACTCGGCACTGATGCCGCCACATCTGGTCTGCTGTGTCCAAGTCTGGGCTCCCCAGTACAAGACCTGGACTTACTGGAGAGAGTCCAGTAAAAGACCATGAACATGATTAAGAGATAGGAACATCTGTCAGAGGAGGAGAGGCCAAGAACGATGAGACTTCAGCTTGGAAAAGAGGAAGCTCAGAAAGACCTTATCAGTCTATATGAGTACCTGACAGGGGAGTGAAGAAGGTGGAGCCAGATTCTTCTCAGTGGTGCCCAGTGACAGGACAAGAGGCAATGGACACAATCTGAAATACAGGAGATTCTATTCAAGCATGAGAAAAAACTTTTTTATTGTGGGGGTGGTCAGACACAGAACTGATTGCTCAGAGAGGCTATGGAGTCTCCATCCTTGGAGATACTCAAAACCCAACTGGACGCAGCCTGCTCTAGCTGATTGTGCTCTGAACAGGGGGTGGGACTGGACAATCTCCAGAGGTGTCTTCCCACCTCAGCTGTCCTATGATGAGACCCCCGACCTTTTTACTTCAAGTTTGTTGCAAATGACATACTAGATCTCTGGCATCCTATGTGCTCTCATGCCCATCTGCTAGGATGGCATTATGCCCACTCAGAAGGTGCTATGCCAGTTTCAACAAGGCACAGGTGCCAACCAAACATGGATTTAGAAAGATACCCTGCATAAGATCCTCCTGGTAGTAAGTAATGCCAAATTAGGCCCACATGCTTCATTACGAGGGATCACATCTGTTGAGGCTTGTGGGCATTGTACCATCAATTACAGCCTTTATCCTCTCTTTCTCTTTCCTGAAAGCTTTAGTGAATGGAAAGCAAAATTTATGAGCCAATCAAGTGCCTTGAGAAAATCTGGGTTTTTCCCTTGTGATCTCAGTCTTGAAACCTCAAATTTCAAGCTGCTTGTGTCTATATCCCTCTGTTAGACATACTTCAGCATACACTAGATTTGTTTGTGAAGGCAACAAAAGGCAAGACACTGGAAAAGATACTTTTTCTTGTCATTTAATACCATGAGAGAAGGATTATGTGCAATTCCTTTGATACCTGTTAGACCCTGAAGCATTATTTGCACTGGTTACCTTCATTACTAGAAGAAAATATACTAATTGGTTGTTATATATTTCACAGAGGCATCCAAAAGATCACAAGCCTTAATCTACTGGCCACCATGGTACGTGGTTTGTGTTCTCTGTTGTTGTGTGTGAGAGCTGAAGCTCAACACAGGCTATGAGAACTACTGTTGACCTAGGATGAACTAGTAAGCCCTCTTACTTCAAGAACGTTGGCCTCTGAAGGTAAAGATGGGTGGCAAAGTCCTGACTTAGTGCTGCCTAGCTCGCTCAGGAGCAATTATCTGTGCCTGTGGTAGTCTACAGGGTATTTGTCCTTCATGTCACATAGGCTAACTTGGGAGTTTGCTACATCAGGAAGACATCTCCTGAGTTTTCTCACTGTTGGCCCTGGGTTAGCTTGACCTCTGCCCGTTGTGTTTCCTTCAGGATCTCCCTAACCTAGAGCTTGTGATTTAACATGAGTTAAATAATTTAAGCAGGACTGAGCAATACTAGAGTGGGGGTGAAGAACGCAATGCAAGAAACTGTCTAGAGCAGAGCAGTCTAGATAACATGATTAGGATGGACAGCCTGGACTCTCCATAGTGTTTCATGATTTACCCTAGGGTGTAGCTAAGGGGAGGGGGCACAGCTTTGTACCTGTCTACACCTCATGTTTACCCTGATGGGAATTGGCTTGCGTTAATTGGCAGCCAGCTTAATTTGAGTTACGCCAGCCATATAAGCGCAAGCCCAAACAAAGCCCGGAGATCTGTCAGTGTGTGCTTGCTCCTGGCTCAGCCAAGAACCTTGCAAGGAAAGGCAGAGTTGCCCCTCGCGAGGGGAGGGGACACAGCTTTGTACCTGTCTACACCTCATATTTACCCCGATGGGAATTGGCTCGCGTTAATTGGCAGCCAGCTTAATTTGAGTTACGCCAGCCATATAAGCGCAAGCCCAAACAAAGCCCGGAGATCTGTCAGTGTGTGCTTGCTCCTGGCTCAGCCAAGAACCTTGCAAGGAAAGGCAGAGTTGCCCCTCGCCCCCTGCCCGCACGGGCAGCGTGGGGGTCCCCGCCGGAGGTCCAGGCACTGGGCTCCCACTGGCATCGCGTTGTGCTCCCCGTGCCTCACGCCGCTTCAGCTGATGGGCAAACCAGCTGTGCCACCCGCCGGCAGTATAAAGCATCATAATTTTAATGGTGTTTACTCCACGCTTACATCATTAAGAGAAATATGTTTTTAAAATATCGGCGAGTCCCATGGACTGAATTTTATTCTCATAATGATACAAATATTGATATCTGAACAGTCCATTATTTATGCACCATTAGGTATTCTGCTTGTGGCCTTTTCCCACATCTTTCCATCTGAACCTGGAGAACATGTGCTGTCATATGGTTCGCCTATTCTTTAAGAGTTAAAACAATAAAAATAGCACAGCGGGGTCTTGTCCATAAACAATGGAAACATTGCTCTAAATTCAGTACTATTTCTGTTTTTATTATGTGATCGCTTCTTTGTTGTTAATCACTTGCCCTACTTAATTCATTCATTATACTCGAAAGCTTTGAGATTAAACCCCCAGGCAGGATAGCTTCATGTGAATCCTTTCTTTTTTATCTGTTCCAAGTTAGATTAAGTCTAGGTCCTGTTTAATGAGGTGCCACTTGCTGGCTTTTCATGCAGAAAGAATTCCTCATACTCAGCGGTATGTATATACCATATAAATTATAAAATATTTTACATTTTTTCTGAATTTCTAACTAATATGTCCTGCAGAAAACAGTGTTATTACAAGTTTCCTGGGATATGGGTGGTTGGCTACTTCTGATTTGATTATATTATTTTTTTTAGTGACATATCTTGCTGCTCATTTTTCAATTATTTCATTTTCTTCTCTTTGTTTATTTAAATTATGTCATTTCATAGCAATTTTGTTATTAATGACTTCTTATTTGTCTATGCCTGAAATTAAGTAAGTCGATTATTGGAATGTCTTCACCTGTCATACAACATTAACAGTCTACCCGTGCCCAGCAATGCTTGGGTGTTTATGGCCTCGTAGGGACAATGTAGCTTAGGCATGGCAGGTTTATGGCTCGGGGAGTGTGATGGGGCTCTTGCTTCACAGTCTGAGTGATGAACTACTTTATATGACCACGTTGTCTGGGGTTAGTCTTCAACACGGATCTGAGGTTGGAATCTGTACCTCAGCATCTCTGAGATGTCTTTGTTGCACTCCTGCTGGGCTCTTTTGCAGCCTCTGTCCTGTGGTTAACAAATCTGTTCCATATTGGCAGATTCCTGATACTGATGGCACTTCCTCTAGCTTCATGGAACTGCTTGTACTGATGTTTCCGTGCTGGACCCATATCCCTGTTTTTGGCTTTTGCATATTCTCTGCAACACCAAAAAAGTCTTTGGTTGAAAATTCCACGCACGGCTCTGATGTCATCCCCTGTGTGTATGTTCACACGTGGCATGTTTCTTTATGTTAACCATGAGTGTTGAGATATATAGAGACATAGATATATATACAAGGAGAGTCTGGCTATACTGCCAAATCCTACCTTTCTGAAAATTGGGGACATATGTGTTTTCACATGTTTTGATTTCAAGACAAGGAATCACAAAACAGAACTGGAGTTCAGCTATTTTTGTAAAAGCCTGCTACAGATAAGTGGTAGGCAGTGTTAGCGGTGAAACTGCAGCTTTGTCCTGCTGAGAGAAAGTAATCACAAATAGTCTCTATCATGAAATGGCTTCTAGAAACCTTTTTTTTTTTTTTCAGAATTTAAGACCGAATGCCTCACAGAAATGGAAGGCAGCAATGATGTCCATCCAGGATGCATCATGTTCAACAGTCTCTCGAGAGTTCTTGTCCTCACTATTGCCTGCTGTGTTTAGGAGTTTGATTACCTTACATCAAAATAAAGCTGCTCTTGAAGGGTTATTCTAGTTAGGTTAGTTATGCTGAACTAAACATTAGTTATGCTGAACTAGCTATGTTGAATTAAGCCAATTTATCCAGTGTTTTTTATGGAGTTTCTAAATGTTTCTGCCCACTTACAGGGATTTGGTTTCTGATAGTTTCTGGTGACTCCTGAACAGTTCATCTGGACTAATGCAGTCAGTTACACAAGGTCTTGGCTTTAGTCTTTTGAGTACCGGTTAACTCTGTTCTGTTGTGAAGCTCTTGCAAGAACTCAACACCTTTGTGTAAGTGAAAATTGTGGCTCGCTCTGTGTCCCTCATGGGTTCTTCCATCTTCTCATGCTCCTTGATGAAAAGTTTTTGATTATTTCACCTTAAGGTCATTTCAGAATCTAGTGTTAAGGAGTTTGTATACCGCAAAAATAACCAATGAATTGGTACTGTTTTCTTTTAACTTTGATACAGATTATTTCTGCAGGTAGGAAATGTTTTTATTGTTACCAGTACTACTACTAATATCCAAAGCTAGAATCAACATAAAGCTTCAAACTGAAGATTAATATTCAGGAGAAGGAGGAGAGGAACATAATTTTTTTTTTTTTTCAGTTCTTAGCCTGTAGGTGACCAATTTTGAGAACACTGATGGATACTTAGATGGAAGAGAATGGAAGAATAGAGTTTAACTACACCTAAATATTTGGTGTAATTAATGGCTTACAATTTATTTTTTCTTCTGAAGGAGTTGCCAGTCAAAAAGAGTCAGTACTAATGATACAAATGATATTTTACTCAGACAGAATAGTAGACTTAAGCACATTTTTCTCATGCTTTACAGAATCTAAGATTGCAAACTCCTTAGTACTCATTTTATATACATATGAAGAATATATAGAAGCAGCAGATGGCTCAACCTAGGTAAAAATTGCATAATTTTGTTTTTCTGAAATACCTATGTGTATTCAAACACTATGAATGCAAGTTCTGGTACATAAATATCATCTCCTAATAGGTGATTGACAGTCCTCCACTTTGTGAATCAATATAAAAAAAAATTTCTATGTTCATGTCCTTACAAATGGTAAAGTAAAAGCCAAATTAACCCATTGTTTTCCCTCTTTCTGCCCTCCGTTGTTAGGTTGTACCATTTATCGCTTGTGAGACATCCAGACCTGGAACCGAAATAACAAAGGGAATTGCAATGCTTTCAGTTCAAGGGACTGGTGGTGTTTCACAGTAGGCTTGCCCCCCACAGCCAGCTTTAGAGAAGAGATCGGTAGCTTTTCAACTGCATAGTGTGATGTTATCAAATATTTTGAACTGTAATCTTGCAATTACTATTAATGTTGCATTAAAAGATTATTTAATGAAGGAGATCATGCAGAGAACAAGCAATATAATGGCTCCAAGCAGCTTGCCTCCCACATACCTGGAAAAACTCCCTACTGCTACAGAGGGAGGAAGAACAGTTAGTGCCAGTTCTAAACAATAGGTTTCACACTATATCTGTTAAGACCTGTTGCTTTTGGCAACAAAAACTGACTTAAAGGCACAAATTTAAATTTTATAAAGGGGTGCTCAGTGATTAAAGACAAACACAGAATATTCTAGTTTCTGCTGTGCATTGTTTAGTATTCAAAGGCAGTTGTGGAGGTGTTGGCTGTCTGGGCATTTCTTTCCACCATGTATTGTTTAACCTCTCTATGCATTTCAGGAGTGGATCGTGTTCTGGCAAAAATGTGGGTAATTCTGAAGCAGATGCAGTTGCTCTGGTGTAAAACTTGTTGGAGTAACAGATGCACTGAGGCTTTAGTTCTGCTTTAGAACTGAAATGTATTTCATGTTGTAAATGTATGTGTCTGTTGCTTTAGTGCTCAGTTGGCAGGACCCTGATATAGCATATCTCACTTTGGTATCTATGACGATGGCTGCCTGGCGTTTCCCAAAGCCTTCGCTTCATGTATCTGTTTTTCTCTTTGCAACACACCAAAAGCTGAGTAAAGTGTGATGATGTTAATGCGTGGCTAAATCCAGGCAAGCCAGTAGTTGCACAAAGAGTTCTAGATTACAGATACTTTCAGAAATTCTGCATTAAAGAACATCAAACTCAAATATCAAGCTTAAAAAGGAAGCCTACAGAAGGCGGAAGCAAGGACCAGTAACCAGGAAAGAACACAGAGAAATTGTCTGAGTAGCCAGGGATCAAGTTAAGAAGCCAAAGCCCTGATAGAATTAAATCTGGCCAGGAACATCAAGGGCAACAAGAAAAGCTTCTACAGGGATGTAAGTGATAAAAGGAAGACTAGGGAAAATGCGGGCCCTCTCCAGAAGGAAACGGGAGACCTGGTTACCTGGGGTATGGAGAAGGCTGAGGTGCTCAATGACTTTTTTGCCTTGGTCTTCACCAGCAAGGGCTCCAGCCACACCACCCACATCTCAGAAGGCCAAGGCAGGAACTGGGAGAATGAGGAACCACCCACTGTAGGAGAAGATCAGGTTCGAGACCATCTGAGGAACCTGAAGGTACATAAATCTATGTGACTTCATGAGATTCATCTTCGGGTCCTGAGGGAACTGGTAGATTAAGTTGCTAAGCCATTATCGGTGATATTTGAGAAGTTGTGACAGTCAGCAGGTGAAGTTCCTGCTGACTGGAAAAGGGGAAACATAATCTCCATTTTCTAAAAGGGAAAAAATGAGGACCCATTAAATTACAGGCCGGTCAGTCTGACCTCTGTGCCCAGCAAGACCATGGAGCAGAGCTTCCTGGAAACTATTGGGTCCAGTGCTGTTTAACATCTTTGTCAGCAACATGGGTAGTAGGATTAAGTGCACCTTCAGCAAGTTTGCTGATGACACCAAGGTGTGTGGAGCAGTCAACATGCTGGAGGGAAGGGATGCCATCCAAAGGGACCTTGACAGGCCTGAGAGGACAAATGTTCCATGCAAACTCTTCCTTGTGTCATGCTTTGTGGATGTACTCAAGGAAAATTCTCCATGTTCCATCCTCCAATGAAGCAGGTGTTAGAGCCTGACAGCCATGTTTCTGGCCTAGGAATAACCTTACAGAGGACTGCACCTGAAACATAGAGTTGTGCTGTAACACCAGGTGTCAGGATTTTTTTCCTGTAAACTAAAGAACATCACCAGGCAGTGGCAATGTGAACAGTTTCATATATATTGATTTGAATTCCTACTATCTTGCTTGTCAGTACCTCACTCTATAAAGCCTGATCAGGTGTCTGCAAAGTGGTGCCATAACAGTAGGGTTGAGAGTTTACATAGTTTTGGATACCCACATTCTTCACCCAGAGGGAAGCTGGACCTGCTTTGCTGGTGTGCAAATACTCAGTAGTAGTTGTAACCCAAGAGCTAGCCTGGATTTCACCCTCACAGATCTCAGTGGGGTTGCTGGTGAGCAGTCATCCCATACAGAGTTAATAGGAAAACTCAATAAAAAATAAGCACCTTCACTGATGTTTTTCACCGGTATTTTTATTTTTCATCTTGTATTCTGCTGACTGTGAGTAAAGACACTGTGTGTAAAGCTATTTATTACTACACAAATTTATTACTAAGCAAAAGAAAATCCTACCTCTGATAAAATCTAATTGTTAGACTGGAGATATGAGTGTTCATATCCATTTCTTTAAATGTTTAAAGTTCAGTGTTTCCATCCAATTCATTAAACAGTAAGCTTGATTTCCTCTCATCTTTATTTGTGATTGCACTTATAAACCATGAATAATTAGAAATAATATTTGAAACAAAGGCCTTTGGGGCTATATTAATCAAGGAGAAAAGTGTTACTCATGAAATTTTATGGGATAAGCACAACTATCAATAGAAGATTATTCCTGCTGCACTATTCTTTTTTTCTAGGACTCCTAGTCACATTAGAAATGCAATATTTTGCTGGAAAGTACAATGTTTTCTCAATGCATGATATATTTTTTAAAGGAAAATAAAATTGTGTTTAACCTCACAATGTCTTTGGGGGAAAGATTGGTTTAATTCAACCCCTTTTACATATGAGAAAATTGCCTAAGTGATTTTCAGGGCATATGGCCTAGAAATGGAACTGCATGTCTTGAATGAGTTCCAGCAAATTTCATGTGCTCTTCTTTCACTGCATCTTTGTTGTTACAGAGGACAAATTAATTCAGTCTTCCAAGTAAGTAACCCTGAGTAGATTGAAAGACTGCCTGTCTCTTCCTCTATAGTCATAATTTTCCATGGTATATGTATTCCACTGGGCATTGAAATCTTAAAAAATAGCCATAAATTCCTGAGCGCATGGGGGAGTTTTCCTGAGAACTCACCAAACCTTTGGAATACTTGCTAGAGGGAGGAAAACATGATCATGGATTTCAATATATTGAAAACTATAAGCCAATTTATTTTTGATTACTCTTTCTATGATACATTTTTCTCAATAAACCACTGCTCGCCATGTGTTGTCTCTCCTCATTCCTTCCCTCACCTTTATAGATTAAACAAATGGAACAGAAAAAGTAAGTGGAAAGAGCAGAATGCTGTCAAAAAAAAAAATCATAGAAATACATAGGGAAAGAGAAGATTGCAGAACAAACCTATAGCAGAACAACAGTTTTCACCATCTGTTTATCTATTATCAAACTTAAGTAGAACACATAAAGTACACAGCAAAGAGCAGAGTCATCCATTGGTGGAGGTGCTACTGAACTTACTCAACATCAGCCTTTCAAATACAATCCTCCTCTTTTCTTCATGAGCTTTGGAAGGGAAGCATTAGTTTACAGATCTACAACCAGAGTTTCATGAGTCTATGATACTGCAATATTTCTTTCTCTTATCAACTCAAGTAGGAGGAAGAGTTGGACTTGTAATATAACTGTCTACAATGCATTCAGCTTCCAGACACTGATGTATTTTGCCTTTGTTTCTAAGCACCATCCAGTCTCTTAAATGCTTTTACAAATTAAGCTTGAACGCTGGCTTTCACTGCTATCTGTAGTGTAACTTATTATTTCTAATGATCCCTCCTCCTCTTTGAAATGCCACTCAACTGCTTTTTACTGTAACCATTAAATATAGCTAAACAAAATAAATAAATGAGAAGAATCCTAGCATGCAAACCTTGACAAATTTATCAGTTATATTTCAACAGTTTTTCAGTTGGTAATGAAATAACTCATCTCTGTTTTCTTTATGCTACTACACCGTATCTCATGATGAAACTTCATGAAGCTTCTTTTAACACTGTTGGTGGTGATGTTCCTGGGAATCTCTGTTAACTAATGAATGTTACATTTATAATTTATTTGAAGCAATCTAAACTGTTGTTGGAAATAGTGCCTGCTGAAGCTTTATGACTATAGTTGCAGGTATGTGAATAATTTGTAACTATATATTAGCTGATTAGGCAAAAGTAATGGAAATCTTGATACTAGTTCTTACTGGTGTGGCACCTGTTAAAAATATCACTTTCTTTTTGAACCAGTTGTGATATAGACAGTCAGTATTTTCCCATGAGTGTTCAACAGAAACCCTGTTTAATAATAAAGCGTCTCTCCTTCACATGCGGAAGCAGCAAAATGTAACCTTTCTTCCATTCCTTAAATACAAATATGCTAATCATATGTTAATTAATTACATTAAAATTTAAGAGGAAACATGCAATTATAGTACACAGGTGCAAAATTATTAGCCAAATTTCAGTGTTACATACAACTTGAAAACTGAACCTCTCGTCATTATTTATTATTGGCGACCATGCAGTACTTGGCTGCTTACAGTTTGTGTAATGTAATAAGGAAAAGCTTTGCATTCTGCTGCTGTTTTAATCACTTTTCTTTATTTTAATCTGTGATCTGGCTATGTCCTCTGTCTTACACAGAGGCTTTGTTCTCAGTTTTTATTCTCAAGAGCTGTGGAGCTGAGATGCATAACTTCCAGCTATTACTGAGAAGCGTAGCTTGGTAAGTGAGTTTCTCAAGGTTCAGTACGACGTTGTTACATCAAAAGAAAGCATTTAGCACCATTTAAGTCCAGGAATCTGATATTTGTGCAGGAGTTTACATATCTAGATTTAATGCATGCTGCTCTCACTTCTACATTAAGGCCAAATGCAAATCACAAATACTATACTCAACTTATGGGTCTCATAGTCAGTGAGATGGCATGAGTGGGAAAGTTTAAGGAAAGATGTCAGACTAAGAGCCACTGAAGTTTAGGTACAGATGTTGTCACTTTTGCCCTCTCCCTATGTCTGTAGAAGATTCAAGTAGGTAAGAGGTTCCATCACCTGCTTTTAGCATTCTCTGAAATCCACAAAATAGGATTATTTTGCAAACAGTTGAAATTAATTCAGGTATAGTCATTAAAACCAAGGACTGAAAAACAGGTTTGCTTCTAAAAACACGTCTATAGGGACTCAGACTGATCTTGCCATGGCATAATTCTGAAGTGATGCTATTTATTCAGGTTCTGAGGATTCTGTACCCATGCAGCAGAGTGGAGAATCACAGACAAGCTTATTTTTCTTGGCTTAGCATGTCTTGCGCCTTTCTGTTAAAGAGTGAGAATCTGGAGAATCACTGGCTGTAAGTGTGGGCAAGCTTGCAAATGTGCATATTTAAACTGAAACCTGAAACTTTCATTGCTTCCAATATGACTTTTGGGAAGATCTACAGGCTTGCAAGTGGAATTCATTGTAATCTTTGGTTTTGGTGCAGTCAGGAAATGTGTTTTTCCCTTGGTGAATGGGTGGATAGCTGGAAGACTCAGGTATTGCTCCTTGGGTGGTTCTGCTTTCCACTGGCACGCTCCGTGCAGCTTTTGTTTTCTGTGGACTCTTGCAGCTTTTCCTGCCAGTCTTTGAGATTTAGATGAGGGGGTACAGACCAGAGTGGTATCCAGCCAGAGTCCCCCTCTAAACTGACATTTGGTATGAAACATTTGATTTTCCTGAGGAAGTGAGTCAAATTTTGCATGAGATGTAATATCAGCCTAAAACTGGGCTTTGGCCTCTTCTCAGTAGTCCTAGAAGAAATTGTGAGAGTGTAATTTATACTTTTGGAAACAATATTGACCAGTCTGTTTGCTGGTGTTTAACTCATTGCCTTATTCTGCCAGAACCTGAGGTCTGCAATGTGTCTGTGCTTCCTGATCTGCCTTGTTATGTCTGTCATAAAAAATTAAGAGGTGCTTTTTTGCCCTTCTCATAGCTCACTTGTAAGATTTCTTTTACGTTTCTCCTACTATTTCTTCATCACTTCAATAGCCTAAGGTGCATTTAATTGCCATCTATGTGGCTTGCATTCCCCTTGCACACATTAAATAGTAAATTCTGAATGATTGGATATAACTAGTACTTATCATAGTAAATAGCATATTCATCTCTGCCACAGTCAGACAATTTCATACTGTGCAACTTTTCTGCTTCCCAAAATGTCACCACTTAAACTGTGGCATGATTTTCCCATGAGGACACATTGAAAAGGCCTTTCCTGAAACACAGCTTGGAAATGTAACCTGCACGGTATATTTAAACCAATTTTATAGCACTCAAAAATTGGATGAACATGTACAATACCCACACAGTAGAGACAGTGTGCTTTTTTTTTGCTTTTTTTTTCCCCAGAAACAGGTCCTGGGTTTAATGAGTTTCTTCAGTTTTGAATTTGATTTTTATTTTGAAGTCACTTGCCTGTTTTGTGAAAGCATTTGTCTATTATTAGGCTTCACAACTGCAGAAATAGTTACTTTCAGTTATCTCTCTGAGGTGATATACATCACAACGAAAATTCAGGTACTGCACGAATCATTTCCTAACCTTGAAATGAATGGCACCAAACCCATCCTGGAGTTTAATAGTTTCTTGGATCATGGCTGTGCTGGGGAAAGCTCTTCTTTTACTTGTGAAAGATTATAGGGTGTTCCTTTTAGAAAGAACTCTATGAATATGGAAAAAGGGGAAAACGAGTAATTGTTTATTTATTATGTAATGAGTTTGATGCATTTATTTCAATTTTTAAATGAACCACACATCAATGTGTCTGCAGGTAGACACGTGCACCACCATACACAGCAAAGATGTCCTAAAAAGCTTCCTTTCAGTCTTAGTGCAGTATTTCATAAATCCCAGAGAAACTACCGGAAAGAGTTTTGAAAAACTCACCAGGAGGGAAAAAAATTATGAATCAATTAAAAGCCACAGATTGAGTTAAAAATACAAATTGGTCCATTTCTGTCAGCTTCGAATGTGGCCATTAGAAGGATCAGGACCAGACCCCCAGCATGGCCACTGCCGTTCCTTGGGGATGCCTGGGGAGAAACTGGCACAACTTGGACAAAACATGACCTCAGCCACTGCCAAGTAAGGCCGGTGGGGAATTTCTCTTGAAATGCTTAGTGAATGTCAGATCATGCCAATAAAGAATTTCAGTCCAGAACTATCCATCATGTGCAGGGCTTCTTAATGGATTTCAGTATATTTCTCTTGTGTAACAAAATACAGAAAGTGCACACTTCTCAATGATTTTTGTTTGTAGTTAATGGAATCAAGCCACCATATTATTTTTCTATAGCACTGAAAAGGAAGAATGAACCTGCTTTCTCTGTGGTATTTATAAGCTTTCAACTAGATTAATGATTAGCAACCAATTGTTGCACGCAAGAATATGACTGAGTTTGGACTGATGTGTCAGCTTGTTGGTTAAAAAGGAAGAATGAACTGTGGTATTTATAAGCTTTCAACTAGATGAATGATTAGCAACCAATTGTTGCACACAAGAATATGACCGAGTTTGGACTGATGTGTCAGCTTGTTGGTTTGGGTTCTGGTTTGGTTTTGAGGGCAGGTGTCAGACAAAGGAAAAGTGTTATTTTGTAAAACCATATATTGAGTTGCTGTTGTTCCTTATTTGAGGATGAGTATCGTGTGATGTTGCATGTAAGCAAAAAGAAAACAAATTGTGTGCTTGTATTAGGTCTAAGTTACAAAGGCGTCGTTAAATAAGTGATGGTCTTTTATTAAATTCTACCTAACATTTGGAGACGTACAATGGACAAAACTGTTTGCCTGTGGGTTAGATTAACAGCATTCCCAAACTGCTGCATGTCAAGATGCTAAAACTGGCTGCTGGCCTGTACCTCCAAACCCAGCACAGAAAAACCTGCCCCGGCAGGGCAGGGGCTACCAGCTGGGGGTATTTGTGGGGCCTGACCCAAAGAGTCAATTACTGAAGGACCCCTACAGTGTCACCTGGGGGTGTAGTTTGCACAACACCACGTGCTGCTGGTGCAGGTCTGCTCCTGCCCCTGGGTAGTGGCTGCCCGGGAGGAGTGCCAGCCTGGGGCACCCTGTGTCCTCTGGAGCCAGCTCTTGTTTTGCCTGTTTCCTTGGATAGCTTGGATTGCTTCATGCTTGACCTCTGATGTTAAGCTTCTATCTCATCGGTAAAACCCAGGGAGAAGTCAGATTAATGGCTTTTGCCTGTTTGTCCATTTTTGACAGGAAGCAATTATAGCTGGCGAATAATACGTGGCGTCCTATGTGTGCTTTTACTCTGTGTTTATGGTTACCGAAGGAGATTTCCTCTCAGCACACTTCCTTTCACTAAAGGAAGAACGGTCTGACGTGCAGTTAGTCCTTGCTGTTTTAGTCATTTAACCGCTGCAATATAGCAGTTACTCATTTTATCTGGATTTATTTCTTCTCTCCTTTGCGCTGATAGCTGAATACCTCCAGTCGTGTGGTTATGTTTCATTAACTGGAGTTCAAGCCGTTAGTGTTCATGGATTTAATGGAGAATCCAGTACTGAAAACAAAGGGGGCCATGATCTCCTTAGGAGCCTGGGGCTGGGAGAATTCAGAGGTAGCAAAGAGCTTCATGCAGGAATTTGTAGGAGCTGGTGTGTAGCCACAGGGTTGGAAGCAGGTCTATACGTCTGTGAAGTAGAAATTAGGGGTGGGTTTCCAGAAATACTAAATTCTAAGCAAAGCAAAAGGTATTTATACTTTTTAGGCTCTATCTGCCGTGAAAACTGTGTAGTTATTGCCAGCATGACATTGAACTTGAATGAGTATGCCTTGGGCTGACACTGCACACCCACAGCTACACAGCTTCTAAGCACCCATGAGTGGCTTGTCTGCAAGGGATCGTGATGATGCATGGTGTGTTGTCTTGTGCTCTCGGGTATCTTACAATCTCTTGTAAAGTCCATGGAAACTTTGCAAATCAAAATTTCCAAGGGTTCCTAGGACTGCCAAAGCCTCCATCTCATAGTCCAGAAAACATGCAGTCAGATGAGGAGAGGTTTGCACTGAATTGATTTCTGTTATTAACCACACTACTCACCCAATAATGTCAATAACCATCTTAGAAACATGGTGCTGAATGAATTCAAGACACTGCTTCTTTCTGTACCTTCTCGAGACCTTTCCAGAAGCCTGTTCTCCTCTCATATGTGTGATACCTTCTGCAATGGAACCTGGTCTGCAGAGTCCAGGACCTGCAAACATATGTGGATGCATAAATACATCTCTGTGCTTAAGTAAATGAGTATATATGTGTGCACCTACACACACGTTTAAAAGTGAGCTGAATGTGTGTTAAATGGATGAGCTGGTCTTGCAGTGCAGAGAACCGAGCCAGAATTTCAGCGATTGCATCAATGGCTGTAATCTAAGCAACAGGCTCCACTCCTTCAGTCTCCACTGTATTTTTATTTCTGTGCTCACAAATAGGTCAGCTAACCCCTGATAAAAGTGGTAGTTTCTTGATTCATATGATTTCCTTTTTTTTTTGTTTTTTTGTTTTCCCTTTGTCTTTCCTGAACGTTATAAACAGTGCTGAAAATAGCAGTGAGAGTTCCAGTTTGCTCTGGTTGCAAATCCAGTTTTGCAAATTACTGAGAGTCTTTTAAACAGGAAAAATAATATTACTCCTAACTGCAAATCTGTACTCGGAGACGAAAAAGAAAGCGGGTAGAAACATGTGGGCCTGATTCTGCTTTCAGTGTCACCCTTAGCAAAATTTCTGTGGCAAAATTCTTACAGAGCTTGATGCTGACAGCTTGCATAAAGTGTGCTGTATTTGAAGCAATTGAGTTAATGTCTGAGACTCTGACAATCCAAAAAGTAGGTTGGCATAATTATATTAAGATATCTCAGAGTGTCATGTACTTTGCAAGACTGAATTTTAAACTGTTGATTTAAATTAATAAAGATTCAAGAGTTTATAATTTGTTTATTTATTGAAATCAAATGCAGTCCATGTTTCTAACTAATTGAAAAGTATACTTGTGATAGAGAAAGTATTTAATTTGGGCAGGCAAGCTACCAGACTTCCAAATAAAGATGATGAATTGCAAATTCTCAATCTTAATCCCTGTAGGCTGACAGTTACCCCTTTAAAAGCAGCATTTGAGTGATATACTATAGCTGGTAATAGCACACAGCTGCAGAGTAGGAAATCCCATTGCTATTTTGCAAAGCTTTTATTTTGCTTCATTCATTTATTTTTCAAAATGATACTTTCCTTATTTAGAATAAAGAACTTTTTGCCATTGCGAGTGGACTGGACCTTTAACAAACAGTTGCCTGTTTGTTTGGCACATTTTAAAAAAGCCCAGAGAGCAGTTCAGAATTTACCTTACTTGCATGTAGCATTTTCATGAACATAACTGCATTTGCAATTTTGCAACCTCTTCCCCCTCCTATTGTAAAGAACACATTTCTGTTATATATCCTAACAGTCAGCATACAAGATCAAATGCAAAGAGGTTTTTTCTGTCTTTAATGTATAAAGCATGTGTCCAACAACAGCAACAAAATCAGCGCCAGAAGAAGCAGTCCATGGGGAAGCAGTAATTTGTGTGTCTGCACATTATTCTGTGTCTATGCACATATTAACCCTGGTATACAGTAAATTGTGTTACCATGGCAGCCCTCACATGGAAAGTTATATACTAGTAGGGTATCTCTAACAACCACCAATGGGGAATACGCATGTTCTGGCAAATGCAGAAGGGTGTAGGTTTGTTTTTTTTTCTGGGAGGAAACAATGCACTCTAATTAAGGATGGGAAAACCGGGTTGCAGAAAGGAAGAAAAAACTCAGTATTTGCCCCAAATGTAAGAGGTGAAAAAAAAGCCCTCAGAAGAATTCCTTCTCTCTCTTTTCCCATGCACCGGCACCACCATGACTCCCAAGGGCTGGAATGCTGTAGCCTTTATTCAGACAAAGCTACCATTAAAATCCTATCTTATGGTTTTCATTCTGTATACTTTTCATTGAGGCTTTTACGGGGCACTTTGCTTACATTAGCTTTTGTGTCCAATTTTGAGATCGAACTTCTTTCTTTATGATGAAGCTAGTTTGTCAAGGGTGAGCTGTTATCAGTGGTGCTTACAGTTCCTCAACACTGCGTGCTATCATATGCTGTGTTATATTTATAGTTGTATATACAACTTTGCCAAACTTCAGCTTTACGGCTGACATTTTGAAACAGATGCTATTTGCCTGAGTTATTTCTTTTTTTTATGTTTAAACAAAAAAGGTTCAACC
Organism: Calidris pugnax; assembly: GCF_001431845.1. Classification (NCBI taxonomy): domain Eukaryota; kingdom Metazoa; phylum Chordata; class Aves; order Charadriiformes; family Scolopacidae; genus Calidris; species Calidris pugnax. Next base: position 6,572,266 of record NW_015090995.1, read on the forward strand.
ATTTAGAGGAGACAGATTAGAGGAAAAATATTTTTTGACCCCATTAGAAATTTTTTTGATGGTTCTCCTGGACTGTTTAGCACCTGCTGGTTTGAATTGGAGTCAACATTAGTGATACATCAATGACAGCATCACTCAAAGAGAAAGTACAATAGAAATGAGAGACCATGACAGTGTTTTACAATGCAAAACCCAAGACTGAGTAGAATGAATGTAGGGTCAGCACTTTGGGTGAGTCATCAGTGGTTTAGAAATAAGAAGAAAAGAAAAAAGACATGACAAGATAGACACTCCCAAGAGCTACAGGCTTGTTGTATTGGCTGAAGTTTAATGGAAAAGCGGTGCTCCTGTCAGCTGGTGTACTACATAATAATGTTAACACCACTACAAACAGGTTGTGGTTTATTGCTTCAATTTCTTATGTACCGGCAAGAGAATTAACAAGATTGATGCATTAGGATCTTAGATCTCAGTCAAATTAGGTGACTAAGAGGGTGATGAAAAAAATGCTTGTTCTTTGAAGGAGCACAACTCCATCAGAAACTTGTTACATCCTAGCATCAGACCATTTGATGAGCTGCTGATTTAACAGCACACTTAGCAGGCAGTAGTTACATTGATAGGGGCAACTACTTAATCAGTGCTTTAAAGATATTATGTTCAGAGTGATTTAAAGGGATATTGTGCTTTAGTAAGTGTGCCGTGAGTATGAATATGTTCTGCATGAAGTGAATGCAAAAATGAGGTTGCAAGTGTCATTTATACTGTCAGCTTCTTTATTTGGGCATATGTTAAGAGAAGAAAAAGCCAGTAAATACAAAACAAATACTAGCATTTTTAAAATGTTTCTCACTGGAAGGAAATAACAATTAGTGGAGGAGAACAAGGAAAGGAAATAGCAGCTATCATATTCTATGGATTTGTAAGAGAAAGATAAAATAATGAAGTGCTGTAAAATGTAGGAGAGGAGATTTTTGGAGATGCAACAGTGAGTAAAGTGCCTGATTTCCACTGTCGGGCTTCTACGACTTGGAGGATTTCCCTCATCATCATGAATGTATCCAGGAATACTGACTGCCTTTCAATACCTGCCTTGTATAACAAGTGTCTCAAGGAATAAATCTTGCATGCCTTACCAAACAAGGGCAAACCAGCTTGGTATGGAGGGATCTGTCAGCGCTTGTAGATCTGATACTGCATTTGTACTGTATCTGATAAATATCTGTGGAGAATCAGCATGAGAATTGCTTTCTGAAGTCTCATACACAACATTTGAAATAATGAACAGCAAAAAAAAGTGAGGAGGCAGTATCAGTGTGCTTGAAATATCTGATGTTGGAGGATGGCTGAGGTAGAGGCTGTTTCATGCCAAGTGGCTGATCCAAGTCTGAAATGACTGCAGCTCTTCCATAGACTTTATCTTTAGTTTTGGGCTGGTAACCGTACTCTGTAGTTTACCTGCCTCATTTTACAAGGGTCTGCAGATTACAGCCCCCTTTTGCCCTGAGGTCCACGTGTCTGATGTTCTGCTTAAAATCCCCACAACGTGCTGCAATTAGGAAGAGAGGCCAGAAGTTAGCCACCCTTTTCCTGGCTGGTTCTTCCCAGTAATATCCAGTTACTGCTGGGGCTGTGCTGTGCAGGCAGCAGAGACCTGGAGCCCAGCACTAGGGTCCCATGGATCGCTGTGGTATTGCAGCATCCCAGGCTGACAGCATGGAGCTTATCCTCAGCCTTGAATTCATTAGCTTTTCAAAATGGCCAAATCTTTAAGGTCCATCACAGCAAGCACAAAAATAAAGGAGGGAAAATAAAAACAGGCTTTGCTTAGCACAGGGGAGCTATTCATTTTGTTGAGGAGAAAATGAGGCAAGGCAGAGTCATTAGGAGGGCTCCTTATGAAAGCAGGAGTTGCTTGGGAAATTACAGTGCCATTGACTAGAATACATCGAGTACAAAAGGGAGATATAATAAGAGGAAAGCAGTTATGCACCTAAGCCCTGAAATGTAGTATTACATCCATCCTGAGAGGTAATCATTCCTGTCATTACTAAGCTGTAAGATCACTCAGTCCTAGCATGGTAGAAATCCAGGAGCTCAACACATCAGTCAGGTAGCTTTTCATAACCCTCTGCTTCTGTGGCTCAGCTGGAGTTCAAAAAAACCGCATATAGTAGCAGTCACTCTTATGGTTGCTAGCAAACCTTGCAAGTAATAACTCATAAACCTCCTTAATTGAAATAAATTAAATTTTCTCTTCATTACTGCTTTGCAGAGTCATTTGAAAGTGCAGTGACTCTTACCGAGGAACTGATCTATTGGTACTTGCAATCGTGGCTCCAGAACAGAAATTTTGGGAACAAGTTATATATGTTATAACACAGATTTCTATCTCCTTTTAAGTCACCACTGGTGTTCCCCTTAATTGCTACAGTTGTGTTTTGTTTGTTTGTTTGTAGATATGATCTGTATCACATAACTGAACCACGCGTGTGTAATTAGTATAACAGAAGCAGCAGGTATCACTCTACCAGAATGGTGATAAAAGTAGCCAGGGGTGATGGCTGTCTGAGCAGTGCACGGAAGTGTGACACCCTGTCTACACTAAAGATTGGCAGTAGAATAGAAATCCTGAGCACAGAATGACTGTTTGACCACCATACTGCCTATGTGCAGCCACTAATGACTTTACCAGTCTTACTCATTGAAATTATGTCTTGTTCAGTGCTGTAGAAACCATTCAAATAATTCCTAGCACCGCCTTACAGATCCAGGACATGATATACTGAGTTGGAGAAAAGGTCCTGCACTCTATCTGTGAAGCAGCCAGAGAAATAGGAAAGTAAATGTTTGAGTTATTTACCACAAAGTTTGACAAAATACAGAACCTTCTGACATCCTTAGAGGATAAAAAAACACTGACAGTCCCTGCCAAAAAGACAGTCTTGGAGAATGAGATGGAAAATCATATGTTTCGTTGAAAGATTCAAAGTAAAACTGTGACAGAAAAAATACTGCATAGTGGCACAAATAATTGAGGATTTCTCCTAAAAGTTGCATGGTTCTTAAAAATAGCTTGAACCATTTCTATGACCTTGAGATTACTGGCACCATAGAGCCATAGACTTGCCCCCATTCATTTCTGTGTCCAATCTTTCCTCTCATATTGTCCAAGAGCACATCCCAGAGAGACAATTTGTATTTAAAGATTTGAGCACTGAGGAGTTCATTCCAACTGTGGATATAGAGTTGTATGACTATATCATTGTCTGTATTTATTACCAATAATATAAAAGCTTCTTTCCTCCCTACACAGAAATGTAATTTCTGTGTTTTCACTAATGCCTCTTTCCTAATAAGGATTATTCTTCCTTACTTATGGACCATGAGTGAATCACCCATTGACCTTCTCTGGCATAACCTAAACATCCAGAGTTTCTGAAGTCTCCAACTGCAGGATGGGTTCTGTGGTCTTGATATATTTGCACAAACTGTTTCTGTATCATTTCCAGCCTGTCAACAAGCTCCCAAAATGTGTGGGTTGAATACTTAGGATTTAACACTGTCAGAGGGCAATTTACTAATTTCCTATTCTATGTCATATTCTCAGTGGAAGCATCAATGAATATCCTGGCTGTATCTGTCCTTATCTGCTGGGATGCACGCAGTATAGTTCAGTTTCCCAATCACCAGAACATATAGGTCAGGCAGGCATCTGCTCAGAACATTTCAGAGTTTCTGTTCAGTCCTTGGATCCTAAAGCATCTGTACTCAGGAACCAGACGTGCCTGCCCATCTGGTGATAGACATATAGTGCCTGTCATTTTCCAGTGAGACTCCTGTCCATCGTATGTCATGGAGTAGGAGGAGAGAGAGAATTTATATTTAGCTTTCTAATTTGTAGATTGAAAACACTAAAAAGATTGCTCACCTGGAGAAGGACACTGTGCTGAAGCTTAGCTCTGTAAATGGTATCAGTCTTGGGTGCTTGTCATCACTGCACCTAGCTTTTAAGGGCCTGGCTGTCTGTAGAAGCTGTGAATCTGAACTAAAGGCTTTAAACTGCTTTAAACTTTGACCCAACTGCTATGGGTAAATATAGGTGCCTCAGAAGGGTGTTCATTGAGCAAAAGCTACCTATGCCAGCCCTCAACCAAGACTGCAAAGAGCATGTCTTAGGTGATGGGAAGCAGACTGTGCTTCAAGCAAGTCCTATAAAACTTTTTCTCTATCCTCTCCAAAGATAATTTCATGTAAAATGTCTGAAAAATCTGGGGAGCACAGACTAAAAGTCCTACCCCAGTTTAGGCCATCTGAGTCATGCATGTTGTAGTTTTCTTCCTCTGGAATAGGGAACGTTTTCCTGGAGAGTGCTGAAACTTCAGTTTTAGGAACAGAGAGTCCCAGAATACAGAAGAGCCACTAGTATTCTTACAAGATGGGAGAGAGGGTTTTAAATTCCCTTTCCTGAAAGGTTGTTTATCGCAGACCTCCTACATACTGAGCTGAACCAGTATAGAGAAGATGGACACCACCACCCAGCTGAATGAAACCTGCCCTCACTGCTATCCATTCGTGTGCAACTCATTTGCATCTGTGTACACTAAGCTTGGTTTGGGTGCCTGGCTCTGGCTCCTGCAGTGATTTGGACTGTGGTTTGACAAATTAGAGAGCCCCTGAGCAGGTGAGGCAGTAACTTACTGTGCTGTTCTGGGAGGGCAACACTTCTTGACAGGCAAGTTAAATGCCTACAGACTATAGAAATGCAAATTTAGATATCTGGGGACTCCAGCTAGGCTTTATGTAGGACATTTTAGGAATTATGCTCTTCTACATAAGTGCCTAAATTCCACCCATGTTCCACTTCAGGCTTATTAGTCCCTCTATGGATTTAGGCCTGGGAAAATTAAAGGCAGGATGCAAGAACCACGAGACTGTACTTAATAATGAATCTCTGAGCAGAGAACACACAAGCTTTGGTTTGAGGTCCAGCCAAAATTGGAGTCAAATAAGAAGAAAAAACACATGCCTTTGGGGGTTGCAAATCAGCGAATTGGTGCTGCACAGAAAGAGAGCAATAGAAGAAGCTGCGAGAGAAGTGAAGCCTGGGACTTAATTGTCCATTCTCTCAAAAAGATTGCCAACACTTTCTACAAGTGTGGGCTATTAAAATACACACACTCAAAAGATGTTTAGTTTTGTTTGGTTTGGTAGCAAACTTGAAATTGGAGGTTTTATGCATGGTGAATGCTTAGTTAGAAACTGCCATATAACATTGAAATCTTTCACACCTGGAGGTCATATGTATTTCTTTATACAGCTGTTTTCCACCAAAATGGCTAATGAGGTGAAAACTTGGAACCTCCTCTCAGGTTAGTTTTATATTGTGCAAGGAAGAGAAGTTCCCATTTCAATGGAAAGAGTGGACCACGGTCACAGTAAGGTCACAGGCAATGTTCACACACTGTTTGGCACGAAGCAGATACAGTCCAACCACAAACACCCAGCTGAAGTTTTCCAGCTGGAGATTGCCATCCAGTGTGTACTTCTACCCACTCTCTGCTGTTCCTGAACATCAGTGTCTGCAATCACAGCAGTAGCCTTCTTGTGCTGAACTAGGGCTGGGAATATACAGATCAAGAGGGACCTTCCTGCCAATCCCCTTCTCCCTTAGCCTTTTTAACCTAGTGAAATAATAATAATAATAATGATATTAGTAATAATCATCAAGCTAAGAACTCTGTTTATCACTATGTGGAAGTTCAGACTGATGTTCTAGTTCACACTGAACAGCGCTTCAAGCTACAAATGAACTTGAATGAGAGTAATTGTACAGAAAGCGATTACTCAGACTGTAAACCCTGTGGGACAGCCACCATCTCTGCTCGGTGTTTGCATAACATTTAGATGCACCAAGGTCCAAGTCTCCTCTGGGGGATCACCATCTGTGCTAAGATAAACTCTAACTAATCTCTGAGGCTTAATGCCATCAGCACTATAGAGTCTGTTTTCTCTCTTGATTTCTCCTCCACCATTTACTAAAAAACCTTAAGCAGAAGCAGTGAGAGTAACAAGCATATAAGGTTATGCAGAGGAACTCTTTATATTTTTTTTTGGAGGGTTTGACACAAAGGGGGAATCAACTTTAGTACTATGCTTTCTACCTTCATCAATTTTCTGCCATTGGCAGAAACCTGAAAGAACCTAAGATAGGTGGGCAACTCTTTACCTCCATGACTGAAATTGAAGAGATCAGGAACATATTAGAGAAATAAATTCATAGATAAGTTCTAAAAACAAGCAGAAATGTCAAGGATGTTTCAGGAAAAGAAAATGTGAGTTGCCTTGGTCACTGGAGAATAATTTAAAATCTATTTTGTTTTATGATGGCTGTCGTGTTTTTCAGTGACTGAAAGAATGACTTTTTATGAGAAAGACTGAAGTTTTTTTCCAACAACAATGCCAAATTTTATTCCATTTAACCAATGAGGAGGAGTAAGAATATTGGAGGCATTGGCTCCTTTCAGTGTTGGGGGTACTTCTGCTTTTTGCTTTTTAACTCTTCTGTTTTGGTCATAGATCTGTGCCATAATGCCAGGATACTGTGAAATTCAAATTCATAGCATTTTCATAGTTTTCCTCATAAATTCAAGTTATGGCAGCATGCACGTGTTCTAGGGAGGACTGGAACTAAATTGCTCTGAGTACTGAACAAACATAGGAAAAGTAATTCCTCACCCTCAGTATAAGTCTATCTAAAGAATGAATAGAAATACTTTCCTATGATTAAAATGACCAATGCACCAACAGAGTTTAAATCTCAGACATTGTGTTTTGCCACTGATCCTCACAATAAAAGATTGTAAACAAGTTAATATATATACATATTGTCAAGCTAATTCAATTGAATAATTGGAGAAAATCACAACCTGTTTACATACACTCTATGAACAGAAAGTGAACCTATATTAAATCATGTAAATTATGCTCTGTGAGCTGTTTACTCTTTTCCAGTAATGATGTTATTTGTCACCCCAAACTCCTGTATGTGGATGTAAACCAAAGCACATGTTAGGAAAAGGAAATAACTGCACACAACACGAGTTTTTCCTCTCTAGAGAAGTCTAGTGCTGCCCATTTACATTGTGGCCTTAATTAAGCAGTGATTGATGCTTATTTGGAAAGCTAAAGATAATTACTACCTTTTCTGATGTGAACTGGCTATCCATTTGACCTCAGTGTATTAGCCAAAGAACACTGTGGGGAGTACAGTTCTTTTTTAATGCAGAAGAAAAAGTGCTCTCTTCTGTTCTTGTCTTTGGTAAGTTTTGCTCCTCAGAGCAAGACTTTTTTTCCCCTGCCAGGTGGGCCTCCTGGTGCCTGTGGAACACAACAGGAGGAAAAGGTGCTTCAGGATGATACCTTCTTAAGATGAAAGGAGATCTGCCCTACAGCCTGCTTCCCTTTCAAGAGAGGAAAGGAGGAAGAGCTCAGGCATCACCTGTTGCTTCTGTCATCTGTTTGTGTGACTGTAAGGGCAGACAGAGTGCGCCCATGTAATTTCTTCACAAATGGCTTTCAATTTTTTTAGAAACTAGAGCGTTATCACCATTTCCTTAAAAGGAACCTTGTTAAGCCTCTTTACTATCGCTGGATTTTTTTTGCATTACTACACAGGTGTATTAATGTCTCAATTTTATGGCAAGAAGGAACGAGAAAAGGATGAGAAGCACGCTTTCTGCCATCCATCTCTGTCCATCTTTTTGCTTGCTGTCAGCAAGAAAATAAACAAGCTTTTCCGTTTTCCTCATTCCTTTCCTCTGTTGTTTTCCATACTGACATGATGTGAGGCTCTACAATGGTGATCTCCAAAACTGTTGAGCTCCCTGCCTTGTTTTTATTTGCGTTACATGGAGCTAGGCAGGCTTTATTTTAAAACAGCCATCTGGAGAAATTTAACCACCTCCAGCAGGCTTCATGCTTCAAATAAAATGTGGCAGATATCTGGGCCAATGATGGGATGACACATTTCATCATTCCAATGGGAATTTCCTGTTCTGAAACCAGCAACTTCAGAAGTGCCATCACGCCATTGAGAGTGAAGAAAAAATTAATTTCCATTCTGTCCAAGACAATGGATTGGGTTTTTTGTACGACAAACTATAAGCAGGTTAATTGACTTCTGGGTATCTTACAGAGACATGAGCAATCTTTGTGCTCAATATTTTACTCCAGTGTGTGGTTCACAAGCTCCCCTCCTCAGCAGCACCTGCTTGCTTTTCTGAAGTGCTGCACTCACAGTCTAAGAAAACACCTCCTTTCAAAACCACCTTGGGACATTTCAAATGGTGTGATAAAACAACTGTGTGATAGAAATTAGAAATCATACAGTAAGTACCCAATTGGGGGTGTTTAAAAGACCATGAAAGTGTGTGCATTTGTATATGGCATCATTAGGAACTATTTGAGTCCCTTTCTGATTTTCCTAATTTTTTTTTTAAGTTCTACATTCCTCATTGTATTCCTGAAACAAACAAATGGGAGCAAGAGCAGCAGATCCCATCCACAGCTAGGGAAATGCCAGTCACGGCCCCATCTCACGTAAGCAGAGGATGGCAATTGCATTTTACAAGCAATTAGAGGAACTTCTGGAGTTTCCACATGCACTCTGTGATTTGGCAGCATGGCAGAATCGGAGAGATTTTAATGTTAGTGCTGAAAGATTGTAAAATCATGCCTTGCGATGTAGAAAATGGAAGTTCCTTTGAAAGCTGCATTAATGAGCTCATTTTACTAAACTTCATTAAACCAGCCATATAATCTGTGCAAACTTAGTCTGCTTCTCAATTACATGGAAACGGAGTGCGCTCTGACGAGTCAGGAGCTAGTGGCCATTACTGATTATGTCATGCCAGGAAGGCTAAACTATTGCAGATGTCTTCTTTTATGATTTTTTGAAGCTGTAGGTGAAGAAGAATTTGGCTGAGAAACGCGACACGTGGTTGTGGGTTGATAGAAGAGCTACGGGACACAGGGCTGTTGTGCGTGTGGGCTGTGGAGACAGATGGGCAGATACAGCAGCAGCACATTTGGGTTGGTGGCTCACAGAGCACTGCTTCTAGGGGTACAGTGCAAATGTCTATTTCCAGTACTTGTCAGAAATGAGATTAGACCTGTGAAGGGACAAGGAAAACCCTCAAAGAGGATTGGATAATCCAATCTACCACCAACGAAAACAAGTTGTCGGCAAAACTTCTATTAAGCTGAATACATTTCTGTTTATGTCCCTACTGCCCTAAAATCTCTGCTGTTGTCTCCTGGTGCATTGGACAGGGACGGGGTGGTGCCTGTGCTGTGCATCCCTGTGCAAGAGTATCATGGTCTCGCAGACACTGATCTCTGCTTTATGGAGGACTGTATGGTGTAGGTGTTTTCCATGAAGTGTTTTGTTTCATTTCATGTCCTTGAAAGATGCCAATCTACGAAATCAAAAATATTTTGTAAAGAAATTCAGTTTTATGGAAATTCAGAACTCAAAGCTTTCCACTCAAAATATGCTCTTTTCCCCTACTATTTTCTATTGGAAAACTTGGGGGATTAATTTAAATTTAGAAGTTGAAGGGAGGAAAGGAAAACGAAGGACTGAAATCAAAATATTGAGTCAACCTGAAACAGCTTCAAGGTTTTCTGTTTTCAGTTAGCAAACTATTTTGACAATTTAACTTTGCATCCCATATCAAGGATTTATTTGAAGCCTGTGACATGGGAAACATTGGGCAGAAAGCATTGGAAAGATCAGGTGCCTTATGATGTGTTGCAGCCCCGTGCCCATTGGTGAGGCAGACTAAATTTCTGTCTTGCACATTTTGATGGACTTTTGTTTAAGTATCTGTTTATTCAAACTCTTTATTCCAAATCTATTGTATATATTCATCCTGAATCAAAGAGTCACTTGTCAGGAGCAGACGTGGCTCACTCGCCTGCTTTCCCTTTTATTGTGTCAACCTGTCCTTCGAGTGTCCCGGTGTTTTTCTTTTAATTATGTACCAGTTGTGCCACATTCTGCCTTGTGGGACACAATGTGCTGTAACAATTAAGACCAGAACATCAAAGCTGACTCAGCTTTTATTGGTGAGGGGAAAGTAATGTAGATGGTAAAACAGCACTTCTGGGATACCACAGACCGCCTCCAGCCACCGTCGGTGAAACCACAGGGTATAAAAGAGAGCTGGCGACTTGGGTCTTTTTCCCAATGTCTTTTAATGTGACTTAAATACAAATTTTAAATCTCATCCAGTGCTTCAAAAGATATACATTTAAGAAATTACTCAATGTGTATAAATCAACTACTGGACTTCGCAGACAGTCCTTAAACATATCCTTGTGCACAGACTCTGTAAGAGATGTTAGGGGTCCTAACCTGAGACATTTAAAAGGGAGGCATTTTTCAGAAAGTGTTAAGTATCTGTCCATCAAAAAAATTGCCGTCACTACCGTGCTGAAAAGATCTGTGCCCTGACTGTGGTCAGAAACAATGAAGAGTGGCAGATGATTTGCAGTCCTGGTGGTCACCACTCCATCAAACCATGGGCAGATTTACCAGAACGCCACCAGCCAAAGCAAATTACATATTTGTACTGGCCATGATACCTGGGTAATGTGTTTAGTTCCTCCCTATTAAGGCTTGTCGTTCCTATGCTGCATATGGTCCCTCATTATATCATAAAAACATGCTGTGAATGTAGTTTGATCTGATGCAAACGTTTGAAAGCGAACTTCTGATGAGGTTATGCAAATGAACTGGCTGTGCCTGTTTTGCCTGCACGGGGGATGATTGGCTCAAGGCAGAGTTATTTCCAGAGGAAAGGTCATCTCTTACAGAGAGTCTGTGCACAAGGATACGTTTAAGGACTCTCTGCAAAGTCCAGTGTGGTGTTCTACAAGCCCAGGAGATGCATAATGTTACAGTCGAATGTTGTGGCATTAATCATAATATTAACGTTAGGACAGGGACTGCAAAACTAACTTTGGAAACACCACGATGTTCACAGGACAAGAGGAACCCCATGACATATGAACAAGACCATCTTCAAACCCTTTTGTAACTGAGTTCCTGCGTGTGGCTCTGTGCTCGGGTGAAGTTTAGGAAGACTGTTTGGGGAAAAGGGGCGGAACAGAAAGACGGAGGGCTAGCTCTTGGGGTAGGATGGCAGAAATGAGGCAAGAGCCATTCTTCCTTAAATCATTCCAAGGTTTGCACTGGGCTTGGCACAGGCTGGAGTATGAAGTGGGAAAACTGTAACTGGTTGCTGCTATTCCCCCAGGCCTCCAGGCTGAGCAGATCTTGTTCAGAAAAGGTTCTCGTTGAAGGTAGTAATTATCTGGTAATTAAATGATGCTGTTGCATATGGTAGATTTCCAAAGTGGGATTGTCCTGGATTAATAGAAGCCTGTATATGACAAAGGTGAGCAAAATCTTGCCCTAAGACTTCCATGCATTTTTCTTCTGTGTGCTTTCTGCAATATCAAGCTAATGTTAAATGAAACTATGAAGTGAAACTATCAGCTATTTGGCAGTGGTTCAGGCAAGAAATACTTTTCAAAAACAAATTATAATATAAGCATGAAACATCTTTTCTGAGTGGCTGTGTTCAAGGAAAAACAATAGTTGTAAAGCTAATAGCAATTTCATAAGAGGCAAAACAGCATATGTAGCTAAGGGTTCAGAGTGAATAAACTTTGGAAGCTGCTACGTTAGGTCTAGTGGTTGAGAAGTGTTAATAGGATATTAAGAACCATCATAAAACTCCTTCTATATCTGTAATTTTTCCAGTGCCCTCCTGGAATAATTTTTTTTTTGCAGCAGCAATAGCAGAAGCACTTGCATAGGTTAGTCTACAGACCAAGACATGTTAAGATTCAAGCTAGCAATTATTTTTCAACACAGAATGTAAATTTTCTCAAGGCAATGAGATGTTCAAAGGCTGGCCTCAACCTGCAAGTAGAGCATTTTTGGGTGGTTTCTAATTTTTACTTATTGCAGAAAGCAAGTAAAATTTAGATTAAGGATCCATATTATGTTTCCTTTCGTGTTCTTTCTGCACAAATACTGCATCTAACTGAATCTTCCAAAATTTTCTTTTTTTTTTTTAACATCTGGGTTTATGGTTCTTTTCTCACCCTGAATTATTCACAGGATTTCCATCCTTTTTGGATCATTTTTTTTTTACCTTTGAGAAAATCTGTGTGTACAGTGGGGGGCAGGGTGTGATCAGGAGATTTAAAGTACTGTCCTGGTGTAATCTGAATCAGTGTGTGGAAAATTCTGTTCCAATCTGAGGACTTAGATGAAATGTTTTCCCTGAGGTCAGAAGCCTTTCAGTAATAGGTCAGTTCTAAAGATGAGTCACTGGCTTGAGAAAAGGCTGACCAAAGAAGAGCCAAATCGTGCTGCTGATGCAAAAGTGTGGAGGGAGTGATGACAATTTGGGTTAAGAAATGAAGAGCGCACTTTTCTCCAATCCAGTTTTATTCCCCAAAAGCAACACTAAAAATAAAACAAAAGTTTTCTCAAGAGGTTTATTCTGCTGTTACTATCCAAAACAAAGTAGATATTCTGCTACTGAATAAAACCTCTCTTTTTCCTACATTGTCCAGTGCAGTTTTAGTTTCCCAGTCAAGACAGCCCATGTTCAGGAAAGGTATAATTTCTTCAGGTGTTGGCCATAGTTGCTTTGTTCCTTATCATCTGTGGAGCACAATCCAACTTCAAAGAGATAAAAACAGTCCTCTGCAAGCCATGGGGTGCATTCTTACAGTTTCCTCTCTGCTGTCATGCAGAATTTATGAAGGCCTGATTTTTTGTACTCTGATGTGCTAAGATATGGAATATGGCCAGGTTTTCAGAGTATTCTGCAAAGCCTGTGCCCGTGGCCCTCAGCCTGCAAGGTGCCTGTTGATAACCCATGTCAGCTGCACCAAAGGGGAAATAATGTGAGGGCAGGAGAAGGCCTGAGCTCTGCTCCCTAGTGACAACAAAACTCCATTAAAACTCTAAAATCAAATTAAATACACCTCCTGTTTATATTGAAATTGTTGTTCACTTGGATTGTGATGGCAATTGGTTGATTCTCACTGAAAGCCTTCCTTTCACTCAACCATCTTGTTAAAAGTCAAAATGCTTGTCTTGTACTTGAAGTTGGATATTTGTCAGAGCATACCTGCACAGCTCTGGTAGGAGCAGAGGTCAGAGGACTGCAGAAGAGCTTCCCTGCCCATCCAGAGGGCCAGACAGAAGAGGGTGGGATGTGTGTTGTAAAGAGGAGGGGAGTTGGAGTCATGCTCAGCCCTCTGTCAGAGAGGTTTCCCTGGAGATTTAGGGCGATGAATTAAACTCTGTGTATTCTGAACTTCATTTTAAGACTACTTCCTGATAGTCTATTTTTGCTTGAAGAGTGAATCTGTACAATTAATTCTGGTGCAATATTTTTTGTTGCTCTATTTTCACTAGTGTAGCTTAAAAAATCTAGCCCTGTAATAAATAACAGCTCAGAAAGCTCTGAGCTCCCTGTCAGTGAATCTCTTTTAGTGCCATCTGATTCATTTCTAAGGCTCCAGTTTCTCATTGTGGCTTATTATTACATTTTACTGTTCTGAAAGATGATGTAGGTAATTGCGCCAGTCCCTTAGCTAACTATAGATTCTTTTTAGTTTCTTAATAATAATGAAATTGCCATAGATGCCTTATAATATTTTTCTTCAGAAATAAACATTTCAGTAGAGGTTCACACAAAGTAATCCTCGGCTGCCCTGTGGCAACAATTATAATTAAAATATAACTGTTTGATTATATAATTGAAATTGCTTCCATTTGATTAGCTTGGATCCTTTCCATGGCCATACTCCTCTTTTTGAATAACTCAGCCTTTGTACTCTGTGCTACAGTAACATTAATGTAGATGCAGTCATGGGCTGAAAAATACATGCCTGTTTCAATCCACAGGTAAAGAAAACACTTGACTGTAATACTAATTGAAAAAATCTGGTTTATGTGTAATTAGATGGTTACATGGTCTTGCTAGAAATACAGGGCCACTGCTTAGAAAGAACAAAACAGACAGTGAAAAGCAGAGCTCAAGTATCTCCACCAACGTTCAGTCTAACAACGTGCTCATGGAGTCAAGCTCATCCTTGCTCACGGGTGGTTTTTTACCCTTGTACATATTTATCATCAAAATAGGTCTAGAGATGTTCCTGAGAGCTCATCTTGTCCTTCACTTCTGCCTTCCAAATGGCAGAAAATGTGGACTGCCCGGATTTCTTTCAGGTCTGCCCCAAGAACACTGGTATGGTATGACATGGCTTGGTATGGGACATCCCCTGCTAGGGAGACAGAGGCAGGCATCTTCTTTGTGCACCCCAAGGAGATTTAGGGAAGAGAGAAACACAAATATATTGACTTTTGGGAAGACTGAGGCATTGCTGGCAGTGGAGTGCTTTGCCGGTGAAGCCCAAGTGGACATCACATTCCTCCTCAAGATGTACGTGGTCAAATGTGGTGGTGAAAGCAAGTGAGGTTTAGATATAGAGACCTGGAATGGGAGTCTGGCATATATAGCCCACCCAAAAATCATCCCTGGGAGTAGCACCAAAGGGCAATTGGTATTCTTTTACCACAATATGAGTGAGCTCAGAAACTGCGAAAGGGCACAGCATGTAGAGAGTAACTGATTATTTAATTTACACAGTTTGCAATCAAGTTGGGTTTATCTGGTAGCAGAAACGTAAAGCAGCTCTAAATATTGCTGGAAATGCACAGAAGAAATAAAATAAATCTGACAGTATAATTACAGCTTCCTTTTATGATTCCATCAACGTTATTTAAGTGCACATGAACCTGTGCTTTTACAAAAAAAGCTTTATGAAAATCCCAAATTGTATTGAAATCTGGGAGAACAAGGGAAAAAAGTCAAATTCCACATTTTGATTATATTATAGTGAATACACACAGAACCCAATTGTAGTGCACTGCATACAAAGCATGACATTCAATTAAAGCGTTGCTTAATGATTTCTTCATTTAGTGACAATCATGTAAACAGCAAAGTTGGAACATAACAAATTAAGAAAAGGACTGTGGAATAAATTTCAATTCAGGTTGAAAGCTAATGAATTGAAATGTCAAGTCAATCATTTAAAAAATTAGAATTCAATAGTTTAAAATCGTTTAATCATTTTTATAATTATTTTGTGACATGGAAGGTGCAAAGGGTCAAAATACAAAACTGCGAGCGTATTTTGGCTAATGTGAATATTGGAATGAACAGTTTAGTTGCATTTCACCTGGATTACATTAGCAACTTTCACAATGATTATTTTTCTTGCTTTCAAGGAAATTAAATAATCAACCAGCCAAGACAGTTCTAAAATAAGCAATTGACCTGTCACAGAATAGAGGGATTGATTATTCTATAGTCTTCATTTCACTTTACTAAATACACATCAGAGCAGACTTTCAGAAGTGTCTAAAGGTTAGCTCAGCCATTTCAAGCCCCAGCCTCAAGGCTCTGAGCACATTCAGTTCCCACTGAACTTTATAAAGCGAACCATGGTTGATTAAGCATCAACCCTTAATCACCTTCAGAGAGTGGACGCTATGTAGCACAGCTGTCTATGTTGAGGTGGGACAGGAAGGTGTCAGGAGCACCTAAGTCCTTTGCTTTAGAAACACAAATATTAACAGTTTATAACCCTGCTATGAAGTATGAATATGTCGAACTGCTACAAGAGTCACCAGGTTGCTTATTTCGTGGTTACCCCATTCCAAATATGACAGGTGACTAATGGAGGAATGAAAGGGTTGGCTAATCTTTGGCGCGAGAGCATGGGAGAAACACCATGTCAGCAGGTTGAACAACTATTATGTGATGATGGTTTCCTGATGTTATGCTCAGTAAGAGCTGAAGCTCTATTTTTAGAGAGGACATTGATACCACTGCAAAACTTCTAGAAGCTTATTTGCACTTTGTCAAAAGCATGGGGAGAATTTATTTTTGGTAGGTGCCTGTGCAAGAAGAGAGGGTCAGCCACAGTGGGATTTGCTTGGTCTGTGCTCTGCTGGCCGCACTGCCAGGGAATCCAGAGGGAGCTCTGTGAGGGGCTGATTGTCCAGCTGATCTTTCTCCCTGTTAGGGCTCTCTGTGTCCTCCAGTATTTACAGAATAAACACCAGACAACATCAAAAACATGCTTTGGTTTTGTTCTGGTTTTTTTTTTAGGAAAAAGAAAATGAGATTGTTTTCTAAGTAATATGATTTGTGACTGCAGTATTTAGTGCTGGTGGTGGTACTGCATTTTTGTTAATAGTGGACAGCAGGGAAAATAGTCTGCTCGCTTCCTAGGTACTGTATGATATAATTAAAGATATAAACACACAAAAATTTGTCCTTAAGGACAACTGGGTAAACCAAACTGGTAGGATCAGTACCCAAGCATGGAAAGGCAGAAACAACCACCTGAGACAGCAACTAAGATGGACAACCTGAGAAAGTCTACCAGATACTTCTCCACATGCCATTTCACAGCCCAAGACAGTCTCCAGTGTCCCAGAAGAAAATTAAATTCTATTGTACAAACCCAGGCTGACCAGTAGTCCCAGAACAGCTTGTATTTGTCTTGCTGTGGTCAGCTTTTGGTAATTCATGTATCTTCCACAAATTCTTGTGACGTGTGACAGCTTACAGACTGCACCCAGGAATGACAGGAATTACAGATGGAAAGGAACTGTTAACCTTGGCCCCACGGGACTGCTGTCCACTTCATATTTTAATGCAATGTGCAGTTGGGCCATTCCAGATGATCTGATATAGACGTTACTGTCACTTTCCCTCTTAGTCAGAAAAGCAAATCAGTGACAATGGAATAGATTATATTGCCGCCAATAGGAGAAATGCCTGCTAAAAATCTGAGCCACAACTCCATAGGTTCTTTTGAAAGAAAACGATTTAATTATAAGGCTAGAAAATTACCATGGAATAATTAATACGCTTGGTATTTACACTTAGGAAAGTGATTGTAATGCATAAAATACAGTATTAAATTGGAATTAGCTACACTTATTTCAGTTACTAATATAGCTGCCCTCCACACCACCTCTTGTGGGACCTCTCCAACATCTGTTTGAAAAAATGAAACCAAATCAGCCCACAGTTTCTGCATGATCTAATTGTAAATCTCCAGTAACTTCTTGGGCTCTATCCAAAACAACATGAGTTCCAATTTTTCCAGTTTTTCCTTATGCTGGGAAGTCAACCACCCATGTTATTACTGGGAAACATGACCCTGTGTTATGTTCCATCACTGAGGTCCTTGAGTCAATAATCCCAGCAGTGCCTCAGCTTTTTTAGAAGTCCTGTTCTCTTCTTTCAACACGCTTTACTCTCGACACAGTGCCAAATGTTACAACAAGTTTTTAGAGGTGCCAGAGTTATGATAATTAATGCTAAGAGAGTTGTAGAAAGGATGTAAAAGCTCATACCTCAGGGTTTCAAACACTTTCCCACTCTTAGAGATTAAGGTGAACGCATCAAGGGGGGTAGATTATTCCCTTTCTGCCAAAACAGAGATTTCTTGTGGTTTTGTCCAAGGCATCTGGTTCTGGCTGCTGTCAGAGACAGGAAACTGGACTAGGTGGACTCTAGCTCTGATCTAGTCTGGCAATTCAGATGCTGGGAGAAAAAAAGGAGACAGTCTTGTTCTGTCACTAGCAGAGACGGCCAGAGCAGCTGCTTCCACGGAAAGGACAGAGGGCAGAGCAGGGCTGCACCAGGCCATCGAGATTTCCACAGCGAAACTTTCAGTTTCACTTCAAAGTGAGCAGACCAGTAGTTCTGAATTCCCGTTTTAGCCACATGTTTTGCATGTTTACAGGTTTCACTCAGAAGACAGCAACCAGAAGCAATTCTGTGAGAAAACAAACCCTGGCTTGATTTTGCACGAGTTAAGACCCAGCACCCCTTTTCCTCAGCTGTGACAGTCCTTTTCTGAAACCCCCAGTGCCTGCTCGTGCAGGAGTCAGGGGGATATTCCCTCACTATGAGTTTTCTGCCTTCAGAAACAGGGTTAACATACATTTTGTGTTTGTATTTCGACCTTGTGCCCGTCTTGCCAAGCACTGAGTCCCAGAACAGGTCCTGGTGAGGATGCTGCCCTTTGCAGGGTTTTGATGAGCCATAGCACGCAGGCAGTGCGCCATGTGGAGGGACCCTCTGTCGTGGGCCGAGGGAGGTTAATCTCTTTGGAAGACTTTCATTTTATTAGAGGGTGAGTTCCAACAGTTTTTCAGCGTTGAGAAAGAGGTTGTGACCCTCTGACAAAATTTTGGCTGCAAAATGAAATTTCCTCTCCATGCAGGAAACCACTGGAGAGAATATTTCTATAATACTTCCATTCAAATAAATCCAGGTATTCCAGTAATTGTATGGTCTCCAGTAAAAATATCAAATAAACCTGTCATAGGCTTCTCTCCCAGATGCTTAGATACTGTCTCCTTTCACTGCTCACCCGTGTAACACAGCCCGAAACGCTAACGGACATCCAAGGTTATGCTCCTGTGGTTCGGGCTCCGTGGCTTGTCCTGGATGGAGACAATGGTTTCACTATGCTCCAGGGTCTGCAGCTCGGCAGTGCTCCTGCTTGCCCAGTAAATGAGGTCAGAGCAGCGCTCTCTGCTAATATCTTGGGTAACATGGCCTCTCGGAGAGAGCAGTTTGAACGTGATGCAATCAAAGCTCATAACGATATAATTTATTAACTTGCTTTGTAAGGCAAAAATGGCATGGCATGGAAAAGGTGCACTCCGTAAGGAATACGCAGCAGCCACAACGGTGTAACTGTCTAATAAAATGTTTGTGCTGTTGGAAAGGTTTGCTGCAGAGGAAGATAAAAGACAAAGATCAATAAAATGTAAAAACCTTTACTTGGAAGCCTTCTGTCTTAAGAGGAGACAGGTCTGCTTAGCCGGTGTGTGGAGGGCACATATTCTCCTGGCTGCCTTTGTATTAAGCCTTGGATCTGACTGCTTCTGCTCCCTTCAGGGCCACAAAAGCTTGTCTTCGCCCATGCCAAGGCCTTCCAGTGTCACCTCTTGATAGAGCTGTCTTTTGATACGGCAACATTTAAATGACTGCTGGTCATTTACTTCAATTTGCCTCCCCAGCAGAGCTCTCCGCTCATCCGCCCAGCTGCAGAAGGGCATTTTCAGCCTTTTACATGCAGCTCACAGCCTCAGCACAGCACCATAGGCTCGAGCCCCCCAAACATTTTAAACAAACCAGAGATGAAACACTAACACAAGTAGTAAATCTCAAAGACAGCTCGGTGATAGCATGTGCCGCTTTAGCTATGACATACAGTAGCTTAAAAAATTAGAATTAGTTACGAATAGTAGATTTCTCACACTGCCAGACTGTATCATTTATCTTACATAATTTACTATATCATTTTCTCTTATAAACAGCTCAGAAGCCCAGGACTCGGTTAAAAACAAAACAAAACAAAAACCAGAAATGGATTTAATATTTAACTGTTCCCAGGGGACCAGGCTCATTCCTAGTAGAAGTGAATGACTTTGACCCACTCTGGGCAATTCCCATCAGCTTCAATAGACTTTTCTCGGGGCTGGGCTCCACCCAATCTGTTTTTTAGTTCTTCTCTGGATGACACTCTATTAAAATTAGAGTACCTTGACCTCCACTGGCAAGAGACAAAAGCCCAATGTATTTTTCTTACTAATTGGCACGTCCATAATGGCTTTCATTTCAATGCAAGCACTTTGGAAATATGAATTGATGGGTGGCAAAGTTCATTGATTAGAGCTTGTGTACAGGCACCTTTCCTCCTGGTGTGGTGTTTGCACATAATCACTCAGCGGTAGCCAGCACTTACTTATCAAAGAGAAATCGCGAAACGTATGGCTGAACATCTACATGCAGGAAACATTTACCCAACCACATACTTGAGCATTAATTTTACATACAGGAAGAGGGATTTCCCTTTTGATGGTGATAGTTCCTGTAACAAAGAGATGGAATGGTCTGAATAGTTTATACTATTTATTATTACGAAATGGGCAGGAGAAATTGAGTGACCTTCTGGGTTAATAAGAATTTTGAGCAATGGTTTCATTGAGATATAATTCAGTGTTCAGGAGGCATAAGTCTTATATCTTAATTAATAATATATAGATATTTTAAAATAACATTTTAGGAGTATTAAATCTATTATCACAATAAGACACTTCAGTGTGTGAACTAGTGTGAATTAATTCACACCTAGTTGTATGGGTGGCTCTTAGCCCTTTGGCCCCATACTTGACAATATGCTAGGCTTGAATTAATGCACTGTAATTCACAGCTTGTCATGTCTTATTGCTGAAGCATATCCCTGAAGTGGCTTCACCAATATATAGTCTGGCTTCACACTTTCTCACAGAAGAATGGCTTCAGCTCTTCCCAGTCACATCTACCCTCCAACGCTGTGACCTCTGAGAAAGGCGTCACACTTACCACTGCCATCAGCTGGTGTTCCCCATTCATGGAATTATTACTGCTACCTTCATAGCCTTGTGCCTGATGTGCAACACACAGCTCAGGAGCAGATCTTCCTGCCAAAAAATGAAGTACATGCATCTTCCTTGCTTCCAAACATGGATATGATGTTTGGAAAACCACAGACTTATTGAGAGACACCTTACTATAACTTGAGTGCGACTGTGGAGTGAAATGTTGTATTGCATCAACACAGTACTGGAAATATGAGGGCTTACATACAGTGGAGAATAAGATTTCTCCTCCATTGTTGCTGAACAGAAATAATTCTGAATAAACCATCCAAGACAGACAGTGACTCATCCACTGCAGGAATTGCTCAAGAGAACTTCATTTCAGCGTGTGGGAAAATACTACCCCTGTAATATTGCTACAGACTGCATCATCTTGATTTATCCTCCTCATTCTAGAAGTGCAAGCATTATTTGTTGCATCCACCTGGATGGTGGCCTCACACAACCTGCTTAGTTTTTTGCTTATTCACTTGTTTGGTCAGCTGGCTGGTTGTTTTTCAGATACATTGGATCCCATTTGACATTCCTGATCTGGAGCCTTATGTGGGAATACCAGAGCTGCTCCAGCATGCCAAAAGAGTAGAAAGAGCCCCGGTTTTGTAGTGAGCCCTCAGAAAAACAGCTGAAGTTTGGGAAGTTGAAGTAAAAAAAAAAAAAAAAAAAAAAGAAAAAAAAGAAAAAAAAACATGTAAAAGCTAAGAGCTTGATAGGTGTGGTGATAAATCTGAATAAATAAATGAGAGTTGCTGCAAGACACGGAGGTAGCAGTTTTGCTGAGCTATGTTGGAAGAAAGCCCTGATTGTGTGCCAAAGCAAGAGAGCAGCTGTGAAACACTGGGTGTGGGTACTCAGCAGTAATCTGGTTTAACCCTGCACATAATGATATAATGCAATGTCCAGCCCATGCTCAGTAAGTGGTAAAGCACACTAAGTAGGTGCCACACAGGCATAAAATATGCATAACCTGTTTCTTTTGTTCTGCAATAATCCACATGAAGACAGTTCTCATTCTTCTGTCCATCTCAGGAACCATGAAAAGATGATGCTGAAGGCTTGGTGTGATCAAAACCTCTGTGCAGACCAGGTCACAAGGTTCTATTCTTTACTGGTATCATCTTAGTGCTCTTCTCAACATTTCCCTCACATCAATTGCCAAAGCTACCCTTCAGTGTCAGAGTGAAGACAGCTAGAAAGTTGTAAAATGCAACTGCAGTGGAGTTTATTGAGCTTCAAATTCTATAGAAATGTGGGTTTTCCCAGAAAAAAAAATCTAGAAGTTCTCAGTGGAATTATTCAAATACAAGGGCATTCCCAAGGTTGTTAGCTCTGGGTTTTTTTACCAGTTGTTAAGATCTGCTTTCAAATGTGGGTCCCCAAAATAATCTACAACACCTTGATATAGATGGCATTTTCTTCCTTACCTGCCATAGATGTCACCTATTCAGAAAACAAAGACCTATTTTGTCAACAAAATTACCTACATATTTAGGAAGACGGTATTAGGTTTGAAAACGTTGTCAACTTTGGTTTTGTTTCAAGGCACACCTCTGGTAATACAGCATGCATATACAAAAGCTGGTAAGTGACTGTATACATCATGTCTGAATATATACAGAAGTTCAATATTTCTATTTACAGGGTAAAGTAATGGAGTCAGTCTGATCTGAGAGAGGTTCTGCATGCAATTTGAAGGAATCTATGTTTAATTTAATAGGTCATGTATCTGTCTCAAGTGGGGATTACAGTACCTGGTTTAAAGTGATCTACAGTATCAGGCTTATTATGTAGCTTTTATTTTTAGCAAGGAATGGATTTAACAGTTGACACTCCTACTTAAGTATGAAATACATCAAATTTACAACCCAGGCCAGCCTGCTGGCTGTACTAGACATACCAGTTTACAAACAACCTTGGGACTTGCACTCACCGGGTAGTTAGGGGCAGTGTGAAGTGGCAGGCTGGAGGCATAAAATCATCATGATCCTGCAGCAACCCGGGCTGATCTATGGAGCAGTATTGTTGGGGAGGTTGTAAAGCTGATTGGAGGATGGGTTGATCACTGCCCTGGGAAAAGTTATGGAGCAAAACAGGGTAGAGGGAATCCAGAATGAAAAATAGTTCATGCTTGCACGCCCTGAAAAAGTGTATCGCAGACTGTGCTTTATACCTGATGAGTGCTGATACAGCCAGACAGTGGGACCAGCAGAGCTAGTCTGCAGTGAAAGAGGGAAAAACAAACAAGCAATAAAGAAATAACACGAGCATAAGATCTCGGAGGGCTGAAGGGGAAATATATAAATGGTTGCAATGCACGCTGAGGCAGAACGAGGGTTTTCACGTGACAGTGTTTTTGCCAGTTGCAATGTTTAAATGATTTGGATACAGCAAGAGATCAAAAGATTATCGTATTTCCTGTGATGATTGGCTGCTACCTTGATCTCTCCTTGTCTGTACCTGCCTATTCCTTACTACATCCCTCATTGTAGTTGGTTTCCAGCTAGAAACCAGTAGCAGGAAGCTGAGAGCTGGTAGTTTCTCGCATAATGAGATGACTTTCATTTTGCTTGTGTAATAAGAGTGGCAAAACAGAGGTAAGTCATAAAGAGCTTATCTGTATTCTAATTAACTCAACTTTTGCTTCTGGCCTGGTCTGTAGGTTTTCTTGGCACAGGAATGAATCCTCTCAGGTGCAGAGAAAGAGGAGTGTAATATCTAGTCATCATAATTGCACCAGTGAAAGCTGCTATATAAACAGAATTATTCTGCTAAAATTGCACTTCTCTTAGGAAGCCTATTCTACATCTGCAAGTGGCTTTACTGGAGTGATACAAAACTTCCTTGTATGGCCCGGCTACACAAAGGCTGCTGTGCCAGGGCTGAGCAATACTAGCATGCCTATATGAGCAAAGGGCTTCTATAGCAGACATCACTTTGCCCACTGAGATAAAGCTTAGGATTTTTTTCCCCCTTTATTTTAACTCATTTATATCTAGCTGTAAAATCAATATCTCATGACCAGAAGTACAGCTATAAAAATTCCAACAAATCCATTTTCAAGTGCAAGTTTTGCTCCTGAAAACGATGCTGTAACAGAGTCATCACATGGTTCCACGTCCACCACTGACCAAATCTGCTTCATTTGCAATTAAAAGTTAGCTTTTCTAATTGCCATCTCTAGCTGAGCTCTGGCACTCCAGCCAGGATCAGCCTTCCTCACGCATCCTTACCAGCTGGAATGACTTTGCAAGCTGGATTCTGCTCCGCCTTACGCTGGATTCTCAGACAGATGCATTGAAACAGAGAGAGTGGACAGGGGCATCATTTCACCTTTCACATCAGTCTGTAGGTTCACATCAGTTTTGTATGAAAGGGAGGGAACCTGGTTCAGGTGACAGAGTACATGCTGAGTTCGCTTCTCTGGCCTTTAAGATTTATTCACTTAAATATTTACTCGGGCACAGCCTTTCCCTGGCATTGACTCTTCAGGATACCACAAACAAGGAGGCCAGGCTGTTTCCACAGACAAGGTCAGTAATGGAAACAACCGAAATCTTCTTTCTTTTGTCTTCCTCTTCTGCTCTCCTAAAGGATAAAGCCCTGAACTAAACTCCACTTTCCCAGCCACTGCACAGCAAGTTGGTTATTTCTGTAGGCAAGGTGGCAGGTTAGTGGCAGGAGGACACTGCAAAGCAGATGATGTCCAGGAAAGTTTAATTGCCTCCCCACAGGTCCTATACTTCTAATATCGCTTTTGTGATAAATCCAAAACGTCACTTGTTAAATAACCCGAGACCTTTCTTGTAATCACACAGGATTACATTAGAACATTAAATCAGACATAATTGGACTGTCCCATTTAGATATAATTTTAAGGTAAAAATAATAAAAAAAAATCAGAGAGTAGTGTATTATATGTAATGAGAAATTTATTGCAGTTCCAAAAATATCTTCACTGAAAGTATAAAAGAATTTATGGGCTAATTTTTTTTCCTGAATATAAAAAGGACTAACTAGAGTGTTTTAATCTGCAGTCACTGAAGTAAGCACTCTTTCTGACACAAAGGGTTTGATTTTACTAACAGTAATTAGATCTTTAGTCACCTGTAGAAGAAAATATTCAGAGGCTCTGTTCTTCCCTCATCTTATCTCTTTAAATTACATTTTCTACTTGTTCTTGAAATAGCATCAACATAACTTCATTGGCTTGGATATTTTGACATATAATCAACCTCACAACTGATTTCTCGAATGAAGGGCTTAGAATTAAACTAGAGTCTGTTGAACCGAGATGTATAAAAATATTCTTTTCTGTAAAGTTTATTATTATTTATAGTCAAATATATTCACTATCAGAATGCTTCGCTGCCAAAGAGGTTGAGGAAAGGTAGAACTAGTATCAGCATTGCCACTTTCCTGAAAATTTGTGTTCTGTAGGTATATTCAAAGAAGTTTTTTTACAGAGATTTCCCACCCCAGAAAGTGAGGAAAAGGCTTAGGCAGTGGGAGGCTGCCCCGGCCGCACAGACACCCTGCCCACAGGGCAACCCCAGGGCCCACGTGTGTGTGCACACAGGATGTGGGCGAGCGAAGGAGCACAGGCAGGATGCACACAGCCCCCTCACGCTGGTGATGCTTCCTGGCAAGGCCGTGAGGATGCACCAGAGCTCTCCTCTGCCACACAGCCTGGCATCACAGCAGGGTGGGCCATGGGTGCCTGAGGTGGTCCACGCTCCTCCGCAGCGTGTTTCCGCACCCTGCTGGGGTCGTGCCTTTTCACAATGGTAAAACAAGTCTACGTGCAGGAGGTCTTGCTTAAAGATCTGATGAAAATTAAACATTTTCGTATACCAGCCAGTCTCTGCCTTCAAATGATTTTGTGCTAATATTGCTCTCAGAGAAAATTTGTGCTTCAGGAAGAGTTCTGAGACTTCAATCTGTATTTCTCACGCTCCCCCTTTTTTGGTGTGCTTTGCATGTGTCTTAAATGAGATGGTTTGGAATTTATGGATGGTGTGCTTCCATCTGTGTTTTATAGTCTTAAGATTTCTAAATGCATACATTTCATATTTATATCATAGGGAACTCTAATATCCCTGTGTTATTATCATTTATTTCAGTTTGACATAAATCAGGAGCCAAACGAAAGGGAGGACAGGTTTTTCTGTGTTTAACTAGGTTGCTTCACGTTGCTTGACATTCTCCATGACTTTATTTAAAAGCTTCCCTCCAGCTTCATTAAACTGCCTTTGACAGGCAGCAGCTTAATATACACGTGCACACACACATATGTATATATGTATTCATCTGAATTTGGGCTCTTTCCCTCCGGTCTCTGGTAATTATGATTTGTGTCTGGAGGGATGAACTGTCTAAAAAATAATAAATAAGAGGCCAGGAGAATTGAAAGCCAGCGTTCAGGTTCATCTAGAAAGAAATTAAGCAAATCAAGTTCAGGTTTATAAAGGGAAGCAAATTACCCTTGGGTAATTTGCACACTGGATCAGAACTGACTTGACATATTTAATTATATTGCAGGTTCCTGCCCTTCCAAAGAAAATTGCTGCACTTTTACTACAGCCACCTAGGGAGGTGACAACGAGGTTATCTGGCAGTCTAGAACTGCCTCCACACACTGGATCAGAACTGACTTGACATATTTAATTATATTGCAGGTTCCTGCCCTTCCAAAGAAAATTGCTGCACTTTTACTACAGCCACCTAGGGAGGTGACAACGAGGTTATCTGGCAGTCTAGAACTGCTGCAACAACTCCTTAAATACACCCAGCCAGGGAGGGCTCCTAGTGCTAACGACACCTCCTTGTACCAACAAATTAATGCCCAGCTGGCCACTAACCACCCCCATCAGCTGATTGAAAGCTTCAGCCTTTTGCAGGTGTGGGTGGGTGGGAATGAAGGAAGTGCCTCCTGAGGAGATAAAGGAGGCAGAGATGGGTGGGAGACGCTGCTGATCATACTAAATGTGCCTTTAAAGTAGCAGTGGGCTGGTGTGGAGGCCACCTCTGGCTGCTGGATTCACCATCGGCTGGCAGCTGCGGCTGTGGGTATGCTGAGAATGCTGTGTACCACAGAGGTATGCAAAAGAGATGACTCAACACCACTCCGATCATGATCCTACAAGCAGCTTGGGGATTTGGTCTTGATGGTGAGCTGATTATTATTTTATCTCTTACCAAACTGCATAATTCACAGCAGCCTAATGTTTGTGTGTTTTCTTTGTAAGCCACTCTTGCTATTTCATTAGTAGCTGTGTTAAAAGAGAAAAAATGCCTTTTCTCCCCCCAAAACTATTTAGTCTCTTTTATGCAGGCTGCTCCCAGCCTTTCTACCTCTCCACAGAACCCTGAGCCCACTTGAAGGGTTGTATTTTTGTAATCACTAAACAATCCATTTCAGCTGGATGCAGAAAGCCATCTTTGATTTCAATTTCCCCTGAAGTGATTTAACTAGGCTCCTGGTTGAGAACAGACTTTGAGAGGGGCCTGGAGTGTTTTCTGAATTCAGCCACCCAGATGAGAAAGCCAAATTTAAAGATGTTTATGAGCGTGCAGGATGCACCCTCGCACACCTGCAGCCCCAGCCTGCAATGAGGGGTTGATTGCCCACCTGTGCACACGTGTGACACTGCCAGGGGGCTCAGGAGCTCTGCAGTGTCTCCCCTGCTGACCGCCGAGCTTTTGGCCTCACTTTGCCAAGAACTTGAGTGAAGTAAATATGTAAGTAAATAGATTATCGATGCAGTAGGTTCTTTGCACAGTTACCTGGAGGGTTATTCATATTCGGGCTGTTTAAGGGTTTGATTCTTATATAGATTTTGGGCTGTTTGTTGTTGGTTGCTTTTTTTTTTCCAATTATAACCTAATGTGTTACCTGAAACAATGCAAATATGACCTCTCAGGTAATGGCTCACTTGTCTTGCTTCAAGGAGAAAAGATCTGACAAGGTATGAACCTGCATGTTCTCAGACTATCCAGGCTGCATTGTTGCATTTCTCCTTCTGATAGTTAGTGATTCTGATAATCTGATGACAACTTCTTTGGGCTGTGAATGTTCCGTTTGATAAATAGCAACTGGTAGTTATTTTGGCAGTGTTTACCAGCAGCTGAGGCTGTGTAATACTCAGAAGGGAGGTCCTTGTCCTGCTCCATGCTTTCGTACAAGACAGAATGGTTTTTTTGCTGCAGTTGTTGCATGTTCATGCTTTCCGGTTTTTTTTTGAATGGTTTTTTTGCTGCAGTTGTTGCATGTTATGTTAGTTCTGTAGTGCATAATTTTACATCCAAACACACAGGCCCCAAAGCTGCTGGCTGACATACAGGTGGCAGGGTCTGTACAAAGGGAGGAATGGTGAAGAAGCATGGCCACCAACTTTTGCTGGTCAACATGCTTCTGGTAAAGCCAGACTGTAAGCACAACTTCTGGATTACAGTTAATTTGTCAGGGCTTTCAGACAAACTGCGTCGTGTCACTGCATACGCTGTAGGCAGAACTGTACTATCCTTAGCCTGCCTGGATTCTTGATGTTAAGGTGTGCAAAAACTCTCGGCCAGCCTATGCAAAGGTTATTCAGTCTGCTTATACAAGAATATACATGGAAATACTTCTTCTAAAGCAAGTAGATTCTACAGGGGTGCTCATTTTAGGTTGTGAAAACCAGGAATCTTGGCCTACAGAACACCTCTTACTGTTATTATTAACAATGATAATCTGTTATACTGATAGTGCTGGAGTACTTGTACATTTGGAGTATGAAGAGGTGCCTTTACAGGTTCACCTGGAAACACGTGAGTTGATGTTGCCTCCACAACCCGCAGCAACAAAGATGGTTCCCACACTGTGCAACAGGGTAATGAATCACACAACAAAGTGCTAACGAGTAGGTGATAGTGGTGGCATATTGGATAAGAGGGTGGAGGGAAAAGGGGAAGGGGAGAGTGCTGCTTGAGCAGCGTGTGTTGGGACACGGCTTATACTACGTGGTCCTGAGCACAGGCCAAATCCTGCTCACCCTCATCATGTGCTTGGAAACAATAACTGACAGCAAAGGAAAGGGCATGGGATTTAGCCTGGTATGTGTTGCTTTCTTAATGGGAACATCCTTTGGCTGAATGACACTGAGCTGCTGCCGCAGGATTTGGAAAGCAATGCTGTGAATGCACTGAATGCCAGGGAGGGTGGAATAGGAAGCTCCTTCTGAAAACTGGGCTGCTCTTTGCTGCCTTCTTCAAATGGTTGACCTCTGCTTCATTTGTTTTTAGAGGAGTATTTCAGCATTTATTTCTTTAAAATTAAACCCACAAAAGTAGTAAAGTACTTGCCTCTCATTGGTAACACCCACATTGTGCTTATCTTGCTCTTTCAATTAGTCCCTTGAACTTTATTTACTGTATCCCCTATAAAATGTGTTTAAACTGCTCCTTTGGTTTTGGGGGTATTTTTTGTTCTGAACATGGCATATTTTTGTAGCCACAGCTTGTGACAGTTACTAGGCGTTCCTACTTCACTAACAAATGAGACTTTCACTTTCAAATTCTTTACCAAATTCTGCAATACACATTCTTTATGAGACACTGAGTTAGCGTTTTAAAAAAAATAATTTTGGCAGCGGAAAGACTGTTATAGTTGTGTGACAAAATTCAGATTGGAAGGAAACAGCTCACAAAAGCATGAATTAAACATCTAATTAAAAGTGTTAAGTCTCATTTTAATTTTATTTAAAACACCAAAGACAGAAAAGCAGCTGCATGCCTGAAGAATGCAGTATGATAGGATCCAGTTGGATACGAACATAGAATGATATGGAGAGCTCAAGGAAACATATATTTATGGAAAATGTGGATTTTTGGGATCCTTGAAGACATGATTTATCACAGAGTAGATGTTTGTAAGGACTGCTTATGAAATGGTATCTGAAATGGGTGTGGCAGTATGATGTGTTTTCCTAATTTGTGGTGAGCAAATATATATTTAAATAGCTTAATTTTTTTCAATTAGCAGATGATACTCTATGCATAATCTTGTGCCATGCTTCTTGTTTCAGACTAATGGGTTTACAGGGGTCTGACATAAATGGACTCATAGTTTTAAGTGACCGCTTTGAAGGTATGCGGTTGTCTCGGCTCAGGGTTGCAGTGTCCTGCAAGCTGTGGTTTGAAAATGTTAAGAAATAATTTGGCTCTGTCTCCAGTTAGAATTACAATTCAAAGCCAGAAAAAATTTATACACACACGGTCCCCCAGAATTTTAGAAGAATACTTTTTTGGATCTTCCATATTACATATCTACTTAAAAGGAACATACAGCATGACCTAGGATTGTTATCTATTGTTCAATAATGTAACTGGACAGTCTAATATTTGCTCTATGAATATGAGAATTGGAATGCTAAATTGCTTCAGCCATTTCATGTGATTATGGGGAAAAAAAGCTCCTTGCCTAATTACAATTGTAATTCAAAATGTATTTTAAAATATTAAAAAGTTATCTGTACTTGCAAAACTCAATCTAACCAGAAAGAAATGCACTGTATCCCTCCCTGTGGGCTGTATTCTGTCAGATACTGTGCAGAGAAGTTAGGCTCAGAGAGATGAGCAATGGAACCATATGAAATGCAACTCTCTTCTTGTTTCAGCCCCAGACTGTGCAAAAAGCCTACCTGCCCAGGCAAAGTCCAGGTGCTTCGGCAAGCTGAAAGACTAGACTTGGATCTGCCTTCTAAATTAGAGTGGTTTTACACAGGAGCAACAGGAATGGAGCTCCTGATTTATACCAATTGCTAAGAATTAAGAAAGGGGTGTTTGAAATCAAAGCGTTTTCAAGTCAGCCCTGATGTTGGGATGGCTCCTGTGCAGAGCTTCCTGCTGAAATAACCGATGCTTCTAAGGAAGCAACACCAGCAAAGGGCTGTGCACAGCTTTGTTGAGAGCCAAAGCATACATGCAGGCTTACACGGACGCTGCTGTGGTTGTGTGTGGTCTTTCTGTGCGGTAGGAAGTTTCTTTCTTGATTTGAAAATGCTTGTGTTTTGCCATTTCTGTTTTGGAGAGACTAAAGAAGTTTGTCACTAAAATGCTGGGCAGGTTGCTGGGCACATCTAGGGGAAGCAGTTTGATCTCAGCCTGGGCAGGTACATAAGCTTATTTTGCTTTCATGTGATGAAAAGTTATAAGCCTTCATATTTTTTGTCTTCAGAAAATATCTGTGGTCTGATTAAATGCACATAAATTGTTACACCATTACCACAGTAGCTCTAGGTGTATGCTGGGTTTGCAAGCACTGAAACCCAATGGGCCAGGTCCTTGGGTTTACGCCTTGCATGTCTGAAAAGCTGTGACCAGCAGTGAAACCACAGGGTGGAACAGTTCTGCCCCAGTTCTTCCCTCTCCCCGAGACAGCGATGCAGCCGCCTATGGCTGAGCGTTCCCGCGTGTGGCTTGGGGAATCAAGCAGAGCAATACATGAATTTCAATAAGTGTGCCCCCCTCTCCACGCACAGTCCCACATGCCTTTCTCAATTTTGTTTCTGGATGGAACAATTAATGTGCACGGGCTGTGTGAAGCCATGGGCAGCTAGAATATGGGTGTAATTTAGCACTGCAGACACAGTACCTGTAGGCTGGCATGTCGGGCAGAGCGAGGCAAATTCAGTTCTTTTGTTATGAAGTTCCTGGGCACTAGTCTATACAGGTTGAATATCTGCATTAAAATACATTTAACGTTACTGTGGGCCATTTTTTTATAAATACTCTGAGGTGTAGATCTATAAAGAATGCCTTACGGTATAGCCAGGAATCACCGTCTGCACTTTGGATTAAGAGAGGAAGGAGGATAGTGTTCTAGGAAAAATCAATGAAATATTTAAGCAGAAAAAAGTAATTTTGTTTCTTTGATTTCATCTGGTAGCAACTGAAAATACGTTTTAGGAGCCCTTAAACTACATCTAATTTTTCATTCACTGCTGAAAAAAAAGAAATTTCTCTGGTTATTCATAAATACAAGAGCGCTATGAAGTGGTTACTCATTTATTCAATATATTATTGCAAACCAGTGTTCTAAAGTAAGAGGTTTAAAGGGGCTGGA
This sequence comes from Calidris pugnax, assembly GCF_001431845.1. Lineage (NCBI taxonomy): Eukaryota > Metazoa > Chordata > Aves > Charadriiformes > Scolopacidae > Calidris > Calidris pugnax. The sequence continues at coordinate 6,603,984 of NW_015090995.1, forward strand.
AATACAAAGCACTGAAGCATAGCAATGGTAATATTCATTTGCAGAGGGCAGCTGTATATGACTGTAAAACTGAAAACTGGACTGGGGAAATGGGTTGGATAACAAGATCAGGAACTCATAAATTGAACATTCCCCTCTCCCCCCAAAAAAACGTCGAACACATGCCCTCTGCCCATAAAGCCCCAACCAAAAACCCTCAACAAAACAAAGATCAGAGAAGCTGCTGAAATTATACAAAATATCAAACCATATCAAGAGAGGGGTGGGAGAGGAGAATTGGCTTGGTCATGGCTGGAGAAAGGGAAATGGGCTATGAGACAGTGGATGGAAAGTTAACACTACAGTCAAAAGAGCTTTCAACAGCTAACAAGTCAAAAGAGCTTTCTAATTATAAAAAAAAAAGATAAAAATTACAGTCACTGAAAGACTCCAACCGCCACCCTAAACCCCAGAAATATTTCTTTGCACAGAAGAGGATACTTGTATGTGCATGCTGAATTCTCTGCCCACGTACAATATGCATGGAGCTTTGTTGCAGCAAAGGCTGAGCAAACAGCTGGTGCTGAGGACCTGGTGTCTGCCTTGTCCACACTTCAGGCATTCACGTTTCAGATCGGCTCTAGCTTGGCCAAGCTTCATGTCCTGGCTTGCTCTGTGGAGCCAGCCTACAGTAGGCAAACAGACTTCCTTTTGGTGAAAACTAAACTGAGATGTGGCCTGGAGTCACTTCAAAAGAGTTGTCTTGACCTGAGGTGCCACCAGAGCCACCCCAGACGGGGAGCACGGGGCGCGTTGCTGAAGCTCTTGTGCCCAGGTGCAGCTGCTTGGGGTTTTGCCACTTGTAAACTGGTCTAAAGTTGATCAACAAGACCATTGCTTGTAGCTGAGGAGTCTTCTGCACACCCTGTGTTTTGGGTAATGTTTATTTTTGGCAGAATGATCATGTGCTGATCAAAACAAGATTGCTACAACATTTCGTAAAATGACGATTACTGGGGACTTCTTGTACTTGATGGGGAATTTACCTATATATTTTTATGTTCATGAAGTCAGATGACACTGGTAATTCTGCCTTTCCTCTCCATGTTTATACGAAGAGCAATGACCATTCCCGGTTATTAAATGCCACACAGTTGACAACAGAATTGATTTTAGGCCGATCTGCTTTAACTTCTTGTGCATCTGTACCCTCTTCATTTTGTCGTATTCGTTACCCAGAGGACACCACTCATAAATTGCATGGCATTTGTGAGCAGGGTATTAGTTTTGTTAAGGCTTGTGTACTCCATCAGAATTTTAATTTGTTTTATTTAAAGTCCCATTTGCCATTAAGGAAAACAGGAGCAAACCAAAATGTACCGGCAAATGTTAGCACCAGTGTATTCACTACTGTATAGGAAACAACCACATCTTTACAGAGCTCTCCAGGCATTTTCTATCTGTTCAGAAATGGTGGCACAGGAGGCTCTGTACCATTTTGCACTCTTTCTATGTAAATGAGCACAGCTGGGGATTGTGGCTATTAATGCATATTTTTTTTAATTGAGAATACATTGACTAGGCAAAAAGAGAGATGTCTACTCTGCAGAAATGCTACTGCCAGTATTCTCTTCACAGAGCATCAACCAGGAAAAAAAATAAATAGTGGCATAATAGTTTCATAACTTAGATACATTTTGAAGTAGACCAGCAAATTCAACCAGGAAAAAAAATAAATGGTGGCACAATAGTTTCATAACTTAAAGATACATTTTGAAGTAGACCAGCAAATTCATTGCTCTGCAGAAATGATGCTCTGTGAAGAGAATACTGGCAGTAGCAACCAGGAAAAAAAATAAATGGTGGCACAATAGTTTCATAACTTAAAGATACATTTTGAAGTAGACCAGCAAATTCAGGGCAGGACAATAAAAGCAAAATCTTCTATTGCATTGTCTTGCTCAGGCTGTCCCAAAGGGAATAGTGTAGGTGCTGGCCTGGCACGGAGAGCAAAGGTGCCCAGAAGAATTTCCTGGCACTGTGTGTTTTGTGATGCTGCTTTAGTTTGTTCCCCAGCAGCAGCACCTTGTGAGAACCCTCTGCCTTCAAGAATATGAACAGCCAAATAACCTTAAAGCGCTGTACGGGGAGCAACAGTAACTTAATTTAAGCCTGATCCAAAGGATCGTGGAGTCACTGGGCCAAAACCTTCCACCAGTGAAAACACCAGCATCATGTGCCTGTGCTGGTGGGGTGCTTTATCACAGTCAATAAACCTTAATGAGTGCTGCTGAGTCACCTCACATGTGGCTGGGACCGATGGGATCTGGCTTCCCTGTGCCAGTCTGGGCTCCTCTGCTTTGCCATGTGTTGCATGGTGCATGCACACCTGAGGTCAGGCTTTACCCCTACGAATAAAATTGAGAAGGATTTTTTTCTAGTAGTTAGTTCTACTTAAAGAATTATTTCAGTCTGCTTAGAGGGAGTTAATCTACGGATAACATTGAGAAGGATTTTTTTCTAGTAGTTCTACTTAAGGAATTATTTCAGTCTGCTTAGAGGGAGTTAAATATCTTATATATTGAATTTTTATATCAATAAATATGAAAATAAAATCTTGATAACCACTCATTATCTATGTTTCCTAGGTCTTACCTAGCATGAGGAAGACATTACTGTTATTACTTTTTCTAAAGTATATTTTATTCTTAAAACTGTAGATTACTCTGAGTCATTTTAGATTTTAAACTGTGAGAGTTTTATAAGATTATATTTTCCAGCTTAGAAAAAGGAGGTTGAGTTGTCTCAGACCATACAAAATGAAGCTAGAGATAGGGCCATCCCAAAACATTGGGTCTTAACTTGCTTAATTTGCTTTGAGCTATAGGAAAAGCAGAATTCCTGGTGAAGTGGGGGTGGGGAGATGTATAGACTCCTATTTGGATGTAAGGGATTTCCCCTACATCAGGGGGGTAGGGAGCAGATTGCTAATGGAAGGTGTTTGTACCTCAAGATCTGAAAACATAAGGAAAGAAGCATCTCATTTTCCAGTGAAATAAATATTCACCCTGAATACTTTAAAAATTAGACTCCAAGTGTGGAAATAAAGGATAAGTGCTCATAGCAGGTTCTCAAGCTTCAAGGACACAATTGTGACAGGTACAGCATAAGAGTAGGGACAATGATAGAAAGCAGAACAAAAAAAAAAAGCTTTTCTTTATAAAATTCTCATGTTTATTCCTCAAACTTACCACAACGCTACTAGGGTCATTGTATCTTGACTTAGTTCCCGAAATGGATGGACTTGCTTTCCAGATAATATAGTGGCAAAATGCATGTTTCAAACTAGAACTGGTCCTGTGATTCTCAGGAGATGGAACTACCTACAATGCAAATGAGGCCCTGGACTAAATCTTAGTGTATGTGAATAAATGTCCTCCCTCAGCACTGGGGTGGCTGTGTCCAAAATGCTGCAAGTTTTAGGAGCAATTCTTGTAAGGAAAGTGTTTATCCAAAGGGAAACTTCTACCTTCAGCTATTGGAGAGACTGGTGATGCTGGGGAAGCACTGAGCTAGCTACAGAGGGGGACAGGACAGAGTGCTTGGTACGATGTTGAACACTGAATATCTGATAAAACTGAAAATCAATGCTTTGCTATGAATTGCATGGCCCAAAATCAGAATAGTATGAAGTAGTGGTACTCAAGGGATATTGAAGTGGGACTTGAAGGAAGTAGAAAACTCCAGCATTGGTATAAAGCATAATCAAGTGAAAGAGTTTTGCATGAATATAAAGAATAATTTCAAAATTGCCACAATATTTTAAGTGAGAACAGGCCCATTAACAGGAGGGAAGAAAAAAAATCGTGGGTTTGTCTATTTCCTAACTGTGGGTATTTTTTTTTAATGGGAAAAAAAGGACTGAACTTGAAGGGGGGGTAGTGAGATGAAGAAGGAAAGTATTTATACTGTTCTGTGAGTGCTCTGTGTCTACAGAAGAAAAGTAGACTCAATTTTATACCATTTGCTGCCGTGGTGGTGGGTTAAAATATGGTCATATCTGCACTTCTGTGGCCTTTTATAAAGCAATATCATTTCAATTTGCACTTCTGTTTTTTAAAAAGTCTTGTTACTTTTTCTCAGTTCAAGCTCTTTGTCCTCCTGGAACTGATTTGTCCCCTCTGATTCTGATGCTGTCAGAAATGAATTTCCTGCGTATCATTTGTTGGCCTTTAATTATCTCTGGGTTAATCTGCCTCTTACCGGAAGGCCATCTATCTTACCCAAGCCAGTCTACAGGGAACAGAAAGTCCTGTTCCGATGACCCATCCCTTGGGGCTCTGCTGATGGGGGGTGTGGGCAATTCACCCTGCTCTGACTTTCCTGCTCAGATGCATCCCCATGCACTGTCCCCCACCATCACCACAGACATTTTACTACTCTGTACCTACATTCTGGTCTAAAATGGCAGATGGCAAGGTAAATGAGTTGTTAATTTTACCCAGTGCTATATGACTGTGCAGTTAAAGAGTTTATTCACTGGGGATGTTGTGAGTTAAAGGTCCTTTTTGGCTCATTCTTTCCAATGAGCTGAATTTCAACGCTGTGCTCAGTTTAAGTCTGTGTGATAACTGATGTACTATTGGATGGTTCTGGCTAAAGATATATGGGGAGAAGCCACTTGCAATTAAAAATGGTTCAAGATGCTGAGTAGGCTGTGATGGAACAAAGTGGCCTTACAAGGGTTGGTTTTCTTTCCCATAATTCTAATCTGGAAAACATTACTGGGTTTGGTTTTCATATATTTATCCATTAACTATTTTTAAAGGTAATCATTTCCTGAAGCAATAAAATGGTAATGTTTGTACAATTAACAATAGGAACACGTGAAATGACATAGTCATGCTTGTCTGAATGATCAAATGAAATTTGGCATCTCTGATGCTATTGCATACCTTATGACAGCAAAGGTAGGCATGATGTTATGAAAGCAGTAAGTTAATTTGCACTTTGCAGCAAAAGCTTTATCTGTAGTAGTATAACATCTTAAAAGTACAGTGGAGTTATGAAAACTACACATTTCATACAGTCAAAAAAGGTGACTGACTTTATATTACCACCAGTCAAGCAAAGAATTAACTCAAGAAGCAAGGTACTTGAAAAGTCAATCAAAATTAATTAAGAAACTACAAATCAATCGATAATACCCCAAAAAGTCCTGTTATGACCTCAGTTACTTGTTTAAGCATAAACAAGATAATCGGCTACATTTCCTGTCTAGAAATAAGATCACTGCCAATTAACTTAGGACTTAATTAACTCTCTAAGGTACTGAACTTTAGATGCATCATAGACTGTTTTAACATTATTATTAGTTATTGCAGTGACTCTAGTACAGTCTTGATTTATTATTATTATAACTATTACATTTACACTTACGATGCTATTAAAAAACAAAGCCTTCAATATTACATTAAAGTTAATGCCACATAAAGGACAGAGGTATTAAATAAAAGCAGAATTAAACAGAGGATGTAAGTTTACATTGGAAACCCACTTGTCCAGCTTCTGTTCTTTGCTGGGAGGCATCAGCATAAGAGTTTATACGTTTAGAGGTATCAATTTTCCATTGCCCAGCTGTAATTGCTCTTTATTTCTGGTCATGAGCTATTGGATTTGCTGGCCCTTTGGCAGCTCGGAGAAGTCACAGTAGAGAACTGTAATGTAATCCCTACCTTCTTTTGAAGAACCTTCCTGCCTGTCTCTTCTGTAACAAAACTTGGGACAATCTTGATTTATTTTTTTCTCCCTTTTCTCTTATGACATCCCAGTAATTTCTTTTTCTGACACCTCAGTGACCCAGTTTTCTTCTTTTGCTTCTCTTTCTGTTTTAATAACTACAAGCTGCTCTTTTTCCAAGGCTGAGAAGAATTTGTTCCATGTTTGCCAGGAATAAACAGCCCAGCGGAACAAGTGTTCTGTCGGCTGAACAGAGGAGTGAAGAGAGAAAAAGTTGGATCAGCGCAGACATTTAAAGCTGTTCCTTTGCTCAAAGTGGATGTTAACGTTAGTTGTTCAGCGGCATATGATAAATGTCTCCAGAACACTGAGTGTCTGGAAATAAACCTACACTATACGTAATATGCAAGTGTAGCTATTGCCTCATGAGCTGGTAATAACACCACCAGCACACATCTTTTGTAAATGGGTATTTTGTCTTTTTTATGACCCTAAAAAAGTCACTACAAAAGTATTCCAATCTTTTATTTCAGAAATACTGTCACCTTGTCTATACATCAATTCCTTTTCGGGTGCCTTTATGCACTCTTTCCACCAGGTAGAACAGTACAATCTAGTCTTCACCTTTGGCTTTACCACAGTTTTAGCTGGCATCTAGGCTTTGGCTTCTTTACCATTTTATGACTGAGCTGGACAAATGGGGCTAGGAAAGCCAATGTACCTTTTGGCACTGATCATATTTACAGCAAGAGTGGGCAAACAGCAATATTTTCTTTCATGAAAGAATCATTTCAGCTCTAAGAAAAGCTCACAGCTCCCATGTGTATTATCTTGCGGCTTTGGGGTTGTTTGGGGTTTTTTTTGTTTGTTTGCTATGTCCAAACTTGGGAAGGAAAACAATCTGTTATCTGCTTCAAATCTGGCAACCTAGACGTAGGTGGATTTAAGATTTGCAGCATTCTTTTTAGAAAGAAACAGGCTCACAGATAACTACTTGGTAGGATTGATCCACTCCTTTACAGTGTCTGAAGATCAGGAGCTTTTTTGTCCAAAACACTCCTGGATACCTGTTTTGTGACTGACTCACTAACGATATATGCGTATATGAAGTGGTGTTGCCACAAGCTAAACTGAAGCTTCTACATCTCTCCATCCACTAGTCCTAGGCTGGGACTACAGTTAAGATCTCCCACTACACAGCATCTCTGACAGTTGCTATATATATTCAGTACTTCATGCACACATTTTCCTTTAATTCATGTCTAGATTGGTCACATAACATTTTGCTTGGATCTAAGAATAAGTCCCTTACAATAAAAGCGGTGTCTACCCAGGGAAGTCATTTGGCAGAGTCTGCCAAATACAACAGGTGAGCCATTGTTTCTAAAAAGGCTAGAAGAATCCAAAATGAGACACTTTTGTTCTAGAATAGAAATATCCATCCTGGGAGGGTTCCTTCTGGAAGTGAGCCAGCAATTACTCCCTGAAATAATGCCCCATGAGGGTTCACCTCTTTCTGTTGTCTCCTGGGCTTTTTCCTTGAAAATGTGAAGCGGTCAATACAAAAATGTAGTGCTACATACAGAGATGTGCTTGATTATCTTAGCATATAACTTTTTTTCTCAGTTACTTTTGGACTCACCATTAAACACTGTTTCACAAAACTCCTGATGTTATCCATATTCATTTATTGAGCTCATTTTCTACAGAGGCCATATTGTTAAAGAGCAAGCAACGAAGAATGCTTTTTTTTCAGATATAGCCCTAGCTGCCAAGTCTATATGGCTAATTAGAGTAACTTTATCATAGGACAAGTGGATCACTTCTCACATACGTGTCTGCCTTAGTTTGCCTGTATGGGCTTGCTAGCAGAAACACAGCTGGGAGGAGACTGAGAGCTGGTGGTGTTCATGCAGAGCTCATTTCTTTAGTATTGTGACTCTTGCTCTGGTGCCTAGGTCCTTTGCCCCTTCCTTGCTAGTCTTCATTTTCCAGGGTACACCCATATCTAACTCTGGGGTAACTGTGTCTGTTGTCACTGTCAAGGCCACCACAGCCTTCGTCCTCACGTTCTGTGGTTCAGCTGCTGCTTTGCCTCTGCTCGGCCCCAAAGCCAGGCTGAGCAGGGAAGCAGCTTCTGCAGCGTGCTTCTCTGGGGTGGCTTGGCAGTGGCTTCCGATGAGCAGGGAGAAAATGATGATGTTATTGCTATTGCTGGGTAGTGCAGAAGTACTAATATCTTTACAGGCATTAAAGAATTGAGTTATGCCTGGGCATTTGCTAGTTATGTACTTGCTCACAGTCACGCAAAAAGATGGAATAGGGCACATCTACTCTGCCTCCCTTTCCTGTGATTTAAAGGACACTCCTAATCACGACTTTATTATGCCTGCCACACACTGCTTATATTTCTGAAAGGAGCTTGACTGAGAGTACTGACATTTCTTAATGATATTTTGATCATTTTCCTGTAAATTATCCTGTTAGGAAATATGCCATAAGGAATAGAGGAAGGAATGGAGAATTTTACTCTCAGCCAGACATAGATGAGTAAACCTTGCCACGGTTCTGGATGCTCAAGGTCTTTCTACGATGAGCTTAATATATTTGGGTCCGCATTTAAAACTTCTACTGAATTTAAATAGGTTTTGGGTTAGACCTTTGAACAGTAACTGGTGGGTTTTTTTTTTATACAGGCTGTCACCATACTGCTTTTGTAGCCTTCAGCTCACCAAGTTCTCATAGCCTCACGAGCAAAAGTAATGTCACTGTTGCTGTTCCTCAGGAGCGATTATTGTAGTGGGTACAGCAGCACACTGTTAGGAGATTAACCTCCCCATGACAAGTGAGGAGAGAGGCAGCCTGTGATGGGAGGTCAAACTGGTGGCAATTAATGGCATTTTTATCATATTCAAGTACTTTGCTCTAGACTGGTAGCTGGTGGCATAAACAGGAGAGATTAAACTTCTGGGAGATAAAATGTAAGGGAGGGAGAAGGAAAGGGGAGGAAAAATATGAAATGTGTGACACATTGCAATGATGCAGTTATCTTGGCAGTTCATGAATGACACCGCAAATCCCAGACACTACAAACAGTGCTAATTCTGTGGGCTGTGCTACAGACTCCTCATGTTCAGCCTACCCAGATCAGAGGATCTATCATCAGTAATTGTCACAGGCAGAAGACTATGCTGTTAAAAACAATCTGACATCAATGGCAGGTGGGACTGGAGTTTGAAGCAGCTTTGGAAGGTTTGCTTTATTTCTATTTTTCTCCATGCAGTGTGGGACTGTGCGTGGTCTAGAATTCGGGGGTCTATTCACAGATTTAGCACACCCACACACACATACCCAGTGATCTTTAATCCTGGTGCAAAGGGACTTCTCATCTGGAAGGGAGAGAAATCTCCACTGACAGAAATGGCTTTGCAAATTGGAGAGCAGCAAGTAGGAAAGTCCTTTATCAATAACACATACTGGATGTTAGCAAAACTATAAGCCTATCTGAAATAAGTCAAGATAATCTTTTCTGAAACCTCTTTCAGCATCACCCTGAGACGGGGATTTCATTGTTAACTTAATAAAATGGTCTTTGTTTTCATGACATGATTTACAGGGCAGACTGTACAAGCTCGCTGGGCTTTTGGTTGCAGCCTGCATGGCCAAGTCTTCATTGCTTCCAGCCCTTGAATATCCAGGCAAAATCTGATCAAACATGTTGACCCATACTGCAGGTCCACCTCTCATTACACCGTGGGTCAGCACTTAGCATATGAAATAGTTTGCTTTACCAGGTGAGTTCGTAAGAGAAGCAGCAAAAACTTAAACCTTGACATTGAAGTCCAGATGCTTTTATAGAACTACCCAGCACAGGCAATCCTACCAAAGTCATGTCCACTTAATTGCATTTAATTCAGCCACTTTGTTGTTTTTTCTCCTCCGTAAGCAAACACTAAAGCTCTCCATTTCTTCCATGAGTGTGTTCTTGCAAAGCTCAATTCTGAACTGTAAACCACAAAAAGCTGCAAATGTAAGGAGCAGCTGGAAAATACAAAATGTAACTTCCGAACTTCCTAATGGATAACATAAGCACATCACACCTGCAATTGCTCTATCCCTAGTTAATGTACCTATTGCCATTTGCAAGTAGTAGTTTAGCCCTTCTGCTTCAAAATTCTGCAGTCAAGCAGACCGCACACTCATAAATTGAGGTTATCTGAAACAAATATTGCCCCTCAGTTTTTTTTCCCCTCTAAAATCTTTAAAGATCTTAGAGACATGTAAAATAGAGCTTAGCAGAATACATACTGTTATCGGTGACTAGAGCCAAGCAATCAATCTTAGAATCATCCCTGGAGTGCACTAGCATTTCCTTGCACATGGGTGCTTTCAGAAAGCAAGTAAATTACCTGTTTAGAGAGATTAAGTGAGTTGGTGTACTAACCTGCAAACTATAATTTAAAGAGTCAAAAGCATTTCTCTCCCCACCCCCTTCCGCAGAAATTAACAACTCCAGTAGCATAATGTTTTTTTGTACTGCCGCTCTCTCTACAGTAAAATATACTTTATTACTATTTGGAGGCTTTATCCCTTTATGACAACCAGTATCAAGAGTAATATTACACCAATAACTTGGTTTGCTAAGTATTAATACAAGGGAAATTATGCTAAGAGCACTGTGTGAGTTTAATTGCAATTCACACTTTAATATTTTGATGCAGCTGTAAAAATGTAGAATGAGAAACATTACAATTCTATTAGATACTAATAAATTGTGTTGTGGAGGAGGATATGAGCTGTACTTGCCATAATGAAGCACATTTTACTTCCCATCTCTGTTTTGATCTTGCATAGATCTGTTTTGAGCATGCATAGAAAGGTTCAGCAAAGGTGCTAGAGAACAAGTAAGAAATGAATGCAGGGTTATATATTTTTATTTCCAATAATCAGAAACAAAGTGAAAATAATGTAAATCATCTTGCTCATGAAGTGTTTATGTCAAACACTTCATTTTCTTTATGTAAAATGTGAGATTGTTTAGAATGAATCCTATCATATTCAATTTTTTTTTTCTAGGCTTAAGCTTGCCAGGTTTGGATGCATCTAATAAAATGGCATTCTGAGAAATATTCAGAGATTCATCCCCTTTCATTTTTTCCTAATAGAAATGACATTTTTAAACTGCTATGCTTTTCCCTGCTATTTCTATTCATAAATGAGGGATGCACTGTGGCAGCAATGCTTCCATGGAGCCAAATCTTGCTGGCCCGCTCAATTAGTCCCATTGCAATTCTCTGGCCAACCATTTGCTGAAGGCAAATGTATATTTGGCCCTGGACTAGTAACTGCAGCACATAGTGTCTGAGGTTGTCCCGTAAGAGCCCTCAGAAGGAGAATGTAATCTGTGGTGCATATAGCACAAAATTACATGTGAGATATTCGAGTTGCTGACCCGCTTATGTTGTTTCCAAGTATCTCATTTTTGGTCTTTTTTTGCATGTGTGTGACAGTAACTAGTCATGCTTCAGTAACTCACTTGCTTTCAATCAGCTGTGTGTGCCCTGGGTCAGTTGCTGCAAAAGACACTAGTTCTCATGCTCAACAATTACAACTCTCTGAGAACACAGCCAGGATCAAGGGCTCTCACACTGGACACTAGATAGATACAAAAAGTTACGGTTCAAAGTGAAAGATCTTTCAATTAAGTCAAGTAAATGACTGAAGAAGTTAGACTGTACTGCAGGATCCCCAACTTCCATGTTTTGCGTGTTCTGAAGTAGCTTGTGGGTGTTCAAAACATAAATCCTATGGGTTTTCCAGATATCAGCAGTGACTGAAAGGAGGCTGAGCGAACAGTTTAGTCTTATGATCTGACATCCAGACTAAAATACATAGAGATATGTGACTTCAGGCAAATCACTCAAGCTCTTCTTGGCTTCTGTTTGGTAGCTGGGAAGCAGAAATAAAAATGTCTCTCTCCATCCCCAGTATATTTTTCTGATTAAATAAGAACATTATTTGTGTCCATTTTCCCCCTAGATCACTCTGCTTTCAGAGAAGTGCAGGTACAGGTGGGAATGACCCCACTTCTGTGTCATTGATACAGAGGGAGCATAGCCTCCTGTAGCAAGACCTTCCTTAATTTATCAGTGATGAGGACAAGGTTAACCACAAAATATATTGGTATCAGGGTTTTGGTGTCATGCCACCAATAGCAATACAAGACTCCATGGAAGAGCTGATAAAGACCCAGTTCATGTCCTCAGGGAGGACAGCAGAGCACCACTTGAGCAGACCTGCTGACCATCTACATGTAGTTGTTATCAAATAGTGGTTCACTGTGATTTTTCGTTTGAATGTATGTGACTCATTGTTTCAGGTAGGGGATGATGCAAGACTGCTGGTTTATTTGTTCTCCCTTTATAAAGTAGGTACTCGGAGTGAAACCAAGGATTTGTAATAGCAACGTTTACCTTTTCTTATCAGGCTTGATCCTCAAAGGTTGGTGTAGTTTTCCACTGGCTTCAGTGAATTTATTATTTTTTTTAGGGGGTGGGAGGGGGAAGGCAGAGGTGAGAATGATTTAAGCAAACAGGTGTTTGTACTGCTTGTACACCTCATTGCCAGCCTGAGTACTCTCACTAACGAGTTATGTCCCTTCACCTCTCCTAGCTTATAACACCTTGCCTTTTCCCCTTCGATTCCTTCTGCCCCTCCTGCTCTGGGTATTTTGCTGTATCTGGTTTTCTGCCCACGCTCTCGAGTTGAGCACAGCCGACTGCACATTTCTCTCATTCCCGAATCTAAACCCATCCATGTGTCTTGAATGAGCAACTTACACAGGGATCTTCTCAATTAAAATGTTCACAGAGTCATTAAACTAACTAATGGTGGAAACTTCAGTAGAAATAATGCTGTAATGAGACAAGCTTTCATCATCTTGCTGAGGAAAACATATTTCACTTGATTCAGATAAATTATATGCCCCTACATATTATGATCAATATTTTAGCAAGACTTAGCATTTAACTATGTCATTTTTGAGTAATGAATAATCACATTGAGTATATGAAAAATGAGTAATGACAGATATCACTAGACTGGTACGTTTTCTACTTCTCAAAACGATGTTTAAATTTTTACAAAAATGTTGTATAAAGGATTCAATGACTCAAACTTGTTCCTTCTAATGGGAATCTATCACTTAATATTGTGACTGCTCTCAAAGTACAGGTTAACATAACTAATTCTAAAATGCATTCAAACAGTTCTGTATTTTGACCAGGGAAAATGGAACCCAGTTGTCAGGGAATGGATGTGATAAAACCGGATTTCAGAAATTGAGGGCCTGAGCAAACCATTAAATTTCTTCTCTCATGTTGCACAATGGCAGTAGTACTCAGTAGGTCATGGCTACTTCATGGCTTTGTTATTATAGAAAACATAAAAGATGCAAAGTATCAGAATATCTAAAATAAATAATGATTTTCAAATAATATGCAGAAAACTACAGCAGCTGTCCTTATCTCAGCATGCTTTAAATTGTGTATTTATTTGCCTCTGCTTACTGTATCACATTTCTTTTGTGTGCAGCCTTCCCAATGGCTCCTGCCCTGGGAGGTTTTAGAAATGTTTATGCTGAAACTTACATTCTTAAAAGCAGGACCAAAAGAACAGTTTTGATTTTCCTCTAAAAAGGCCAGTGTGATTTCAAGCACCTACTTAAGAAAATCTTTGCCTCTTCGAAGGCCTGTTGAATGAACCATCAGTAAATGCGTGCAGGTCTTACAAAGATCAGGAAGCATTTGTCACTGTAATCCAAAAAGAAATCTCTCTATGCATAGGATACTAATTTTTTCTCAGTCAAGTAATCAGTCACTTGATTACATTGATCTGTGGTTGACTTTTTTTTTTCTTCCAACAACCAATCTGTCATACAGTTTTAAGGTTGCAATTGGGGTGATAGATATTGTTGTATATTTTCAATATCCTTAGGCTGCAGTTGGCTGTTCTGCTCTTGACTGACTTATTATTTTCATGATGTCTAGCAGGTGCCTGAAACTAATCTATAAGTATGACCATGGACATGGTGACTTGCTCTTGTAGCTGGGTTAATGGTGCAATATCGTACTTCTACCTTTAAAAATTTTTTTCAAAATCATATTCATGACTACACCATATTTCAGTTGCATTAAAGAGAGGGATTGTTGGCCTCAATAGTTATTTTTGGGCCTTTAAAATTAAAACAGAATGAACAAGCAACAGAAAGGTCCGTGATTACTTAGGTCCACTCTTGTGTCAAGCAGCTCCTAATGAAGGTTTGCGGTGTTATCTGTAACAAGCACTGTTTGGTTTTAGTCACCTATAATATACAAAGAAGTTTCTGTTCCTAACGGAATGGACAAAAGGCTTTTCAGATGTCCCTGCAGTGTAGTGGGCTGTAAGGTTTCCTTCCAATATTTAGTTATTTTAGCATAGTCCAGATAATTTTCTAATGTTTCTGTCATTTTATGGTAGAATAACATCAAGGAGATCAGCTATAATCTTCTCATTATATTTACATAAATACTATTCTCCTTTTGAACTCCTCGCCGAGTTCTGGCTTTTTCACTCAAAGTGAAATTCTCCCTTTGTCAATATCAGTGTTTTCCTTAGGGATGAAAGAGCTAATAATCTATACTATATAATAGGAAAATTCACATTAATACTATCACAAGGGTGGTGATTACTGACTCTTATAGGAATAGTTTTCCACAATGACAGAAAGGCATTCTAAAATGCATTTTCATAAATTAGGTCATTTAAATCAGTTCAATATGTAAGTCACGGTAGCGAATTTTTCACTTGGCAGCTCTTCATTATGTCGCTTGGGCTAATTCTGATTTAAGAATTCTCTTCAGTTGTTCACTTTTTTCCTCAAAACTTCATTGTCAGTAAATGTAGTGACATCACAAAAGGGTATAAAGCCATTTGGTGCCACCCGCTTGTTCTAGCTGTGGAGATGACTTCATGAGGCAGAGTCACTGTAAATAGTAGAATCACAAGTGAACCAGATAAGTGACAAGGCAGAGGTTTTTTTCACTGGGGATAAGGGGGGAAAAAAGAAAGTGAGAGCAGAATTGTACCCCAGGCCTGATAATGGGAATAAAAGGAAGTTATACTACTCGCTTTTGGAAATAGATTTTAAGATTGTAAGTCATTTAACCACTTTTAAAGACTTTACTCCAGAGTGCCTTAGTGTTAGAGCTGTACAAACACGTGGTAAAAGACAGTCCGTGCCCCAGTGAGCTTAATAGCCCTCTCGGTTTCCCCCCGGCAATGCCATTATGCTCCAACCCTCATCGCTTGTGGAGGATGAAGGCCTCTGCCGCCTCCTCCTCCTCCTGATTGTTTTAACAGACCTCCGGTTAGCGCACAGAGTGAACCCTCTAGACTTTGCCGTCAGCGCTACAATCCTTTCAAAGCTCACCTGGCAGGTTTCCCAGAAAAGCAAGACGCAGTCGTTTAAGCTGGTTGCCAGGAAAAAGGCTGAATAATGCTCATTCTAGCTATTTGTTTGGGATACTGCTTCTCACTTTATGAAATAAATATGCCAGACATTCATCTCTTGAATGAAAAGAAATTGCTGCAATGGTCTTGCACTGTTCTCAGCGGAACTCTTCCAAGACCTCTCAAAGGCCTTTGACGGACCATCTCGGATGCTCTAATCCTAGTGCTATTTCTGTGTGGAGTATCAGTTTCACCAGGTCTTCCAGGGCTTGGATGGAGTTAGTTTGGGGAGGCTTCTCCATCATTGTCTTGCAGGTGGGCCTGAATATCATTTTCTCAGGTCAGAACTGGCTTTTGTTTCTTGTAAACAGTTGCAGGGGTGTGAACACACAAATCCACTAGCTGTCGTGCAGTGCTCTGTGCTTGCCCAAGAATGGGTATGTGGGCTGGTACTCTATATTCTGTAGCATAACACTTGTTACGTCATAGCAAACTAGGATGTGATAAGTTTATAGGATCCATTTCTTAATGGCCAAAGTGTCTGGATGACTGGCTGCGCCTGCCCATGGAAAGCAGACACTTCTGTTTTTCTCACAAGGCAGCCAGGAAGAAGTCCCGACTCAAGTCTATTGGCCTCCCCACACACTGGTAAAATGCTCCTGAAATCCTGTGAAATTGATCAAATTTGTAGAAAAAAAAAAAACCCTCCACATACCTTCAGCTGGGTATGCATTTGTGAAAACACAGTGATCCTGCAATTAAGTTGACATAATTTATTAATGCTTTTTACTAGAAAAGAAATGTTTTGTCAGTATTTTTCAACTTCCTCTTGGGGGAAAGTATCTCCTTAAATGAACTTCAATTTTGACTAACCTCTTCATTGTATATGTGGAATATTTCATATATGTGGAAGTTAATTGCACTTTTTAATGCTTCGTATTTACCATCAAATTCCTTTGTGTGGCATTGGAAATGTAGGCAAATACTCAAGCTGTTGCTTGGATTACATTGCTTCCTTATCGTTAATCCTGGATGGCTACAGGATCTACTCACAACTTATTTGTTAGAGATACTGTGTTCTAATGTTAGTAGAAGACAGGAAAGTTTATTTTCCTAACACAGGGTGACCAGACAATTGAGGTTGAAGGTGATGAACATAACGGAGTGATCTTATCAGAATAACAGAAGAAAGGGGGGAAAGAGAAAGGGAACAAGAGATCAACTTTTCTTCTCTGATAGTCCACCTCCATTCTCATGCTATCTGCCGGATATTATTCTTTTTGTTTATTTCATGAAAAGGAAGCTTTCCCTAGTCTTATGTTTCTGCAAAGTGCATTAGAGAATATCATCATAAAAATCACTGAAGACAAGCCAGTACTTCAGCAGCTTATATATAGACATCATTGCTATAAAGTGCTTCTGTCTTTTGAAAGCAACATGGCAGAAAGAAGGAAACTTGATGTGAAAAGCCTTTTTTACCATGCTTTTGCACTTCGATTTTTCTGGCTGTGTTTGTGTTTCAAAGTTGGTACGGTAGTTTTCTTTTACGCTGCGCGATAGCTTTGGTTCCACTCGTAAGGAACATATGGTCATGCAATCGGTTAAAAAGCTTCTACAGGGATTGCTTCTGCGTGCCAGGCTGGGAGAGGGTAAGAGCCATGCTAAGGCTGTAAGTGATTGGTGTGGTTAAAGGAAGGGATGGCAACAGATGGCCTCCTCCTTAGCTGCTCACTTCGGCCCATCATTTACAATCAGTTGGTAAGCATGAAATAAAATTTTGTTCCTTAAATCTTATACAAGAAGATAGCCAGCTGCCTTAAAACCTCCAAAGCAAAGTATTGGTCATAAACTTAAAAACAAGAAAAAAAGAAAGGAAAAAGGGGGGGGGGGGAGATGGGAGAGAAGGGTGAAATTGACATGATCCTAATTAATTAATGAAAAGTCTATTTGAAAGTTGAATAGTTTTTGATATTTTTTTTTTTTATTTCATAGAGCCTTTGTACTTTTGACCACCGGTGCTCTCCAAATTCTTAGTTTTGTGACCCTTCCCTTGCTTTTTGCAATTGATTTGCACCTGTTTTCCAAAAGATCTTTGAGTATGGTGTTGGTCTTGCCTCGTCTTGAAAGCTTAGACTCTTCTGACTGTTTCAAGAGTCACCTGGTTAACGTGCTGAATTACAGTAATAAATAGGGATCTCACTGTTATCGCCTTTTTTCCCCTTAATTTTTTCTGACAGTGGCAAAACATCCCGGTGAAGCTGTGCCTCAGTCAGATGGGGTCACACGGTGTCACAGTCTAAGCACCACAAGGCTTCTAACATGATTGCCTGGTTATCAGTGTGCATCTCTTGAAACCATTAGTTCGCAACGTGTATTAAGGAGGACTTTCACCAGGTGGTGAGAAAGTCCTGGGGCTTTTGCTGACATGTGGCCAACATACGGAGAGGTACCAAAAGAGGGAGCTGAAATCCCCCATGACCAATTCGCATCTGACTGTTGTGGGGCCTCACAACATCCACTGTGCACCTCGTATGAGCAAAGCGTGATGGAACTTGGTGTGTCCTGGCAGCTGGCTGGGAGCACATCTTAACGTATGATACGTTAGAGCTTGCCATTGCGAACTCTAATATAATAAAAATACCAAAACACCATGTTTCCTAAAAGAACCTAGAAACACTTAATGAAGGAAGGATTATTCAGCATTCCCCCTTTTCACAGTAAGGAAACTTTATCAATATATTTTCAGAAGTTACTATTGTACTAAATTATTCTTGTTTCATAAAATTGCAGTAGCAGCGCTAATAAGAGAATAGCTCTGCACAGTTAAATAAATCACTCAGGCAGTACTGAGATAATAATTACAATTAAGGTGGCAGGAAAATAAAGATTACCTATACATATGCACTTGAAACTGAGTAACAACATATTTTCAGTAACTAGAATTCTCATGTACTTTGAAACGGGAAATTTAGCCATAGATGCAGCATATGATGGGTTCCTACTTTATATATGCACATCTCAATGGTGATTTTTTTTTTTCTGACATAGCAGCTTTAGGAGAAGTAAGATTTATGCACTCATGCCAACGGTCTGTTCTCACAGAGTTGGGCTAAATGTTCTTGCGCTTCCTTCAAACAGATGCTAATGTTAACTTAATTTTCAATGTATTAATGTAATCTGTGTGCTTTATCTAAGGTGTTATAAGTTTGTTCTCTATACATGTTTAGTGCGGTATGAATGAGACATAGAAAGAAAAATCAATCATTGCTTCACAGAGAAATATGAACTCTGTTAGCTTCATTTTTCACACTGTGAAAATGACTTGACCTTCCTTTCCGCAGAAATCCAAATATCTCCAATCTGTATTCAACAGCATAGCTGGGCACAAATTTTCCATTAACATTTTCTGGATAGAAAACTGTGATTTCATTCTTGTTGTTTTGTGGGAAAATAGGGTTTTCTTTGGATCAAATGGAGTATTCTCAGCAGAAAAGGTTTCCATGCTGTCTCACAGGGGTTGCAGTCAGTTACCTTTTGTCTCTGCGGCTGTGGACCATTGGCCTCAGTCTCTCCTGCCTGACCCACCATGGCCACAGTCCTGCCACTTCTCCTTCAGGAATAGGCACCACGGGGCACCTCGTGGTGGCTGCAGCCCACCTGCTGAGCCCTGCCTTTGGAGCAGAGCACTGAATGGGTCCTCGTTACTCCTTCTCCATGTCTTCATTGCCTTTGTACCTCGCTTTGCAGCACGTGTGTGCAGAGCCTTTGGGGATTGAGGTTAGCATGGGATGTGTGTAGAAAGAGGAAGGATGAGGCTGGAATGTCCCTTCTCTACTTCAAACTCTTCATCCCGCTGCTTGCTGCTGCACCCGAAGGAGTAGGTGGGAAGCCCAACCATTTTGGTGCAACCTCATCCACTCCCTTGGTTGTACAGTGCTCTCAGCCTTGACCTTCCACCCATGGCTGCTCAGTCTTGACCACACCAGCAGTTGCCCAAGGGGGCCAAGCATTTGTGCCTTCATCAGAGGGGTGCTCAACAGGCCTCCTCTTCCTCTAACCCTGAACAGGGACAACCACCAAAGCCACCCACCACAAGCATCTTTCCAGAAAGCTGCCTCTGGGCTTGTAGAGTAGGATGGGCTGGGGAAGGGCTGGCTGTGGCAGGGCAGGAGTGGGTGAAATGGCAGCAGGACTCGTTGCCTGTAGCCTCGTCGGCAAAACCGGAGCCTGCCCCGTGCTGAGCCAGCATTCCCCTTTGTAGCAGACTGTGGGACTGGGCAGTGGTGAACAGGGCCAGGAGGACTTGCTGGTCTTATTATCCCTGTCCTGAGCTGTTGCAGGTGCTGGGAACCACAGTTGCATTTTCCACTGCAACTCTAAAAGAGGTCACGCTGAGGGCGGTTGAACTTTCTATTCCTGGGTAAAATGAATCCTTCTCTCCTTGAAGCCAGAGCTTGGGACAGCCTCACGCTTGCACTTGCCCCCGAGCGGGCAGTTTGCAGAGGCTGCTTGCTCCTGGCAGCCTAGCTCCACGGGGAGCAGGTATGACCCCAGCAAGCTCCCCACCACTCTTCGCTCCCCTGGTCCATGGTAGTGGTGAGCTGGCAAGGAGCTCGGGCACCTGGTGCTGCAGCTGGTGTGGGGCCAAGGGTGACTGCTGGCAGGGGGTGTGCTGTGTCCCTGGGGAGAAGGTGACCAGTTCTGGGTGCCTGCAGTGGTGACACTCGGGCATGTCTTTGGGCGTTTTGAAACCTGACTGCAAAAAGCCAGTTTCTGAACAAACTTTCTCATGCAGCTGAGGGCACATGGGGGGTTTGGGGAGCTCCAGGTGCCAAACGTGTAACTTCGGAGGGAGAGGGATTATCTCTGCTGTTCCCATGAAGGCCAATAGAAGGTTTGCTTGCTCATGCAGGGTCTCCCACCCCTTATCTTTGTTAGAATGAATCCCAAAAACCTTTTCAGGAACTACTTTGTGCAGTTTCTGAAGAATTGAAAAGGGTTTACGTTAAGAAAGTGAAGGCACTAATACCTGGGAAGAGGTTGGTTTTTCTAGCTTTTGCTGATTAAGTGCACCAGGTGCTGGCAGACCCTTTAGGTGTGGGGGGGTGGCCGGCTGGCACCCCCTGACCCTCCCTGAAAACAAGGGGAGCAGAACTGCAGCTCCCACAAGTCCCAGTGCAGAATGCTTTCAGTAAGTTGCTTAGTTGAGTTTAATGCTTCAAGCTCAAGATACCAAAAATAAGCGAGTTATTGAACATAAGTGATTTGGTGACAGACTAGCGCTTTACTTTATTAATAGTATTATAATTTTTATTTATTTATTTAAAAAAACCCAACAAACCCTCTGCACCTGTTTCTGGAGAAAAGGTCTGAAAATGTGACTCCACCTCCCACGTTAGTTCACAGTATTGGCCACAAATGATGATTTTTGAATGGGGCTTTTAAAACCAGCGGTGATGCTAAAATAAGAAACAGAAGAGAGAGGGGCCTGACTCGTGCTGTTTTAAAGCTCCAGGCCCAGAGCGGTGCTTTTGAGCCTGTTTGTGGAGAAAACAGAAATGCGAGAGAGGAAACGCCGCGTGCACCTGCCCGCCCGCAGCGGGAGAGGAGCGGAGCTTTGGGTTTTGCTGGGTGCGAGCGCAGGCTGTCAGCGGTGCAGCTCTGCCCGAGCTCCCGCCCTGTCGGGGGCCCACAAGACACACGACGCAAACACGAACCTCACAGCGAAGCCCAGGCTGAGGAGGTGAAGTCTGTCACGTTTGACTTCCACTCATAACGGTTCCACAGCTTTCCCTCAGCAGTATTTTTAACCCAAGAGCGTTTATAACACAACTGTGTACTCCTTAGGAAGGTGAAACTTACAGATTATATTAGGTGCTCTGCCACTGGGCTACTTTATCATCTTGGATTTGTCTCTTAATTCTGAGGAAGCCCATAAAGATGGGTTAGAGGGTTCAGGGGAGCCTGGGCTCTGCGGTGACAGAGCTGGCCAACGTGACCCAGCTCCAGGAGGCTCACGCAGCTGGTCATGGCCGTGGAGGTGGGACCCCAGCAAAGCAAGGGTCATGTCAAACTTTGCCCACACCAAGTTCCCGAGTCTCGTTGGCATGCAGGGAAGTTCAGAGTGCGACTGTTCCAGTGGAAAACCAGTTTTGGTTTTGTCTTTGCAATGCCAGTGTAAGTACTCATTTGGAATTTTATATTTATGAAATGGATGTGGAAAATTATAAGATATTAGTTGCTGTTCAGAAGGCAGTTGGATGTGAAAGCCTGTGGGCTGGGTGCATGAACACGGGTAGAAAATAATTTGATGGAGGGCACAATGGGCCCCCTTCCCCCCTGTCTGGGACCCTGCTCGGGCTCTCCCTGGGGTGGTCGCTGCGGGATGTCCCCGTCCTGCCCGATGCCCGCAGGTGAGACGCGCTGCTCCCGGCTCCCGCGAAGCCCCCGGGCAGGCAGCGGGCAGGGCGGGCGGGCGAGCAGAGGCCGCTCAGCGGGAGCCGACCCCCGGGAGCGCTCGGGAGGACCCGTCCAGCTCAGCCCCCCCGGCCCTTTCCCCTGCCCCTTCGCCTGCCGCCCCGCAGCTCCCGGTGGGGCTCACCCCGAGCGCTGCCCGTGCCACCCCTGGGGTCAGCGGGAGTCAGGCTTGTTCGCTCACAGGAGTTTGGCAATAAAATTATAGATGCCTATTTGTTTGTTTGATTGGTTGCTTTTAAAAAAATATATCTTTTTTTCTCTCCCCTACCCCCACTTTTTTTCTCCCCGGCTCCCAGTCCGGCCAGGACACTCTCAGATAACCCCGAGGCGCGAAGCCCCGCTGCCCCCCCC